>NC_138780.1:137193797-137843797 GCF_965119305.1 Pelophylax lessonae | reverse complement strand
TTTGCCTTGATTCCACCATCAACACAGACAGGGGAAACCCTCCTGCGGAGCCATTGTGTTCTCCTGGTGCTGCCCCTGCCAGGAAAACACAGTGATTATTGCTAGTGGCTACAAGAGATGCTAGCGATAAGTGTGTGTAAAATCTGACAGACTGGTTGTACGTTGTCCTCCAGGTGATCGACCAATCAACTTGGGTACCTTCAGCCTGGCCATACACAGTTTAAATCTGCATCTCAAATGAAGCAATCCCATTTACATATAACACTCCATAAAGGAGAATTGAGGGGCTTATCAGGTCTGCGTCAAAAATTAACAGCCACACCCAATCAGACAGCTCGTGTTAAAAGGGACCTGAAAAGCAATCTGCATGGCTTGCTTTTCCAAGCATTGGCTAGTTTAGTGAGCCTGGACTAATAACAGTCACTGTAATGCTACCCATACTGCTGTCCTTTTAACATGGTGACAAAAGTTGATACCTATGCTACATGTGTGTAAAGTTACTTGCACCCTGCTAAATGGACAGCAATAAGGTTGTAAATACAGTGACTGCCTGTCCCCCCCTGATGGCGGCCCTGGGTGTGTCATGAAAGGCCAATTGAGAAAATGGCTATATCATGTAGAGGAAATCACCAGTGTGGGGCAACCTATGTCATGGAGGTAGATTTGGACATCGATGTATATGTATCACCAGAAATGGAATTCTTTGTTCTACAATATCTCAAAGACGACCTAGCATGTTATTTGAAGACTGTACTATTTTGGACATACTTGGACTCAAACATACACTGCTCTTTCCACAGCTCCTCCTCCTCTGGGGGTATGATAAAGTTTATACGCATCTTCACCAAAAGCACAAGATGATGTGTCGTCTCCGGATGAGGCTGCAGCGGAGATTTCAGTTTCTGCCTGAGATAGTGGATCTGCAGCGGGCCTGGAGTGATGCCAAAAGGCGCTCACCCAAGCTCCTGCTAAAGGCTGTGGAGCAAATCTCCGGTAAGTAAAAATATACATTACATGTGACCAGATAGGTTACAATTTTTTGGGTAGGTGGACATGTGTTTAGCTATGCAACAACACTAATACCAACAACCCCCCCCCCCCTCCCTCTCGCTCCTACCTTTCCTACCTCCATCAAGTGTCTCTTCACAACCTTTAATACTACTATGTACATTCGTATTTTTTATGTTTTTTTTTTTTCTTCTGCTTCTAGCCAAAGCGGACGGACGGCACCCTCTTGTGCTTTTGGTGAAGAAGGGGAGGAGGAGGACGGCCACACTCCAATATGCAGTCAGAGGCAGCGAGCCATTTGAGCAGCTGAAAATTGTGGATCGTAAGTAGAAAATAAAAATGTTAGAAATTTCTAATCTCTAATCACATTTTACAGAGCCCCCTTTACATCGGAGTCTCCAGACTTACTACACTGTAAGAGGGAAGTGTGAAGACTCTGATATAAGGAGAGTTTGGGAACCATTATTTGAGGGGGGAAGCTGGGGACTCTGGTGTAAAAGGGAACTCTGTGTTCCCCAAAGCTCCCCCATACATCTGAGCTTACAGAGACCCTCTTACACTTCCCTTCCTCAGTCCACCACAGTCAAGGGCACAACAAGTCCCACTGCAGAAGGCTACCTGCTTGGACTTGTAATCCTCTCTGTAGGGGAATGAGGAAATACTGCCTGCTATGCTAAGACTTGTAGTGCCCTCTGTTAGGGACTAAGGATTCCTCAGTCCTCAACATTCTAGGGCACTATAAGTCTCAGCATAGTGGGCTGTCATACCTCAGTCCCTCACAGCTCGGGTCAAAAACAACACAGTTAAACATCTAAAGGACAACTCCAAACAAAACTACCAATAATGGACAGAGTCCATATGCTCTATAATGTCAAAGACCCGCTACCACTCACCTTCCACCTCTGGTGCTGTCATTGTGTAGGGCAAAGGGCTCCATCTACACCATGTTTGGCTTTCATGTCAGATAGGCAGGACTTGCTCAGCTCCACTCTCTTCCTTGGCAATTGACTCTGGCGTCATTGTGGATCTTTCCTCCTCTAGAAAACCCCCAGGGGCCCTCTCCTTGTCCCCCAGCCACCCAGGGCCTTCTTCTCCTCCTCCTCCACCAACCATTTTCAGACTCTTCCAACTTCCCTGGGGCTACTCAACCACTTTGCATAGTGGACACAACAAATCTATGACCAGCCTGCAAAATATCAAGTCTGGGCCTGGTTACCTGTATGTTCCGGGTCCAGGGCGGAGCTCTCCTCCCAGAGCAACAACTGATGATAGCAGAGTGAGTTGACCGGCCAGTCACTTCCTACTGGTGCAGGTACACACCTACCGATTCCTCCACATCTTAGGATAACATGATCAGACGGCCAATCCCCAGGCAGAGAAGGAGGAGTAAGTGTCAGCGGACAACAGACACCTGGCAGACGCAGTGAAGGGACTGCAGCACACTGCTGCAACTTTTTGATCCGAGGATTGAAAGCAATCTTTTACTTGGGAGATTTCCCTCACTGCGCCCTTCGAAATGTTGGTGCTCCGCCACTGGCCGCAAGGCCCCTGTAGGTGCGAGGCCTTAGGCCCCCGCTTAATTTGCATGGTGCCCTCCTGTTTTAAAACATGGTCAATGCATCTCATTGGTGTAAGTGCACTTCTATGTTCTGAATTGTAGGGGCATTGAGTATGGTGCTAGCATGATGAGAGGTTACTGCCTATTTGTGTCCATAAATAATATATAATGTTTTTCTTTTATTTTAGAAACCAGTGATCAGGATGTGGAGGCTCAGCCTTCTCAGGCCCCCTGTAAGTAATGTGGATGTGCTGGTGTGTTGTGTATTAGGTCGAACTTGGAGGAATGATTGTTTGTTTTGTTTTCTTTTGTGGTTGATGTAACTTCAGCAAGAGAGGAGCCTCAGGCAGGGCCAAGTCGCCTGGATCCGGGCCAGGAACAAACTGTTGGCCAAGAAGAGGCCAATTGGTCCGACTCGGATGAGGACCTGGGCTCTCCTCAAAGGGGAAGTAAGTATTCTACATGTGTTTGTGTGTTCAATGTGTCCTGGTAAATATAAGGGCTGTAATATATATATTTTGACATTGGGGTTTTGTAGCAGCTGACATTGAGGATGTTTGTTGTGGAGGACTGGGGAAGAGGGGCCACTGCTTACCCAGTCCACTGTAACTACTACCTTCAATGTTTCCAGACTACTTTCTGTGTGCCTTTATCAAATAGCTTTTGTTCAAGGATTGTATTTGTGTCTTTGTGTTTCTAGGAGATACAACGCCATCCCCCCATGAAGGGACACCATCCCCCCATGTAGGGTCTCCCCCATCCTCCCCCACTCCAGGCTCCCCTGAACTAGTCTGTAAGTACCTAAAATTAGATTCTCACATGAATTGTGTGTGCTAGGATGATGTGTATCTAGGATAATCTAAGTTGGAGTCAAAGCAAGTGTAGTTTTGCTATATGTGACAGGAAGGTTGGTCATGAAACACTCTTGCTTAACCTTCATGTTTGAAAGGTGGTTTTGGGGAGCTTTACAGGACATGTTATCTTTTGTAAGTTATCTCAAGCCACCCTATTCTAAATTGGTGTTAGTTTCTCTACATTGGAAATGGTGTGCTTTGTACTTGTAAATTTTTAGGGGACATTGTAATTTAATCATGTCCTGATTTAGTCAACACTGAAAATGTGTGTTTGTCAATCTTTCATAAATACTCTTCCTCGGTAATGTACCACATTCCAGTTCACAATTTGTGTTCTTTTTGTGCAGTTTCTCCAGAGCCAGCCACGCCATCCACTTCAGGGGCCCCAAAAAAACCTGATGATGGTAAGTTGTGTGCTTTTCCAGTAATGTGTCTACTTAGTAAGTGGAGAAATGCTAACTGTGTATGTCCCCGCTCAGGCTTCAAGTTGTTCTAAAGGCAGCGGGTTCTTTATGTGAATGCATTCTATGCATTAGTATTCCAAGTGATAGGTGTGCATATTCCCCCTAAGACTTACTGGGACCATTTTTTACGGTCCAAATTTTTGCACTAATACTTGTCTGGAACAGACTCCCCCTCCTCCTTAACTGAGGTGACAGCATGCCAATATTGCCTCCTGATGCTGTCACTCCTAATCATTGAGACCATTGGAAGGGAGGGGGGCAAGGCTGGCTCACAGCCTAGTGCCTGAACAGGCACAGGGTGCTTGGCTTCATCTCATGTGCCTCCATAGCAAGCTGCCTGCTGTGGGGTCAAACAACAGGAGGGAGGTGCCTAGAGGTGTGTACAGGGGCCATGTAAAAAGGAGGATTGTTATTTCTCTTGTCCCCAAAAACCTAGAGAGTGTAAGTCTAACCTGATTAGTTTTCCGCAGCCCTCCCAAAATGATATGTTTCCAACACTTAGAACAGGCAGGGCTGAGGCACCAAAAACATCAGAAAAACACAATCAGCACAAAAGCAGGGAGTACGTATCCTTAACGCTACAAGCTTCACCCAGAAGAATGACGCTTGCACTGTACAAATCTGCATCACCACCATATCAATGTCTAAATAAAACTTTCAGGGAAATGTGGAGGGGTAATGAGTGGGTGTTAGAGCGTTTTCATGACTGCGTAACCTACAGTTAGCGTGAGTCCATTTGTTGATAAACTTTTTCTTCTCTCTTAACACAGCTGGGATGGCGGAAAGGAGATCAGGGGAGCAGACACATCTGCTCCGTCCAGAACTGGCCCTCAAAATTCCTAAGGGTGAGTCTCTACTATGTGTCAGGTTCAATCTATAGACAGTAAGAGGGAGAGAGAACGCTCCACAGATTCCAATGGTGATAGAGATAAATGTGTGCACATGTATCGTGTTGACCAATTGAACCCAAAACACCTTACATTCTTCAAAATGATTGCTTGTGTTTACATGCAGAAAAGCATTTTACTTAGCTTTGGTGGAACTGCTACTAACATTCCAAGCCATCTTATGTAACCTTTTGAACAATTTGCTGTGAAAGTTTGAGTTTAAGGTTTACAACAGCAATTTAGCATATTTGCTTCAGAGTGTTGATAAAAGCCAACCAATAGACTCCTAAGCATATTTGTTGAGGCACATTCATTACAATCCTTGTTTGGATCATTTTGCCTAAAACTAATTGTCATGTTTTTTTCTACCCAGGGCACACCCACCTCACCTACGAGGTCCTCCTGGATTATATGAGGTGGTGCGGAGACCGAATTCTCTATTTGGAACACCTTTGTGGCGTGGATCCAGACCCTAAGGAGCCATTCGTTAGGAATGTCACACCTTTAAAAAGATCCTAGTATTTTTTTTTGGTTGTTTGTTTACTTATGTTGCACGTTGCAACACAAAGAAATGTCACATTTGTAATTGTTGCCCATTATAAACAAAAATCTAACAAAAAAATCAAAAAAAGTTTAAAAAAAAACCCTTTTTTTTGGGACCCAAAAAAACAAAAAAAAACAAAAAAAGCCTTGTTTTTGGCAACCAAAAAAATATAAAAATTTAAAAAAAACCCTTTTTTTTTGGGACCCAAAAAAACAAAAAAAACAAAAAAAGCCTTGTTTTTGGCAACCAAAAAAAATATAAAAATTTAAAAAAAACCCTTTTTTTGGGACCCAAAAAAACAAAAAAAAAAAAAAAAGCCTTGTTTTTGGCAACCAAAAAAAATATAAAAATTTAAAAAAAACCCTTTTTTTGGGACCCAAAAAAACAAAAAAAAAACAAAAAAAGCCTTGTTTTTGGCAACCAAAAAAAATATAAAAATTTAAATAAAAACCTTTTTTTGGGACCCAAAAAAACAAAAAAAAACAAAAAAAGCCTTGTTTTTGGCAACCAAAAAAAATATAAAAATTTAAAAAAAACCCTTTTTTTGGGACCCAAAAAAAACAAAAAAAAACAAAAAAAGCCTTGTTTTTGGCAACCAAAAAAAATATAAAAATTTAAAAAAAACCCTTTTTTTGGGACCAAAAAAAACAAAAAAAAAAAAAAAGCCTTGTTTTTGGCAACCAAAAAAAATATAAAAATTTAAAAAAAACCCTTTTTTTGGGACCCAAAAAAACAAAAAAAAAACAAAAAAAGCCTTGTTTTTGGCAACCAAAAAAAATATAAAAATTTAAATAAAACCCTTTTTTTGGGACCCAAAAAAAACAAAAAAAAACAAAAAAAGCCTTGTTTTTGGCAACCAAAAAAAATATAAAAATTTAAAAAAAACCCTTTTTTTGGGACCAAAAAAAACAAAAAAAAAAAAAAAAGCCTTGTTTTTGGCAAACCAAAAAAAAAATGTTTACAAAAAAGCCTTGTTGTTTTTGGCAACGGAAAAAACCAAAAATGTATACAAAAAAGCCTTGTTGTTTTTGGTAACAAACTAAACCAAAAATGTTTACAAAAAAGCCTTGTTGTTTTTGGCAACGGAAAAAACCAAAAATGTTTACAAAAAAGCCTTGTTGTTTTTGGTAACAAACTAAACCAAAAATGTTTACAAAAAAGCCTTGTTGTTTTTGGTAACAAACTAAACCACAAATGTTTACAAAAAAGCCTTGTTGTTTTTATGGCAACGGACAAAACCACAAATGTTTACAAAAAAGCCTTGTTGTTTTTATGGCAACCGACAAAACCACAAATGTTTACAAATAAGCCTTGTTGTTTTTATGGCAACCGACAAAACCACAAATGTTTACAAAAAAGCCTTGTTGTTTTTATGGCAACGGACAAAACCACAAATGTTTACAAAAAAGCCTTGTTGTTTTTATGGCAACCGACAAAACCACAAATGTTTACAAAAAAGCCTTGTTGTTTTTATGGCAACCGACAAAACCACAAATGTTTACAAAAAAGCCTTGTTGTTTTTATGGCAACGGACAAAACCACAAATGTTTACAAATAAGCCTTGTTGTTTTTGGTAACAAACTAAACCACAAATGTTTACAAAAAAGCCTTGTTGTTTTTATGGCAACGGACAAAACCAAAAATGTTTACAAAAAAGCCTTGTTGTTTTTGGTAACAAACTAAACCAAAAATGTTTACAAAAAAGCCTTGTTGTTTTTGGTAACAAACTAAACCACAAATGTTTACAAAAAAGCCTTGTTGTTTTTATGGCAACGGACAAAACCACAAATGTTTACAAAAAAGCCTTGTTGTTTTTATGGCAACCGACAAAACCACAAATGTTTACAAATAAGCCTTGTTGTTTTTATGGCAACCGACAAAACCACAAATGTTTACAAAAAAGCCTTGTTGTTTTTATGGCAACGGACAAAACCACAAATGTTTACAAAAAAGCCTTGTTGTTTTTATGGCAACCGACAAAACCACAAATGTTTACAAAAAAGCCTTGTTGTTTTTATGGCAACCGACAAAACCACAAATGTTTACAAAAAAGCCTTGTTGTTTTTATGGCAACGGACAAAACCACAAATGTTTACAAATAAGCCTTGTTGTTTTTGGTAACAAACTAAACCACAAATGTTTACAAAAAAGCCTTGTTGTTTTTATGGCAACGGACAAAACCAAAAATGTTTACAAAAAAGCCTTGTTGTTTTTGGTAACAAACTAAACCAAAAATGTTTACAAAAAAGCCTTGTTGTTTTTGGTAACAAACTAAACCACAAATGTTTACAAAAAAGCCTTGTTGTTTTTATGGCAACGGACAAAACCACAAATGTTTACAAAAAAGCCTTGTTGTTTTTATGGCAACCGACAAAACCACAAATGTTTACAAAAAAGCCTTGTTGTTTTTATGGCAACGGACAAAACCACAAATGTTTACAAAAAAGCCTTGTTGTTTTTATGGCAACGGACAAAACCACAAATGTTTACAAAAAAGCCTTGTTGTTTTTATGGCAACGGACAAAACCACAAATGTTTACAAATAAGCCTTGTTGTTTTTGGTAACAAACTAAACCACAAATGTTTACAAAAAAGCCTTGTTGTTTTTATGGCAACGGACAAAACCACAAATGTTTACAAAAAAGCCTTGTTGTTTTTATGGCAACGGACAAAACCACAAATGTTTACAAAAAAGCCTTGTTGTTTTTGGTAACAAACTAAACCACAAATGTTTACAAAAAAGCCTTGTTGTTTTTATGGCAACCGACAAAACCACAAATGTTTACAAAAAAGCCTTGTTGTTTTTATGGCAACGGACAAAACCACAAATGTTTACAAATAAGCCTTGTTGTTTTTGGTAACAAACTAAACCACAAATGTTTACAAAAAAGCCTTGTTGTTTTTATGGCAACGGACAAAACCAAAAATGTTTACAAAAAAGCCTTGTTGTTTTTGGTAACAAACTAAACCAAAAATGTTTACAAAAAAGCCTTGTTGTTTTTGGTAACAAACTAAACCACAAATGTTTACAAAAAAGCCTTGTTGTTTTTATGGCAACGGACAAAACCACAAATGTTTACAAATAAGCCTTGTTGTTTTTATGGCAACCGACAAAACCAAAAATGTTTACAAATAAGCCTTGTTGTTTTTATGGCAACGGAAAAAACCAAAAATGTTTACAAAAAAGAATTGTTTTTGTGAAAACCTTCCAAAAAATGATGTCAAAACATAAAAAATGTTTAAAATGTTTATCTAAATTAAATTTAAGTATGTTGCTCTTTGCAACACAAATGTTACATTGGCAATTTAGTTCATTCTATTATATATTGTAATATATTTTTTGTACGCTACAGTTGGTAGACACCCACATGTGTTATTAAAACATTTATTTTATTACCCAAGTTTTCTTTTTGGTGTACACATCGAATGTCTTTTGTGTTGTATTTGTTTACTTGAGTGGTGTGGTCTGTAATTGTTAGTATGTTGGCTTTGGTTTATGTTAGCCTTGAGACTTGTTTTGAAGCTACATTTGAAGGGAGACCTTTTCTTGGGTCGTTATGTGAACATTGAGTTATCTAAATTTACATGAAATCATATGTTTGGAGATAGAGAAGCACGTGTGTATAAATGCCTACATTAACCAGGGCCATTACTTGGCCACCAACACTCCTAAAAAACCAAAGAGCAAACACAAACTAATCATTTTGCATAAAATTTTATTTCATCCCCAAAAGAAGCACTATAATAAATCATATTGTGCCACCCTCAAATTAAAAAAAAAAAATGGCCCAAAAAATTGGCCAATGTAAATCATTAACAAAACTAAACCAAATTAAACAAAAAAACAAAAAATCAAGTTGGTGGTCGTGCCTGAAGCAGTGTGGTGAGCATTGTTAAGTTTCCTGCCATCAAATGGTGTGCCAAGAGTTCCATCTGGTCTGGGGTTAACTGTAGAGTTGTGCTCAAGTGGCCCATTAGGATCATATCTTCTGTCTGAGGCTGCTGATGATGCAGGGTGTTGAACGTTGGAAATGTCCCAGACAGAAGATGTTCGGCCAATAGTGTCATCTGCTCTGGGGTCAGCCTAAGCATTTGGGCAACGTGTGCCATTACCATGAGATGGGATCGTTGCTGCTCCAAGGCTATTTGATGCTGCTGGTGGTGCAAGGGTTGTGAAGATGTGTGGGGAGTGGTGGTTGATTGTTTGTTGTGGTCCACGGTGCGGGGGCAAACGACATGTCGCATTGGTGACAAAAAAGAAGAACGGCCTGGGGAGGAGTGAAGTGATAAAGGTGTGGAGGGAATGTAGTCAGGTGGAAGGGGTACTGTGGAACCAGTGCGCATTGAGGTTGTGCAGGAGGATTGCTCATTGAGGGGTGTGGGAGTCCGAACGGAGTGTGAAGTGCTAGGAGTGGCTACAGGAGGAATTGTCCCATCCCCAGCTGCCTGACAAGTGGCCAACACTGGCATTACCCTCCCACTACCACAACCTGCAGTGGCAGGTGAGTGAGATGTTTGGGAGGGCTCTGCCAATGGGGCATCTTCAGATCCAAACAGGCATTGGCGTGTGGCCAGCACCTGAGTGTCAACACTTTGCCGATCCCGTTGATGCTGGTCTGCTAAACTTACCAAGCTGTTACGCATATCCTGTTGAACCTGTAACATATCCTGGTGAACCTGTACCATTGTTGCTACAGATTCCTGTATGAGCCCGAGCAGACGTACTGCCTCAGTAGATTGCTGAGTACGCCTCCTTAACCTCCTTTTGGGACCCAAAAAAAACAAAAAAAAACAAAAAAAGCCTTGTTTTTGGCAACCAAAAAAAATATAAAAATTTAAAAAAAACCCTTTTTTTGGGACCAAAAAAAACAAAAAAAAAAAAAAAGCCTTGTTTTTGGCAACCAAAAAAAATATAAAAATTTAAAAAAAACCCTTTTTTTGGGACCCAAAAAAACAAAAAAAAAACAAAAAAAGCCTTGTTTTTGGCAACCAAAAAAAATATAAAAATTTAAATAAAACCCTTTTTTTGGGACCCAAAAAAAACAAAAAAAAACAAAAAAAGCCTTGTTTTTGGCAACCAAAAAAAATATAAAAATTTAAAAAAAACCCTTTTTTTGGGACCAAAAAAAACAAAAAAAAAAAAAAAAGCCTTGTTTTTGGCAAACCAAAAAAAAAATGTTTACAAAAAAGCCTTGTTGTTTTTGGCAACGGAAAAAACCAAAAATGTATACAAAAAAGCCTTGTTGTTTTTGGTAACAAACTAAACCAAAAATGTTTACAAAAAAGCCTTGTTGTTTTTGGCAACGGAAAAAACCAAAAATGTTTACAAAAAAGCCTTGTTGTTTTTGGTAACAAACTAAACCAAAAATGTTTACAAAAAAGCCTTGTTGTTTTTGGTAACAAACTAAACCACAAATGTTTACAAAAAAGCCTTGTTGTTTTTATGGCAACGGACAAAACCACAAATGTTTACAAAAAAGCCTTGTTGTTTTTATGGCAACCGACAAAACCACAAATGTTTACAAATAAGCCTTGTTGTTTTTATGGCAACCGACAAAACCACAAATGTTTACAAAAAAGCCTTGTTGTTTTTATGGCAACGGACAAAACCACAAATGTTTACAAAAAAGCCTTGTTGTTTTTATGGCAACCGACAAAACCACAAATGTTTACAAAAAAGCCTTGTTGTTTTTATGGCAACCGACAAAACCACAAATGTTTACAAAAAAGCCTTGTTGTTTTTATGGCAACGGACAAAACCACAAATGTTTACAAATAAGCCTTGTTGTTTTTGGTAACAAACTAAACCACAAATGTTTACAAAAAAGCCTTGTTGTTTTTATGGCAACGGACAAAACCAAAAATGTTTACAAAAAAGCCTTGTTGTTTTTGGTAACAAACTAAACCAAAAATGTTTACAAAAAAGCCTTGTTGTTTTTGGTAACAAACTAAACCACAAATGTTTACAAAAAAGCCTTGTTGTTTTTATGGCAACGGACAAAACCACAAATGTTTACAAAAAAGCCTTGTTGTTTTTATGGCAACCGACAAAACCACAAATGTTTACAAATAAGCCTTGTTGTTTTTATGGCAACCGACAAAACCACAAATGTTTACAAAAAAGCCTTGTTGTTTTTATGGCAACCGACAAAACCACAAATGTTTACAAAAAAGCCTTGTTGTTTTTATGGCAACGGACAAAACCACAAATGTTTACAAAAAAGCCTTGTTGTTTTTATGGCAACCGACAAAACCACAAATGTTTACAAAAAAGCCTTGTTGTTTTTATGGCAACCGACAAAACCACAAATGTTTACAAAAAAGCCTTGTTGTTTTTATGGCAACGGACAAAACCACAAATGTTTACAAATAAGCCTTGTTGTTTTTGGTAACAAACTAAACCACAAATGTTTACAAAAAAGCCTTGTTGTTTTTATGGCAACGGACAAAACCAAAAATGTTTACAAAAAAGCCTTGTTGTTTTTGGTAACAAACTAAACCAAAAATGTTTACAAAAAAGCCTTGTTGTTTTTGGTAACAAACTAAACCACAAATGTTTACAAAAAAGCCTTGTTGTTTTTATGGCAACGGACAAAACCACAAATGTTTACAAAAAAGCCTTGTTGTTTTTATGGCAACCGACAAAACCACAAATGTTTACAAAAAAGCCTTGTTGTTTTTATGGCAACGGACAAAACCACAAATGTTTACAAAAAAGCCTTGTTGTTTTTATGGCAACGGACAAAACCACAAATGTTTACAAAAAAGCCTTGTTGTTTTTATGGCAACGGACAAAACCACAAATGTTTACAAATAAGCCTTGTTGTTTTTGGTAACAAACTAAACCACAAATGTTTACAAAAAAGCCTTGTTGTTTTTATGGCAACGGACAAAACCACAAATGTTTACAAAAAAGCCTTGTTGTTTTTATGGCAACGGACAAAACCACAAATGTTTACAAAAAAGCCTTGTTGTTTTTGGTAACAAACTAAACCACAAATGTTTACAAAAAAGCCTTGTTGTTTTTATGGCAACCGACAAAACCACAAATGTTTACAAAAAAGCCTTGTTGTTTTTATGGCAACGGACAAAACCACAAATGTTTACAAATAAGCCTTGTTGTTTTTGGTAACAAACTAAACCACAAATGTTTACAAAAAAGCCTTGTTGTTTTTATGGCAACGGACAAAACCAAAAATGTTTACAAAAAAGCCTTGTTGTTTTTGGTAACAAACTAAACCAAAAATGTTTACAAAAAAGCCTTGTTGTTTTTGGTAACAAACTAAACCACAAATGTTTACAAAAAAGCCTTGTTGTTTTTATGGCAACGGACAAAACCACAAATGTTTACAAATAAGCCTTGTTGTTTTTATGGCAACCGACAAAACCAAAAATGTTTACAAATAAGCCTTGTTGTTTTTATGGCAACGGAAAAAACCAAAAATGTTTACAAAAAAGAATTGTTTTTGTGAAAACCTTCCAAAAAATGATGTCAAAACATAAAAAATGTTTAAAATGTTTATCTAAATTAAATTTAAGTATGTTGCTCTTTGCAACACAAATGTTACATTGGCAATTTAGTTCATTCTATTATATATTGTAATATATTTTTTGTACGCTACAGTTGGTAGACACCCACATGTGTTATTAAAACATTTATTTTATTACCCAAGTTTTCTTTTTGGTGTACACATCGAATGTCTTTTGTGTTGTATTTGTTTACTTGAGTGGTGTGGTCTGTAATTGTTAGTATGTTGGCTTTGGTTTATGTTAGCCTTGAGACTTGTTTTGAAGCTACATTTGAAGGGAGACCTTTTCTTGGGTCGTTATGTGAACATTGAGTTATCTAAATTTACATGAAATCATATGTTTGGAGATAGAGAAGCACGTGTGTATAAATGCCTACATTAACCAGGGCCATTACTTGGCCACCAACACTCCTAAAAAACCAAAGAGCAAACACAAACTAATCATTTTGCATAAAATTTTATTTCATCCCCAAAAGAAGCACTATAATAAATCATATTGTGCCACCCTCAAATTAAAAAAAAAAATGGCCCAAAAAATTGGCCAATGTAAATCATTAACAAAACTAAACCAAATTAAACAAAAAAACAAAAAATCAAGTTGGTGGTCGTGCCTGAAGCAGTGTGGTGAGCATTGTTAAGTTTCCTGCCATCAAATGGTGTGCCAAGAGTTCCATCTGGTCTGGGGTTAACTGTAGAGTTGTGCTCAAGTGGCCCATTAGGATCATATCTTCTGTCTGAGGCTGCTGATGATGCAGGGTGTTGAACGTTGGAAATGTCCCAGACAGAAGATGTTCGGCCAATAGTGTCATCTGCTCTGGGGTCAGCCTAAGCATTTGGGCAACGTGTGCCATTACCATGAGATGGGATCGTTGCTGCTCCAAGGCTATTTGATGCTGCTGGTGGTGCAAGGGTTGTGAAGATGTGTGGGGAGTGGTGGTTGATTGTTTGTTGTGGTCCACGGTGCGGGGGCAAACGACATGTCGCATTGGTGACAAAAAAGAAGAACGGCCTGGGGAGGAGTGAAGTGATAAAGGTGTGGAGGGAATGTAGTCAGGTGGAAGGGGTACTGTGGAACCAGTGCGCATTGAGGTTGTGCAGGAGGATTGCTCATTGAGGGGTGTGGGAGTCCGAACGGAGTGTGAAGTGCTAGGAGTGGCTACAGGAGGAATTGTCCCATCCCCAGCTGCCTGACAAGTGGCCAACACTGGCATTACCCTCCCACTACCACAACCTGCAGTGGCAGGTGAGTGAGATGTTTGGGAGGGCTCTGCCAATGGGGCATCTTCAGATCCAAACAGGCATTGGCGTGTGGCCAGCACCTGAGTGTCAACACTTTGCCGATCCCGTTGATGCTGGTCTGCTAAACTTACCAAGCTGTTACGCATATCCTGTTGAACCTGTAACATATCCTGGTGAACCTGTACCATTGTTGCTACAGATTCCTGTATGAGCCCGAGCAGACGTACTGCCTCAGTAGATTGCTGAGTACGCCTCCTTAACTCATTTTGGACCTGATACTCATCAAGCAGCCTCTCGGCTACATCCAGCATAGATGGACGAAGTTGGGTAGGTGACAATCCCTCTGCATCTAAGGCTACCTGAAAGCAGAAGAAATAGACCAAATCATTATCAAACATCATGACTAAATATTTCAGATTAGTTTGACAACTTAACACCCCAAGCAGAACGTTGAAAAGTTTGATGTGCTTCTAATGAGTACTTGTTCATTGTAAGATTATCCAAGCTAGCAACACTTCTGATAATGGGTACATATTATATTGGTGTGACTAATATGACAAAGGCAAAAAAGATTCAACATGAAGGTGTTCCCAATTAACCCTGGTGTGGTAGGTTGTTTATGCTTTTGGTAAATCTGTTACTACACCAATGACTTTATACATCTACGTATGTTGTCTAAAATCTTGCCATCAATCGGCTACAGGACAACCCAACCAAACGATACCCATGAATTTGGACCTGGAAAATCAAAGACGGGCCGGACTTTAAAGATCCTGGATGTTTTTGGAACATTAGTGGCACACCAAATTATAACATAATTCCCTGATGTTCAAGATAGAACTCTTGTTGTGCTGGTGCATCGTCAGAATGTCATAGCACTAATTTAACACACACAATGTAAGCCACATCTAGTCCAAAATCAATGCTACCATTGAAATGTTACATGTGCACCTTGTTCCCTTATATCACATACCACAGCACTGGATGCAGAATCGTCGCCAGCTCCTGATCCAACTCCAGCTGCAACGTCAAGAGGGGCCTGATGTTCTTTTAAAAACAAAAAAAAAAAAACATGTTTAGTACATAACCTTAGTCAGTAATGATTATGGCCAGATTGCCCTCCTAGCTTCATGAATGAAGCATTGAGGCCAAACATTCAAAAGTGCTTTCCTGGGCTCATAGGACACTTGCTAAACCCTCCCAAAGGTTAAGAAGGCTTGGTCTGCCTACTAATGACGGCACCCATTAATGCTGTCAACTGTGTTTTGCAGGGTAAACATCTAAAAGGCAACACTCTTTCCTAAGAAAAAACATGTGTGTTAATGGGGTTAATAAGATTCAAAAAAACATTATTTGACTAGACATACCAACACCTTCCTCCAGGCCTAGCTGCACTGGGTGTGTTCCCTGCTGCGGATCTTCTGTAAAGGACATAGCAATATGAGCTATCTTGGCAAAAAAAAAACATCTACATTGTTTGGCACAGTATGATATTGGACCTACCAGGAGGAGGGTCAGCACTGATGTCAACACCTGTGAGTCCGTCTGGTTCGCCAAGCTGCATGGGCTGTGGAGGGGCTGAGATCCGTGCTACAGATGAACAAATTGCAGGTTGGGGAAAACAAAAAAAGGACAATTGGAAGGGCAAGTATCACATTCTCTTAATGTCACACATAGGATAGTAGTTAATCTTTTCCAAACAACTCACACAATTGACATCCAAGATAATATCCTACCTCGGTGCAAAGCATCCGAATCTAAGTCCTCTCTGGGAAAGATGGTATCGGGTCCTATGATGTTCAAGAAAGGTAATTGATAATCCCAGAGAGAACTTCGTGCACGTTCATCCAGCCGACCTTGACGGTCATAAAGACCCTCCGCAGCCCATGCAATTAGCTTCTTCCGAACGGACCCACAGATGTCGTTGACCTTCTTCCGCACACTGTCACGGTGGCGAGGTGCTTCACCCAGTGCATTTACAGCATCCCGGATTTCATCCCACAATCTGTTCTTCTCTGTTACTGAGTAAGACGCGGCCCTGGTCCCATGTATCGCCTGATATCTGGCCATATAGGCGTGGACCAGGGCACAGCACTGATTGTGGGTGAAACGGGGAAGCCGGGGTAATGTGGACAAGCTGACTCTGGTGGACGGACCCGCTCCAGGACTACTGTCAGAAGAGCCAGCTTGTCCACTTGGTGTGTTAACACCTCCCCCGGCTTCCTCCTCCGGGATGGGGATGGTGGACTCCCTCATGGATACAGCTGGAGCCTCCCTCACACCAGAGCCAGACGATCTGCCCACCCTGCCCCCCCTGCCCCCCCTGGCCCCCCTGGCCCCCCTGGCCACCCTGCCCCTTCTCATCCTTCCAGTGGGTGGGGCCATGGGAGCACGAGGTGGGCAGAGAATCTGGCTGTCCAGCAGCAGCAAAGAGCCCCAAACTCCTAAATCTGAAATGACAAAAGAGAAAACAGAAAAAACAGGATTTGCAGATTGCTCTTCATATACAGTATAATTAGTGAACAGTTACAGAACACACTTACCTAATGGCACAAACAGACTTGGTCGTGGTGGTGGTGGTAGTAGTGGGCAAAGAGCAGAAGAGGCTGCAAAGAAAAGGAAAAAAAAAAACACATAAGAAAACGCATATGGGTACAAATCACACGAGGCCCTCCAAACACTTACCTAATGGCACAAACACGGTGGTGGTGGTGGTGGTGGCAAAAAAAGCAGAAGAGGTTGCAAAGAAATGTAAAAAAAAAAAACATAAGAAAACGCATAGGGGTACAAATCACACGAGGCCCTCCAAACACTTACCTAATGGCACAAACACAGTGGTGGTGGTGGTGGTGGTGGTGGTGGTGGTGGTGGCAAAGAGCAGAAGAGGCTGCAAAGAAATGGAAAAAAAAAACACATAAGAAAACGCATAGGGGTACAAATCACACGAGGCCCTCCAAACACTTACCTAATGGCACAAACACAGTGGTGGTGGTGGTGGTGGTGGTGGTGTTGGTGGTGGTGGTGGCAAAGAGCAGAAGAGGCTGCAAAGAAATGTAAAAAAAAAACACATAAGAAAACGCATAGGGGTACAAATCACACGAGGCCCTCCAAACACTTACCTAATGGCACAAACACAGTGGTGGTGGTGGTGGTGGTGGTGGTGTTGGTGGTGGTGGTGGCAAAGAGCAGAAGAGGCTGCAAAGAAATGGAAAAAAAAAACACATAAGAAAACTCATAGGGGTACAAATCACACGAGGCCCTCCAAACACTTACCTAATGGCACAAACACAGTGGTGGTGGTGGTGGTGGCAAAGAGCAGAAGAGGCTGCAAAGAAATGGAAAAAAAAAACACATAAGAAAACTCATAGGGGTACAAATCACACGAGGCCCTCCAAACACTTACCTAATGGCACAAACACAGTGGTGGTGGTGGTGGTGGTGGTGGTGGTGGTGGTGGCAAAGAGCAGAAGAGGCTGCAAAGAAATGTAAAAAAAAAACACATAAGAAAACGCATAGGGGTACAAATCACACGAGGCCCTCCAAACACTTACCTAATGGCACAAACACAGTGGTGGTGGTGGTGGTGGTGGTGGTGGTGGTGGTGGTGGCAAAGAGCAGAAGAGGCTGCAAAGAAATGGAAAAAAAAAACACATAAGAAAACTCATAGGGGTACAAATCACACGAGGCCCTCCAAACACTTACCTAATGGCACAAACACAGTGGTGGTGGTGGTGGTGGTGGTGGTGGTGGCAAAGAGCAGAAGAGGCTGCAAAGAAATGTAAAAAAAAAACACATAAGAAAACGCATAGGGGTACAAATCACACGAGGCCCTCCAAACACTTACCTAATGGCACAAACACAGTGGTGGTGGTGGTGGTGGTGTAATCCTTTATAGGCAAAAGGAGGCTGCAAACATTAAACATACATGAGAAATCGCATGACCTACATACGTGCACATAATAAATTACAGTTATCAGGAAAGCAAAAATGGTGTCTTTGGAAGCTGGGAAGGTAAGGGGGCAGGTTTAGATGCCAAATCTAGACTGCACACCTTTAACAAACATGAGAAAACACATGTCCAAACCACATGCACATGGGGCCAACTGCCAATGATTAAAAGACACTTGAGGGGTTCCCAAGCTATTGTGGGTTGGAGGGGATTCACCATAGACAACTTAAGCACACCCAAGATAAGTACAAATTGTCTCCTTCCTTTTTTTTGGGAGAGAGAGATACAATTGTCTTACCTCCAGATAATGTAGGTTGTGGGTCACAGGGTCTTGCTAGCACATAAGAAACATCGATCTATAACATCCAGCAGCCATATTGGCCATGTGCTCCTTTTATAGCTGGCTCACAGGTGTGATAATTAGCGGCCGTTTCTATATATATCTGCGCATTCGCGAATTTGCGCGTTCAAAATGGAGGACGATATCCCAGACGCATTAGATGGTGCAATGCTGGCATTTATTGGTGCCTTGTTTGAGGAGGCCCTGGCACAGGAGGCAGCAGAAGGTGGGGAAGCTGCAGCAGCAGCAGCAGCAGCACCTCCAGCAGCAGCACCTCCAGTCCGTGTGCCCTTACCTCGCCAGCCACGCATTTTTGCTCCAAGGATCTATTTGGACAAGCTGCGGGATTCTGATGTCAGGAGGAAGTTCCGGCTCGAGCGAGGAACTATTCTACACCTCTACCAGCTCATAGCAGAGAAAATTGACCCGGACACACAGCGCGGCCATGCGGTGCCCGGCATGGCCAGATTGCTGGCCACTTTGTATATTTTAGGGCGTGGCAGCTTCCAAGCCACTTCGGGAAGTATCATGGGCATTAGCCAGCCCACAGTTTCAAGGGTGTTCATGTTGGTCATTAATGCCATAGTGGATATAGTGCCCAATTTTATCCACTGGCCACAGAATGAAAATGAGTGGAATGAAGTCAAGTTGGGTTTCTACCGGCGGGCACACATGCCGCAAATCCTAGGGGCAATCGATGGCACCCACATAGCCATTAGGCCCCCAAGGAGCCACGAAAGTGAATACCGGAACCGCAAGCAGTACCACTCTGTGAACGTCCAATTAGTGTGTGACGCCAAACAGCGCATCATGAGTGTCAACACTGGTCACCCAGGGTCGTGCCATGATTCCAGTATGTTAAGAACAAGTACTCTGTACGAGGTGTTTGAAAGTGGACAAATGCCCGAAGGGTGGCTTATTGGTAAAGTATTTTGTCTTAACAACATAAACTGTAAGATTACATAGACATAGGAATAAGCTACATCGGTGTACACCCTGATTTAAGCAAAGCCTACCTAAAATGGATGTGTTATTAGTTGTCAGGCTGTTCACACACAACCAGATCAGCAGCTTAGCAGCTCACAAAAGAAAGATTTGCAAAGTTGTCTTTGAGTCCAATGAAGGTGGTTAACCAATGTGTAAATGGTGTCCTCTAGCCACCCAAAGAAAACCTACAAATGATTCCAATGGTATTGCCATATCCCCAAAGTACTTTGCATAAGTGAGTCAATATTGGTTTCCTCACTCTAGTTGCAGATATATTCCAGAAGTAAGACCTAGGCTAATGTAATAGGAACAAAATAGGGGCCAAGTTGGAACTTGCAAGAGAAACCCACCACTTTGTGTGTCCTTTTTCCCATTTGTATTAGTGATTTAGGCAGTTAGACAGAGTTGAGATGTTTCATATGATTTTTTGCAAACAGACGAGCAGGTTGTTTAGTAAAATGCCTAATTGTCTCCCATTTTGAGGAGTCATCTAAAGTCACATGATAGGAAGAACTAATGTATATTTTTCTTATTTTTCAGGGGATGCTGGTTACCCGCAGCTGACGTGGCTGATGGCTCCAATCAGGTACCCCCAGGGCCCAGCAGAGAGGAATTACAACAGGGCCTTGCGGAGAAGCCGGAGTATCATTGAGTTGACCATAGGTCTTCTCAAGTCCCGGTTTCTCTGCTTGGCCCGGCCTGGGGGTGAACTCCTGTACTCTCCTACAAAGGCTTCCAAGATCATCCTGGCGTGCTGCGTGTTGCACAACATGTGCGTTGCCCGGGATGATTCTTGGGAGCTGACGGAGGAGAGGGAGCCAGAGGTCCGTCAGCCGGCGGCCCCCAGGCGGCGGAGCACCGCTGCCGGTATGGCCACCCGGAATACCCTGGTTGCTAGCCACTTTACATGTAAGTACTGTAACCGGTCAAGATAGGGCATGTGTATTAATTAGCTAGTTAGCAGAGGTGCCACTCACAGGGAGACAGAGGGTGATTATCATCTGCCAATGACACTTGCCATTGTAGATAAAGTGTAGTCAACATTGGTAAAATTGTGTTACTTGAGCAAAAACATGCACCTCTAACCATAAACATGTTGGTATTGTGAATAGTGTAAAGGGCTGAGAAGAGCTGGCAGGTGTTTATTTGTGTCTATGCCACCTGTGTAGTTATTGATAACATGAACGGCTGCTTGGTATCTTATGGTGTTGTAATTTTCCAGAACATCAACATCTTGGAATCATGGCACGTACCATGGGAAGCCTGTGGTGATGGGCTGTCTGGCGTCACAGGTGTGTATTCAAATGTTTACATTAATGATTTCTGGTTTGTGTAAGTTGGCATAAAATGTGTTATTTCACTCGTGATGTCGAAATTAAATGAAGTTCAGAATGAAGCAAACAGGCATTAAGATGTGATTTTCATAATGAAATGTCTTATCCTTTGTTTTATTTTTCCAGGAGTGGTACTGCTTGCGGGTGTAGGTGGTAGAAACCCACCTTGATGGACTCCACTCATTTTCTTTTGTGGTCAGTGGATATTTGGTAAGGCACATGGCCAATGACCAACATGAACACCCTGGAACTTCGAAAGTGGCTTGGAAGCTGCCCAGCAACCTTGCCATGCCTGTCCCCTATGAGCTGGTAGAGGTGCAGAATGGATTCTGAACTCTGCCGGAAGTTGTGGAAGACATCAGAATCCCGTAGCCATGGAGCAAAGATCGTGGTCTGGCGCTGTAAAGGCACACGGACTGGAGAGTGACAATATTCTTTTGCTGCATCCCTCCTTCTGCTGTCATTCTCAAATAAATAAATACATTAGAATTGAACATGTGTTTTTTTGTTTTGTGTGGGTGCCTACAGACAAAAGGGCCATCCACACTGTAAGATTTAGAGAAGACTTTATCCTTCCGATTGACATTTTCTATGTAGTGCAAGGGCCTGCCTGATTGCATCCAAATTGAAAGTGTTGAGGTTTGAGCTTCTATTATATGGTTTGGTTAAGTCTACAGGAAAAAGTCTAGACAAATTGTTAGTGTATGGCCCATTAAGCTGCCAAGGCCGGAGTTTTGCACTTTGCATGCTGCTTGTACTGGTGATGTGAGGGGTTGTAATGTAGAGTAGGGATGTGACAGTGTTGTGTTGAGGTGTGAGGCAAATGTAGTGTTGGACTATGAGGGTCTGTGTTGTTGAAATATGGAGAGAGTCCAATATCAGACACCTATGTTTATTGGTCAAGAAATTGTAAGAACCATGGTAAATATGTAAAGAATTGCATCTCGATAAAACTAGGACCACACTCATAAAATCAAAATTGTGTTGTTTCCATTGATGTGCTTGAAATTTGGGTAGGACACCCCCCTCCCCCCCCAAATTCAAGATAGTTTAAAAAAACTGTTTAAAAAAATGAGAGTGAAAAGAGATCCCAAGTGTAGTGATGTGATTTGAACCCATGACGTTGTGAACTGCAGTGAAGTTGCAAAGCACTTAGCTATTGTGCAGAATAAAGCTGTATGGTGGAAAAAAAGGAGTGTGTTAAGGCTAAAAAGCACATATAGCTAAAGAACTAAACATTGTATGGAATGTGGGAAGAAGACCATGGTAAAATTGTGAGGTTTCATCTTGCCCTGAAGTAGGGTAGGGGTTTGGTCACTTGCCTTTGGTACTTTCCTTCATAAGATCGATTCGACACACAGACAAGATCAAAAAAACACTTAAAATGGTGTAAGCTTGCAAGCGCTTCTGAGTGTAACATTATTTAGCAATATATATGATGTAATCCGTTACATTTTAGCAATATAAACAAAAAAAGAAAATAAAAAAAGTAGGTGGAGATGGTAAGCCTCGAACCTACAGCAGAGGGAGATGAATTACAGACATGTGATGTGTGCACTAATCCACTAGCCCACATCGCTATGTGAAACTGCTATAAGCACGAAGACATAAGTTTGCGAATTGGCGAAGCCGCGATCGTAAGTGAATCCCGCTGACGGCGGAATTCATTATTGCTGTTTTACTCGCCAATTCGCCGCAGCGCCAGTTAATTGATTTGAACGCGGCGAAACTGAAACACGTCATAGAGGTTTGAAGCTGCAGTTTCTTTAAATCCGGCCCTTTGTCTCCAAATACGGAAAGGTTTCTTCACAGTAAATGTGGAATAGACTCCCTCCAGAGGTGGTTCTCGCCAGCTCTGTAGATTGCTTTAAAAAAGGCCTGGATTCTTTCCTAAATGTACATAATATAAATGGGTACTCACATTTATAGGTAAAGTTGATCCAGGGAATATCCGATTGCCTCTCGAGGATCAGGAAGGAATTTTTTCCTCTGCTGGAGCAAATTGGATCATGATTTGCTGGGGGTTTTCACCTTCATCTGGATCAACTGTGGGTTTATGATTGTGTATATGGAATTATATGGTTGTTTTTCTTTTTGTGTTGGTGGAACTAGATGGATATGTGTCGTTTTTTAACCAAAATAACTATGTAACTCTTTCAGTTTAAAATATAAATGACAGGCAAAAGATTTGTGCATGCATTTAAAAAAAAAAAAAAAACATTAGAAATATATAATTTTCCTTTTTATATAAACAAAGATATATATATCACATTTCCTCTGTTCTCAACTACATAAGAGCTAGGGGAGCAGGAAGCAGCACACTGATCTTGCCAGTGAATAGCTGTGAATGGCTGTGCAGGGGGGGCATGTCAGGACAAATCCATAGCTCCCAACTGTCCCTGATTATGAGGGACTGTCCCTCATTCGAAATAAAGTCCCTCTGTCACTCTTTCCTCCTCATTTTTCCCCTCATTTTGCTCTGATCTATATAGTTGTATATAAAATGCACAATTTATCTATCAAAAAGTGTTTCCCTGGTGCTAAACCATTCATCCAACTTCGAAATTGCGGCATTTGTAAATTTCAAATGCCAATATAAAGGAATAGTAGGGATATAGTGATAAAAAGGCACTTGTGGGTTTAACCAAATCATTTATTCGTACGATTCTCTTATGCCTACATACTTTTGCTAATATGTGTCCCTCATTCTCAGAAAGTTTGGGAGGTATGCAAGTATGCATACCTAGAGAACTGACCATGCTGTGCTCTTATGCCTAATGTTGTCAGTTTTTAAAAGGAGAGCAGAGGGATTGGCAGGAACACCAGGGATTGCATACAAAGGAAGCAATAAAAAGAGAACAGGATATTTTTTCATACAAGTACATGGTACAGCAGCAGTGCCGGGACAAGGTCATCCAGCACCCAGGTCAAAGATGCCAAACTGTGCCCCCCCTTCCCTTAGGGTTAGGGTCAGGGTGCCCTTATCCCTGCAATAAACCATTTCACCCAGGGCAGCTTCCCCTCCTGCCCATCCCTTGTCCCGGCTCTCTACAGCAGGCACATATCAGTAATAAGAAATGTTGGGTTTACATATTCTTTAATCATGAAGCATGGAGTGTCCAAATTACCTGCATTTTTAATAAATGGATTGGATTTCTCAGATGTCATCAGTGTGTGGCCTGTTTCCCTGAATCCACAGAGTGCAAGGGTCCTTTTCTAGAGCATACTGACACATGGTAGGCCTAATTACTCAGCCTAGGGCTACGTTCTAATGAAAAAAAAAAAGATAATAAGAATTGTAAAACCTTGAAAATCTTTTGTTTTATTGCAAATTCAGTTTGACTTTAAAGCGGAGTTCCGGCCTCAAAATTTGTTTTCGATAAAAATACACCCGGGACAGTCAGGGCTAGTGCATTTCAGCAATGATAGCCTCTGAACTGTCCCCGGGTTCACTTACCTTTTAGAAGAAATACTAACCTTGAAAAGGTCTTGTCCAGCGCTGCCATCTCAGGTGTGGGCAGCTGAAGCCAGAGCGTCCTCTTCGGTGTCCTCTTCGGTGACGTCGGAGTCCCAGAATGCCCTGCACCAGCCCCGCTCGTCACTTCCGGGGCAGGAGCGTCATCCCTGCACAGCTTCTGGTCATGCCCAAAAGATGTTTAGCAGGGAATGACGCACCTGCACCAGAAGTGATGAGCAGGGCCGGTGCAGGCGCATTGAATCCTGGGAGCGATGACGTTCAGCTCCCAGTAGTCAATGCAAGCAGGAAGTGATGGCGCGGGCCGCGGCTGCAGAGGGAGGAAGTGGAAGAAAGGTAAGTATATTTTCTTCAAAAACAAGGTAAGTAAAGCAAAAAAAAAAAAATTGTGATTATCCAATTCTTTTTCAGGTCACTTAGAGCAAGCGGATGTCAAATTTTACTTTTGAGGCCAGAACTCCACTTTAACAAATCAATAAATTAATTTTGCCTATTTTAATTTTAAGAGCACTCTATTATTAAATACTCCATGTAAATCATCTTATATACTCCTATTAAGGGGGATCTCCACATTCACCTGTCTAGAGAAGGACAAAGAGAACTGGAAAGAGCTTTCACACATGACAGATGAGCCTAGATCTATGAACAGATAGCGGGAGAGATTGGTTTAGCCTGCATATGCTTTGTGAACAGAGCGGTACTTTCTAAGCACCTTTTTCACTTTTAAATCTAATAAGTGCAGTGAGTGGAATCACCTTATCAGATTGCCCTTCAATTCCACAACAGTATTTTATTTCAGACAAGATGAGTTCAAAAGAGACTACATATGTGGAGATAAAACGGAAGACTTAAGTCCCTACAAACAGGCTCATTTTCTGGAGCATCTGTACTCACAGGCACTCCGGGGAATTGCAGTTGGCAATAATTAGGATAGGGTAGCAATGCTGCATGTCAAAAATTCCCTAGCTGTATCAATGTTCTGTTTTCAAATTTCAATTATAAAATATTCATTACAATTAAATTACACAATGAGAGATAAGCAAATCTCAGCAAAATCGCTCTGTAGAGAAATGCAAGAATCGCTTCACCGGATAATTATTAACAATCGCAACATATAGGGATCTAGAAAAGGGCTTTTTTTTAAACTACTTTCTAGTTTAATTTTGCAATGCACAGCATATAGGAGGACCCCGATGTGAAGGAAGTGTGTGAGCACTGGCACCCCACATCTTACTATTAACCTACAGTCAATGGCATGCACAGAATTGAATAGGAATCCTACTTTAATTTACCTACAGATGGCGAAACAGATGATGGAATTTGTTTCCTGTTTATGTCCCCATGTGGGAACCCCTTACTTATATATTGGTGGTATTTATATTTATAACAATTTATGCAGCAACTCACATACAGTATATTTTACCCGCTTAAGGACTGCCCCATGTACTTATGCTGCGGCAGGGCGGTCCTAAAACGCAAAATCCCCTGATTTTCTTCTTTGGCTTTGGGGCGTAAGCACATGCCACCGGAGCCCCGCTCCCACTGTGATTGGACCAGTGGGGTCCATCCATTAGGGGCGACTGGCCCCCTAATCTACATGCAGGGCGCCGGATGCATGAATTCCAATGTGGGATTTTTTTTTTTGAAGCACGTGATTAGAGCCAGAGGCTCTAATAGGCTTCAAAAAAGGGTGGGCTCGGGGTGTAGAGCACTGCGCCCTAAACCCATCCAGTTGTGTGACAATAGCGAATGAATATTCACTATCATCACACTGATTCTCCCCCCCAGCCAAGCGGATCCTGAGACCTGTTTACCGATTTGCCAAAAGGAGAAGGCATCCTATTGGTAAAGAAGGAGGGAGAAAACGGCTGCAGAGAGGGAACATGGACTGAGGGGGAAGCCGCCGCTGCCTGTCAGGTGGTGTGGGCTGGGATATGGTGGTGTGGGCTGGAGTGATTGGGGGGTGGGGGTCTGTCTGACGAACCCCCCCAGACTGATGGAGCGCCAGCTGTATTGGACACAGCCAGCCAATCAGTAAACAAGGCAGACCGCCATTCTGCCAAAGAGGAAAATGGAGATCTTGTGTTTCTGCTAAGCAGAAGCACAGATCTCTGTTTTCCTTTAGTCAAAGCACCGCCCACTGTTAGAAAGCACTCATAGGGAACACATTTAACCCTTTGATTGCCCTGCCAGTGTCATTTATACAGTGACAGTGCATTTTTTTTTAGCACTGATCATTGTTTTGGTGTAAAAGTGTCACGGAAGTGTCAGATTCGTCCACCGCAATGTCGCAGTACCGCTAAAAATTGCTCATCACCGCCATTACTGGTTAAAAATAGTAAAAAAATAAAAAGACCCTAAATCCATCCCATAGTTTGTAGATGCTCTAACTTTTGTGCAAACCAATCAATATACGCTTATTAGGATTTTTTTTACCAAAAATATGTAGCAGAATACATATTGGCCTAAATTTATAAAGAAATTAGAGTTTTTACATTTTATTTATTGGGTATGTTTTATAGCAGAATGTAAAAAATATTGTTCTTTTTCTTCCAAAATTGATGGTCTTTATTTATAGCACAAAAAATAAAAGTAGCAGAGTTGATCAAATACCACTTAAAAAAAGCTCTAATAAAATCTTTGTTGGAAGAAAAAATAAAGGTCTATTTGTGAGAAAGAAAGGACATCAATTTTATTTGAGACTACGCAATCGTCAGTTACAGTAACGCAGTGCCGTATCGCAAAAAATTGCCTGGTCAGGAAGGGGGGAAACCTTCCGGAGCTGTAGTGGTTCAACATTCACATCAGTCATTTTCCCAATAATGATTATGGAATTACTGTATAGGTTGTTACTGAACTGTAAAATTGTGAGTTGTGGCTTATACGATCACAAGTAAGCAAAAACTAAGCAATCTACCATGAATTTGGTCGACCACCAGTAATTTTTTAGACTGAGAACTTAAAACTAGGAAATACACTGCCCTGCCGGCCAAAAAAAAAAAAAAAAGAAGAAAAAAAAGGTCTCCACCTGGAATCAACTAAGCATGCAGTAAGTATCCTATTGGATAGTTACAGCATGTGCCAGAAGAATGAGGCCAGCTGACTACCTGAATATACTGAATGACCAGGTTATTTCATCAATGGATTTTTTCTTCCCTGATGGCAAGGGCATATTCCAAGATGACAATGCCAGGATTCATCGGACTCAAATTGTGAAAGAGTGGTTCAGGGAACATGGGACATCATTTTCACACATGGATTAGCCACCACAGAGTCCAGAACGTAACCCCATTGAGAACCTTTGGGATGTGCTGGAGAAGGCTTTGTGCAGTGGTCCGACTCTCCCATCATTTGGCGAAAAGTTAATGCAACACTGGACAGAACTAAACCTTGTGACATTGCAGAAGCTTATCTGAACAAAAAAAAAAAAAAACTGAGGAGCTTGCAAGGAGGTCCTGTACTGCTGAACTAATGTGTTCTGAAAGGGGACCGACCACCTTGCGAAAACGCACTGGTCAGCGTAGATCAGATGCTGATTGGCTGCTGGTTTTCCAGCATGCTCACTCGACAAAAGCCAGCATCTGTCAAACAAGGACATGTACGCATGGGCAAAATTTTGACCGGTAACTACTGTACCAGCTGATTTCGGCCGATATTTGGCCTGTAGCTGGCCATACGCATGAAGACTTCTCTCATTTAGCTCCATGGCTCAACAAGTAGTGACTTGATTCCCCCATCCAAGCTTAAAAACGTGGATGGAAAAATCTGCAGTGTCAGCTGTTGTATTATGACAGCCATCACCTTCAGCTGTGAGAACACCGGAACAGTGCCTGTATACAAATTTTCTCGCGGACTCCTTTGACAATAGTTGATTGAAAAAATAACTTTTGTTGAGCTGGGTGGTGCAGACAGGGTGACCCAGAGCACATTTTGGACAATCAGCAGGAATTGGCAAATATTCAATCCATATATAGTATGACCAGCTTTAGAAAGCAATCAGATTTTTCCTTTAGATTTAATCAAGGCAGTTTTGAGTCCAGTTTTAAACAAAACCACCATTTATGTTTTTAAATGTTTTGTGATTTCAACAAAAAATGTCATTGAAGGTTTGATGGTTCTATTAAATTGCCTCATGTAGGGCAAGCTCAAAGGAGTGATAACCTTTGCAATCATTTTGTGAACTGAGTTTTACTTACAACATATCTCATATGCACATCAGTGCCTGACCTTACAAATGCGCTTCTGGAAGAATGGACAAAGATTTCCATAGACACACTCCTAAACCTTGTGGACAGCCTTCCTAGAAGAGTTGAAGCTGTTATAGCTGCAAAGGGTGGGCCAACTCAATATTGAACCCTACGGACTAAGACTGGGATACCATTAAGCACTTGCCTACTAGGCACTTAAAGCCCCTTCCTGCCCAGGCCAATTCTCAGCTTTCAGCGCTGTCGCACTTTGGATGATAATTGCACGGTCATGCAACACAACAAATAGAACTTTCTTTTGGTGGTATTTAATCACTACTGGGGTTTTTTTCTTTGCTGAACAAACAAAAAAGACCGAAAATTTTGAAAAAAAAAACAAAAAACAGTTTTTATAGTTTGTTATAAAATTTTGCAAACAGGTAATTTTTACTCCTTCATTGATGTGCGCTGATGAGGCAGCACTGATTAGCCCTGATAGGCACTGTAAGGCTGCACTGATGGGCACTGATAAGGCGGCACTGGTGGGCACTAATAGGTGGCACTGATGGATGGCACCGATGGGCACTGATGGGTGGCACTGAAGGGCACTGGTATATGGCACTGAAGGGCACTAATAGGTGGCACTGATGGGCACTAATAGGTGGCGCTGATGGGTGGCACTGATGGGCAATGATAGACACTGGTAGATGACACTGATTCAGCACTGATGATGGGGCACTGATAGGTGGCGCTGGTGGGCACTGGTAGGTGGCACTGGGGCACAAATTATCTTCTCCTCTTCAGGACTGATGTCCCTCTAACAGCAGCCGTCGATCGGCTTTTTTTTCTCCTCATGCTGACAGCGTGAGGAGAAAAAAATAATGATCTCTGGCTGCTGTTTACATCACGTGATCAGCTGTCATTGGCTGACAGCTGATCACGTGGTTAGGGGCCGGGACGCACATGGACGCCCTCCTGGCAATTAAGGTCCGCGCTGTAGATGCCTTTCGACTATAGCACGGACAGGAAGTGGTTAAAGTTCATGTGCGTGTAAAGGCAGGTGTCCCAATACTTTTGGCAATATAGTCTATCTATCTATCTATCTATCTATCTATCTATCTATCTATCTATCTATCTATCTATCTATCTATCTATCTATCTATCTATCTATCTATCTATCTATCTATCTATCTATCTATCTATCTATCTATCTATCTATCTATCTATGCAACATGCAATTTTTCTGCTTTATGCAGAGTTTGGCAGGCAAGCTGCAATGCAAAATTGACGGTTGTCAATAATAAAGAGGGAAAAAATTGGCATCAGGAGGCAGTAGTATCACCTCCTGGATGCTAGCATACCTTCTTTAATCACCCACTAAAAAGCATTCCAGCACAGATAGCTTATCAGCGGTGGGAGCAGTAAACACTACCGCTAGTGTGAAAGGAGCCGTTAAAGTGGAACTAAAGGCACACAAACTTACTCTAGTTCCAATGGTCCAACACTGTGAGGTCCGGTGTAACGTGAGAATTACCTACCCCGTGAGAAAAACCTACCCTCGTCACTTCCGGCCAGGAACAGCTGAGCAGCGCAGCAGTGCGCATGCTCACAGCCCCGGATACCTAATGGAACAACTCAGGAGCTGACTAGTGCGCATGCGCACTAGTATGAAAAGATCACGGTGTACTGTGAAAAAAACCTACCCACGCGGCGGTTACATAAAACAGCTGGGCTGCAATACGAGTCATCTCCGCTCCTGTCCCTGTCACTTCCCTGATCTGGGCTAGTAAAAATAAAAGCGGCTCTCGGCTCCGTGATTTATCTTTTCATACACCCGCCGCCGGGAGCAGGGAAGTGACAGGGACAGGAGCGCAGATGACTCGTATTGCAGCACAGTTGTTTTAATGTAACCGCTGCATTACATACAGTGCCGTGCACCGGAAGTGACGAGGGGTAGGTTTTTCTCACGGTTGGTAATTCTCACGGAACACCGGGTCTCGGCTCCGTGATTTATGTTCTCATACACCCGCCGCCGCTTTTATATTTAGTAGTGGAGATGAGGGAAGTGACAGGGATAGGAGTGGAGATCACTCGTATTGCAGCCCAGCTGTTTTAATGTAAACGCCGCATTAGACACAGTGCCGTGCAACAGGAAGTGACGAGGGTAGGTTTTTCTCACGGGTAGGTAATTCTCGCGGAACACCGGCATTTTCTCACTGGGTTCTTTTGGGTGCCGGTCTTCCACCAATTTGTTTGGCTGGCAGGGGATGACATCACTCCCATGCACGTGCAGAAGTGGAGTCATCCGTGCTGTGCACACACAGCTTGATGTATATGCTGCATACAATTAGAAATAGGCTGGTGAGTGTAATTTATTGCAGTAAGACATTGCATGTCTCTTCTGCAAAAAAAAAAAGCCTGTTAGCATTTTTTTTTTACATTTGGTTTTGCTTTAATTGAAATAACAAGTTTGTTTGGGCTTTGCCTGTACGTCAGTTGTAAACTGAAAAAAAAAAATCAATTCAGTCTGCAAGCTGGCAACAGTCATTGTTTTCTGGAAATAAAATGTCGCTGAGAAGAATATGATTGTTGGTCGTTTTGTCATATTAGATGGCAATCATTAATTTAATGGTTACCATTACCAATGCCTTGAACACATGGTGTATGGGAAGAGCAGTATATGACAAATTACATAATAATCCATAATGCTCATGTTGAGTAGAAACACATCCAAAAGGTCACTTGAAAGCTCCTGAACTCGACACAGAGCCTTTTCTAGAAAACAGAATCTCCCCCTTCTCCGACTGGCTGGACCACGTTAGAATAATGACTTAACCTGTTAATGAGATTTCACTAAGACAAGCAGCTCATAATTTATTGAGGTCATACATTGACTGAATGGGGCAAATTTGCATTTGACCTCTCTGCTATAGAGTGGGGTTATAGGAAGCTCTGTCTTGAAAACGATGATTAATAGATATGGCAGCGATGCCGCTGTAATCTGTTTTATGACAGATGAGTTTAGGGAGCTGTGAATTCAAAATATACAATAGTAAGAGACAGTCATTCACACAGAGGAATACAGCAGGCATGTGGTTTTTGAAAAATTATTTGTCCGTGAGTCCAACTAAGTAGAAAGAATCTTATTTACCTATTTACATGTCAAGGGGTAACTCCAATTTTGTGGGGAAAAAACAAACAAATAAAGAAAAAATAATATAGCGTATACAATTGCGGCACAAGTCATATTGGAATTGAATGTTGTTAAAAATTACCTTTCCTTTTCAATCTGCAGCCGCTGTAATTATCTGAAAATGCAATGCAATATGGCTTCCTGGAGGTGCTCTGAACACCGCCCAGAAACATACACTGCCTGGCCAAAAAAAAGAGTCGCCACCAAAAAAAAAAGGTCACACACTCTTATAGTTTGTTTGCTTTGATTACGGCACACATTCGTTGTGGTATTGTATCAAAAAGCTTCTGCAATGTCACAAGATTTATTTCCGTCCAGTTTTGCATTCATTTTTCACCAAGATCTTGTATTGATGATGGGAGAGTCGGACTACTGTGCAAAGCCTTCTCCAGCACATCCCAAACATTCTCAATGGGGTTAAGCTCTGGACTCTGTGGTGGCCAATCCATGTGTGAAAATCATGTCTTATGCTCCCTGAACCACTCTCCCAATTTGAGACCGATGAATCCTGGCATTGCCATCTTGGACTATGCCCGTGCCATCAGAGAAGAAAAAATCCATTGATGGATAAACCTGGTCATTCAGTATATTCAGGTAGTCAGCTGACCTCATTCTTTGGGCTCATGCAGTAAGCTAATAGCGCTGAAAATTTACACTCACATCAGTCCCTGCCTTCAGGAAACTTACAATCTAAAATCATTACCTTACATTCATAACTACACATGCACTGTGACCAATTTTAGACAGGAACCAATTAACCTACCAGCATATCTCTACAGTACCCAGAGAGAGAGCGCATGCAAACTCCATAAGAACAGTGTCCAGACTGGGATTCAAACCAGGAACTCCAAGGGCAGGTAGGCAGAAGTGTTAACCAGTTAGCCATTGTGCAGTCTTTTATCAGATAAGGGCACAGTCTGCAGGGCACAGTCTGCAGGGCACAGTCTGCAGGGCACAGGCTGCAGGGCACAGGCTGCTGGGCTGTGGGACATTTAGGAAATACCATAAAGTGGAGAGAGGGTCCATTTAATGTGACTTTGAGGGTGACCTTGAAAAAGACACCAATCCTTAAAATGATATGTTTGGGAGATGTTGTTAAGCTGCTTGTAGTGTTTCAGAACAGTATGATATCCACAGAGGTTGTCCGTGGACCTGTATTCTGGCATCAATTTGTTTGGAAGTGTAATTGATTTTTTAACATTTGCATTTAGCTTGGCCTAAATACAGCAGCACCCCAATCTGATTAATTTCCACTTAAAAATGCTTTTTTTTTTAGGTTGTTTTGGCTGTGACACCTGATTTTTTTTCCCAACAGAAAAGACCTGTATTGAACAGTGCAAATAGCAGCCACAACAGAACAAAAAACTATGCAAAAGTTTACTCTTAAAAAAGTAAAGCTAATGCCCTCAACTATGTACAAATTGGCCAGGTGGAAACATCTTTATAGTATAGTTTTTGAGCTTTTTTTTAAGTACTACGCTGCATTGTCTTAAAGTGGGATTTTTTTGTATTCATACCTACAGGTAAGTCTATATTAAGACTTACCTGTAGGTAAGTAAATATCTCCTAAAGATGTACAGTTTAGGAGCTATTTACTGTAGCTAAATTGAGATAGCCGTGCCCCAGCCGTGACTCCTGTGCACATGAGATGACATCACGCCTCAGCCAATCAGATGGCCGCAGCCTTAGAACCCAGAAGGAAGACCAGGTGGAGATGGAAGTCCTGTCAGAGGTCACAGCTCACCGCTGAATGGCTTAGTTTTCAGGTAAGTCTTTCATAATGTGCTAGTATGCAATGCATACTAGTACAATATGACATTTACTTGCAGAAAGAAGATTTTCTTTGTTTTTTTTCGTGGTTTACTACCAGTTTGAATATTTAATAAAATGCAAGAGTTCACAGTTCAAAGCCACAACCCAACATTCCTTTAACCTGCCTCTTATCCTCCCCAGGTATTGCTAAAATATAGACTTCAGCTATGTGTTTAGCAAAAATTGTCTAGAGTCAGGACACTATATAAACACTTGAATAGGCAGCAAATAGAAAGAGATAAAGCAAAAATGTGTTTGTATGATCTGAGAGACAATAGCTTTAAATATTGTTCAGTGGTTGGACAGTATGTAAGCAATTTTGTTAGGCCGTAATAGAAGAATGAGTAATAAGCAGGTTTTATCTTGAAATAAACAGTGCAGTGGGAGAGCAACAAAGGAGTGCTCTGGCTGTTTAACTTCACAGCACTGGATGCAGTGAGTATTTTTCACATAACTTCTCCACTCTATGCAGACTTTTAACAGGTGCCCTTCTTCAACTTCACTTGTGAGTGCATTATATTGAGTATTTTAATTAACCTATTTTTTTATTGCAGCAGAACAGTGTGCATTTTTGCTTGTAGTGTTTCAGTATTGGGCTTCCCTGACTTAAGATTTTACTATACCCAGGAGCCTGCATTCACTATATCTGGTCTCCCACAGTATACAGAAAATGGAAATGCAATTATTTTAGTAAATATAAACTGCTAAATACCTTTTCTCTTCTGCAGTACAGTATATAGCATCTTGTGATTTCTATGAGTATCTGGTTAAAGCTTGTAGGAGGAGTTTTCATTCTCCCACAATTGACCTATGAGAATGCAGAACCCCTGATCCTCTCTCTGGACAGTGAAGTTTGGTCCTGTGCTGATCACATGAACTCTCCCAAGAAGAAAAAAAAACTCTAGCAATAGACACCAAATTGAGCATGTGCAGCCTGCCCCTGGCTCTGTAAATATCAGGAATTATATTGGAGTCAGTGGAAGAAGGGGAGGAACAGAGAAGACAGGATCAAACAGCCTTTTTAAATAATGCAGAGGTTTAACCCTTTTGGCTCCACAGTGAGTATAACAAGTATGCTAACTGTTGTGGGTTTAGTAACACTTTAAAAAGCTGCAAGACCTGGGTTTTACCTATCACAAATGACCAGCTTAATATTCACTCTTGACTCAGAGTTGGATTAGGAGGACTCAACTGCTGGCTTGAACTTGACAAAGGCTTGTTTTGTGTGCAACTTTTATTTTCTTTTTGCTTATTACATAATGTACTGTACATCTACCGTAGATGTTGGTACCCGAAGGTTCTTTAATACACTGAATGGTGAAGTTGCAATCCAACCACTCATTGACATAGCCATGCTACAGTCCTAAATGTATACCTCATCGTAGCTTCAGGGAGGGGAGATGGGCTGGAGAAGAGAGGAGGCACAGGCAGAAAATAACTTAAGCGACTGTCATCCTTTACTTATGGGCTGCTTAAAATGCAAAAGCACAAATCAATATTAGCATCGCTGATTTGTCCAAATTAGACAGTCACAGCAAAACTGTCATGGATTTTGTAGATACTGAGAAATTCAATATAAATTTGCCATTGTCGAGAGCAATTAGTTATTTTGAGAATCTTGCAGTTCTTTAATGATCTATAATTGTCTTCAAAATCTATACAGAATTTAAAAACAATCACAGTTCGTATGTCAGTGCTGTATTTGTTAGCTGTAAACATACCGTAAATTTTGGCAATGAGTAGCAAAACCACATTGGAAACATCAACATGTTTTCCCTAGAATGAAAAGGTGAGCATGTACTTTAAAGGGACAATCTTTTCAGCTTTTCAAGATATACATGTAAAAGAGATCAAATTGATGTAAACAATCGATGGTTTCAATGATAAAAAAAAAACTTTTTCTGCATACAGTTTGTATATTCAGTATGGTATTATATATGAACATTAGGCAACCTTAGTTAAAGAATAATTCCAGGCATCGGCATGTTATATATAGGTACATTGGTCCAGCTTTGACCAATGTATCTATATATACAGTATATATATATATATATATATATATATATATATCATACTTGGCTGATGCCGATGAAAGCTGGAAATCACTGAAGTGGACACTGCTACAGACACTCAAGTAGACACTTGCTTCTGGGTACCATGCTGAACAGCTACTTTCCTGCATTGTGTTTACAGTAGGTAGGCCACTCAGCATGGGCGCCATTCAGAGAATGCTTTGCATTTGCTGATATAATGCAAAGCGTTTGGTAATTGAACAAGATGGAGAGATGGGGCAATGAGGTCCCATTCTCCACCTTATCCAATCAGAGAATGCTTTGCATTTTTTCAGGGCATCACAGTAGCTAAGTGGTTAGCACTTCTGCCTAGCAGCACTGAGGTCATTGGTTTGAATCCCAAATATGGCACTACCTGCCTGGAGTTTGTATATTCTCTCTGTGCCTGTGTGGGTTTCCTTCCACACTCCAAAACATGGTAATAGGTTAATTGTCCCTAGTATGTGTATGTATTATTTTGAGTTAGGGACCTTAGATTGTAAGCTCCTTGAGGTCAGGGACTGATGTGAGTAAAGCAGTGTAAATTGATGGTGCTATTATATATACATTCACTGGTCACTTTATTAGGTACACCTTGCTAGTACCGGGTTGGACCCCATTTTGCCTCCAGAACTGCCTTAATTCTTTTTTGCATAGATTCAACAAGGTGTTGGAAACTTTCCACAGATATTTTGGTCCATATTGACATGATAGCATCACACAGTTGCTGCAGATTTGTTGGCTGCGCATCCATAATGCAAATCTCCCATTCCACTACATCCCAAAGTTGCTCTATTGGATTGAGATCTGGTGACTGTGGGGGCCATTGGAGTACAGTGACCTCGTTGTCATGTTTAAGAAACCAGTTTTAGATGATCTGAGCCTTATAACATGGAACATTATCCTGCTGGAACGAGCCATCAGAAGATGGATATACTGTAGGCATAAGGGGATGGACATGGTCAGCAACAATATTTATGTAGGCTGTGGCGTTTAAACAATGCTCAATTGGTACTAAGGGGCCCAAAGTGTGCCAAGAAATAACTCCCACACCATTACACCACCACCACCAGCCTGAACCATTGATGCAAGGCAGGATAAATCCATGCTTTCATGTTGTTTATGCCAAATTCTGACCCTACAATCTGAATGCCCCAGCTGAATCAAGACTAATCAGACCAGGAAACGTTTTTCCAGTCTTCTACTGTCTAATTTTGGTGAGCCTGTGCAAATCGTAGTCTCGGTTTCTTGTTCTTAGCTGACAGGACTGGCACCCGGTGTGATCTTATGCTGCTGTAGCCATCTGCTTCAAGGTTTGATGTGTTGTGTGTTCAGACATGGTATTCTGCATACCTTGTTTGCAGTGGCGGCTGGTGTATTGAGGGCGCAGGGGCGCCGCCCCCCCATCCTTGCGTCCAGCCCCCTAATCTGCATGCAGGAGTGCCGGACGCATGGAGCTTCATGGGTTTTTTTTTTTAAAAAATCACCTGATTAGAGCCAGAGGCTCTAATAGGGTGATGCAAAGGGTGGAGCCGGGGCGTAGAGCAGTGCGCCCCGAGCCCACCCATTGTGTGACAATAGCGAATGAAAATTACCACATACTACATTCAAAACACACAACACTTGTCATATGCAGCAGGTGTCAGTGTTAATCTAATGACACCCCAGTGCGTTTGCCTGCTCTGGATTGCATGGTACAGTAGTACCATGCAATTCAGTTGCTGTGCATTTTGTAATGTAGTATATGCACTATTTTTCATGTGCTCTGGTGTGACTAAAGCCCATTCAAATGAGTGGGCTGAAATCACATTACACTCAGATCACATGTGATCATGGTGTGAACCGGCTCTATGACTGCCTGGAAGAGACACTACAATTGTTTTTGGTCATTTTAATCTAGTTGGTATTTTTACTTTTTCTTACTTTCTTCTCTTTTATGTGTGTAATATTTAATAAATATCTTCCTACTGCTGTAATCTTTGTTTTGCAAGCAGGTAAATATATGTTCACCAAATCATTAAAAATTGATATTGTCTTTAACCTGTTGAAGTATTTTCAAAATTAATTTTCAAAATTGTAAATGCAGCGTTTGTTTAAATTATGGTCATCTAGCCATGGAAGTCTTTTGAGTACTTTTAAAGGATAAAAAAGTGCTCTGTTAACAGGGATGCTGATAAGTCATCCACTTCTTTGTGTAATTCTGGCCATAGAGTCATCCATTGGTCCAAACTAAAAAAACATTAACAGATTTCCTCATCTACACGTACAAGGTGGATGGAGGAACCCTCCCTGCTGTGCCAATGATTTCTGACAGTGACAAATCTTCCGCTGTCAGAATGAACTGAACAGCAGTTGCAGCCAATTGGCTCTGATCGACAAGAGTTTTCCAGCATACCTGTTCGGCAGAAGTCGATTTAATGACCAATATCTGTCAAGCAGGAACAGCCATTAGTGGATCGAAAATTTGTCTGGTCCCTGCTGAGTCGACCAAATTTCAGCTTAAGTTATGGAGACCGTAAACAAAGTTTTTTTTTTTAAACAAAATAAAATATATCTGAAAAGCTGCTCAAAATGAGGATACAAATAATAATATACAATTTTACATATTTACCGAAATAAAAAAAAAAAAAACCTCTTTCTTTTAATGTTTATTTTTTGAATAAAACCCAAAATAGTATCTGGGCTTGGATAAAGGTAACTTGTTGGCTGCCAGCACCAATTGGTTGATTACACATCAATTAAACATAAACAATACAAAAGGGGTGCAGCGCTAACTCAATGTTCCAAAAAAGTCCTTAAAGACTTCACATAAAAGTCCACCAAAATATGATGGTAAAGGAATCCCTGCACCAACTTCTGTGAGAAAGAATGTGCATGCACTCGTCACCACTGTGAGGGAGGGGGCAAACCTGCTTACCAGATCCTATTGACCCTCAAGTTATAGAGAGGTCAACAGCAGTATGTAAAGAAACTAGGGCTGGACACATTTCTTGCGATACCTGCGTCCTCCATCACTGCAGACCCCTCGGGTAAGTGTTCCTCACAAACTTGAGATAGGAATCACACTTCCAGCGGTATGTGCAATGTCAGCAATGTTACCAACCAGCCTGCAAGCAACCAAATTATTCTGTGTAACAGTATGTGGTAAAACAGAGGTTTAGTCCACACACATTTGCAGATTCATGGTAAGCTACAGAGCCCTATCAAGGCCCCCATTTTCTGTAGTCCTTACGGTTCTTTCACATAGGCAGCCCGATCTAGACCACCTGTCAGTTTTTCAGGAGGACCGATCGGACCCTTCATTCACCCCTATGGAGCGGCAGATGTCAGCGGTCACTATCCTGTCTGCCAAATCCAGATGGATGGTGGCATTATTTTCCATCCATCTGGAGAATCGGCTCAGATAAAATCAGATGAAAATGGACAGGCGGTCCTTTTTGACCCCATTTCCCCATAGGGGAGAGCAGGACTCTGTCCGTCTTCACCAGGAGTCTTCAAACTATGGTCCTCCAGTTGTTTGGGAACTACAATTCCCATCATGCCTAGTCATGTCTGTGAATGACAGAGTTTTACAATGCCTCATGGGATGTGTAGTTCCACAAAAGCTGGAGGGCCGTGGTTTGAGGATCCTTGGTCTTCACTCTGCACAGTGAGTGGAGATGGACCTGTCATCCCTCTGCTCAGTGGGAATCAGCGGATGGAACCCCACTGAGCAAAGCGGAGTCTGCCGATTGAACCGCCCGTGTGAAAGGTCCCTAACTCTAAATTTTTTAATGCCCCAAGCGAAATAAATAAAATGCTGTAGAAAAGCACTACACAATACCTGGTAATGCTGGAATGTTTTCAGTGGATCCCACACAAGTATTCAAGACATACGCAACTGTTAAAGTATTATTATAATATTGCTATAAAATGGATAGCCATTCTTCCCAGGTAGCTGACGGCTTCTTGAATGTTTCTCATTAACATAGTAAGACAGAGTAATTTACAGCCTATACAATTTGACTAATTCATATGTGAATGGAGTTATTTTCTGTGTAATTAAGACAGAGCACTGGGCTGCCAGGTCTTACTATATCACAGCGGTCTGGAATTCCTGGGACAGTGAAAGCAGAGGGACTCGGTGGTGGCTGCGATGACCTTGGTTGGTTCCCACAATTCAGCCTTCATAAAATGGCATCTGTGCCGCCCTTACCGGGATGGTAACAATTTTATTGCGATTTGTATGTGCTAATTAATTGACCTGCCATTGTAGCCTAGAAGCTATTTATGACGAATGGGTCATTGTTCCTGTTACCAGTCACTGGACTGTTAAACCAGAACTGAAGGAAATGAATGTGACACTTAGCCAAATAAAGAAAATCTATGCCATTCTCTGCTTGCATGACAATATAGTTACTATATATACAAAATAAATATATTTTCAAAAGTATTTTTGATGCAGTCTTAAATGGCCTTTTAAATTGACACTAAACGCTCGTTCAGAAAGAAAAAAATTCTATTCAAGTATGTATTCTGTATTTTAGAAAGTCCCTTTCTCAAAATCTCCAAATTCCCTTCTTTCTCTGTGATCTGACTTCCTGTTAGAGTGTGGCTATGATTATTCTCCATGTTTATCCTGTATGTACGAACATAGCCACCCTCTCTTGCTCAACCCTGAAATGGACTAGGAACTATGCATCATGGACTATGGGATGTGCAGAGATGTATAGTAACGAAGTAGAACTACTTCACTACTGTACTTAAGTACTAAAAGGCGGTATCTGCACTTTACTAGAGTATCATTTTTTCTCCTACTTCCACTTTTACTTCAGTACATATTTTCGATGAGTTTAATACTTTTACTCCGATATCTTTTTTATGTGCTGCATTCCAAACCCGCACTGCCGCTGACTTTTTTTTACTCGAGTCTCACTGTCTCTGAGACTCACAAGTCACGACCAATCATCGACCCGATGCAATGGCTCAGGGGCAGAGCCTCGCCGCCTCTGCCCTCCCTCGGCTTGGCCCGAGTCCCGCCTCCCGCTCGGCTCTCAAGTGAAGTGGTGGTGGCGAGACAGGAGAGACACCTGCCTGTGGAGGGATCTCTCTGGGCCCTGGCTGGGGGAGGAACTGTGAGTTACTAGAGTCTAGACTACTAGACTGTCTCTGGGCACTGTGCAGCGCGGCCGCCCAGTGCGGGAGAATTGGATGGAGGTAGGAATATATTCTTCTTTCAGCAGGGGGGGCTGGACTGGGGACTGTGGAGAGAGAGGTTGGAGGACTCGAGACAGCCTAAGGTAGGAGAAGTAAGAACTGTCTTGAAGTCAAGTCACTCACTAAGGGGATCGGATCTATTCAATGGAGGGAGGGACCTGCCCTGGCCTGCTCTAAGTGGGATCTATAATGGGAGGGGGACCCTGGCCTGCTCTAAGTGGGATCTATAATGGGAGGGGGGCCCTGGCCTGCTCTAAGGGGGATCTATAACAAAACATGCTATTGGGTCTAACAACAGAGGTCCATCCAGCAGCACCTCTCTGGGCCTCAGCCCAGCGGAAGAGAGAGCACATGGCCTGTCCCAAATATTTATATGCTCCCTCAGCATGCACCAGGAAACCTCCTAGTGAATTGGCTGAAGGAAATATAAATATTCATAACTTTATTGTTTGTGAAATCTCATACTACCAGTATGACCATTGATACCAGTGACATCTACTAGCCACAGTGAGAAATCATAAGCCAATTTAAGATTAGGAAAAAAAACAGGTGAAAAACTATACAACCAGCCTAAGCTAGCTTCAGTCCAGCTGAAAATAAAATTGACATAGTAGCCCCTGTTTAGGACTTGATGACAAGGAGGCCACGGTCCCCTTTGATGTGTTACATATATCATTGAAAGCATTTTGTTATATCTCATAAAAATAAAAAATATACTGTACCTGTGGATTCTGCCAGAGATCTTGTGAACGAATAATTTTCTGTGCTCTCTGCCTGTGCTGTTATTAATTACATTGTTCTCTGAGGACTACAGAACCACGCCCCTCTACGTTATCATCAGTAGTAGAGATGTGAGGTTCCACCGATCTCTCGTGTTTCTGTTGTCATAATACAGAAGGTCAATTAAGTCTTGTCACCCTAGGACTGGAAGTGTGTTACTGAAAGAATCACTAGGTGAAAATAAAGGAAAAAGCTGGAAAAAAAGAAAACAAATGCAGTGTCTCAGGGCTTTTGGATGTCTACACAAGGGAGGCTTTATAGGTATATAGCAATCGTGTAGTGCAGCTCTACTATTGTGAATCAAAGTAAAACAAATGTAATAAAGTATTTAAAACAAATGATTTATAAAAATGTGAAATAATTATTTCCAAAAATACGTGATAATAATCCATACACAGGCCAATCTTGGCCTCATATTTTTCATATCACCATATTACCATATAGTGTCCATACAAAGTCCACGCAAAAAAAGAGAGTTTCTGTAATCTTCCAATTGTTATCACCAGGGTAGAAAGGAAAACTATGCTAGTGCACTCGGTTAAGTCACATTCTAGCCTCTCTTAACAGAACATATTGACATTGCACAAATGGTTAATCAGCGCAAGAAAGGTTAATATATCCAAATTTAATATTACCTCCCAGGATCAGCTATGAGAGAAAGCTTCCGGACCACATCTCATCAAAGATAGAGAAGACATAGGGTGGCCCCATAGCGTAATTCCATATAAAACTGCTTCATTTAAAATAATGCAAAGTGTGCACTTGCATAGATGAAATAATTTGGACATGCATCACTCTATACACATCCTTTGGGCAAAAAGTTCAATCCCGGGTGACTGTAGGCTAGCATGAGTGATGACATCATTCCTGTAGGCCCCATCCTACACGTTTCGTCACAAACTATGTTATCAGTGGACAGGCTGTACTGAGTTAATTTTCTGTAATGGAGCACATCTGCAAGTTGTTGACTATACTGCACTATGCAGTAGAAATAGAGACATGAGATCACTAAAAATGCATTTGTCATTTACTCATTTATCTTTAACCAAGGGGATGTACCAGCAGACCATAGTAGCTGAAAAGCAGCTGTGTTTCACACCTTAGGATCCCAGAATGACAAGAGAGCACTTGGTATAAAAATGTAAAAACTAATAGCTATGGATTGCTTAATTGTATGGTAATGTACTGCTTTGTAGTATATGATACTAAATACATAATAGGGCAGCATTAAAACCTCTGTCAGATTTTTGTTTGCCAATTTGTCAGACATACAGTAGTTTTGTCATTTAGTTTTGCTTCCTAAGGCTGTCACTATATGGCTGTAGAAAAAACACACAAGTCCAGGCGCTTGTGCCAACCATGGGAAATGTATAGTCTGCTGAGAGGTTGCTGCTATCCCGGATCCATAACCAATGAAATCGGAAGAAAAAAACTAAATTGGGAAAAAAGCGCTATACCAAGGCAGAGTTATGACACCATTCCATAATAGATTAAAAACTGAAGAAAGGAAAACGCTGCTCTAGGTGTATAGTGTGTAGTAATTGCCAGGAGATAGGATATCCCATAGAGTGCTGGCCCCGGCCCGCCTCCGTGGGAACACTTGTAGAAAAAGAAATAGCCGCACATACAGGGATTCCAATAAGTTTCAAATACCTTTAATTCCAAAATTGCTTAATCATTATGATTAAGCACAAGATGTATGTGTGAAACGCGTCTACGAGACTTCATGTTGGTGTCTTTGGTGTCATCACTTGCAACATTTTGGAGTTAAAGGTATTTGAAACTTATTGGAATCCCTGGATGTGCAGCTATTTATTTTTCTAGATTAAAAACTGTGGTCACGGCTCACAGAGGCAAGAGGTAGCCACAAGGAGCATTGCCAACAAGGGTAGTGGAGGCTGCATGAGTGACAGAGTGACTCAAAGTTACTCCAAGAAGACCAGCTGGGCTGTGTGATGGAGGGTGAACACAGCCAAACACCAGAGGGGAAGAGGTTGTAGATCAACTCAGTGGTGCTGCGGTGCCATTAATGGGAACCTGCCTGTAGCAATGCGGCCACTTAGAAACACCAAGGCGGATGGAGATAACCGAGGTGCTAGGGACTGATGGCCGCTCCACGGAGGAAGGCGCCTCCTTCACCTGGAGATGACGTCACAAGGCTGGCACAAGTGGATGCTCTTGGCTAGTACTGGTTGAAGGCAGCACTGAGATGGAACGCTGAGCTGGGCCAGTCTCTAGCCAGTGAGAAAAGGAATGGAATTCGTAATAAAGCCAGCTGCAAGGACTACATGTTTTGGGGCATAGCCCCTTCTTCAGGTCAGTTTGATCCGCCTTGGTGTTCCTAAATGGCCGCATTGCTACAGGCCGGTACCGCCTGCAAAAAGCAATCAGCTGTATGAAATTTGTTGTACCGTGATGACGGCAATATGTACAAGAGTACAAACATGTCCGTTTGCAGTGCTAAGGCAATGCTTATCGAAGGTTGGGAAGCAAAAAAAACACAGGCTGCCCGTGTTGTAAAGAACTAAAGCCTTTACCCCTCTTGAGTTGAGTGATCAAAGCATATGTCCTTTTATTTCATTTTCTAACCCATTTTTGCACCGGTGTGTGCACATGTTCAGTGCATCTGGTTGGTTTGCGCTTGATCACGTCTATTTCCCTCCAAGCTTTTATCAATGTCTTTGACCCTACTGAGGAAATTTCCCTTATTTTGTGTCCAGGAGACACAACCCTAAGAGGAGCGTTATACCGTCCTACTTTTCAGTCCAAAACAGGACAAAATTCAAACAGGGACACCAACCTCATAAAAGCTTACAGAGGTTCTAAAACTTGCTTATTCTATCAAAATCTAGAGTGGAGGTCCACTTTAAGCAGCCATGCTGGGTTTCAGGAACAGATATTTCCTGTATCTTGGCTTCTGTCCATACATAATCCTAATAAAAGAAGACTTTTTACTACATGGTGTTTGGATCTCTGCCAGTAATACATCCTTCTTTCAGTGTATTTAACATATTTTCAGCTTCCCTCTCACATACATATCCTTTCATCTTTTTTTAAACTGGTGGTATACATAATCTGCAAGACCACCCATACTTTTCTATTCTCTCAGCTTAGAAGAGTTTAAACTTATGCTGTACATATAGGGACTGAATTACTAAAGGCAAATAAGCTGCTAATTTTCAAAGGGAATTTTCCCTTAGTATAGTGAATGAGGTGAAACTTTGCTGACTTCCATCATCCAACAGTGTGTAAGCAAAATACAGTTTCTTTTTCTAAGCATTCACCAAGCTAAGGGGAAATTCCTATGTAAAGTGAATAGCATATTTGCCTTTTGTAAATCAACCACATATAGTAAGTATTATGATGGTGCTAATAATAGACTTGTTCTACCCTTTTAATCTAGGCATGGTCAGTATTTTTTACGTCACATCCACATCAGTTGGACACTTTTTGGTTTTACAAAACACAAGAGCCTGGTTGTAAGAAAGGGGAATAGTTAAATAGTTATGATTTCTAGCATGCACTAGCAAAATGGAAATTCAGTTATGGCTTCTTGTTATAGACAAACCAGATACCTTCAGATCCTCTTTTTGTATATATAAAACATTTGTCCTTGTTACCCATAGGCATGCACACAGGGTGTGCCAGGTATGCCTGTGCACACTCTAATCACCACAGGCAGTGCAGATTCCCCCTACTGTCCTGGCTCCCCCTGCAGCACTGCCAGCTTTCTTCTTCTTCTGTCCCACCGGCTGCTGCTGTGGGCACACACATCGGGATGTTTTAGAATGAGTGGGGGAAGGGGCCTGTAAATTTGTAATTTACTGGCCCTTTCCCCTTTTTGAATGAACACAGTGAGTGATCGGTACCATGTGTTTGAGCTTTGTAGTGCACACCCTAATGCAATAAGCTGCGCACACCTATGTTGTCACCATTGTTCACAGTGGCATGCTTGTAGACTCACCATTATTCACAGTGGCATGCTTGTAGACTCACCATTATTCACAGTGGCATGCTTGTAGACTCACCATTATTCACAGTGGCATGCTTGCAGATATAAGGGGATTGATTTACTAAAGGAAAATAGGCTGTTTACCAGCAAATTGCACTTTGCAAGAGAATTTTCCCCAGAGCTTAGTGAATGAGGTGATGCTCTGCTGACTTCCATCATCCAATCATGTACAAGCAAAATGCTGTTTTTTTTACTTTCCTTGCATGTGATTGGGTATTTGTTGCAAAGGAAAATATTATCACATTCACTGAGCTCTGGGGCAAATTCTCTTGCAAAGTGAACCGCTTATGTACCTTTAGTAAATCAAACCCCAAAATATCACTTTTCCAATTCCAGTATGAGTTTTATTACAGTAAATTGATAGGAATTTGATCTTTAAAACATCAAGAACACAAATGAGAAAATAGAATGGTAAATAGTAATACAAAGAAAAGGCACACAAACAGGAGCACCACTCTAAGTGCAGTATACATTAAAAGCATGAGCTTTTTCAAACAATTGGGAGCTTTGAAAAAGGAGCTGTGGGCGGCCCTGAAACATGTTAGCCGTGCCCTGCCCTCCTTCCCCCAGGGTTGATGTCAGGCCCTGCCAATGGAGCTCGGCTGTCCATGGATACTGATACTCCGAGCCTCCCAACACTCTGCACACCACCCGTCCACCTTACAACCCTGAGCAGAAGCCTCTGAATTGCCACGCTGGTCCTGGTGCAGCGGTCTTCCCAACCCTCGTGGGTCTGTTTTTTCTTCCATCACGCTGTAAGTTGCTAATTATTTGAATAAAGTCATGCTTTTAATGTATACTGCACTTAAAGTGGCGCTCCTGTTTGTATTTTTTCCTGTTCAGAGATTCCTTCATCTTCTTTGAGCAGCCTTCTTATTCCCAGTCATGTCATGTCCCCTGGTGTGAATAACCACCCATGTTGTCACTCTGGATCTCCTGTTTTATCCACCTTTGCGCTGTCTACCACTGGTTAAAATAGTAATACAATACTCCTTCTCAATGCTTTTTTTCTCAGAGAATAGGAGCAGGAACTCCCCCTTATAAATCACTTCTTGTCTCCACCCCCTACCCACCTCTGAGCACCATTTCTTGGTTTCACCCCCTTCCAACCTTCCATTAGCGCCCCTTTTAGAGAATACAGAGCCAAGTATCATTTTTGGTGCTAAGGAATTTATATGGAATTTGTTAATGATAACAAGAAAAGTAGTACAATCAATCCCCTACAGACAGCAGCAATAGACTTCCCCCACCAGCAACAATAGATTCACCCAGAAAAAATAGACCCCCAGCAACAATAGACCCCCACATCAAAATACCACTCAAGCAACAGCAAAGGATCTCCAAACTGCCAGCATCATTGGACTCCAGCAGCCAGCAACAATTTCCCCCCTCCCGCAACAGTAGATATCTTTCAGCAACAATTGACCCCCTAGCAATAGACTGGCCATGCAAAAATAGATCCCCCAGCAGCCAGCATTATTAGATCCTTCAGCACACCCCAACACCCCTTGCCATTACATACATCCAGTGCTGAAGGTGCCGAAACAGCGTTCTCCCACGTTCCTGCTGAAAAAAAGCCCTGCTCCTTCTACATATTATATTTATGCTGATTAGTGAATATTTATGGAACATTACAGAATATTTTCTGAATCATTAAAGTGTAAATTGTTCCAGTGAAAACTTGACCAGCACACAGCCAGACAACTAATATCTCCTGCAATACTAAGGCTTCTTTCACACGGCCGCTCCGCTGCTATAGTCCGCTGCGGGACTTTTTTTTTTTTTTCACATTTGTGTCATCCGCTCCGTGTGCCCGCATATCATCCCATCCGTTTGCGGATGATATGCGGACATAATGTAAGTCTATGGGCATTGCGGATGTCAGCGGATGACACCGCTGACATCTGATTTTCCTTCCTTTCCGTTTTTTACACGGATGAAAAAATAGAGTTCTGTTCCGTTCCAAAAAACGGAACAGAACTGAAAGGAGGAAAATCGGATGTCAGCGGATGGTATTCCGCTGACATCCGCAGTGCCATTCACTTACATTATGTCCGCAAATCATCCGCAGAAAAATAGGATGATTTGCAGACACACGGAGCGGCCGTGTGAAAGGACCCTAAGGCTGGTCATACACCAGGAAGTTTTTGTATGAAGTTCATACAAAAATTCTGAAAAAGAGTATTTGATCTTGCCGTAATTGAAGAACCTTAAGTTTTGTCCAGTCCTGCAAGTTGAATGGAATCCACAGGTTTCTTTTGTGCTTAGAACATCCACATTACAATATGTACGGTTTTTCCTGAGTGAAAAAACAAAGAATTTTATTTATTTTTTCATCCTGGACCTTCAATTGTCTCATCATCACGGTCAAAACGATTGTTGATCTGTTCCTACTAACCATCAGAAATGGAAACAATACAGTGTTCAAAATTATTGAAAGGAGTTGTAAAGGCAGAAGGTTTATTTTTTATCTGCATTCTATTTATTTACATTCTATACATTAAGATAAAAAGCCTTCTGTGTATAGCAGCTGCCCCAGCACCCCCTAATACTTACCCAGCTGCCCGGGACTCTCCCTCCTGAGCGCCATTGGCTCCTGCTGTTGTCAATCAAAGTCAGTTAACCAATCCGTAGAGAGAGGGGGTGGGTCCGAACAGCAGCTCTTTGTCTGAATGGACACAAGGAGCTGCAGCTCGGCTCGGGTGCCCCCATAGCAAGCTGCTTGCTGTGGGGGCACTTGACAGGGGGAGAGTCCAGGAGAGGTGAAGAGGGACCCAAGAAGAGGAGGATCTGGGCTGCTCTGTGCAAAACCACTGCACAGAGGAGGTAAGTATAACATGTTTGTTATTTAAAAAAACAAGACTTTACAATCACCCATACACAGCTCGAAATCGAACCACTGGTGGCACACAACCTAGCATTCTAAGTTCTTTTATTCTCAACACCAAACAAACTGATCTCCAAAGAGATTTAAAATGACCTACCACATCAGGATCTGTATTACTGAAATATGCTATGGAAATCCTGTATTAAAGCATAAAATTACACACTTATTAATGTACAATTTAAACATAATAGAATAGAACAAAATGCTGCTGTCAATCAAAGTCAGTTAGCCAATCAGGAGAGAAATGGGGCAGGGCCAAATGGCAGCTCTGTGTCTGAATGGACACACGGAGCTGCAGCTCGGCTCGGGTGCCCCCATAGCAAGCTGCTTGCTGTGGGGGCACTCGACAGGAGGGAGGGGCCAGGAGAAGCAAAGAGGGACCCAAGAAGAGGAGGATCCAGGCTGCTATGTGCAAATCCACTGCACAGAGGAGGTAAGTATAACATGTTTGTTATTAAAAAAAAAAAAATCACGAGACTTTACAATCACTTTAGGTAAGTAGAGTATGTACATACTAAATGTGCTACTCCACATGATGTATGTGAAATAAAGTATAAACCAGAACCAATTGAATACTCAATATGAAGCACAATTCATTATCCGATACATGTGATGTGCAATAGTTCATGCCATCCAACAAAATGCCAAGTGTGGTGGTGGTGGGGGGTGGACAACAGCTACCGGATAAGGTCTTCAAACATGTCTGATAACTGTTTGTTTCATGATCAGATGATCACCCAAAGTAAATAAACCTGAATTGCAATGCCCAGATAGGTTGACGATTTTTCCATTGTAAAGTATGTAAATGCAAACCCTTTAGTTTAGTTTGCTAAAGCACTGTGTTTCATTAACCACTTGCCGACCAGCCACCATAGTTTTACAGCGGCAGATCGGCTCTGTTACGCGAAACGACATACATGTACATCGCTTCATGTAGCAGTTAGTGTGGGTGCACCGATTGGCTAGAGGGAAAGCCAATCAGCAGGTCCGGCGGTTGCGATGTCCGCTTGGCACCCACAATCATTCCCCATGGAGTCAGAATGGTGCTCTGCCAATGTAAACACGGCAGATCGCTGTTCTGTCAGTGATGAACACAGGGATCCTGTGTTCCTACTATTTAGGAACACATGTCTCTGTGTTCATCCTGTGTGCCCATCCCCCCACACAGTTAGAAAGCATCCCCTAGGCATGCCATATTTAACCCTTTGATTGCCCCTGGTGTTAACCCCTTCCCTTCCAGTGTCATTAGTACAGTAACAGTGCATATTTCAAAAATATCAGTTAGGTGTCCGATCTGTCTGCCGCAATGTCGCACTCCCGCTAAAAATCGCTGATCGCCGTCATTACTAGTAAAAAAAATAAATAAATAAATAAAAATGACATAAATCTTTCCCCTAGTTTTTAGATGTGATAACTTTTGCGCAAACCAATCAATATACACTTATTGGTATTTTTTTTTACCAAAAATATGTAGCAGAATACATATTGGCCTAAAATGATGAAAAGATTAGATTATTATTTTTTTTTATTGGGAATGTTTTATAGCAGAAAGTAAAAAGTAAAAAATATTGTTTTTTTTTTTTTCATTCAGAGTTGTCGCTCTTTTTTTGTTTTAATAAAATATCGCAGAGGTGATCAAATATCACCAAAAGAAAGCTCTATTTGTGGGAGAAAAGGACATCAATTTTATTTGGGTACAGCGTCTCACGACTGTGCAATTATCAGTTAAAATAACGCAGTGCTGTATCGCATAAAAATGGCCTGGTCATTAAGGGGGTAAAACCTTCCGGTCCTTAAATGGTCAATGGTTGGTATTTTTAAAACAAAATACTTGTTTTCACCTTTTTTCAATGTTGCTGATCTCCTGCACCCTCTTTGCAGCCAAATCCTGTGTACATGAGCTCCAGTGATAGCTGCATGGTACCCCTCAGGATAGGCTTTCTTAACCCCTTCAAGCTGTGGTCCTGTAACTGGGTTTTTAAGGCGGGGGCAGACCTACTGATCACATGACCAGCACAATCGGCTGTCACGGGGGTCACATGATCAGGAGCCCATCTTGCTGACTCCTGTTTATAACTAGAGACAGTAAGTGACAGCTCAGTCACTGTGCTGAAAAACCCTATCCGCCATGCCATATGTGCGCCATGTGGGCGGTAAGGCCCACCCTCCTATGTGCACCATGTGGGTGGTAAGGCCCACCCTCCTTGCCACTGCATGTGGTTGGCAAAAGGTTAAAGTGACAACAGAGAGTCATGCCTGTGTAATATGTGTTTAAGCAGCCACTTATAGTCTCTTTTGGAAGCCCGTGTGACAACGCAGGGGCACAATAGGGAGCAGGGCCTCTGATAGGGGGGGGCCATCAGTCCTCCTGTAGGGGGCCCAGGCACACAGGGGGGCACGGGGAATTGGTGCAGTCGGGCGAAGGAGCAATTTACAGAAGGAAGCCCTGAGCGGCTCTCTGCAGCAGCTGAAACCAGTTTCTCCCCCTCCTGCCAACTTTCACCTGCTGCAGGGAGAGACACAGACACAGGGCATCATTACTGTAATTGCCTCTCCAACACCGATTCCCCTCCATGTTCTGCCTGCTTCCGACCCCCCCCCCCTTTGCTTGTGCCCTTCCTTTTCCCATGTGCCTCCCTTTTACTGTGCCACCCGCCTCCGCAGCGCTGCAGGCTTCCCTGTCCTGTAAAAAAATAACAAATTGTAAAAAAAAAAAATAATAATAATTAAACATTGTAATAAATATATAAAAAAATTAAAATAAAATAATTGTAAACATTTTTAACATTTAAAAAAAAGGTCACAAAACAATTAAAGGGCTAGTTCACACAGGTTCTCTATTATGTTTGTGTTCGCTAATAATGATTTTAGTGTATTTTTAGTGAAAATCTTGTCATGATAAATTTGGTGGGGGGAGGGCCCTGCCAGGTAGGCTGTATGGGGCCCCATGATTTCTAATAGCAGCCCTGATAGAGAGACAGCAACAGGGTGTTGTCACCCTGTAACAGGAAGTGCCTGAATGAGGACCTACATGGCAGAATCACCAGGTAGTGATCACCAAGCTGCAGATTTAAAAATATTGGAAATAATTTTGAAATGACATGAACATGTTTTAAATGCATGAGTATACAGTATGTATATTATTGTTTTTTTTTTTAGTCACTATTTCTTTTGTTTATTTTAAAACTTCAGATTAGTGGGGACTTTATCCTATATATGTTCAGCTGTGTTTCTAGTTTGTTTCCATTGTTGTTAAAGTGCCCTTTGATCTCCCTTCTATGCTTGGCTACCACCAGCTATGCGGTGCAGTTTAAATGTCAGTGTTCTGTCAGAGGCTCCTGACACTGAGCAAACATCTACAAGTCCTGCTGTGCCCCCACCTATCGCTGTCTGTATCCTGGTGCTTGGTAAGATCGGAAGGCAACAACAAGGACAGAATGATCTATATTTCTAGAGAAGGAAAGCACAACTGTCCTGTCATTTTAGCTCTACAGTGTAACCACGATACATCACACAAGAGTTGGAAAACTGAATATGAGATCTATTGCATAGATGCCAACAGTGCCGGATATGCCAAGTCATTGCCAAATCTCACACCTCAGTCCCGATGATGCTGTGTCCCGGCCAATGTCCTGAGATCACCCTTATATGAGTTACTGCACATGTAACTCAATAAAGCATTCATTACGAGCATTCATTGCAGTGATTGGCCATGGGTGAGACGCGGGTTTTGAGTAGACCACTTTGATAAGTGGGTAGGGTCTGTGCAGGACCACCTGGTTTAAGGTGGACTGCGGGCAGTGTAACCCTGTGTCCTGAGGACCTAACCCAATACGTTGTATGCTATTGATGTTTGCAGTTTGCAGTTACACACCCCCAGCCTGTTTGTTGGGCATTTAAAGCATATGTATAGCCAAAACATTTCTTTTGAGTAAGGAAGGATTAAACTTGGGTGATCAAAGTGCACGTCAATTATACTCACTATTACTGGATGTCCATCAAGGAATTCACTTGCATTATTTAGAACAGCACTATTTGTTCACACTTTATGGACACTTGTTTATTCATTATCTATGTTTAGCATGGCAACATTGTTTATTGTTTCAAATTGATTAAATAGTTTAGAAGGGTCCCCATATTACAAATTCAAATTGAACACCTGACAGGGGTCCTACGCAATTTAATACTAAAGAAAAATGTTTTGTCTACACATGCACTTTAGGATCAGAAGCACATTGAGGAGGTCATCCCTCTTATCACTTTGTGTTATGTCAGCTTGATTGGGTCCTAGTACTGTTTTTCCCTCTGCTGCTGCACAGGGGATTACAGAAGGCTGATAGCAAGACAAACGTAGGTACTCATAACTGCGGAATTTAACAAATTAACTGCATTCACTATTTTATTATATTTGCCTGTAGGTTTTTATTTTTTCCAAAAAATGTTATAGGTTTTTTTATTTTCGTTATAATTCTTATTTAAACAAAACAATGCAATCACAATTACATACCAATATGCCCGCTACATCAAGCCAGTGCACTAGATAAAAATAATGGGTACACTCCATCAATGCAAAATTACGATATATAAACATTATAAGATATATTATAAAATATATATTTATTTATTTATTTATTTATTTATTTAATATTTTTTTATTATAAGATATATAATAAACATTTAACTGATATATAGGTATATAAACATTTAACTGATAGCAGTAACTTTATACATACGTGTGTTCTCTAATAATAGGTTCCCATGCCTAACAATGCAATCACAATTACATACCAATATGCCTGCTACATCAAGTCAGTACACTAGATTAAAAAAATGGGTACACTCCATCAATACAAAATACGATATATAAATATTATAAGATATATTATATAATATATATTTATTTTATTTAATTAATTTATTTATTTTTATTATAAGATATATAATCAACATTTAACTGATATATAGGTATATAAACATTTAACTGATATATAGGTATATAAACATTTAACTGATAGCAGTAACTGTATACATAAGTGTGTTGTCTAATAATAGGTTCCCATGCCTAACACTAATACAGCGTGATCTATACTAAGGTTTCACTTACATCTCCTGTACTCCCCAGCATCTATTGCTACAACTCACATTGCATGATCCAGAATCTTAGTCAATGTTCCAATGTAGGTTAATCTAACATCACAATAAACATAAGAAAAAAAAACAAGTGACAGCAGACAAAGAAAAAAGAGGGTCTGACTTAAATTACTTGAGAACCACCCCAAATCTGACTCTATCAATCTCGGTAGAAACAGAAAGAAAAATGGGAACATAAAATAAATACTGCCATTATAAAGAGACATACCAGTCACATCTGAGACTTTCTGTGCCAAATTACGCAAATAATGCAAACGTTGGAGCCAACAAAATGTCTCCACCTAAGACATTTCCAGTTTATCCAATAAGTATGTGGAATCCATCAGCCCCTTCTCCAAATTTATAATGATGCACACTATAAAGGCTCTTATTAAGCCAGCAGCACTCAAAATAGTTTACTGGGTGGAACTGCCTGTAGTTTAATCACTATACTGTTCAGTTGCAATTGATTAATTGACCTGTTGTCTCTTTTGAAAACCAGGCAAAATATATTTGCCCTAAGGCAGGCTTAAGGTATCTCGCAAGACAAAGAGTCAGTTGACTTTGATATTGACTATTGATGACTGCTATGCTTCCCAAGCAGTATTGTAACACATAAAATATTTTTCAAAACACATAAAACTACCATATATTTATATATATATATATATATATATATATATATATATATATATATATATATATACAGTAGGCAAAACTTACACTGGGATTCTGTCTTCCTTTTGTCAGCTTTGGCCATCAACTTTAGGTTACAAATAAAACAGAGCATCTTGAAGGTACCGTATTAGATCTATTGAGGGCTGCACCAACCTAATATCTAAAACTAGTAAAACCCTCAGTTCACTTATATAAACATTTTTGAAGTAGTTAAAAAAATTGTGCAAGGAAGTGTCTGCCATGGCCACAACAAGTTGTAAGGAGGCCACATGGGGCCACAGAATAGGAATCATACAGTATATTGCTCTAAAATGAGCAACAGCTAAAAAGACAAATGCAACCAAGTTTATTAAATGTATGTAAACCCAAAACGGTTTTATAGTATGTTTGGCATCATAGCTCACTTCATACAGTTTTCCTAAGCAAATCATTTTTGTAAATCTATTGCAAAGATTTTTTATTTACCTGTAGACCCAACTAGTGACAGCACTTCATGATAATGCATTTTTTGCATTTTCATTTACTTAAATGATCATTTCAAATGGAGTTGCCAATCCTTGTGGTTTGGAAAATGTAGATGTATGATTTAATTAAAATTTTCATTCTCTCTGTAAATATTTTGCCAATGTGGTATGGGTATTAGAGTATTTTACAATGTACCACAGTTCCTGTCTTAAAGTATAACTAAAGGCAAAACTTTTTTAATGGTTTTGAATAGAGTGGAGAGGGATCAGTACACATGCCAGTTTTGTTTGCTGTCTGTGCCCCCATTAAGGAGATTCACCCTCTCTATTTGTCCTGTTTACCATTATCATTGAGTGAAAGTAAATGAAAATCCCAAATTATGGGCTGTCCCCAGAAACATAATAGAGTAAAAATCTACCAATGGGTAGATGGCTAGTTCTGTTGACCTGGGGGTCCCCAAGAAATTCCCTTAATTTGCAAGGATTTCCTTTCACTTCCTGTTTGGCTATGGGACAGGAAGTGAATGCAAATCTCCACAATGGGACACAGATGGCAAAAAAAATTGGGTTATAACCCTCCCTTATTCTATCCAAAATGGAGAAAAAAAGTGCCTGTAGTTCTACTTTAAGAATTTGGTATTGATTTGGCCCATCAATAATGTTAAGGGACTTCCCCTCTTTCTGGGGCTTACCGTTTTGGCACTGATTAAGTGGGGAACCTTTCAGGTAGGACCTGGCACAATATGAATTGCATGACTCCTGATCAACTTTATTTAGAAACTTTCTGAAAGTCTGCTACAAGTTCTGGTTCTGTTATGTTGTGCAATAGTCATCCCACCACAGGGGTCACTGTGGCTGAATTTTCATGCTGTAGATTTGCAGAGCTCTTGTTGTAGACTCACCACTGCAACTTTGTTCTTGCTAGAGACTTGCCAAACAAATTTGCTAAAAATTTGAAAAGTGTCAACTAGAACTTGTGCTTCAAGTGCTCTGCAAGTATAAATCCTGCCAGAGAAAATGTGCAGCAATTTAACAAGGCTTACAGTTCAACACTGCTACAAATTTGTGGCAGGTTATCCTTGTTATCTGGGATGGAAAGGAAAATGGGACAGTGTTCTCCTCTGTGCCAAAATAGGAGGTCCAGGACTGGGGTAGGCATGCACTTTAACTCTGATGCAGCTGGGCACACCGGCAAAACCGGTCAGGCAGTGATTTCTCACCACTACACCCCCCATGCCTGCTCCTAGATGGAACTCCTAGGACTTCGATAAGTATACATTTTTTTGACATGGGATATCTTGGCTTCACCCTGCTACAGGAAATTAGTGGTTTTATCCATATGCAATTTCAAGTGGATTTATGCTGGAATTAGCTGGAATATTTTGTATGCAACCATTGATGGAGGACTATGCACTTTATATATCTTGGCCAGACATTTTCATTTTATTTTGGGGTTTTTAAATTTTTTCTAAACATGTTTTTAATAAAATTCTGTTTTCTCAATCTTTAAATTGGGATCCCATGGGTCGGCAGGTAAATTTTTTGTGTTTTTTAAATTTTTTTTAATATATAGTTGTTATTTGAGTATCAGACAGGTTTTTATCATCTCTTGGTTGGTTTCACTTCCTGTTGCAGACTGACGAAGCTGGTCATACAACAGTGGAATTTTGATCAACTGTTCATACAGAGATTCTGAAAAATCATTTGTCAGAGCATTTCATTTTGCCATCATTGAGTCAACTCATTTCATTCCAAAAGCCCTTCAAATTTCATCCAGAACTGCTGCTTGAAATGAATTCCACACACATTAAACAGGCTTCTATTATGCATAGAAAACATGCATTACAATATGTATGATTCTCCCCAAATGAAAACCAGAATGGCAGTTAGAATTTAATTTATTCAAGAAAACATTTTCATCCTGTTACCTCAAATTTTACCATCCCTTTGTATGAAAATGATTGTAGATTTGAGACCACTAACCATTTAAAAATTGAATGGAGATTCGCAAAATGAATATTTGTAAACCTAAGCGGGCCATAGATCATTCAATTTTCTTTCCTGCAACCAAGGGAAAACACATTAGCATGTTTCTTCATTTCAAAAAAATTCTGGCAAAATACATTAAAGCGGAGTTCCACCCTAAAATGTGACTTCGGTCCATCTTCATGCCCAGGGTCACCTGAAAAACAAATGGATAATAGCAATTTTTTTTTTTTACTTACCTTGTTTAGAAGATAATATACTTACTTTACTTCGTCTTCCTCCCCTCGGCGGCCACGGCCCGTCGTCACTTCCTGGCTTGCAATGATTCCTGGGAGCTGAACGTCATCGCTCCCAGGAATCAATGCGCCTGCACCGGCCCTGACGTCAGTTCCGGTGCAGGCACCGTCATACATTGCTAAACAGCTTCTGGGCATGCCCAGAAGCTTTGCAGGGATGACGCTGAAGCCCCGGAAGTGACGGCGGGGCCGGTGCAGTGCATCGTGGGACCGAAGAAGACGGAAGAGGATGCAGAAGAGGATCGCGCTGGCTTCAAGCTGCCCACACCTGAGATGGCAGCACTGGACAAGACTTTTTCAAGGTAAGTATTTCTTCTTGCAGGTAAGTGCAACCTGGGACAGATCAGAGGCTATCCATTGTGGAATGTACTAACCCTGACTGTCCCGGGGGTATTTTTATGTATTTTTGTTTTTTTTAGGTGGAACTCCGCGTTAAAAGCATTAAATGCATTTTTCCAGAATGCATTTTGCCTGAAATTACCTGATCACTTTGGAGTGTCTACTTTCCAAAAAGGAGCACTGTCCTGGCATCTTTATTTTAACTGAAGGTAAGGGATTCAAGATTTCAGTCTTTTTCCCTATTTTTTTATTTTTTTTAACTAGTTAATACTACAAAAAGAAAGCTCATAATATAAAGTATGTCTTCATATGGATAATACCCCAAATTATATAAAAATTCATTTGGGTACAGGGTTGCATGACCAGGTAATTGTCAGTCAAAGCATCACAGCACTATAAATTGAAAAATGGTCTAGAAATTAGGGAGTATTACACTTCAGTACTCAATTAATTATCTACGAAGTGACTATGTACAGGTGATGTGAGTTTCAGAAATTGTTCTGATGACATCAGCGGAGATGAAGGACCAAGCAGTGAGTGCAATGACTGTGAAGCTTAGCTTCTCCTGAGTGCATACAAGAGTCCACTGATTTATACAGACAATGGAATGCATTGCTTATTCAGTGACCTCAAGATGCAGACGGAGCAACCACACTGGAATTCCAGGCCAGCACAACTGCATGTTTCAGTCTGCCAAAGACAAGCTGTAACCTTCAAGACAAGCTTTGTTGAAAAAGAGCATTTTGTGAACACTTTGTAACAAGAAATATGATGGCCTCTCTAATGATGGTCTAAGGGAATGGCTGTAATTAAACCCCCTTAAAATCTAACAGTTTACAAGCAGTGAAACTGGTCATTTTTCTTCTGCAGACAGCAAATTTCACTGGAATGCATGTTTAAAATAGTTTCAAAATTACTAACACATAAAGAGGAGTTGTTAAAAAATATTTTGGAATGTGATGTTTTGTTCTCCTTACAACATTTAAAGTGCACCTATACCTAGAAATTAAGAACTCAGCCTTTAGTATAGTGTGTGATGGGTCTTTAAATGCATTGTGTAATAACTCTGGGCACGATTCTGTACAATATAATTATAGCACAAGTACAAGCACAAGCCAACCTTCTGCTTCTCCCTGGCCCCCAGTTTGTGTTGGTTAAGCTTGGTACACACTGTGAGTTTTATTTCGTTCAACCCAGCGGGCTGAAGGAAAAAAACGTAGGAGCTTGCTGTACTAACTATCTGATGTTAGTACAGCAACCTCCCCACTAAACTGTTTTGTTCTGAGAGGAAGACTGCCCCCCCCCGCCAGAACACACTGATCAGTGCTTGCAGCCATTGGCTGTAAGCACTGATTGAATGTTGATCAGATGCTGGTTTTCCAGCATGCCCATTCGACAGAAGGCCGGTTCAGGCTGATGTACACACAGCCTGAATGTCGGCTGGTTTCTGTTGAACCAGCTGATATTTGGCCCGTGTGTACCAGGCTTTAGGTCGAATGGCCGCTTGCACTGCTAGTTTGTTGAAGAGCTCTACTGTTATAGCTGACCCCATCAGGTTTGCAGCTCCCATCATGATATTGAATATTTTAGTCCTGCTCAGAGGCCATAACAAAATCTTTGTAGATGTGTGCACAGTTAAGTTGCTGTGCATATATTTTCTAGTTGCTGTTCTGTTGTGTTTTCCAGGCTGCCCTTACTTGTTATGCTAAAAGAAAAAGGCTGTTGGTTACGGAGGTCAATAGCTCTAACACAATATGTATTACCCCCCTTTCTCCCTCTCTCTGCTGTTCTGTGCAGCTGGCTACTTTGAAGTTTCAATTAGAGCAAACATCTGAAGGCAAACGGCTTCTGCTGGGTTTTTTTTATTTAGAAAAGCCATAGTAACATTTTGATCCAATGGATTTTTTTTTTACATTTATGTTTGCATTTCAAATATTTTATACAGGGTGCACAAAATGGATTGTGGAGTAAACAACTATAAAACATTTCTTTGCATATATTTAAACTCTAACCTGACAAAAAAGAATGGTGCTACCATATACAGTGAGGGAAAAAAGTATTTGATCCACTGCTGATTTTGTGCGTTTGTTCACTGACAAAGAAATAATTAGTCTATAATTTTAATGGTAGGTTTATTTTAACAGTGAGAGACAGAATACAGAGATAGAAACAAAAATATCCAGAAAAACCCATTTAAAAAAAGTTATACATTGATTTGCATTTGAATGAGTGAAATAAGTATTTGATACCCTATCAATCAGCAAGATTTCTGGCTCCCAGGTGTCTTCTATACAGGTAACCAGCTGAGATGAAGAGCACTCTCTTAAAGGGAGTTCTCCTAATCACAGCTTGTTAACTGTATAAAAGACACCTGTCCAGAAGCAATCAATCAATCAATCAGATTCCAATCTCTCCACCATGGCCAAGACCAAAGAGCTGTCCAAGGATTTCATGGATATAATTGTAGACCTACACAAGGCTTGGTGAGAGGGTGACTGTCAATCTCCCTCGGTCGCCTGAGGCTCCATGCAAGATCTTACCTCGTTGAGTTTCAATGATCATGAGAACGGTGAGGAATAGGCCCAGAACTACACGGGAGAATCTTGTCAATGATCTCAAAGCAGCTGGGACCATAGTCGCCAAGAAAACAATTGGTTACACACTACACCAGGAAGGACTGAAATCATGCAGCTCCTGCAAGGTCCCCATGCTCCAGAAAGCACATGTACAGGCCTATCTGAAGTTTTCTAATGAACATCTGAATGATTCAGAGGAGAACTGGGTAAAAGTTTTGTGGTCAGATGAAACCAAAATCAAGCTCTTTGGCATCAACTCAACTCGCCATGTTTGGAGGAAGAGGAATGCTGCCTATGACCCCAAGAACACTTTCAAACATGTAGGTGGAAACATTATGCTTTGGGGGTGTTTTTCTGCTAAGGGGACAGGTCAACTTCACTGCATCAAAGGGATGATGGACGGGGCCATGTACCGTAAAATCTTGGGTGAGAACCTCCTTCCCTCAGCCCAGGCATTGAAAATGGATCATGGGTGGGTATTCCATCATGACCCAAAACACATGGACAAGGCAACAAAGGAGTGGCTCAAGAAAAGGCACATTAAGGTCCTGGAGTGGCCTAGCCAGTCTCCAGACCTTAATCCCATAGAAAATATGTGGAGGGAGCTGAAGGTTGGAGTCACCAAATGTCAGCCTCGAAACCCTAATGACTTGGAGAGGATCTGCAAAGAGCAGTGGGACAAAATCTCTCCTGAGATGTGTGCAAACCTGGTGGCCAACTACAAGAAATGTCTGACCTCTGTAATTGCCAAAAAGGATTTTGCCACCAAGTACTAAGTCAAATTTTGCGAAGGGGTCAAATACTTATTTCACTCATTAAAATGCAAATCAATTTATAACTTTTATAAAATGCGTTTTTCTGGATTTTTTTTTTTGGTTTTCTGTTTCTCACTGGTAAAGTAAACCTACCATTAAAATTATACTCCAGTTTTCTGTGGAGCTACAGATTTCCTTTGGCCTTATCCTGTAATGTAGTGCCCAAAGCATGGGTGTTATTATAGAGGGGAATTAGACATGTAAGTAGAGAATCCGTGGGGGTGCTCCAGGCGGAGCCCTGGGGGGGACTAGTGTGCAGGTAAGAGAAATCAGTTGCTTATTTTTAACTACACCCCAGCACTGGTATCATTTAAATAAAACGTTTGTAATGAGAAAGGCATTATTTTTAGTGGTCCTTCAAGTGATAACTGCTAGCAGCGTATGAGGCCAGCTAATTCACCCTGCTGTTTGTTTTGCTCCTTTACCCCTCTACAGGTTAATTTTAAAGTACTGTGTACTTAATGGTTAGCACTTTAGCCTTGCAACACTTTGGTCCCCTATTCAAGACACTTTCTAAATGGAGTTTGTATTCTCTCCCAGTTCTTGCGTGGGTTTCCTTCCACACTCCAAACATAGGGTAACTAGCTTTGGCCCAAAAGGACTCCAGGTATGATCTTCTGCTTAGTAGCCCATGGATGGCTGCCTCAACATCTGCCCCATTAGCCCAAAAAATGCTGCCCATCCCCCAGGCAGAAAAGTGTTAAATAAATTAAAATGGTTTTAAATTCACATATATGGGACTTGTATCCTTTCTGTTTTATATAGCTATAAAGTAGTGTGTGTCAGTTTTTTTTAATTCTAATCCCAAATTTCTTCTTTCACAGCATTGCGCTGTGGTCACGTGACCACCCTCCACTCTCCTTCCCTAATCTTAGGAAAGCAGTGGGAGGGGCTGAGGTTCCTCAGCCAGCCAGCCAGCAGAGGGAGGTCACGTGACCGCAGAGCGGTACTGTGAAAAAAGGTATTTGGGATTAGAATTTTAAACAAAATGGACACACAGTACTTTATAGCTATATTAAACAGAGAGGATACAAGTATTGGGGATATGTATTGCAATGGCATAGAGGCAGGAGGAGAGGAGAGGGGAGGGGCGGGGAGCAGATGGGCTCTGCAGACACAGACTGAAGCTGACAGGCAGGGAGGGGGGGAGAGGAGGAGACACTCATAACACAGGGGGATGGGGAGGCACGTAAACTGACCACAGTATCATGGATCAGCAGCCATGAATACCGTGGTCAGTTCACACAGGAACAACCAGGTATTTTAGAACGTAGAACGTAGAATGTAGAAAGGGACAAATTACACTGCAACAGCACTATGCTGTTATTCTCACTTTAAAGGAACAGGAGCATTATTTTATTTTTATTTTTGTAGGGTTACAAATGCTTTAATATATGAATTAAAATACAGTATCTGTTTAGAATAACAATGAAAGTTTAAGATATATCATTTTAAAGAAAATTAACTCTTCTGTCAGCTATAGAAGTTATCCCTGAAAAAATTCTACAAACCAGGTGTGTTTGGTTTTGTAAACATAGTAAATTTGGTTGTAAGCCTCTAGTATAGTATAGTATCTGATTACATTGTGTGCAAAGGCTAGCTGTGTCCACAAAATATATACAGAAGCAGGCTTGTGTTTCTGCACTTATCCAAAACATTTTTCTTCCAAGCTGTGTATCTAAATAATGAAAAAGTCAGGGGCAAACAGATATTCACAATGCATATTTATTTATTTATTTATTTAGTTATTCATATATTCATTTATTTCCTAAAACTTTTTTAAGCTCAGCATTTTATGTATTCCACAAGGAAATACTATACATATTGGAAATGTACTTTTTTTTTTTTGGGAGAGTTACAGCTACAAAACAGTATATTTTGCAATATTTAGGTTGCACATATACAATGTACCTCTCTATCCACTTTTCTTGAGTTTACAGTCACTGGTATACAGATGGCTTGGGAAGTGGTTTGTTGATATTGATATGAGAAGTGAGCATTCTCAGTGTATAAATTTCATTCCAGGTTAGTGATACAGCACAGGCCTCTTTCTGCAGAATCCAGACTGAGACTGTAACCTCAAACACTTCGCGCACCACCCCCACCCCTCCTCCACTTCCATATACACACACAGGATTAGGTTTCAGCTCCTTGCAAACATGCCAGGATGTTTTCTATGATGTAGAAATTTTTAGGCATCTTGGGGAAGAATTCAGGAAATCTGCTTATTCTTTGTTCCATAAAGCCACCCATCTATCGGTCAATTTTCATATTGTTTTATCCTGTAGGTCACACAGGGTAGCAGCTTCAGTAGGTCAATCCAGACTTCCATTTGGCTGGCCCAGGATTCCATCTCTTCTTGGGGATTCCATTGTGTTTCCATGCCAGCTGCAAAATATAACACCACCAGTGTGTCCTGATTTGGGGATTCCTCCCAGTTGGGTATATCTAATAAAGCTGCAGTGAAGCCTTTTGGGAGACATCTGTATAAATTTTCCAAACTATCTTAATTGGCCCCTCTTGGTTGAGCTAAAAAGGCAATCTACTTTCATGAGCTTCGAGGCAACCACTATCTTAATGCTGTCGCAAATGATTCTGAGGTCCTGTAGAGAAGTCTAATATTTTATGCTTGCTCCAATGACCTTGTACGTTAGGTCATTACCCCCAGAGCTCATGATCATAGGTGAGGACAGGGATGTGTATATAGACTGATCTGTCAACTACAGACCTTCACAAGAAATATAACTCTTTGAAACAACTTATTGTATGTTTCAATACCTTGGATTTATACAATGTTCTTTACATTGGACTGAACCAGTCTATGATAGGTAAGAATGAGCTCAGTTTTCAGACCTGTTCCCCCCCCCCCCCCAAAATAGGATTTATTTATTAAATAAAACCAAAGAATTTACAAGCTCAACTTACCGACCAGCCTGTGACTAACCGAATAGACCTATCTAACAGTATGCTTTAAAAGCAGGGGTTTAAGGCCCGTAAACACGTACCGATTGTCGGCCGTAAAGATTCGGCCGATGACTGATCGGCCGATTGTAGGCTTGTTAGTATGATGCTTCCGACAGCCAACAGCGCATTTTCGGCCAAACAGAATCTGTCGTGCAAGCATTAAAATTTTTGTTGGCCAACACCAGAACGGCCGATTGTTCGCCAGTCAGTACAGATTTTGGCCGACAGACAGCAGATTTGCAAGACTGGGCATGCTCAGAAAAGAAAAAAGACAAGGAAAGTTAACCATCACATGACATCACTTCTGCAGTCGGCTGTTGTTGGCCGACAAAATTCGTGTGCAGTCTTTTGCACTTTTCAACAGACAAGACAGCCCTCGGACAAAAGACGGCCGATCATTCGGCCGACGATCGGTACATGTGTACGGGGCTTTAGTTGCACAAATTTGCAAATACATGCGTAAGCTGAAGGCCCCGGCAAGGCACCCTGTTACCTGCAGTTTTTTTTTAAATATTTCCCTACCTCTGACTTTTAAGAGCCACCACAGTGGGAGCACATGCATTCTGATGGATAGATGGAGGGCAGGTGAATGGAGGGAGCCCACCCCTCCTTAAAGGAACAGGAACACAGTGAACAAAATCAGCACATTGCACTATGGCAGCAAAGGGGTCAGTGCGTTGCCTGACAAATATATCAACAATAAAAAAATGGTCACTGCCCCCACCTATAACTGGTCTTTACAGCAAGGAACACTGGGAGGACAAATGCATTTCAAATAAAACCATAACATTTCCAAGCTCAACTTACTGACGAGCCTGTGACCAACCAAACTGACCTGTTTAACAGTATGCTTTAAAAACAGGGGTTTAGTTGCACACTTTTGCAAATACAAGCGTAAGCTTCAGGCCCTAGCAAGGTATCTTGTTACCTGCAGGGTTTATTTATTAAAAAATAATATACACACATCATAGCACAATTTAACAAAGAAATTCAACATTTAATATGGTAGAGCAACAAATCAGTAGTTCGACAAAGAAGTACAATAATGTACAGGTCACAGCATCAATGATACTACAGTTCAACCTGAGGAATTCGAATGGCCCGTGCATACAATCCGAAAATCAGAAGAAAGATTGTCTGTTTTTCTTAGCGTGATAGTCGCATATAGAAAAGTAAGCGTTTACTAAAGTTGCGAAAATTCTCATACGACAGAATAAAAAAGTGTTGTAATGTATTTGTAATTTATTTTGGAATGACAACTGTACTGATTAAACAAAAATCGTACAATCTGGTATCATACGAGAAAAGTTTTCATGCTTGTCCAATTGGATAATATCGGATGTTTTTGTGCTTGTCCAATCCGATAATATCAGATGAAATGCTGTGATGGTCTCTCGAAAGCTGTGTACTAACAATTGGATTATCGTACAATGATTTAAAAGCGGTATTTTTAGTCCGATTATCAGATTGTGTGTACGGGCCATTCGTCATACATAAGTTCCCCTAAAAGTGGATGGGCAGAGTACCAAAAGATATGTGGAGCCCAACTGTAAGAGTGTAGGAGAAGGGGAGAAAGGGAAAAAAGGGGGGGGGGAAGGGAAGAGAGGGAAGGAGAAAAGGAGAAGTGGAAAGGATTCAGAGGTCTACTTCAGACCTGTGGTTTAATGGCCAGGCTACATCATTTCCTTCACCTTCTACCTTCGGCCAACAAAATGGGCAATTGCCAAAGAAACAAGATCAAAAGTGCAACTGTTGGAAATTATAACAATGCTATCTGCAAATATAATCTCAGGATCCCCCCAATATTCTCCTATATAGGTCCTAAATTCACACCACTGCCTGTCTTTTTGTCTGGTTGTCAGGCCAAACATAAAGCAAGGCTAAACATAAAGCGAAGGGCAATCCTTCTACAATGCTCATGAGCAGTGCTGTTCCATAAATCCTTATTACAGCAGTCAGAAACGCTATGTAATGTGAAGTTTTAAGGCTAGGTTCACATCTTTGCAATACGGCAACACACACGCATTGATGTGCATTTTTACATGTTCCTTCACGTTACATTAGGGCAGCCTGGTAAATTGAATGGACTGCCCAATGCACAAAAATAGCATGTGCATGTACCTTTTTTTAAAAAATTGCAGTACACCACAACACATTAAAATAAGTTACCATGAGTTGCTGTGCACTGCAACACACATTCATCAGCAAGGTGCATTAGCATGGTATTAGGAAAAGCGTGCTTAGTAGGCCACTAAGAACAGATATTTTAGTTTCTGATATACGTATACCATTGAGTGCGACAGGCTGGCTTACATCTTTCCAAGACTGAATCAGGAAAATCTGCTTATCACACTTCATAGCTTTATACCAGAATTACATAATTATTACAAAGCCAAGGACAAAAGAGAGCAGTGATGGGCATGAGACCCACAAATATAAGCTAGGGTTGAGATTCACATTTGGGTTAAACATGAGTTCAGCTCAGCTTCGCAGAAGTCATTTGCAATTTGGGAAAATAGCAAATAATTGCAGCAATCAAAAACTCTACGATTTGTGACAATAAATTCATTTGGGCAGCTGCACTCAATATTTTCCAGAATGCAATAGATTCAAACTGAATAACAAATTAGTTGCGCTGTGCTTCTAAAAATAGAGCATGTGACGCAAATAAACAAATTCATGACATTTTTTTATATTAATTTGTTTATTTGTGTCACCTAATCTATTTTTAAAGGGACAGCACAACTAATGGCAGCTATTTGCAATTATAGCAAAAAATTGTCACTAATACACTTCCTGACCTCTTTACTGTGGTCAGGTGGCTTAGAAAGGGCCATTCATAGGTGTTTTCTATTGTTCCAGCCCCCTCTCTATAAAAGTTTACGATTCCCAGCAGGCTTTTGTCATTGTGCGTTAGAGAGACCTGGAGCAGATAGGCAGAGATCATAGAGTGTTTCTGCTATTCTATACAGCAGGGGCCTCCAAACTTCTTAAAAAACGGGCTGGTTTACTGTCCTTCAGACTTTAAGGAGCCGGATTGTGGCCATCGGGAGTGTAAAAATGTCTCAGCATCATTTGGAGTAAACAATCCCTCATCATTGGTGTCATTGGGAGGAATTGTGCCCCATCATTGGTGTCTTTGGGCCCCATTGTTTGTGTCATTGGGAGTAATTGGGCCCCATTAATGGTCTCATTTGGAGGAATTGTGCCCCATCATTGGTGTCATTAGGCCCCATTGTTTTATTGGGAGGAACTGTGTCTATTGGTGGTGTCATTGGGAGGAATTGTGCCCTACATTAGTGTCAGTGAATATAACAGCACCCCAATGACTGGATAAAAGCATCTAGCCCCTGGGCCACAGTTTGAAGACCAATGCTTTACAGGGCTACTGAACAGTGCTATATTTACAGTCAGCCGTATTTATAGATAGTGTAGAGACAGAGGTTCTGCATGCACAGCCGTTAGGGGTCTAGCAGGTTCTGCATCTGCAAAATTCTCCTAAACTATATTATTCATCCTTCAAAGTGATGACCCCCATGGACCATTGAGTGTTCAGGCCAGACCACTGGCCAGAGCTTGCACACTATGCTCTTAACTTGTATGGTTTTTTCTCTAAAATAAAGTACATTTTAATTACATTCAAACATTATTAAAACTTGTCTAGTGTCGACCTCTGAAACTGCTACCTACTAAAACTGCTCACATGTGTATTGGATATATAGAATTTTTGTGGCTAATTTTCTATTAAATAATACACTCTCATTCTATTTTCTTGAATAAAACGTATAATATAAATAATATGTTATATAAATATAAAACTTATAATAAAAAATGTTCCTGTGAAAAAATAAAAATTTGGATTTTTGATTTAAACCTACCTGAAGTCTACCTTTGAATCTGTGGTCTACTAAAGCTGCTTACACAGAGTGCATATAACAAATAGAGTTTGATCAGTCCAGGGTTCTCTCCCTCATTCACAGATTGTATTACAGGCAACGTTATCAGTGAAGGAACATTTTATATTAGGCCCTGTTCACATCAGTGCAATTTAATAGGTCAAATCGCATGTCAAATTGCAGCCTATTGCCGGCAATAGGAGAGTCCCAATCGGTTCCCAAAAGTAATTCCTGCACTACTTTTGGCGGCTTCAGGGGCGACTTCAATAGACATCTGTGCATGAACCTGCACAGATGTCTGTCAAGTTGCCCCCGAAGTCCAAACTGAAACGCGGCTTTGAAATTGCACGAGTTCAGGCGATTTTAAAGCCGCGTTCAGTGTGAACAAGGGCTAAAGGAGAGGGCAGGAGGGGGGCACATCCATGTTAGATCATCTTTATTGCAGCTGAACCTGGAGACTCAATGCCATTAACCCCCACTGAGTCAGAAGCTCAGCAGCAGAAAGAGGACAGGGCAGCACTGCAGTGAAGATTTCTACATAATCCAGCAGCCTGCATATCGTAGTACATACTTCATTACAGGTAAGTTATGTAACTAAAGCAGTAGAGAATACATTTTTTTTTGCTAACCTTTAGCTTTAAGCTCGCAGTTTTTGGATTTTTTGATGGGTTTGATGAACAGCCTATGAAAAAGCCCAGGCACATTTGTTTATTCTTAATGATGGCCCTAGAAGGTAAGTAGAGTTTGGAACTCAAAGAAATATCACTCAAAAGATATACTGTACATGCTGGAAACTATTGGGACAGCTAGCTACATTTAGCTGAGTGAGTTTACATGGAAAGTATTTATATTTGATGGAAGGGTAGCTTCATTAAAGTGGAGTTCCACCCTATTTTTATACTTACCTCCATCTTCTCGCTCCGGGGCACCTGAAAAAGAAATGGATAATCGCATATTTTTTTTTTTTTTACTTACCTCGTAGCGAAGAAAAAATACTTACCTTACTTCCTTCTTCCTCCTTCCTCGGCCGCGGCCCGTCGTCACTTCCTGGCTCTGCAATGATTCCTGGGAGCTGGACGTCATAGCTCCCAGGAATCATTGCGCCTGCACCGGCCCCGACGTCAGTTCCGGGTCGCGCGCGTCATCCCCTTCTAAACAGCTTCTGGGCATGCCCAGAAGCTGTAGAGGGATGACGCGCGCGACCCGGAAGTGACGTCGGGGCCGGCGCAGAGCATCGTGGGACCAAAGAAGACGGAAGAAGACGCCGAAGAGGATCTCGCTGGCTTCAAGCTGCCCACATCTGAGATGGCAGCGCTGGACAAGACGTTTGCAAGGTAAGTATTTGTCCTAACAGGTAAGTGCAACCCGGGACAGATCAGAGGCTAGCCATTGTGGAATGTACTAGCCCTGACTGTCCCGGGGGTATTAAAAAAAAAAAAATCCAGGGTGGAACTCCGCTTTAACTACTGGTAATAGTCAATATACCTTAAAAACAGAGTGTCATGGAATAGGCTGAAGGTACCATGTGATTAAACTGTCATAAGTCTGGTAAGGATTAGATTTAATTGGATTTTAACCTGAGATATTGATAGGCACAGATTTTCCGCTATTCTGCAATAGGATATAGAGACTATACATAGGTACTTTATGGGTTCAAAGGCATATTCTTGCAGTGGAGTGGTATGTGGAATGTGTCTTATTTTACAGTAAAGTTCCTGATTTAAATGTCTCTGTCAAATACAAAGATAACCTCAGCAACTTGGAAATATAATTCCTTAGTACAGAGCTCTACCCCCTGTTAATAGAATAGAATCGTAAAATGTTAATGCTCCCTATTAGTGAAGTGGTGGTACAAATGAATCTGAACCACTTTACAACTCCTCTTTTTGTTGCTGACAAGTAAGCTGTAAATGGAAGTAAGTGTGTTCTTAAGCAGTAGGAGGCACTGATAATAAAATACCAGGATAACATTTTAACATTCAAGCAATCTCTAAACCTCAATACTGCTGCACTTGGGTTGATGATACGCTTATGGGAAACATGCCCCTTAATTATGTTTTTCTAGGATAAAACACTACATAGCTAAAAAAAAAAAGGATTAGGTGACTCTGACCCCAAAAAAATTTTGAAATCATGTTATTGTCAGTAATGCCAGGATTCTATAGACAAATTTACAAAAGGCATAGTACAACACTTTCTCTCTTCTGCACACAGCATTGTCTGCAGATATTGGCAAAAGACAGGTACCCTTCAGATATCAGAGTGGGCAAGCAAAATGGATTCTACTTATCAGATGGAATGAATGATCTACTTGGAAAGAAACAATATAAAGTCTCTCTTAATCAAGAACGAAAGTCGGAGGTTCGAGGACGATCAGATACCGTCGTAGTTCCGACCATAAACGATGCCGACTGGCGATCCGGCGGCGTTATTCCCATGACCCGCCGAGCAGCTTCCGGGAAACCAAAGTCTTTGGGTTCCGGGGGGAGTATGGTTGCAAAGCGGAACCTAATGACCTGCTCAACATTGCTGCAAGTTAGGTCCTCTGTGGACTACTTCTTTTTTCTATGAGACCAAAAATCTCAGATACTGATGGATCACCAAATAATACATTTGCATCCTACTTGGGGCTTGAGAAGCACTTGCCCGTTTTTTTTTTTGTTTTCCTCCTTCCCGCCTCTCTCCAATGAATGTACTCTATTTTCCATAGGCTTCCCACCTTTACCATAACATTGTATTCCTTAGCTCTAATTTACTAATATTCCCTTTGTGATTCCCAGACACTTATACAGAAAACTTCCTCTTCATAAACAAGAAAAAGAGTAGAGAAGACAGTGGTTATTGTTAGTGGGTTTACCAGCCGCCAGCCGCTAGCAGTAATCTCATGTAAGATCCGGCAGGCTGGTTGTACCCAAGTTGATTGATCAATCGCTCAATAAATTTGGTACATTCAGCCTGCCAATACATGGTTTGAATCTCGAGATGGCCAGCCTAATGCTATACTACCTCCAACCTACCTGAAGGTCTTGATGCTAAATCATATCTGAAAAAAACACCAATAATAAGCTATCCACAACTTACAGTATTCGTATCCTATTTTCAATGCTAAGAGATAATACATATGTTTAAAACCTTTCTGAGATTTTTTTTTTAAATGTATTCGAAAATTATACTGATGTGGTAGGGAATCTGATTTTGACTAATATACTAATATACATTCTGCTAATATTTTTATAACACATTTTTGTACTCCATATATAAACCATTAAAAAGAGATTAAACATAAACCTTTTGCTTTAACCACTTAAGGACTAGGCCTATTTCTGACACTTGTTGTTTACAAGTTAAATCAGTATTTTGTGCTAGAAAATTACTTAGAACCCCCGAACATTATATATTTTTTACCATAGGCGAAGCTTTAAAAATTTCTAAAGGTTACCAGTTTAGAGTTACAGAGGAGGTCTAGAGCTAGAATTATTTCTCTTGCTCTAACATTCGTGGCGATACCTCACATGTGTAGTTTGACCAAAATGTAAATATGTGGGTGCGACTTGGGTATTCGTTCGCTTCTGCGCCCGAGAGCTCAGGGGGACGAGGCGCTTTAAAAAAATTTTTCTTAATCATTTATTTTTTTTTACACTGTCCCTTTAAAAACTTTTTTTAAACTCTTTTATTCCTATTATAAGGAATGTTAACATCCCTTGTAATAGAAATATGCAGGACAGGTCCTCTTTAATGTGAGATCTGGGGTCAAAAAGACCTCAGGTCTCACATCTACACTTAAAAGCAAAAAAAACAATTTCATTTTTTTTCAGCATGAAAAAAAATGGGCCCATTAAGGCCGTAGGGAGGAAGCAACGTATGACACCGCTCCAGTCCTCCATGGCCAAAGAGTCAAGTGGGGGTCATCTTGCCGTCACTCGAAAATTCCTGCCTGGAACATGGACGGACCACAGGCCGGATCATTTTCCCAGCTACCGGCGGCTTCGGTAAGCAGTGGGGGGGGGGGGGCACCTCCCCCTCTACCACCGCCCATAAAAGTGATCCGCTGAGACCACTTTTATGTAAGAGAGGATCACCCACTCTGTATGAAAATACCGGGGCTATGGCAGCTATCAGCTGCCATAACACTGGTATTTAAAGTCAAAGTAGCGACGTAAAACTGCGGCGGGTGGTTCAAAAGTGGTTAAAGGTGGAATTTTGCTAAGATATTGAAAGCAAACCCATGGGGCATTGGGGCTATAGGATGCGTTGCTTCCATAACTAGTCAAGTTAAAGAGGTTGTATACCCCCCTGTGGTGTTTGTACCTATAGGTAAGCCGGTAAGCCTTTAACAGGGCTTATACCTATAGGTACTGTAAATACCTCCTAAACTTGCACTGTTTAGGAGATATTTACATTGCATGCAGCCGATGACGTCATTGGCGCATGCGCTCTGAAGGAATGGCCGCACAAATGTCTTGCCTTCCATTTCTATTTTAAACGAAATGGGTTGTTTTACAAGGTGAGGGTTTACATATACTTTATGAATGTTTGTTCAATTTTCGAATCATTCGTGCGGTCAAATCAGAATTTGTTTTTGACTGCAGAGATGAGAAAATTCAAAGGACTAGGATGGAAATATTTTTTGAACTAACCCATTCCTAACACTTCTATTCATACAACTAATATGACCAGCCTAATATAGGCAAGTTTGGAATGGTAAAGCCATAATTCTGGAGTGAGGATTCAAATCAGACAGCATAGCTGCCCACTGCTGTGACAAAGTGAAATTCTGAAGCCCACTTATGAAAGTTCAATGAACATTCTGCCCCGTCAGGCAACTGACTTTCATCTTCCGCAGTCCAGTGCTTGTTTTGTTTAGACTGTAATGGAAGTACAAGGAAGGTATTAGAGTGTATCTATCATTATCAGACAGTGAAGTCATAAGTCAACATGCTTGAGTGAAAGACTTCTGAGCGATGGGTCAGTGACTAATGTATTCCTGCTAGAAGCCGTCATTTGATCTGAGAAAGAAAAATATAAAAAAGATGTAAAAACCTCACAGGCTTATAAAGATTTCCTCACACCAACAGACAAACATATTACTGTGGTATCCAATGAAAAGTGCCCGGATCCTGGCAATCTCATCATTCCTCAATGTTGTCATATGTCAGCTTATCTTCCATCTTGTTCATGAGTTATGATTATGATGCATTTCTACATGAAAAGCAGATACAGTGAGAGCAACTCTTTCTCCGGCCTCCAGTTCATAGCAAAACAATGAAGTCACTCATCGGCCTATCTGATATTCATCTTGCACAATCACTTTAAAAATAAAACATATTTACTTTGAAGTGATACTAATGGCTTCCATATAGCCCTGTTATCATAAAGGTCTTAATAATTTGACTGAATGATGTTATTTTATTGAAGTATTTCCATTTTGGTCTCAAAAAGACTTCAAAGGTGCTGTTAGCATTTTGCTTTTCATCTACACAGAGGTGGTAACATAGGAGTATGACAGTAAATTTGTTTTTTATTAGATTGTGTAGTTTTATGGAGATTGTACATGTTCAAATATTGTTATCCATCTTTGTTCCTGTCAACTGTGTTTTAATGGCCCCACACACAGGGAAATGAACAGAGCGTGCACCAGCATAGTGTAAACTCCATAATAAAACTTACATTTTATGAATATATTGTACTAAAAAAAGTACTTGTTAAATATACAGTACATAGCACAACTCCTCCATAAATACAAGGCCTCTCAAACCAATACACACAACAGTCTGACCATAGATATGTTGAGCAGGGCCCTCTGATTCCTACTGTAATAAAGTAGGCAAAGAACAAAACCCGCCTTAAAGGGAACAGGACTTTAAGGGCCGAAAAATAACACCACAAAATGTAAATTAAAACATAATTTTATTAGATAACAATAAAATCGATTTAACAATAGAAATGGATGCATGTATAAATAGCACAATAATGAATTGTAAAAATTGTAATAATCGGACAAAAAGATTGTGAAGCATGGATTTCCAATGAGCACCAGACAGGGCTTCACAATCTTTTTGTCCGATTATGACAATTTTTACAATTCATTATTGTGCTATTTATACATGTATCCATTTCTATTGTTAAATTGATTTTATTTTTATCTATTAAAATCATGTTTTCATTTATATTTTATGGTGTTATTTTCGGCCCTTAAAGTCCCGTTCCCTTAAAGGGGGGGTTTTGTTCTTTGTTATTCATTTGGGATGTTGGCCGTATAACACCCTGCACTACCTAGATGAGTGTCCTTCCTATCTACTGTAATAAAGGGTATTGTATTTGTACTGTCTACCCTCAAGTTGTAAAGCGCTGTGTAAACTGTCGGACCTATATAAATCCTATATAATAATAATATTGCATCCTGGCCTATGCATTTCCAGGGAAAAAAGTCTTTATTGGAGCCAACTCTCCCACACTGGGAATACCTTTAAATAGTCCTTTCATATACCAACATTGTAAAAAAAACCTACTCTCTTTTAATTATCCTAAAATCATATTATAATAAAAAAGCACACATATAGGAAAACACGCGTATTAAAAAACCTATACCCATGTGCTAATTTTACATACGCAAAGGACATATGTGAATCGTAGGTACTGTGTATATAATTAATATTATTTTATTATAATATTATACAAGATTTATAGACTGCCAAAAGTTATACAGCACTTTACAAAATGGAGGCAGACAGCATAGTTACAATACAATTCAAAACAAGAGGAATTAGAGGGCCCTGCTCGTTAGAGCTTACAATCTAAATGAAGGGTTAAGTGATACAAAAGGTAATAACTGTGAGGTGAGCTGATAAAGTCCAAGCTCAGTTTAGGCTACGTTTCCAGTATTGCGACCTCAAAGTTGCATGATTTAAAGTGCGACTTTGGAGTGCTACTTTAATGCGACTTTGAGTGCAGCTTTGATCCAACATTACACACTCTGGATCAAAGTCACATCAAAAGGCGCATCAAAGTAGTATAGGCACCTTTTCAAAGTCTATTATTAATTAAAGTGAAATTATATTCCCACTAGCCGCACATTAACCCAAAACAAGCATATTAAAATATAAATGAAAATGTCATAAACATATAACTATGTATAAATAAACAAAAGTCCAAAAACGTGCACTGCAATAAATCAATTAATTAGTGCCAAAAAGTCCACAGTGTAATCAGGGGATTAAGTGATCTTTGGTGGAAAAATCCCGTGCTTAGTAATGGGTCACCGCAAAATCCACCACCGTTGTGAATCCACACCCTTCCGCTAGGCAACTCATCCCATACTAATGCCCACCATCTTCATGGTTAGGGCCCAATGAGCATAATGAATCAATGTAGCAAAATCAAGGAATCCTCCTCAGACTGCTCCTGCGTGTCACCTCTTCCTCTTTCAGATGTATATGTAGGGAGAAAAAGAGTCCACTAGTGCAATATAGTTTGACCTTTTATTAATTAAAATCAAGCCCAATATAATTGCACTCACATAAGATAAAACAGTAATAGTGGTCTATCCACCCCCCTTTGACAAAGTCGGATGTGATGAAACACGTGCGTGTCATGACGCTGCTACACAGCATACCGGAAGATAGTGATTGGGGGAGCGGAGGTACTTTCCGAAGGTCCGTTGCGCCATCATGGAGGTGGTAAGTACTGAAGGAATACCTCGGACCCTCTAGATAACTATATGCGCTAATATTGTTTTATCCTATGTGAGTGCAATTATATTGGGCTTGATTTTAATTAATAAAAGGTCAAACTGTATTGCACTAGTGGACTCTTTTTCTCCTTACATATACATCTGAAAGAGGAAGAGGTGACACGTAGGAGCAGTCTGAGGAGGATTCCTTGATTTTGCTACATTGATTTATTATGCGCATTGGGCCCTAACAATGAAGATGGTGGGCATTAGTATGGGGTGAGTTGCCTAGCTGAAGGGTGTGGATTCACAATGGTGGTGGATTTTGCAGTGACCCATTACTCAGCACGGGATTCTAACACCAAAGATCACTTAATCCCCTGATTACACTGTGGACTTTTTGGCACTAATTCATTGATTTATTGCAGTGCAAGTTTTTTGGACTTTTGTTTATATACATATAAATATATATTTTAGGTTGGGAAGTGGGATTTCAGCAGGGGGTGGATTTGTACTGGGAGGAGGAAGAGTTTATGCTTGGGGGTAAGCATGCAGGTCAGTGCTCAACTTTTGGGGGGGATTTTTGCTGACACATAATGCTCACGTAGGTATATAGTAGCAAATAATATCTCTCATTTGCTGGAAAATTGCTTATAAAGGAAAGTATGAGTGGAGTGTTCTTGTTACTTGTGTAATAAAGGTTGACCTGGCCTGCAGGACTGAAAGGTGTTGTGGTTTTGCATAAAATAAAACCTTAAAACCTCCCTACTGAAATCAGGATTATTCAAAATATACCTAAATTACAATTGTATAAACTATTATACATGTATAAACTATTATGCTACATTTTTGGGCAAAAAATGTAGACTTCATAAACTAGTAAAGTTACCTACAAATTAGATTTCTATGGGTGATTTTCTCCCTTGTCTAAATGAGTATAATGGAAAAAAAATGTGACTGGTTTTATAGAAAGTTCTATATATAATGTCACAACAATGATTTGTGAAAGCTATAATGTGTGTTTATATGGGCCAGTCAGTAGACCATCAATTATTTTACAGATGTCTCGTAATGTTTCTAGTGAAATCAGTCATGTTTAGTGACATGTTGTCATACATATGTATGTCTCATTCACTTTTTATTTTTTTTTATTTTATTTTTTTTTTAGGGAAAGCAAACTGTCTTAAAAAATTGACCTAAGCAACAAATGATAAAATCTGACTTTAAATAGAGTGTTACGGTACTCAATGATTTATGAACACAGCAAAGGCATTTCAGTGCAACTGTGTATACTGGTAATGTTGAAAACAGAATCCCATGCAATGTCAGTAAAAGTAGAATGGAAATTAAGGCTCGGTTCACACCTATGTGTTTTTATTGTATTTTGCAGAAACGCACTACAGTCCATTTAACATGGTTTCCTATAGGACATGTTCAAATCTATGCTTTTTTCAGCCGCTGCATTTTTGGAAAGGGTCAGGGACTTTTTAAAAGCAAAATGGTGTGTTTTTGGTTCAATAGACTTCAATGGAGATGCTCCATTTTTGTTGCAATTTTGCTGCAATTTGCATTTTTTTTAATCCACCCAACAAGAAAATAACCAAAAAAAGCATAAAAAAGCGTGAAAAATGCATCAAAAATGTAAAATGTACTGCAAAAAAACACTGCAGAAATGGATCAAAAGCAAACCGCATAGGTGTGAACCAAGCCTTAAGCCAATTCCTTATTGCTTGTAAACATGTGTCTGTCTAGTCTGTGTGAATCCTTGGGTTCTCCTCCACAGCCTAGATTCTGGTACCATCATCTGGTATTGGTAGAGGAAGATGTCAGTTAAAGTAGTTGTAAACCTCAGACATAAAATATGAACAAAGCATATCCTTCTATAGTGTGTACTTGTCTCAACTAAAAGCACTAAGTGTAATTTCTGTCTGCTGCTTCGTTCCTCTGCTATCAACATTAATCACTTTTGACAAGTTTTCCTGACACCAAGAGAAAAATGGTGACGGGGAGGAACCTCCAGCTGATTGACAATCTCAGCTCTGTTTCTGTGTGCTATGCGATGGGGGTGTGTGTCCCTTCCCTCCAATCAGTTCAGGGGCGTAACTACAGGGGTTGCAGGGGTTGCAATTGCAACCGGGCCCCATGCTCCAGGGGGCCTGTGTGGCTCCCCTGTACACCTGGATAGGAGGGGCGGCTGGGGCAGCATGCAGAGAAATCACTGTCCTCCTTTTTCTTCCTATAGCTGCAGGAGGAAAATGGAGAAGATTGGTTCCCCTGTATGCTGCCCCCGCCACTCTTCCTATCCAGTTCACTTGTGTTCTGCTGTCTCTGGTCCCCCGTGTGCCCCCTGGTCCGCTCCCTACTGTGCTGCCCCCCAACTGTGCTGCCTTCCCTCTCCTGCCGGCTGCTGCAGGTGATGTGTCACAATAGAGAACCAGGAAGGGGTCGGTAAATATGTAATTTACCAGCTACTTCCTTTTCTGAACAGACAGAGTTATAGTCAGTGACATTGTAATAAAAAAAATTAAATAAAATGATAAAAAATTATACAATTAAAATACCAAAAAATAAAAACTACTGACACCAGTGGGTGAACTTCCAGGATTGCAAAGGTCACACGTGCCACCGGGCCCTGGCATCCCACCACCGTGGGGAGGCCCCAAGGGGGCAGGAAGGGGGCCCACTGCAGAACTTGTGAAAGGGTCACACTGTAATAAAGGGCCCCGCAATTAGAGTAAAGGGACCCAGGATCAGTGGGAAGAGCCCCAGGCTTGAAGGGAAGGGCCCCGGCCAGGGGTCCGTGGGACCCTTCATGGTTTCTTGCATTGGGGCCCTGAAAGTTCTAGTTACGCCTCTGAATCAGTTCTAAGACCTCTCCTCACTAAGCTCTGCAGAGTTTAACTTTAGCTCTCCGCCCTCTTTTTTCTTAACTCTCAGACAAGCATTCTGGACTTTGAATGGCTGTAGAGAATAGAAGACAACAGATAGACAGATACAACTTATGTAGGAGGATGTGTTATATCTCTGTGTATCAACTGGGGATAATCCCTTCATTGGGTATATGTAAGGGATTACAACCACTTTAGGCAGTAGAACCTGGAGACAATTAAATACTAGGTAATGCTAGAAGTCTACCAGAATAGGGACTGATATCGGTGGAAGATTTTGCCCAAACAATGGACACTTCTCCTTGACCTGTGCCTGGTTGGCAAGTTTGCAAACTTTCCTTCCAGGTTTGTCTAGGTTTTTCTCTGCCTGATATTCTGGTTATGACCATGGACTATCATCTCTGGTTCTTGACCCTTGGCCAAACTATGTTGTTGCTGTTGCTTACTGACCACAATTTATTTTTCTCCATCTCTTTGTCAAAGAATGTTGGTAGCAGTCGCATCTTAAGGGACATGTTCCAGCACACGTGTGACGGGAATTTGTAACACAATTTTTATTTCTGCATGTTTGTGAGTATGCATTTGGCATTTTTTATTTAAAAAATGTTATACAGTACCACGGGTAATGCACTAGGTGGTTGCGCCTCCTTTCCTTTCTTTCTTGAATGTTGGTAGACCCCTAGTTAGCATGGTGATGGTCTTCACACATATGGACTGTTATCAACATGTTAGGGGAATTGTAGCTAGCTATTTTACTATAGATCTCTCAGCCCAAATACTTATTACTTTGGGCAACAAAAGGTAAAGGGAATTAAAAAGTGAAAGCTGAATAACAATAATAATAGAAAATGAATGCGACTCTGTAATCATTTTCACATCGTTAAATGTATTGGAAATGGAGCCAATCAGGTGCACTATAGTAAAACGAGCATACTGTTAGGAGGAGAGAGCAAAGTGACAGAAAGATGAGCTCATCACTGTGCTCCTGCTCCTTTCACTGTCAAGTCACAGGGTGGGGGTGGGAAGGAGACCTGTGAGTGAACATGAAACTGCAGCAGACAAAGATTAGGTCTCCTCTCCTGTTAGATAGGGCTGTGCTGTTTGGCAGAGCTGTATAAATATTAGAACTGGATGGACAGAAATACAAAACTTTTGGCTGGTAAAACAGCTTAACTGTGTGTTTAGCCATTTGTCTGGAGTTCAGCTTTAATAAAATTCTGATTTGGGTCCTGTGGATCTTAAACCTGGCATATCGGTTTTCCTATTTCTAGAGATATACGAGTGTGCCCTGTTTAAAGAAGGAAATTGCTGTAATTTATCTACAGTGAAGGACATTTTGACTCCTTTTAACCCATGTCATTTAACGGTTCTTCATTGTGAGTGATGGAGAAGAGAAAGCCCTGACTCTGCTGCTGACTTTGCAGAGATCACACACAGCTTAGTAATTAGTGTCAACTTTACAACTGCCTTCAAAGATAAAGTAAGAGTTCTGAATTCCAAAATGTTGCACTATACCGCTGTATAACATTGCTCTGTGTAATGCTTAGCTAATGGTCCCCATAAAAATCAGAAAAAATGACCAGTTCCAGTATTCTTGGCTGAATCTGTAGACAATCTGGTCTCTGGGAGGCAACCAGACACACCATCAGCTAAGGTTCCTCAGAAAGCAGTGATCAAAAAAGTGAGAAAAATGTTATCTAATTGATATTCTTACCCCCATCCCGAAAGCCAATGCCATAGGAGATTGCAGCTCTCCTTTCCTGTCTGTTCTTTTTTTAGGCTTAACACAAACTGTAGCATAATATGTTAAAGCGGAGTTCCAGCCATTTACTCACCTGTCCAACGGTCCAGCGATGCGGCCGCCGGAAGCCTCGATCCTCTCCCTCGGCGCCGGCATCACTGCTGTGGGCACCCGGCTGTTACAGTTTGCGGCTTCACAGCCGGGTACCCACTGCGCATGCGCGAGTCGCGCTGCGCGCCGTGATTGGCCGGCAATCTTCTGGGACATCTGACGTGTCCCAGAAGATTGCAGGGAGGGAGGGGGAGAGGAGAACTTCCGCTCAGGGCGCCGCGGCGCTCCGAGCGGAAGTAGGAGCGGGTACCTGTCAAAGCTAGGTACCCGCTCCCCCCCCCAAAAAATGACATGCCAAATGTGGCATGTCGGGGGGTCAGGACTCCCTAAAGCGGAAGTTCCACTTTTGGGTGGAACTCCGCTTTAAGCTAGTATGAATAACTGCAGCACAGTCAGAGAGTGCGTAACTGCCCCGTAATATCTATGGCAGACTTTAGTGAGTTCAGGAAAAGGCCCCAGGTTGGCAATTGTTGGAATGGCTTCCAAAAACATAATATTATTATTTTTTATTATTTATTATTATACAGGATTTATATAGCGCTTAGAGTTTACGCAGCACTTTACAACTTGAGGGTAGACAGTACAAGTACAATACACTTTAATACAGTAGGGATCAGAGGCCCTGCTCGTTAGATCTAAGATGGAGGGTCAAGAGATACTAGAGGTAATAACTGTGGGGGCATGTGCTGATGGAGAAAATAATGTACAGTTGTTGGTGGGGACCAGCTAGGTTTCTCTGAAGAGATGTTTAGGGAACATCTGAAAGTGGACAAAGTAGGAGTAGGATAGTTGGACAGATTGGGGTAGAGAATTCTAGAGGATGGGAGAGGCTTGGGAGAAGTCCTGGAGGCGAGCATGGGAAGAGGTGACAAGGGAGCTAGAGAGCAAGAGGTCCTGGGAAGAACGAAGAGAATGATTTGGTTGGTATTTTGAGACCACGTTAGTGATGTCGCTGGGGGCCAAGTTATGGATGGTAAGTTATGGTTAGTATCTTGAATTTGATTTGTTGGTTGCGTGGAAGCCAATGGAGGGATTGGCAAAGAGGGGTAGCGGACGCCGAGCGGTTTGTAAGGTGGATGAGCCTAACAACAGCATTCATGATGGACAGAAGGGACAGACAGTATTAGCGAATATTTGTTGAAACAGTGTGCCACAGATCTCTAAATAAAAAAAACAATAAGATATATAAAATATAATAGTAAAGACATTGGTGCCACCCATTAAGTGTGAAAAAACCTAAACAAAAGTGAATCCACCTGGAATTTTCTTATCCACACAATGCAAACACCCAGTGACTGGTGTGCACACTAAACACTCACCAGACAGCCACTTAATCACAAGGAGTCCGCCTAGGTATTAAAGAGATGTTCCATTCAAAAAGCCACCAGCACATATAGAAGCTCTGCCTCTACATGTTTTGTCACATTGACGTCTGCTTCTTGATGACGTCAATGTGAAGAAACACATAGAGGCGGATCTTCTGATACATCACTTCCTGCCACGCCACTTGTGGTGTTTGGAACGCATGCCAGCTCCTGCTCATAGCGGAGTGGGTTCCCATTCTCTTGTTTCCGGGCTGTATTAGTGACGAGCAGGCACCGTATCATGTAAGAGGCTATTTGTTATTATGCTTTTTATGTTTTACCAATAAACCTACTACACTATGAGACATCTCCTTTTCTTCTGAGCCGATTCTATATGTGTGAGTTGTTTGGATGTAACATCTCTTTAATGCCTAAACGGAATCCTAGTTGGAACACGTGGAGGTGGAAAGTGGCCATCTAGTGAGTGTTTAGTGTGCACATCAGTCACCGGGTGTTTGCACGATGTGGATAAAAAAATTCCAAGTGGATTCATCCATGGACTATATTATATAAGCCTACTAGATAAATATTACTCTTCCTTGCAATATTTTGGCAGCGGTATTCACAGACTATCAGATTGTGTGATTTATAATTCGTATGTATATACATTATTAATTATTTCTGTTTTGTGATTTTGGACCACAACATTTTAGTGTACAGTAGTTTATATATTCACTTTATATTATCACATGTAGTTTATGCACATTACAGGCACTGGGTTTGGTTATCACTAGCGCCCATTATATTTTATATTCACAAAAATGTATTGCCATTTACAAAATGTTTTTATCAAGGCCTAAAAGAAAACTACGTTTTCACTTTGCGTGGGAAACATTTGAGAGATTTATTAAAGAGACTGTCACCTTACCCATGGAAGGAAAAAATGACTGTGTCTCTGCAAAGGGCATCCCCGTTTCTCATGTTACCTATTTGATTGTAAGCTACCAGGTGCAAGGCTCTCCTAACACTTGTACTAAATTGTATTGTTGCTGTATTGTCTCCCTTTATATTTAAAAGCGCTGCACAAACTGTTGGCACTACATAAATCCTGTATTATAATAATAATATCTATGCTCCCCCACAACTTCTTGCTGCCACAATATCTGTTGAGACGAGGAGAAAGATCTTGTTCATGATCCCGCAGAGGGGTCAACAGCTTAAAGTTCTTTGTGTTGTTACTGGTGATGTTTTAGTCCAGATCATAAACTAAAAGTACCTACTGTCTATGCTAGTGATGGAAAACCTTGGCACCACAGATGTTTTGGAACCACATTTCCCATGATGCTCAACTACATTGCAGAGTGCATGAGCATCATGGGAAATGTAGTTCAAAAACATCTGGGGTGCCAAGGTTCACCGTCACTGCTATATACCATTAAGAAGGAGCACTGTAGCAAAAAGAGTTTACATTGTTGAACAAGCAATTGTGTGGATTGCTTAAAGTCCATACACACCTGAGGTAATTAGGGCATTTAAAAAGGGTAAGTGGGTTGACAATGGATGAAAATCAGTGAGAGTGCAGAGTTCTTGAGGGCAAAGAGACAATTAAAGGAAGAAATGGACTAGATCTGGCCCCATAAGGCCTAGAGAACTACAGGTAATTAATTGCTGACCACAACTGTAGAGACACTGGTGGAGCACTGCTAAACTCATATCCAAAGTAATATTCAGCTCATCATAAATTGGAGAGGCACTGTAGAAAGTGTGATCAGCCTAAAGCAAAAGTGTATTCTCATGGGTGTGCTACCCATCTTCAACTGCTGTTGTGAGTTTCTAGTAAAGGGCATCCAGTAGAAAGACTTTTCTCTGACATAGTAAGCCCTCTTCCCCTTCTCTTTTGGCATGTGCCCACTAAGCCCCATACCCTATGTCACTTATGTTAAAAATGCACATATTACAATTGCCTAGGCCCCATCGAATCCCAGCGATCCAAGAGCAGTTCCTTGACCTGCATCTGCAGTAATTTCCCCAGTGGTTTATGGTCAGTTTTAATAGTCACTCCAAGCTGCATATTTAACGCTTTCGCTGCTCGACCAATTTTATCGTCTTTTCAGGTACATGTTTAATTGCACATTACAGACTTGGAAATGTACTATTTATTAATTCAGAGGACCTATTCAATAATGACACTAATCTGAATTGTTTATGCTGCATGATATTTGCACAAATGTGTAATATATCTTTATTTTCTGTAACATTGTACAGTATTATTGTGCCAGGTCTCAAAAGCAGGCCTCAAAACCAATCCTTGGAAATTGAAAAATTACAAAAGGGTGGTGCATTAAAAACCTTGTGTGTGTATATTTTACATTTTATTTTAATATACAATATTATATCTATTTTTCCACTTTTTTTTGTTCCTTTTCTCTTATTACTATAGTAAAAAAAAAGACTGACAAGCCCTATATGCATAGGGAGAGACAGGCACTCTTTATGGAGACATCAGAGATCCATTGGGTTTCTGCCCTGAGCACTTCCACATTCATTTAGCTTAGAGGAGATCAGTGAATGGATGTTCACAGTTCTCTCCTCCAATACTCATGCTGGCTTCTGTATACCATATAGTAAACCAGGAAGGACAAAGCTGCCTATACTCATCTTCCATTCACTAAAGGCCACCCACCCACCACCATTTTGTTTGCTACATGGAGCGAAGAGAAATACCAGGTACTTCCTGGTACTCCCTTTCCTTCTACATGATAGTGACAGACATTAGTGACGACATCGGGGGAGTGGGGGTGTGCATGGATGTGCTATAATACCCACAAAAATTCTACTAGCACCCCTATAGCACCACAGATGCTGGCAACCATGTTTCTTGTGCAGTGATTTAAAATGATACTTTATATGTGTCTGTGAGAATCTCGCTCATAGCACATTAAGCAAAGGGTATTTTGTGGGTACATAGACTGTGGACTGTGTACAGTTTATACTTTATTGTAATATAATTAATAATTAATATAATTACTATAGACCACTTACAATATTCAACACAATATTAGCTACCATCCAAAAATATTTCCCAGGACAGCACACCATTATAGTGAAACACAAAACAAATAGTTTCACCAAAGTCACAATTACACTTAGGCGCTCAGGTTGAGGTCTCCTATTGGTGTTAAAAAATCCTCAATCCATGACATCCCTCCTCAGATCAGGTAATCTTCAAAGAACTGTAAAAACTCACACAGGAGGGTGCAAATGCCTAGTGCATTACCGCCATCCAACTATAACCACTTCCTGCCCACTGGATGTCATATGATGACCTGGACTTTAAGTGGTTAAATCTGTAGGCATCATTCAGATCATTCAGATATCTTTTTTTCCTGCCGGTGATTCCCTGCACCGTAAAAACAATCATTGCGGCAGATATAAACACTGCCGTTTTTTTAACAGGAAAGGCTAAGATTACTTTTTTTCAGAATGAATAAGAATGAATAGGCCAGCGGTGGAAGTTTATTATAGAGAATACCACAGACCAGATGGTCCCCGGCAGTCTCTATGACCTTCAGAGGCCGGGTGCGACCTTATGACATTTTGTTTCAACAGGAAAAGCTAAGATCACTTTTTTTTTTTCAGAAAAAATCGGCTGGCGGCGGCAGAAATTTACCATAGAGACTACCGCGGACCAGATGGTCCCCGGCAGTCTCTACTGACCTTCAGAGGCCGGGCGCGAAGTTATGACGCCATGTTCGCCCTCGGCAGATGTAAACGCTGCAGTTTTTTTAACAGGCAAGGATAAGATCACTCTTTCCAGGATAGGGGAGAGATATGGGGTCCTATATAGACTCCAGATCTCTCTGTAAAGAGGACTTGTCATGCCCTATTCCTATTTTTTTTTTATTTAGATTCCTTGCAATAGGAATAAAAGTGATTAAAAGCTTGAAAAATTGCGGTGCAAATACTGTGTGACATAAAAAGTTGCAACGACCCCAGGGTCCCTGCTAAAAAAAAAAAAAAATAGATAATGTTTGGGGGTCCTGAGTAATTTTCTAGCAAAAAAAATAATGACTTTTACATGTAGGAGAAGAGTGCCAGAATTGGCCCGGTATGGAAGTGGTTAATAAATATTATAAAGACAAATGGATATTCGCAAACATAAATGACAACAGGCTATTTATTTTCATACATACATACTCCAGCCATAGGCAATGCAAACAAAAAGGTTGGACACTGACACGTTTCGGAGGGCATGCCTCTTCCTCAGAGCTCTGAGGAAGGGGCATGTCCCCCGAAACACGTCAGATTCCAACTGTATTGTTGGCATCGCCTACAGCTGGAGTATATATAGGAAATGCCTGTTGTCATTTATTTGCAAAAGAGGGAAGGGGAACCAGAGACTGTTATCCCCACATAAACAGTCTCAAGGACAAGGGGAAAAAAGGGGGGGGGATGATAGGACTTTCACAATATCTTGGTTCAACAGATACTCACATATATTAAAATTTTACAAAATGTATTCAAAACAGCATATTTGCATTAAAATACGGACCAACCATCTGACAACAATACATAACACATTTACGTTGTTGAATACTTATTAATCAAGACAGAGTGCAGAATTTCATGGTCAGGCGTATATTCCTCAACATGTTTCGCGGGGACGATCCGCTTCTTCAGGAGGATATTAGTATGCGCACACTCTAAAAATGATGACAACACATGAATAAGCACTAGCCACAAATATAATAGTACTGATTACAAGTAATACAAAAACAGAAATGTGAATTAGCTGGGAAAGATCTGGGCTCACCTGGAAACAGTACAGGTCACCACATCCCATACCAGTTCAGCCAAAAAATCTCTCCACGGGGGACTAAACAAAAATATATCTAATCAGTAATGAAATAAACATTTATGTTTGTGAGTATTCATTTGTCTTTACAATATTAAATAAAGTTGGATGGTGGTAACGCACTAGGCATTTGCTCCCTCCTGTGCACATTTTTACAAAACAATTTATGGCAAAATGGCTTTCAATTTGTAACAAAATAGTTTGTTTGTAGATGTCTCTGCTGGAAAACACCTAAGAAGCATGAAATTCAAACAGATGTGGCATTTATTTTTTATTTTTAATAAAACAGGTTTAATCCTCTGGTTATCCTGTCTATCGTGAGCCGATTGATGTCCAGGCTCCTCTTCTCCCCAACCAAATCTCCAGTGAAGGGGCCTATGGAACAGCTGTGCTGATGGAAACCTTCTCTGATAAGAGCACAGCCAACTGAGGCACTTAAGAAGCTGTTGTATAGAGTTACATTCCCATTACGCTTGCCTAATGTGTAACACTTGGAAGTCTGCTCTGAGCACTATATCTGCTGTTCCCATTTTGAGTGACACATCAGACTTTTTATTATTCAAAACCTTCTGGACGGCCAACTGTCAAGGGTTGCTAACATCTTTCAGAGGGATAGTTGTTTGGGACCAAATGTTTCCAATGATGTAACTCCTCGTGTATATTTTGATTCTTCCTGCTTATTACACATGTTTTGATATCATGTAACCTTTTGCTCTAAAAGTCCCAAGAAAGCTACACTTTGCTTTATTTAAATTTTTTCTGAAGCTTGAATTTACAATGCAACCGTGGATTTCTAAGAAGACTGATTGAGGTTGATTAACTAAAACTGGAAAGTTCAAAATCTGGTGCAGCTTTGCATAGAAACCAATCAGCTTCCAGTTTTTTTTTTGTCAAAGCCTAATTGATTAACCACTTCAGCCCCCGGTTTTACCCCCGTAATGACCGGGCCATTTTTTGTGATTCGGCACTACGTTGTGCGGTCGTACGACGCAGTACCCAAATACAATTGATATCCCTTTTTCCCATAAATAGAGCTTTCTTTTGGTGGTATTTGATCACCTCTGCGGTTTTTCGTTTTTGCGCTATAAATTAAAAAAAAATGTAAATTTAAAAAAAAAAAACAATATTTTCTACTTTCTGCTATAAAACATTTCCAATAAAAAAAATTTAAATAAAATATAATATTTTTTTATCAGTTTAGGCCAGTGATGGCGAACCTTTTTGAGCCCGAGTGCCCAAATTGCGACACAAAATCAACTTATTTTTTTCAAAGTGCCAATGCTGCAATTAATAACAGCCACAGATAATGGCCACAAGGGCCTCTCACCAATCCCAGCGACACAGCAACACTTCCTCTGCATAGTTGTCCACTCACTCTCGGTTGCCCATGGCAAGGCCCGCAACTGACACTGCAGGGGGGTATCCTCGCAGCCTCTCTGTCCCCTGGCTCACAGTGTGCTGCTCCAGTCTATCTCTCTCTCTCTCCTTAATCTTCTGGGACTAAATGTCCCATGGTGCACTTGTCAGCCAATGGGGAGGCAGGAGGAATCAGAGTGGACGGCCATTTCTGCAAGCGCCGCTCTGTCCCTGTCCAGCGCTGCTTGACTGAAAAAGGGCAAGCAAGGAAATACACTGACAGTCCACGCTCGCTTCCCCCTTGTCACAGCGCCGCTGTGGGGGGGAGGGAGGATTAGAGAGCCCAGGTATCAGCAGCGGCAGCCTCCAAGTATAGCTGGCGTGCCCACAGAGAGGGCCCTGCGTGCCAGCTGTGGCACGCGTTCCATAGGTTCGCCATCACTGGTTTAGGCCAATTTGTATTCTGCTACATATTTTTAGTAAAAAAAAAAAGTCCCAAAAAGCGTGTATTAGATGGTTTGTGCAAAAGTTATCGTGTTTACCAACTATGGGATCAATTTTTGGACTTTTTATTTATTTATTTATTTTTTATTAGTGATGGCTGCGATCAACAAATAAAAAACTGAAAAATTGGGCGTGCAAAATTATTCAGAACTCTTAAGTTAATACTTAGTAGCGCCACCTTTTGCTGCGATTACAGCTGTAAGTTGCTTGCGGTATGTCTCTGCCCCCCTGTTGAACTGATAGGGCCCAGGCCCTACACAGGAGGACCAATGGTACCCCCCGGTCGGCAGTCCTGGGGGGGAGGGTAGTGTTACATTTTCTAGCAGATATATACATACTAAGTCAAACTCCAGTCAACACTTTATAATCAATTATAGCAAACAATGTTTTTCCTTTTGAGATAAAGATTTTGCATGAATAAATAAAAGAAGATCATTTTATTCACCACTGGCAGTGTTAGGTGGTTTGTCTCATCCATGTAAACTGATAGATTCTGCTGGAGAGCTTGAACTTGTGAAAAACAACAGACTTGCTGGCTGGATCACCAGATAAAACTAGAAGAAAGAAAGCCTAAAAAAATAATTAGTAAGCTGCAATATAATAAACATTTGCTTTTGGATTTAATACTACTTTAAGATAAGGCAAGTATTATAAGATCCAAATATGAAGGAGAGTGTCTGCATATTCTTGTGTTCTACAAAAAGGCAGAAACAGGAAATATCTAAAGAAGATTGTGATGGAAGAATAAATTCTACTGATATTGTAATGTAATTACAGAGCTTGTAATAGGGCAGGGCCACTGATAGGGGGGGGGGGGGGGACCACCAGTCCTCCTGTAGGGGGCCCGGGCACACAGGGGGCCCCAACAACATGGGGAATCGGGGTGGTTGGGCACAGGGGCAATTACAGAAGGAAGCCCTGTGCGGCTCTCTGCAGCAACTGAAAGTCAGTTTATCCCCCTCTTGCCAGCTTTCAGCTGCTGCAGGGAGAGACACAGACACAGGGCATTGTTCCTGTAATTGCTTCTCCAACACCGATTGTAAAATAAAATAATTGTAAACATTTTTAATATTTTTTTTTTTAATTGTATTTTTTTTTTGTAAAAAACAATTAAAAGGGCTAATTCACACAGGATCTCTTTTATGTTTGTGTCCACTAATAAGGATTTTAGTGTATTTTTAGTGGAAATATTGTCTTGATATATATTGGGAAGGAGGGCTGCCAGGTAGGCTGTACGGGACCCCATGATTTCCCTGTAAAAGGGACCTAGGAACAGTAGTTTTTGGGCTCTATGACCTCATGGGCTAGGCACAGTGGCACACCACTTGGTTCTATCATAGCGCCAATCGTGCCTAAGTAACCAGCTTTATTCTTTACAATGTTGACAGACTTTATAGAGCTATGATAAAACACTTCCTCTTATGAGTTGACAATAACCTTATTCCACCAAGGCCAGACACAGATTGATCAGATAATTTATATACATTATTACTAAGTACATAGCTATTAAACTGACAATGATGCTTCGATTTTCTTTTTTTTTTTCCGTTATTGCAAGCTTGACCCAGATTTCTTTATGAGATAATGGAAGAGAAACAAAGCCAACTAAACCTTGCCGTTCATCCAGCTTTAAGTTCTGGAAAGACATCCAAGGACAAGAAGAAAAGTACTGAAATCTACTTTTTATTTCATGGCAAGATAATATGCAGTTTATCTTTCCCTGCAGCTGTTCTTATAAGGACCCAATGCAGGGAAGCAGACCAGCTTGGCTCGGTCTGCATAGTTAGTACTTTATTTTTAGAGAAACACTAAACCTAATACACAAGTTTTTTTTTTAAAGTGTATTTAAACCCAAAATATTTTTTTTTTCAATATGTTTGTCTGACAGTATGTAGATATTTTGAGCAAAACATTTTTTGGAATTTTGTTTCAAAATGTTTTACCTGGAAATTCTGACAGTAACCCAAATTGCTGTTGCAGGCTAATAACACTAAAGGCCCGTACGCACTTGACGGAAATTGGACAAAATATCCTCCGATTTTTCTCTCTCTTGCTCAGCGTTCATAACATTTGTTCCTAGACTTCCGGGTCGTCAGCATCATGCGCGGTCTTTCCTATCCGATTTTTCATGGACGTACTGCATACACATTAAAAGAGAATGGTCATCTGGGGACGGACGATAAAAATTTTGGTGTTTGTCGCTCCGTTTTTTTTCGTTGAAAATGTCGGCATCGGCTGCTGAAAGTTGTGCACACACTAGCCGAAAATCGTACGATTTTACCTCGGAAGGGAATTTTCGGCAGATTTTCTACTAGTGTGTACCCCACTTAAAGTGGAGTTCCACCCTAATTTTATACTTACCTCCATCTTCTCGCTCCGGGTCACCTGAAAAAGAAATGGATAATCGCATTTTTTTTTTTTTTTTACTTACCTCGTAGCGAAGAAAATATACTTACCTTACTTCCTTCTTCCTCCTTCCTCGGCCGCGGCCCGTCGTCACTTCCTGGCTCTGCAATGATTCCTGGGAGCTGAACGTCATCGCTCGCAGGAATCATTGCGCCTGCACCGGCCCCGACGTCAGTTCCGGGGCGCGCACGTCATCCCCTTCTAAACAGCTTCTGGGCATGCCCAGAAGCTGTGGAGGGAATGACGCGCGCGACCCGGAAGTGACGGCGGGGCCGGGGCAGGGCATCGTGGGACCAAAGAAGGCGGAAGAGGACGCCGAAGAGGATCTCGCTGGCTTCAAGCTGCCCACATCTGAGATGGCAGCGCTGGACAAGACGTTTTCAAGGTAAGTATTTGTCCTAACAGGTAAGTGCAACCCGGGACAGATCAGAGGCTAGTCATTGTGGAATGTACTAGCCCTGACTGTCCCGGGGGTATTTTTAAAAAAAAAAAAAATTCCAGGGTGGAACTCCGCTTTAAGGCAGGCCATAGATTATGTGATTTTCTTTCCTGCTTGATTCCCCAATCAGTCCATAGTCAGCATTGATGGGTAAATCCCTCCTGTGGAGCTATTGTGTTCTCCCAGCGTGGATAGGGGGGTGAAGATAGCCATCCCTGCTGGGAGAACACAATGGATCGACTTGGGTACAATCAGCCTGCCTATAGATGGGTATAATTTCGGCTGGTCCCTGCTCAACCAGACCAGATTCGAACCATCAATGGCTGGCTTAAAGTGTAAGTCCACCCTAACACTAAAATCCCTACAGACATCCAGGATCTAACACTGACCTATCTAGCCCTGTAAAGAAGAAATCAAAATGCTTACCTTTTTTGAAGTCGATCCATTCATCTGTTCTGGTCTCTAGCGGCGGAAGCTCTGCAGAGGACACAGCCAACAACGGCTGTGAAATGAATGGGAAGTGACATCACCCATAGACTTACTATGGGGCTTCCGTTGTCGGCTGTGTCCTCTGCACCCGCCTCCCCAGCGAAGCCAGGGCTGACATCTCAGCGTGGGATCGGGTCAGATTGGCTTGAAAAAAGGTAAGTATACTATTTTCTTCTTTACAGGCTAGATAGGTTAGTGTTAGATCATGGATGTCTGTAGATGCAGGGATTTTAGTGTTAGTTTGGACTTCTACTTTAAGACCGGCCATACGCGGTTCGAATCTTGGTCTGTTCCTACTGAACCGTGCCGAGATTCGAACCGTTACTGGGCAGGCTGAATGTACAACTGGTTGCCTTTGCAGGACATTGAGACAGCGTTTTTTTTCATTCTATACCGGGGAGATCCTATACACTAACCAGAGTAACACAGACCCAAGGATCCCAGGAAAACGGAAAAGGCATTCCATATAGGCGGATTTTCTTTCTCAGACATATGAATTTTCTGGTAAGAGGCTGACCTGCTCCCTCCTGATTGGAGAGGAATATTTGGGGCTTTTTCTCACTTTCCTGGGCTATACCATATAATTGGATCTGATAATACACACGCCCTTGTATTATCTCTTCTGGTAAGGGGCTCATTCTTTCACGGTTGAGGTCTTCGCTGCACCTATCTATTGTGTTGAGTTTTGCACCTTGGAGGCATATCACTTGCATGTTGGATTCATATGGACTTTCATATTTATTTATGGAATTTTTGAATTCACTATTGTACCCAATTTTATTATTGTTCACTCTTTGTTCACCTATTGCTGAGCACATGTCATCTACTGTTTGGTTTTTGATTTGTTTTGATGTGGAGGGAGTTGTCATCCAATCCATATTTTCACTTGTTTATTTTATCATCAATTTTTATCATTGATATATCACTATATTATTAGATATTAGATATTAGTTAACAGATTAGCGCACCTGATACACACCATTCATGAATGTACAACCAGCCTGCCGGATTCACTTCTGATTAACTCAAGCGGCTGCTATAGCTGCTAGCAATAATAACGACTTCCCTCGCCCGTCCCTGCCCCCTGCCAGAAGCAGAGGGCAGGGAGCAGAAAATTGCTTAGCAGGAGGGATTCCCCTGTCAGCACTATCTGTACTAATGTGGATTTTTTTTTTCCTGCAACCAGTGGTATGGCCTGCATAAGTCACTGCCTATCAATTAGCTACAACATTATCTAACCACCATTTACTGTTCACTTCTTCAGTTGCCACATGATGAAAGGACAAGGGATAATGGTATTTATGTCATCTGTCATGTTACTTCTCCACCTTGCACAGTTTGCACATTGTTGCACCAAGACTTTTTTTTGCATTTTTTTGGAAATATCATTTGTATTGTATTTATAATCTTATGTGTATATATACAAAATTTTTCGCACTAACTGTGAAGTTATATTAACCACTTTACCACCGGAGGATTTTTCTGTCTTACGTCCAGGCCACTTTTTGCGATTTGGCACTGTGCAACTTTAACTGACAATTGCGCGGTCATGCAACGCCGTACCCAAAGGAAATTTACGTCCTTTTTTTCCCACAAACAGAGCTTTCTTCTGGTGGTATTTGATCACCTGTGCGATTTTTACTTTTTGCGCTATAAACAAAAAAAGAGCGACAATTTTGAAAAAAAAACAATATTTTTCACATTTTTTTATATGAAATTCCCCCCCCCAAAAAATGTAAAAATCAAAATTTTTTATCATTTTAAGCCAATTTGTTTTCTGCTACATATTTTTGGTAAAAAAAATCGCAATAAGCGTATTTTGATTGGTTTGCGCAAAAGTTATTGCGTTTACTAAGGGAAAGATTTCTGTCATTTTTGGTGTTTTCTGTTTTAACGAGTAATGGCGGCGATCTGCGATTTTTTTTGCGGGAATGCGACATTGCGATGGACAGATCGGACCCTTGACTGACATTTTTGACACTTTTGGGGGTATCAGTGACATTACTACAGTAATTAGTGCTATAAATATGCACTGTTACTGTAAAAATGGCACTGGCAGGGAAGGGGTTAATTTTATTGGAGAGGGAGGGGTTAATGTATGCCTGGTGCTTACAGACGAGTGTGGGGGGAGGTGACTGAGTGACACAAGGACAAATCGCAGGTTCAGCTATGCTGAACCCTGCAATCTGACCCTGCCTCTCCACACTCGATCCCCCGACGATCGGCCGCTGTGATCGCCGCTGCTCTTCCCCTGGCCCGACTCCCGCTGTGACTGAATACAGCGGGAGCGAGCCTCCGGTGGCGCGCACCTGCCGCCGAGAAGGGGGAGTGTCTGCCGACGCTACGCCGTCAGACCTACAAGAGCCACTTTGCCGCAGTAGAGCTCTAGTGAGCAGACGGCAAGTGGTTAAGCACAAAAAATTTGGTTTACAGGCACACACAAGTGCACAGCAATACAACTCATGATACATTAATGTGATGGTCAGTGGGAAGAATGCTCCCTATACTGGTGGTCATTGAGAAGCATTTCCCCCTTATAGATAGCTTAAAAGACCATTGGTGTCAATGGGAACTTATTTGGGAGGCAAAAATCGGTTACTGCTCAAGGAACTCCTAGTAACTTCTGGAGGAACTCTAGGGTTCCACAGATCCCAGGTTGAGAAACCCTGAATTAGAGGGTGAACAGACACAAACCACTCCTCATGGTAAGTATTCTTCAGAGTATTCTGTAAAATCTGCAATACTGACATGAGTTTACTTGAATGGAAATGCTGGATTCCAATTTCTCAAGTGGGGTGAAATATACAATATACAAAAATAGTGTCTAATTTTGTTTACCTGGGAGTTTTAGTCCCCCTGCCAGACCAACCAAGCCCCCTATCCTACTGCCCCTAAACCAAAACACCTTAATACCTTTATCTTAATCTTGACGATCTCTATAACACTTCTATAATGCTGTTCCTTTCCTTTTGCTTGGTCTTTCTCCCTCATCCTGTTGCATATGGAAGAACACTATCTCAGATCCAATGACACTGGCTTGAAGACCTCCACATAAAATGATATAAGCGGATTGCATAGGGGTCCTGTGTGTCTTTGGCTCGGTTTCAGGTCCAAATTTGGGCAAAAATTTGGGCCTGATTCATCCCTGAAAAGGAGAACAGGGACGCAACGGACCCCTTTCTGTGAGCCGCATCTGATTAAAGTGTGAACCCAGCCTAAATAAAACTTTACTTGGGGTGAACTAATCAAATAAAAAGGCCAATAACTAAACACTTATAAATGGGTGGAAAGTATAAAATGCAAAACAAGGTAAAAATAGAATGAAAAACGAACTATACAAAATCTTTATAAATAAGCCCCTTACACTGGTGTTGATGTTACTGAGAAGTCAGACATACAACCTTGATCTGACTGTCCCGCCATGTTGTTGGGCAGAACTACAACGCTGAACAAGAATATCCATGTAGAGGGAGATAACAAATACAAGCTACAGACAATTCCAGTTTATTGGAAGAGAGGAATAATTACTGAACAAGACTTTTTTCTCCTGAACCTTTTGATGAGAACTGTTAGCATCTGCCCATATTCTTTTTTATAGTTTTATGGATTAAATAAAGATATCAATTTTTAATGCCAAGACATCCTGGTGTGGGATTTTTACTCTCTTCATAGTAAAAACCAGGAGTCACGTGCCTGTAAATGGGCACCTTTAATCTACTAATAACAGAAAGCAGTGGGCTGCAAAACAAATTATATACAAAGCACTTTACGGAAACACAGTGCATTCAGCAATTTCATTACCATATAATATGCTTTTACGATTAAAAATCATTTTTTTTTATTTCCTAACACCATTATCTCATGGATCAGCTGAATTTATTGCATGTACTATATGTTATTTGGTCAATTAAATATTTAAAAGTCAATGTGTAGAAATGAAATGTCCTTCAAATGTCGCTAGCTTCAGTTTGGCGAAAATGGAAATGAATGGCTGATATTAACAAACTTGCGGAAATTACATCCGCCACAATTTCACTATGCGACACTACTAAGAGAAATGAGTTCCTCTAGCATTCAGTGCCTCTAGCTATCACACCCCCATCGATGTGTGACATGGCTTTATTTATCAACCAAGTCGAATGAATACTGTTAGTGCTTCCATGCTGACCATTTAAAGCGGACCTTCAGTCATTTTTTTCAGCTTCCCATCTATTAAATCTTCTGCCCTTGTTGTTTTAACTTTGGATAGTAAAACATTTTTTCTGCCAGTAAATACCTTATACAGCCCACTTCCTCTTTCTTGTCTGGTAATTAGTCTAGGCTAATGACATCATGCACAGCTCTCTCTCACTCTCTTGAGAGTTTGTTAGCAAGGGAGGGAGGGATGAGTCATAGGAGAGCCATGGAGGTCTGCAGAGCTGGAGGGTGCAGGATGAGGGCGGAGATAACAGGAGACTGCAGAGATGCATGAGTATTCATCAAGCGAGGAGAAATGTGCAGGCAAGCAGTGGTGTTAGTGTGTCTGTTTGTGTATATGTGTATGTGTGTGTCTGTATATATGTGTATACAGTATCTCAGAAAAGTGAGTTCACCTCTCACATTTTTGTAAATATTTAATTATATCTTTTCATGTGACAACACTGAAGAAATTACACGTTGCTACAATGTAAAGTAGTGAGTGTACAGCTTGTATAACATTGTAAATTTGCTGTCCCCTCAAAATAACTCAACACACAGCCATTAATGTCTAAACCACTGGCAACAGCAGCATTGTAAGACTGGAGAGAGGGGAGTGCTAGATATACTAGCAGATTTAGATACACAAATTCAAATTGAAGCCAAACTCCAGCTTATAAGCAGTTACAGTAAACAGTTTTTTCCTTTTAGGATAAAAATTTTACATAAATAAATAAAAACTGATCATTATAAGCACCCCTCCTAGTATTGAATGGTATTTCTCATCTCTGTGACTGACACAATCTGCTGGAGAGATTGTTCTTTTGAAAAACATATTTACTTGCAGGATCACCAAATGAAAATAGAAGAAAGAAAGCCTAAAAAAGAAAATAAGAATTATATTCTTATTAATTTATATGTGGAGACACTATAAGGAATGGCTGCTGTCTATTAGGGTCATCTGGTCATTCACACTTTAGTCCCCTCCCCTTTTTCACCACCACAAATTTGGTAGCACATTGGTTTCCTATAATAACACTAAAAAAGAAAATGAATGCAGCCATCACATGTCTGCCGTCACCCGCTGATCGTTCCGTACACAAGCAGAACTGCAATCTGCCTATGTAAACAAGGTAGATTGCCATTCTGTCAGTACAGAAGGCATGGATCCTGTGTTTCTGTAAAGCAGGGACACTGATCAATGCCTTCCACCAGTCCCAAAGCACCTCCCCCACTACACTGAAACACCAGATAGGCACACAGTAAACCCTTTGATTGCCCCTGATGTTAACCCCTTCTCAGCCAGTGTCATTAGTACAGTACCAGTGCATATTTTTATGTATTAGTGTCACTGGTTCCCAATAAAGTGTCAAAAGTGGAATTTAGGCGTCCGATTTGTGCACTGCAATATCGCTGTCCCATTATAAGTCGCTGATCGCCACCCTTACTAGTAAAAAAAAAAAATTAGAATTTTAATTTAATAAAATTCCATAAATATATCCCATAGTTTGTAGATGCTAAAACTTTTACTCAAACCAATTAATATATGCCTATTGGGATTTTTTTTTTACCAAAAATATGTAGCAGAATACACATCGGCCTAATAGTATGAAGAAATTTCAATTTTTACATTTTTTATTGGATGTGTTTTAGAGCAGAAATTATAAAAATATTTTTTTCCCCAAAATTGATGGTTGTTTTATGTTTATAGCACAAAAAAATAATAAAAAATGCAGAGGTGATCAAATACCACCAAAAGAAAGCTCTATTTGTGGGAAAAAGGACATACATTTATTTGGGTACAGTGTCGCACGACTTGCGCAATTTTCAGTTAAAATAACAAAGTGCCGTATCGCAAAAAAATGGCCTGATTATGAAAGGGGAGGGGGGGGTAAATCTTCTGGAGCTGAAGTAGTGAATAACATTGTCTTTTGAGGAGAACAGAAAAAGAAGGCACTTGAGCTGGGGATAAAATATTATCTTTTTGAATAAAATAATTTAATAGGAATTTATATATTTTTTTTATATATTGAACATTTTTAGGAGAAAATTATGAACTGAATTAAAGTAACACCCATCCAACTGAATTGAGCCTAATGCCAAATATCTCAGATTTCACGGAGCTAGGGTTCTTTTATGTGTATGTTTATTTGTCGTTGTGTATTCATAAAGCTGAATTGTATTTTAGCTTGACTTAACATATATATAACATATATTTTATTATAGTCTGACTGTTGCTCTTGTAGTAGCAAAAGTATGAAAAATAGTCATTTCGGGATTATACAATACCCTGCATGTTTTTAGGATAGTTTATGCTTGATTTGGCATATGCTTGTAGCATTACTATTTTAAACAAAGCCATTTCATACAGTTACCCTTTCTCATGATATGTTTACAACATGTTCACATAAGCACAAAGTCATTCCAGCAGCCCATCCATGTCACCATGCCGCCTGTTCCCATTTGGAAGGGAAAGTTGGCTATCAGTACAGCAGTGTGGCACAAAACATTTTATGGAAGACAGTAAAACATGACTGTAGCTTGTGTTCAGTCTTCATTTTCGGCTGTAAAATCTGAAAATGATTTACTGAAGTCGAGGGTTGAGGATTTTGTTACTGCGGTCAGCAAGAAAGGAAAAACAAATGCATCATAAATCCTCAATGTAACCTTCAAAAGGAAGGAGAGAGCAACATTTTGTAAATGAAAATAATACTGGATGGTAATTTACAGTCACATCTATTTAATTGAAAGTGTTAAAGTGTAACTCCAGTCACATTGTTTTGCTCACGGGTCCGACTTAATTTATTTATTTATTATAGACTTATAGTTTATTATTGAGTACATGCAGAAAGTCATAACCAGTACAGCACTTCAAGTAATTAACCATAACACAAAATTATTAGCCACACCCTTTGTCTGTGGTCTGTAATTTTGTATTTTCCATAGGTAGAGAAAGGGGGAAATATGGGTATGGTTACTAAGATGATGGAAGAGAGAAAGGTAGAAGGTTTAGTTATGGGGTAGGAACAGAGGAAAAGATAGAAAATAGTTGGCAGGAACAAGGGTAGAGGTCAATGGACGGTGTAGGAGGAACGGGGGGGGGGGGGGGGGGGAGTGGAGAAAAGGATAAAAGGATGGGAAAAAAGATAAAGGGGGAAACATGATCCAGGGTGAGTGTCTGGATGGGGGGGGGGGGGCAGGTATACCAGTATAATTAAACATACAGTAGGTATATATATATATATATATATATATATATATATATATATATATAGTAAAACCTTGGATTGGGAGTAACTTGGTTTGAGAGCGCTTTGCAAGACAAGCAAATTTTTAAAAAAAATTTTGACTTGATATACAAGCGATGTCTTGATATACAAGTAGCGTCATCATGTCACAACTGGGTATAAAAGAGAAGAGAGGAGCCTCTAAGTGTAGCAATATTGTTACATTTAATGAAGGTTCAATATTTAGCAGCTCACATGGTTGATGATTAAAACAGGCACATCTAAGGATGCAGGCATCCAGGGTAAAGCTGTCCACATCATAGACCATCCTCCGCACTGCTATCTTCATCACACCCTTCCACGCTGCGCTCCAGGAGCGATTCAAAGTCTCGCTTTCAGATCACTCTACTGGAGGCTATTCTTCCCAATCACAATTGCAGACTGACATCGGTGAGAGCCAGTGGTTCAGAAGATGGTCTAGGTGGACAGCTTTCCCCCCCAAATGCCTGCATACTTAGATGTGCCTCTTTAATCATCAACCATGTGAGTTGCTAAATGTTGTACCTTCATTAAATGTCCCCATACTGCTACACTTAGAGGCGCCTCTCTTCTCTTTTATACTCTGTAACTTCTGCTGAATTTTGCTTCTAATCCCCTTGTGGAGGCTGCCATTTGTGGATGGACATTTTATGATGACACAACCTATCACATTGCTATAATCTTTGTATATAGACTATAAACTGAAAGACTTCTAAATAAATAGTTGTGTAACGAATCATCTGAGTTTCCATTATTTCTTATGGGAAAATTCGCTTTGATATAAGAGTGCTTTGGATTACAAGCATGTTTCCGGAACTAATTATGCTCGCAATCCAAGGTTTTACTGTATATATATATATATATATATATATACGGGAACTGTTTTGTAAAGTGGATATGGTGGGTGATATATACATATATGTGGGAACTGTTTTGTAAAGTGGATATGGTGGGTGATATATACATATATGTGGGAACTGTTTTGTAAAGTGGATATGGTGGGTGGTAGGCGGAGTCCATATTCAGAGGTGGTTTTGTATTTTATCCAATAGAACTATGTTTCACTGAATTCTTTGTCTTGATCCTTCAGTGAGAACATGAGGTCCTCCATTGTCATGATTTCATTTGTTCTGACAGATCAGTGTGCAACTGTTGAAGGTGAGGAACTCTTCCATAAGAACTGAATATATGCCATGGATAGGGTTGCCAACCCATGCCTTTAAACCAGGACACATATTAATTACACAGGTTCTGAGGCTAATATAATGCACATAATGCACTAAGTGAGTTTAATTATCACCCTAATCAGCCACAGAACCTGTGTAATTAATGTGTCCTGGTTTAAAGGGATGATGTGGCAACCCTAGCCACGGAGTAAATGGATAAGTAGAGACTTTTTTGTAGGCCTTTCTAGATCCAGTCTCATTGTAAGTAATCTGGATCACTAAGGAACAGAAAGGCATGAGTTTGGAACATGACCATAACACATGAAGCAATGTCCCCTTGTCTCTGTTGGGTTTTTATTATTGTATTGTTGAGGTTGAGAACCTTTGTTTTATTTTTTTCTCTGTCTTGGTGCCAACATGTCACCAGGAAAGAAAGCATGGGAAAACTCCCAACAGAGACAGAATGAAATTACATGGTTTTGATTATTTTATGCATCCTGTTTGGAGATTCATTTCTTAGTTCCTGTAAAGAATTAGAAGAATGAGAGGACCATGATTCAGTTTGGAAATATTCTTTTTTTTTCACGGCAGATGATAATAAAAGCATGTTTCAGGGGTTCAGAACTCATCAGGCCTTGTGTGCTGGCAATAAATTCAGGTTTGTACTGGTCAGTGGTCAACAATTGCAAACTGAAACAGATTGCATGAGATCTGGGTCACAAACTGGCAGTCTGGGAGCCTGAATTTATTGCCAGTATACAAGTTCTGATGAAGAGGGAGGTCCAAGCCCCTGAAATGCATTAGATTTAATTACTCATCGGGAAAAAAAAAAAAATGATTACTGGAAGTTCTGTAGCAATGTCATCCCTTTAATTTCAATATATATTTTTTTATTGATATTTAAGGTATAAACATTGCAAAAGGAATAGAGAAAGGACATTTGAGATATATTGTTTATGCATAGATGGTGTGCAGTGGTGTACATACAGAAGGAAAACATTCGGTATTTTTATGTCAGATGAGACCATTTCTAGATCTATAAGGTACATCTACATATGTCCTTGAACAAACTTAGGATTTACAGTTGGGATTGGGGTCTAAGAGAACTATGTGCAACAGAGCTGTGTTCCAAAACAACAGAACGACAGGACAAAACATCACAATTAATAGGTTTATGTCAAATTTCCGCCTTTGTAAATGGCACATTTAATCAGTAGAGAATATTTTATACCAGTCAATCCATACTTTCTACCGAGATTTAGCAGTTTTATATCTGCCCTGAGAGGAGGCGAAGAGCTTCTCGTACGTGGCATGCGTGTGGGTTATCTCTTTCACTTCCCGAATAGAAGGAGCTGTATGATCTTTCCAATGGTGTACTGGAGCTATACTTGCGCTTAGTAGAATGTGGATGGCTATATCTCTAATATCTATTGGTATTGTTTCTATACCTAAGGACTGAATAGCCAGTCCTGGCGATATGGGTGCAGCAATGTCATCCTTTTAATGCTACTACTCATCAATACCCAGTTGACAGAGAACTGCCTTTAAAAGTTAGATTTTTACTTCTGATTTCTACCTACTCAGGGACTCAGTGTTCCCCTGATACATACTTATTACTTCCTCTCCTGATGACACATTTTCAGAAAAACAGGAAGCAAGTGGAAATCTCCCTCCCAGTGGGTCACAGAGAGCAGTATCAACTGAAATTGGTTCTCACCTAGTACCATATTACCTAAACAGTTTGATTGGAGATACCGTTCAAAGAAGAACTCCATGAAGTTTTAATATCTGAATTTCCCCCTAGCAAATGCTGACTAAAGCTTTAGTTTAAATAACAAACCGGTAAAAACACTTTTTGGTTTATGTGGTTCTTTCAGTCACAGAGATGGAGAAAATTAATTGACACGTTTGTGTGCTCCCTGCTCCTACTGTGCTGATCAATTTTGACAGCTGAAAGTCATGAAAAAGTAGATGAAACCTGGCATCCCTTGCTGTCCCAGAGACATTATTAGTCACTTCAATACCTAGATGGTATTGTGTATATAGCAAGTATTTGACTGCAACATCAATAGAGAAAATAAACATCATGGAAATGCAGGGATGCTAGTAGTCACATAACACCCTTCCTTTATCTACCTAGTGAAAAGCCATGTGAGGGGTAGGGGAGGAGGGAGTGCCCAATATCCCAAGAAATGCAAAAATAGAAAAAGGTTATATTTCATTAGAAGAAGCAAAAAATTGTCAAGCCAATGCATTTCAAAGGAAAAGACTCCCTCTTCCTCAGGGCTTCTACTGTTTGTAAGTTGGTGTACAGGTGATACCGGATACAAGAATAAGAATTGATCTAGGATCGCTGTGCTAGCAATCCTAGATCAATTTTGATTCTAGTATCCAGTATCAACTGTACACCAACCTACAAACAGTGGTAGCCCTGAGGAAGGGGGAGTCTTTTCCCCTGAAACGCAATGGCTTGACCATTTTTTGCTTCTTCTAATAAACTACCACAAAATATAACCTTTTTCTGTTTTTGCATTTCTTTGGATATTGGGCTCACCCTCCTTCCCTACTACTCACATTACATGCGGAAACGACCTCAAGGCCCTACCCAAAGGAAGCAGCCCAGGCCCCTAATAAAGGCTCACCATCCCCTTCCAGCTGTAGTGGGGCAGAAAGCATTGGAAGAGAACTCTTCCATCCTATCACTATCATCACCTGGTCATTGATTCACCACTGACTAAGTCAGTCCAGTGCGATCTCCAACCCTACAGAGAAAAGCCATTACTCATATTGAGGGCATAGTTCAGCAGGTACAAAATATATCTTTAGCAGGGTCAGGCAAATAGTGCTACTTTGGTTGAATCTAAAGTTCACTTCTGAAATAACAAATATGGAAATACCTACAACCAGCATGAAAGTAAAGAAAAAATGTTTGTTGGGCACTTCTGACCAGGCAAGAAAGAAAGGAGTCCACCACTGTAGAAGGGGCGCGGGGGATGCTCCAGATTCTTGTTTCGGGACTGTCCCAAATGGCTGGATACAAGGCAGCACTGACAGGAAAACTCCGAAGAATCCGCTGGCAGAAGTGAAGAAAAAGACAGGCGCCACTGTAGTTAGCCAGAAAAGTTTATTGCACAATATACATAATAACTTACACATAGGTAAGCTCCAGTCCGTATGGCAGCGTCTCCAGCGCACGATCCGGCCGTCCACCGGCCCGGAGGTGACGTCACAGGAAGCTGGTCGAAGAACTTGGTTACACCGGAAGCCGCAAGTGGAACGCAGGCTCCCGGAAATGACGCAACGCGTTTCGGAGCATGCGCACTCGGCTCCTTCCTCAAGCGCTTGAGGAAGGAGCCGAGTGCGCATGCTCCGAAACGCGTTGCGTCATTTCCGGGAGCCTGCGTTCCACTTGCGGCTTCCGGTGTAACCAAGTTCTTCGACCAGCTTCCTGTGACGTCACCTCCGGGCCGGTGGACGGCCGGATCGTGCGCTGGAGACGCTGCCATACGGACTGGAGCTTACCTATGTGTAAGTTATTATGTATATTGTGCAATAAACTTTTCTGGCTAACTACAGTGGCGCCTGTCTTTTTCTTCACAGCATGAAAGTAAAGGTCACCTAATAATAAACTGCCCTGGGGTATATTAAATAGGCCATGTACTCCTTAGATTCATAACACAGGTAGTAGATATAATTTCTGTTTATTCATTTTACAGTTAAATGCTTCTAGGAAAGCCAGTCATATACAGTGCATATATTAAGTAAAATCTATCTTTAGAATGTAGAGCAGTCATATGTTCATTCATTTTTCACAATATATATCATGTGGATGAATGAGTACAGGAGGTGACTACCAAGGGGAAAAGGGACACAATATCATCCAGACCATTCTTGCATTCTTGTGTTGACAAATTAGAACAGGTACTGATAAACTTACTTAGGCAATAAATAAGTCACCTTTATCAAAGTACCAGCATGTTATTTGACCGATACACTGGACCACATAAACAATAATTCAAGATAAATTATTAAAGGTCTTCTCTAGAGCAAGCTATAATATAATTTAAAATCGCTTAAAAGGATAATGCTATTGTGAAAGCTAGCCATAGATGGATCAAATCTTAGCTGGTTCAGCAGGGACTGGTTGAGACTCGATCCATGTGGAGGTTGGTTGTACTGAGATCAATCCATCGATCTACGTCAGTACAACCAGCCTGTCAGATTTTGTTCATCCAATCATTGCTAGAAAGCATTGATGGAAGCATTGATGGAAGGAAAGAATACTGCATAATTTATGGCCATCAAGACTGCCTAGTGGTACAGCCATTTCAGCAGGAATGGACCAAAATTTGAGGCATTTATGACCAGCCTTAGTGTACATAATCTTCTTTTACGGCCCAGGCTTCTTCTACAAGTGACCATATGGTAATAGAGTCACATTAACCCTTTTGTAGCTATTCAGTCAGCGGTAGTGGTGGCATGTCAGTAAATTGCCAGCCGCAGTAGCTGAGAGTCAGTTTATATTTTTTTCTGCAGACTGCTGGTTTTCTTATAGAAATGATTTACAGTGGCCAGAACATTTCTACATGCTGAGGTAAGTGATGATCTTTCCCTGACTGACTCCTCCCTTCATGTGTCCTGAGCTCCTGGTTGCCTGGGACCTCCGTGATGGGCGTCTGTAATGTTCTGGTACCTTTGGGTACCCTAATTACTCTTTCGTAAGTGTATGCGCCCCACCATTCTCTTTTGGTAAGGTGCGCATACACCTTTAAGACTGATGCTGTCATCACTGAGCGCCGGACTGGATGGCTATTTAGATCGCCGGCTCTCACTCACATGTGTTCGTTCAAACTGCTTTGTGCCTTGATGCTAACCTGTCTTGAAGCTCTCATGCTTGCAAGCATACCTCGCTGTCAGAACCACGCTGCGCTGATCCCTGTATCCCGCTACTGGATCATCCGCTCTTGCCGAACCTCTCCTCTGCTACATTGCTATTAGTGATAAGTACCCCACAGGGGAAACCTCTATAACCTTCATACTAAAGCTTACACTATCTAGCTCTGCATACTAAGGACTATTACTACATCTGCATTATCTAAGATTGCTAGCTCTTGAGCCTACTACCACCTGTTCTTGCACTGGGTTGATCTCTCCTGTATGTCCACCTGCTACTCTGTCATCTGCTACCATACATGATTGCTAAACCTATCTGCATCCCATCTGCTACTATCTTACTTTCAAGAACATTTCCTTTCAAGTGTCTGTCATCTACCATCTCTTCCCAATCTGTCTCTTCAGCCTATCATCACTGTGTTACTATATACATAAGTCACTCTAGGAAACATCCTATTGAGTGTGTGTATTTACTTGCTGAATTGAGATCATCCACACATGATGAGTCATTGGGAGTTGGGATTGGTGTCTCAGCGTTTCTCTACATGACTACTGAAGTGGAATATTTCTGCAGCTGAAAATCCACACCATACATAAAACGCAGTAGCGTTACAGATTGAACGAACCACAAATGGATTCAGCAGAAATAACCACTCAGATGACACAATTAAAACAGCAAGTAACTGCGTTAATACACGCACTTGCTGAATTAAAAGAAGACAATCAGGCTCTGTCGCAGCAGGTAATTAGACTGACACAACTTACCACTGCTCAGTCCCCTGAACCCAAAATAAACCCTCCTTTGGTATTTACAGGCGATCGCAAAAAATTTCGCGAATTTAAAAACGCATGTGAGTTACTTTTCTTGCTAAAACCCCGTACCTACCTTACTGATCACATTAAGGTTTGTACTATTATTTCTTACCTAACAGGCGATCCTCGGGCCTGGGCAGACTCTCTTTTTGAGAAAAGCGATCAGCTTCTCAACTCCTATGCCTTGTTCCTAGCAGAACTCACTAGCCTATATGATGATCCCAATAGGCAGAGTACTGCCGATCTTCAATTAAGATCCTTGAAACAAGGTGGGAGACCTGTAGAAGACTTTGTCGCAGAATTCAAGAGATGGACCCTTGATTCAGAATGGAATGATGTATCTCTGAAAACCCAATTTAGGCTTGGCCTATCAGAGGCCGTTAAAGACGAGCTCGCCCGAGCGGATCTGCCAAAAACCCTGGATGCATTGATACAACTCAGTATCACCATAGATAGAAGACTACGAGAAAGAAAGGCTGAGAAAATGGGAATGCCATTATCCAGTTCTTCTCGGATTTCGGCCGTTGACCCCGTTCCTATGGAGGTAGGAACCATACGCCCACCTCTTTCAACTATGGAAAGAGCCAGAAGACGATCTGGTAATCTCTGCTTGTACTGTGCATCCCCGGATCACAAGATAAACGTCTGTCCCCTAGTCTACAAAAAGAAGGGTGAGTGTTCACATGTCCTCCTAGGGGGATTGACAACTTCAATCACTAACCCTTACCTTTCTGTTTGCTTAACATTACAGTGGGACCAGAACAGGATTACTACTAAGGCCATGATTGACACAGGATCTTGTGGAAATTATATTGACATACGTTTTGCTGCTTTAAATAAAGTTCCTATTATTTCTAAACTTAAACCTGTCTCAGTGAGTCTTATTAACGGTGTTCCTTTATCCTCTGGTCCGATCACTGATCAGACACAGGCACTCCTAGTCACTACCAACGGGTCTCATATGGAGACCACTACCTTCGATCTAATACCTTCACCCCACTTTCCCATTGTTTTGGGACTTCCCTGGTTGCACACACATCAACCAACCATAGATTGGAAGGAACGGACCCTGACCTTCCTCTCTTGCTATTGCGAGGGTACGTGTAACCTCCCGTCTTTCGGGAAGATCCTGTCTGTGGTGACAGATGAGATTGCACCACTATGTTATCAGGATCTCTCTGAGGTTTTTCTTGAGAAAAATGCTCAAGCACTACCTCCCCATCGAGACTATGATTGTAGCATTGATCTACTCCCAAATAGCAAATTGCCGTTCGGTCATGTTTATCCTCTTTCACAGGATGAACTTTCCCATCTCAAAGACTATTTGGATGAGAATTTGGAAAAAGGTTTTATTAGACCTTCCACTTCTTCCACAGCAGCAGGACTCTTTTTTGTCCGCAATAAGGACTCAAGTCTCAGGCCTATCATCGACTATAGGCAATTGAATGCTATTACAATAAAAGATCGCTATCCTCTACCGCTTATCCCTGAGCTCATTGAGCAGGTGCGTGGAGCTACCTATTTTTCAAAATTGGACCTGAAAGGAGCATACAATCTCATTCGAATCCGTGATGGACACGAGTGGAAGACTGCATTCAGAACCAGATACGGATTGTTCGAATATCTTGTAATGCCATTCGGGCTATGCAACGCCCCTGCAGTTTTTCAACGATTTATAAACGATATTTTCAGAGACTTACTAGATGTCTGTGTTGTGGTATATCTGGACGATATACTTATATATTCACGATCCCTGTCTGAACACATAAGACATGTAAGACTAGTATTATCGAGATTGCTTGCACACAACCTTTATGTGAAACTGAAAAAATGCTTGTTTCATAAAGAAGAGGTACTGTTTCTAGGCTACATAATATCCAAAATAGGAATCGAGATGGACATGAGTAAGATATCCTGCATTCAGGATTGGCCTACACCAACCACACGCAAGGCGCTACAGCGATTCCTTGGATTTTCGAATTTCTACAGGAAGTTCATTAGAAACTTCTCTGCCATTGTGAGACCCCTCACACAGCTCACTAGCATTACAAAACCATTCAAATGGTCAGATGAAGCAAATAAAGCTTTTCACCTGTTAAAGACAAGGTTTACTTCTGCTCCCATACTACGCCATCCAGACCCATCCCTCCAATACATTCTGGAAGTAGATGCGTCAAACATGGCAGTAGGAGCAATACTCTCCCAACGACCAACTCACACTTCACCACTTCATCCAGTCGCCTTTTTTTCTAAATCCCTAAGCAGTCCAGAGATAAATTACCCCGTGGGTGAAAAGGAACTGCTTGCTATAAAATTGGCTCTGGAGAATTGGCGACACCTACTCGAAGGCACCCAATTACCAATACTTATATACACGGACCATAAAAATCTCCAATATCTTCAGACTAACAAAACTCTCTCGCACCGACAGGTACGATGGTCACTATTCTTTCTAAGGTTTAACTTCCTAGTGACCTACACACCTGCAGATAAGAACAAAAAGGCGGATGCACTGTCACGACTAACTGAAGAAAACTACTTCGAAATCCCTTCCGTTCCTATAATACCTCACAAACGCATTATTGGAGTTGTCCGTTCCTTGAAGGAAGAGGTTTTGCATGGTATAAGTTTGGATTCACCCCCACCACAACTAAATACTGATGCAGAAGGCTTCCTCTACTACAACGACAAACTTTACATACCACCTACCATACGCACCAAGATCTTGGAATTATCGCATGATGTGCCTATGGCAGGACATATGGGTATGACAAAGACTCTTAATCTGATTACCAGGCAATTCTGGTGGCCTGACATGAAAACATCTATACAAAAATTTGTCTCTTCATGCAATGTCTGTGCCAGGTCCAAAATTGACACTACGAGACCATCCGGTCTACTATGCAGTCTACCAATACCCCAAACTCCATGGGAAGTTGTGTCCTTGGACTTTATAGTGGAATTGCCTCCTTCCAAAGGATTTAATACCATCTTAGTGTCAGTGGACCATCTGACAAAAATGGCACATTTCATTGCTATTCGCAGACTACCTTCGTCCAAACAAACGGCAGAACTCCTAATGAAACATGTCTTTAAGTTACATGGTATCCCAAAAACTCTTCTGTCTGACCGTGGATCACAATTTATTTCCAAGTTCTGGCAAGAACTATGTCACATACTACGGATCGAGCGGAAGCTCACTTCTCCTTACCATCCGCAGACCAACGGACAGACTGAAAGAGTCAACCAATGCATCGAGCAATATTTACGTTGTTACACTTCTTACCAACAGGATGATTGGGTGGATCTTCTCCCTCTGGCAGAATTTGCCTACAACAACGCAACCCACAGTACGACCAAGCAGAGTCCGTTCTACTTGAACTATGGGTTTCATCCCTCTATTCTTCCACCACACATCCTTCCTTCAAATAACCCAGTAGCTTCAGACTATCTTACCCAAATAAAGGACTCTCTGGGTTTGCTTAATACTACCATTGCACACGCTCATAGTCAACAAAAGAAGTACTATGATCTTCGCAGAAGACCTTCTCCTCAGTACGCTATCGGGGACCTCGTTTGGCTCTCAACAAAAAATTTAAGACTGAAAATCCCTAGCAAAAAGCTTGGAACTCTGTTCTTGGGACCTTTCCCAATCAAGAAACTTATTGGAAAAGCTGCAGTACAGCTTACATTGCCAATAGACCTCAAAATACATCCCATTTTCCATGTGTCGCTACTGAAGCCCCATGTTCCTGACCAAGGAATAAGGCCTACTATCCCACCTCCTCCTCCTGTACAAGTTGAAGGTGGAGAAGAATATGAGATAAAAGAGATTCTGGATTCTCGTATCCACAGAGGAAGACTTCAGTACTTGGTTCGATGGAAGAACTATGGGCCCCAAGACGACACCTGGCTAAACACCTCTGACATACATGCCTCTAGATTAATCCGCAATTTTCATGCGAAGTACCCAGACAAACCAGCTCCAGAGGCCCTCAGGAGCCGGCCTTAAGGGGGGGGGGGTACTGTAATGTTCTGGTACCTTTGGGTACCCTAATTACTCTTTCATAAGTGTATGCGCCCCACCATTCTCTTTTGGTAAGGTGCGCATACACCTTTAAGACTGATGCTGTCATCACTGAGCGCCGGACTGGATGGCTATTTAGATCGCCGGCTCTCACTCACATGTGTTCGTTCAAACTGCTTTGTGCCTTGATGCTAACCTGTCTTGAAGCTCTCATGCTTGCAAGCATACCTCGCTGTCGGAACCACGCTGCGCTGATCCCTGTATCCCGCTACCGGATCACCCGCTCTTGCCGAACCTCTCCTCTGCTACATTGCTATTAGTGATAAGTACCCCACAGGGGAAACCTCTATAACCTTCATACTAAAGCTTACACTATCTAGCTCTGCATACTAAGGACTATTACTACATCTGCATTATCTAAGATTGCTAGCTCTTGAGCCTACTACCACCTGTTCTTGCACTGGGTTGATCTCTCCTGTATGTCCACCTGCTACTCTGTCATCTGCTACCATACATGATTGCTAAACCTATCTGCATCCCATCTGCTACTATCTTACTTTCAAGAACATTTCCTTTAAAGTGTCTGTCATCTACCATCTCTACCCAATCTGTCTCTTCAGCCTATCATCACTGTGTTACTATATACATAAGTCACTCTAGGAAACATCTTATTGAGTGTGTGTATTTACTTGCTGAATTGAGATCATCCACACATGATGAGTCATTGGGAGTTGGGATTGGTGTCTCAGCGTTTCTCTACATGACTACTGAAGTGGAATATTTCTGCAGCTGAAAATCCACATCATACATAAAACGCAGGAGCGTTACAGCGTCTCCCCTGGGTACTATGAACCCAGAGGTGCTCAGCTCTGAGCACTTTCAGGTTCAGAGCTGTCAAACAGCCTGTGTTCAATCAGCTTCAGCAGAGGGACATTAGGGGTCTATTAGAATACATGATGTCGCCCTAAAGAAAACCTGCCATCTGCACTATGGTATCACATAGGGAGCTTATCAAGCCTCTTTTCTTGGCTATAAAGTTAAGTAAAAAAAAAAAAATGTTTAAAGTATTAAAAAATTAATCAAGCAACACCCCAAAATGTATATGCCCCCCTGCCCCAACATCTATGCACGTACAAATGCAAACACACACTATGAGTGCAACAATTGTACCCCACATATTAGGTACTGCCACCCATGAGGCAGTGAAGGCAATGATGTTAGCTCCATCATTCACTGTTAACTCTAGACTGATGGCCTGTAAAGATTTTCAAAGGATCACCTGTGGAAAATTTTAGGCACTGTAGTTTTTGGAATTTTCTGGGTGCGCACAATTTTAAAGCTTGATGTGTTTGATATCTATTTATGCAAAGCAACCTCATCTTTTTATTTTTAAAATTGAGTATTATATTTTGTTTGTGTGCACTAAGCGCCGGTTCACACTACCGCGACGCTACTTCCAGGGGCGACCTCCGAGATCGCAGTGCGAGCAGCGCGCCGCGACCTCGGAGCGGCCGCCACGGACTTCATAACATTGAAGTCTATGGCGTTCGCCTCCTGGTCGCCCCAAACAAGCTCCGGACCCTTTTTCTAGGTCGGAGCGACTTGTGTCCGCAGCTTCCCTATGGGAGGCGACCTGCGGCGACCTGTGAGGCGACCAGGTCGCCTCACAGGTCGCCCTAGTGTGAACCGAGGCTAAAACTACTTTGAGTGTATTTTTTACTGCAATATAGATTTGATAAACAGTAGCACAATTTTTGTGACATAAACATTTCAAATGCCATCATTTTTATAATGCAGAATCTCTGCACTTAGAAAATATATAATATTTTTGGGGGTTTAAAATAATCATCAGGCCTAAAATGTCCATTTTAACATGTGTGCAAAAAATGAAAATCAAAATGGCTCTGGCAGCGAAAGATTTAGGAGCAGCCAAGTTATTTCTTGTTTGTTTTAGTCATTTTTGGTGTAATAGTCTTACACGACCTTGTTGCTTTCTTCATGTGTCTAGCTTCAGATATGAATACCTACTAAATTCCTCTGATGAATCAAAAGCTATTAATATTCAGCTGTGAGCACCAATTAATCATATTTCTTCATACATCATCAAGCAGGAAAAGAATGCAAAACATCAACACTTGGGGGTAGTTTGATGATATGTGAAAGAGAGAATATCCCTTGTTGTTCTTCCTGGTTAATGGCCCTTGATAGAAGAACTTAGCATTGGGCTCATAAAAGTGACATATAACTCCTTAAAGGGTCAGTGCACCCAAATCTTATATTTCAGCTTTTAGCATATGCTGAAGATTTACATGTTGATATTTTTTTAATCTGTGACTCTATTGGTGATCTCTACATTTCTGTTCTCGTGTATGGGCACCTGGTATGAACATTCTGAGTGGTTGCCACTCTCCCTGTTGAATCTGTCCATTTATAATTTGGAGAATGCAACACGGGGTGCTGGAACCCACAAGGGTGGCTGGCAGGAACAGAGAAGAGCAGGGAGAGCTTAAAACTAGAATATCCAAGAGGTCCGGTGTTGCTTCAGCCCAACAGGGTCCATGTATAACCTAATATCACTTTTGGGTCAACTGACCTTCTAATGTTCCCCTCACCAAGACAGATGGTCGTGGAATAAAGTTAATAATGCAACTATGTATGAACTATTTGTATCTATTAAAATCAACCTCATAGACTTCATGAATAAGCCCAATATCATTTCAAGCCTCCATGTGATTGAGTTCAGGTGTTTCCAGTGAAGGCTATGGGAATAGACTCCCTCCAGAGGTGGTTCTGGCTAGCTCACTAGATTGCTTTAAAAAAGGCCTGAATTCTTTCCTAGATGTACATAATATAACTGGGTACTAATATTTATAGGTAAAGTTGATCCAGGGAATATCTGATTGCTTCTCGGGGGATCAGGAAGGAATTTTTCCCCCTGCTGTAGCAAATTGGATCATGCTTTGCTGGGGCTTTTCGCCTTCCTCAGGATCAACTGCGGGTATAGGATAGGGGGTGTCAAATTTAGTTTCATCCCCGGCCGCATTAGCATTATGGTTGCCCTCAAAAGGCCGGTTGTATCTGTAAGACTATATACATGTATTACTCTTTATCATGCTTGTTACCCCAGCATTTCATGTTCCTAATATGTGCCTGATGAACCATGTACTTGTATGAAAAAGTATCCTGTTCTCTTGTGCTTTCCTAAAAAATGACCAAACTAAGCAGGAGAGCTCAGCGTAGTTAGTTCTCTAGCTGTGCTGGGAATTCAGTCTGCTCTCCTCCAATGATCAGACTTGTCCTGACACACCCCCTCTGCCTCTACCTCTGCATAGTCTCTCACTGGGAAGCTCAGTGTGCTGCTGCTTCTTCTCCCCCCAGCTCTTATGCAGCTTAGAACAGAGGGAATGTGAATACGTAGTTAGTTCTCTAGCTGTGCTGGGAACTCAGCGCCGGAGGCGCGCTCCCACTGTTTTCATTCACATCGGGAGTGGGGCCAGGGGAGGAGCAGCGGCGATCGCTGCTGCTCTGCCCCGATCGTCGGGGAATCGAGTGAGGAGATCCGCCCGCCTGTGTAAACAGAGTGGGCGGATCTCCTAAGTGACAGGGACTGACAGATCGGAGTGTTCAGCATAGCTGGACATCCGATCTGTCCCTGTCTCACAAAGTCACCTCCCCCCCCCACACGTCAGTAAGCACCAGGCATACATTAACCCCTCCCTCTCCAATAAAATTAACCCCTTCACTGCCAGTGTCATTTTTACAGTAACAGTGCATATGTATAGCACTGATTACTGTAGTATTGTCACTGGTACCCCCAAAAGTGTCAAAAATGTCAGTCAAGGGTCCGATCTGTCCGCCGCAATGTCGCAGTCCCGCAAAAAAAATCGCAGATCACCGCCATTACGCGTTAAAAAAAACCACCAAAAATGACAGAAATCTTTCCCTTAGTTAGTAAACGCAATAACTTTTGCGCAAACCAATCAAAATACGCTTATTGCGATTTTTTTACCAAACATAGGTAGCAGAAAACAAATTGGCCAAAAATTTTAAAAAAATTTGATTTTTACATTTTTTTTGGGGGGAATTTCAAATAAAAAAATGTTAAAAATATTGTTATTTTTTCAAAATAAACGCTCTTTTTTTGTTTATAGCGCAAAAAGTAAAAATCGCACAGGTGATCAAATACCACCAAAAGAAAGCTCTGTTTGTGGGAAAAAAAGGACGTAAATTTCGTTTGGGTACGGCGTTGCACGACCGCGCAATTGTCAGTTAAAGTCGCACAGCGCAGAATCGCAAAAAGTGGCCTGGACGGAAGACAGCAAAATCCTCCGGTGGTAAAGTGGTTAATGGCTGTGTGTTGAGTTATTTTGAGGAGACAGCAAATTTACACTGTTATACAAGCTGTACACTCACTATTTTACATTGTAGCAAAGTGTAATTTCTTCAGTGTTGTCACATGAAAAGATATAATAAAATATTTACAAAAATGTGAGAGGTGTACTCACTTTTGTGAGTATAAAGTATATATAATGTTTGGGGGTTGTATTTTTATTTTTAGCAAAAAATACTGATTTTCACTTGTAAACAACAAGTGTCAGAAAAAGGCCTGGTCCTGATATTAATAACAAACATAGTATCTTTACCTGCTCTGTGCAGTGGTTTCGCACAGAGCAGCCCTGATGCTCCTGTTATCCGGCACTCCCTCCTGCCTAGTGTTCCCAGAGCAAGCAGCTTGCAGTGGGAGCAGTGGAGCAGGCTCCTTCCCAAACTGCTCCTCTGCGTGTCAATTCACACACAGAGCTGTGGCTCGGCCCTGCCCCCTCACTCTTCTCATTGGCTCACTGGCTGTGATTGACAACTGAGGCTCTTGTGCACATTGCTGGATCGCGATGTGGCTCAGGAAAGTATTAGGGGGTAGAATGCATGAAAGTAAAAAACCTGGAGCTTTTACACCCACTTTAAGAAACAATTTTATGAAAAATAGATTACAGTGCCTGTAAGTAGTTGATATGTATGGATTATTTTTGGAAGTTAAGGATATTGTTTAGTGTCACTTTAAGGTAACTTTTGTAGATTCATAACTAGCAGTTCACTGAATAATTTTGTTTTATGCCTGCAGCTGCTTTGTATTTAAAGAAGATATGCATTGCGATCATACACTTTATAAAACTTGTTTTTTATTAAACTCATGCTGTGTTTCGCGCATTCTTTTTATTTGTAAAGGAAGACAAACTGTTAACACCAGCAAGTTTTATTTATCCACCTCTTCCGATCTAAATTTAGAAGAGTTTGAAAATATTTGGTGTAACATTGACAAGTTTTGTAGAAGTGCTCATGTTGTCCTATGTTCAGTCTGGAGTTTTAGCTTACTAAAGCGTCTGTCATTATTTAATTCTTGTTTGTACGATTACTGCAGCCAACAATCTGTCAAGGCAACTAAACAACACACTGCAATGGGCACGAGGATTTTTCATTAACCTAAATATTTTCCATATGAATGTTACAGCTAAAAATAAAAGCCAAACTCACAACAGCCTTTTTCCTTTCTTTTGTTTTTGAATGTTTAATTGCAAAGGTTTAGTGCAAAGTTAACGACACCCCAAATGCAGGTCACACTGTGTGTTTGCCCGAACTACATTGCATGGAACAAAAGTAGCATGCGATGCGGTTGCCGTGCATTTTAAAAAGTAGTGCATGCACTACCTTTGGTGTGGTGTGATTTCATGCCCCTTCAAAATGAATAGGGCTGAAATTGCAGTGAACAGAATTGCATGTAAATCGCACAGGTAAACTGAATCGATTCCCATTCAGATCCTAGTGTGAATTGGCCCTAAGTCCACATCATTTAAAAGCAAGTTAATTCATTTACAAATAAGCACATGGACGTTGTGATTTTCGAGCAACACTTGCTCCTGTAGTAGAGTGCCCCTTTACTTAGATGCAAGCTTCATAATCAGTCTAACATTGTTTTGTACTTTTTTTTTGCCATTATGACCCTATATGTGTTGTTAATGCTACTACTGCAGCACCTGGTAGAGATACTCCGGAGGGAAGCGGCAGCCAACCACCCTTGCCTTAATGGCCATCTTAGTTCTGGCTGGATTTCTGCTTCAACAAATGCTCAAACACCCAGGGTCAGGTCAGGACTTAGATGATTAGATCAAAGGATTGTGGGCCCTGATATGATCATATGGGATCCCAAAAGCCCAGCACGCATAACCAGCCATTATTGCTTTAGAGAGAAAAGCAAGAGGGTTAATCATGCACTTCCCAGTGAAGACCAGAATTCCCTTTAGGAAGATAGGTAACCACCTAGAAGCACTGTACAGCCCAGAAGTAGCGTTGGGGGACCTTAGGGCTTACTTTATTAGCACAAAGCAGAGTTCAGGAGAATTGATCTGACATGTATATTAAACCCTTGCCTCCCTTGCCAACAGACAGAGTTATCTGGGTTAAAATCCAAGCAGGAATACTCTTCCGAGGGGCAAGGAGTGGATGCCCTAAGGTGGAGAGACTGCCCTAACCTTACACAGAGGAAACAGTTAAACTAGAATGCCCTGTTGCCAGAAGACAAGCAATGGACAGCAAATTGGAACAACCCCACATCAAGGAACCGAAGATATGGTGGTCTACTGTGCATGATTTCTTGGCGACCAAAAGATAGAGTGTCTTTTCTATACTGACTCAGGAGTCCCTACTCTGCCAGTGACTGTGCCAGTGATACTTTACAAAGATGAAGACCAGCCCAGATACACCATTAAGTTGATTTACTAAAACTGGAGAGTGAAAAATCTGGTGTAGCTCTGCATAGAAACCATTTAGCTTCCAGTTTTTTCTTTATTTTTTCAAAGTTTAATTGAACAAACTGAAGTTAGAAGCTGATTGGCTACCATGCACAGCTGCACCAGATTTTGCACTCTCCAGTTTTAGTAAATAAACCCCATGGGTTTATTAATGAGCTCCGCATAGAGGTATCTGGGATGACCTGGATGAAAGTGAACCTGTGGAGGCATGAACTTGGCCAGAAGAGCATAGTGGCTATACCCATCTCAATGCCCATTACATTTTTGTAAAGTACAGAACACCTTTTATGTTAGGGAGATAAGGAAAGGGGACTTCCTATCCTAAAGGGACAGTGCTATTCTTCCATAGATACAGTATGGTGAATAAGTGTTGTTATCCTAGAACAGGAAACGTGTTACTAGCAGGTGCAAATAAAGGCAAAAATAGAAAATGAAAAAGGAGAACTGATGCATCCACTATATCTAGGGACTGAAAACCTGCAATATGTTGCATTTTACATTCTTCTGATCAGTTTTGGAGGTTCTAATGGGTTTAGAAATTCATACTCAATAACTTCTCTCCAGTTGAAAGTTGAATCAATGGGACAACCAGTTACACTAACTCCTGTAAAATAGTCAAGAAGCATATGATTGATTTTATTACAGATTTTAATTGTGGTTATTAACCACTTTACCACCGGAGGATTTTTCTGTCTTACGTCCAGGCCACTTTTTGCGATTCGGCACTGTGCGACTTTAACTGACAATTGCGCATTCATGCAGCCTTTTTTTCCCACAAACAGAGCTTTCTTTTGGTGGTATTTGATCACCTGTGCATTTTTAATGTTTTGCGCTATGACTGACATTTTTGACACTTTTGGGGGTACCAGTGACATTACTACAGTAATCAGTGCTATACATATGCACTGTTACTGTAAAAATAACACTGGCAGGGAAGGGGTTAATTTTATTGGAGAGGGAGGGGTTAATGTATGCCTGGTGCTTACTGACATGTGTGGGGGGAGGTGACTGAGTGACACAGGGACACTGCTGAACCCTGCAATCTGACCCTGCCTGTCACTTAGGAGATCTGCCCGCTTTGTTTACACAATCGGGCGGATCTCCACACTCGATTCCCCGACGATCGGGGAGGAGCGGCGGTGATCACTCCTGCTGTGCGCGCGCCGCCCACAAGGGAAGGAGTCCAGCGACGTAGGTCTGGACGATAACGAGCCACATTGCCGCAGTATCACGTACCTGGTGCTAGAGGCCAATGGAGAGAGAGGGCTTCCCTTGCGGCTAAGTTCCAGACCCCCCTGAGGATGAGAACAGGAGAGGTCAGGCCCAAAGTAGCACGGGTCGCCTGCTGGATTGTGTGCAGGAGGATCCAGAGTACAGCTGGAGTGCTGGAGTGGAATCAGCAGACAGGTGGCACCCGTGAGGTGTTTGCAGGACTTGGATAATGCTGAGACTGGAACGTGGTCGGGTGGATAGCCAAGATCAGGAGCCAGGTGGATATCAGAGCAAGCGTGGTCAGGTGGATAGCCGAGATCAGGAGCCAGGTGGATATCAGAGCAAGCGTGGTCAGGTGGATAGCCGAGGTCAAACACAGGAAGCAATCAGGAGACAGGTCAAGGACAAGCCGGGTTGGTAACAGGAGACAGGAACTGGAATATCACAGGGATAACACATTGGAGGAGCTGAAGATCAACCAGCAACTAAAATCACTGGCAGGTTTCCTTAAATAGGCCCAGGTAAATTGCTGGTAGTGCTGCTGGGTCCTAAAGTCCTTCTCCTGCCAAAGTGCTGATAGCGCTGCTGGGTCCTAGAGCCCTTCTCCTGGTGTTTGTGCCCTGACAGTGCCCCCCCCTGACGGGCAGCCTCCGGATGCCTATTTGAGAAATTTTCTCTGGGTATTTGTCCTTAAACTCTTGGAGGAGTCTGGGGGCATGTACATTGGCTTCGGGTTCCCATGAGCTTTCTTCGGGTGGATACCCTTTCCATTTAATTAAGAATTGGGTTTGTCTCCCTCTCTTCCTGCAGTCCAGGATTGCTTCCACCTCGAATTCTGTGTCTTCTCCAATCGTCACTGGCGGTGGAGGTGGCTCCACTCTCCCTGGAAATGGATCTGGAACAGTTGGTTTAAGCAAGGAGGTGTGAAAAACCGGATGGATCCTATATGAGTCAGGCAAAGATAGTTCGTAAGCCACTGGGTTAATTTCCCGTTTGATCTGAAAAGGCCCAATATACCTTGGCCCTAGCTTCCGTGAAGGGCAGGCCAATTTCAGGTTGGCAGTAGACAGCCACACTTTGTCCCCAACCTTGAAGGAAGGATTTCCCCTCCGTTTCCGATCAAAGTGTTTTTTGTAATCCACTTGGGCTTTCTGTATGGACTCCCGGAGGACCTGATAATTGTTTTGAATGAAAACAAGTCTGTCCTGCAAAGTGGGTACAGAAGTTTCAGGCATAATTTCAGGCAGGGCAGCAGGGTGGAATCCATAATTAGCCCAGAATGGGGACTGATTTGTAGCTGAATGGACAGAGTTATTATAGGCAAATTCCGCCAGCGGAAGCAGGGATGCCCAGTCATCTTGGGAAAAAGCTGAAAAGCAGCGGAGGTATTGCTCGAGGGTTTGGTTAGTACGCTCCGTTTGCCCATTACTTTGGGGATGGTAGGCAGATGATAAGCAGAGTTCCACTTCCAAGGCTTTACAAAGGGCTCTCCAAAACCTAGAGGTGAATTGCACCCCCCGATCCGAAACAATGTTCTTTGGTAGTCCATGAAGTCTTATGATCTCCTTGATAAACATGTGAGTGGTTTCCGCTGCAGAGGGAGTACCAATCATTGGTATGAAGTGGGCCATTTTTGATAATCGGTCTACCACAACAAGGATGGTCGTGAATCTTTCAGAGGGAGGAAGATCAACAATAAAATCCATAGAAATCATTTCCCAGGGGCGATTAGGGATAGGCAAGGGTCTTAATAACCCCCAGGCTTTGACTTTGTCACTTTTGCTACGTAGACATATGGTGCATGACTTGACGTAAGATCTACAGTCCCGACTGAGGTTAGGCCACCAAAAGGACCGCTGAATGAGCTCGTTAGTTTTACGGGCCCCAAAGTGCCCTGCAAGTTGGTGGTCGTGGAATGCCCTGAGAACCAGAGACCTAGCTTCTTGAGGTACAAAGATTTTGTCCTGGTGCCAAAGTAATCCACCCTGCCTCCTTAACGAGTCATGTTCGGATTCGGGGCACGATACAGAAGCTTGTTCAATGGATGCCTTTAGGTTAGGTTGAATCAGCAAAAAATTTTGGGCAGATAAGATAGTGCTTGGAGGAGCACATTCAGCAGATTCGGGGAACATCCTGGACAGGGCATCGGCTTTCCCATTTTTGGAACCTGGGCGGTATGTCAAGTGGAAATTAAATCTCGAAAAGAATAAGGCCCACCTGGCTTGTCGAGGTCTTAGGCGTTTTGCAGATCTTAAATATTCCAAATTTTTGTGATCTGTGAAGATCATAATTGGATGGTTAGCGCCCTCCAGGAGGTACCTCCATTCTTCGAGAGCGACTTTAATTGCCAGGAGTTCTCTGTCACCCACGTCATAGTTTCTTTCGGCCTGATTCAGCTTCCTGGAGCAATAGGCTACTGGGTGGAGCAGGGCCTTTGGGCCCTGACGCTGCGAGAGCACGGCTCCCGTAGCTACTTCGGATGCGTCCACCTCAAGGACAAAGGGAAGAGCTGGGTCAGGGTGTTGCAACACTGGAGCAGAGGTGAAGAGAGCCTTCAGTTTTTCGAAAGCCGCTTGAGAATCTTGGTTCCAGGAGAAGCGTGAGTGCAGGCGAGTGAGCTGGGTGATCGGGGCAATAATAGTTGAGAAATTCCGAATAAATTTCCTATAAAAATTAGCGAAGCCCACAAACCTCTGGACCCCTTTCTTGTCAGAAGGTGCAGGCCACTCCAAGATTGCTGATACCTTCTGAGGATCCATGGAAATCCCTTTCGTGGAGATTATGAGTCCTAAGAACTGGATAGATTGTTTCTCGAACTCACACTTTTCTGCTTTAGCATATAAGCCATGGGTTCTTAAGGTCTTTAACACTTTTCTGACGTGCTCTCGATGGAGTTCAAGCGAGGCTGAGAAAATTAGTATGTCGTCCAGATAGACGATTAAGAACAGGTCAAGGTATTCTCTGAAAATATCATTCACAAAATGTTGGAATGTGGCGGGGGCATTACATAGCCCGAAGGGCATCACAAGGTACTCAAAGTGACCAAAGCGTGTTCGGAAGGCGGTCTTCCACTCATCACCTTCCCTAATACGAACCAGGTTATAGGCCCCCCGCAAGTCCAACTTCGTGAAAACCTGGGCTGTTCGGAATCTTTGGAATAACTCAGGGACGAGAGGGAGTGGGTATCTGTTCTTGATAGTAATTTTATTAAGGTCCCTATAGTCAATACATGGTCTGAGAGAACGATCCTTCTTCTCGACGAAGAAAATGCCAGCTCCAGCAGGTGACGATGAAGGGCGGATGAATCCTTTGGCAAGGTTTTCATCTATATATTGTCGGAGGGCCTCCAGCTCCACTTCGGATAACGGAAAGATGCGCCCAAAGGGGACTTCTGCTCCAGGTAGCAACTCAATTGGGCAGTCGTAGGACCGATGTGGGGGCAAGGCATCGGCACCTTTTTTGTCAAACACATCAAGGAAGTCAAGGTAGGCTGAAGGAACAGCATGACAGGGATCCGGTGTAGGTTGAACGGAGAGACACACTGAAGAGTTGACAGGCGTGGGGATGCCACAGTGTTGCTGACAATAGGAAGATGAGAAGATGATTTCTCCCTTGGGCCAGTCAATTTGCGGGTTGTGGGCCCGTAGCCAGGGTATCCCTAGGATGGCTGGGAAAATAGGAGACCTGATGACATCAAAGCGGAGGAATTCCCGATGGCCTGCTTCTGTTGTGGCAAGGACAGGGATAGTCTCCTGAGTGACTGGTCCAGAGCTAGGAGCAGTGCCATCTGCTAAATGTACATCAAGTCTTTGTTCCTTCAGTTTCAGGGGTATGCGCAAGTTCTTGGCTAGGTTGATATCCAGGAAGCAACTACAGGCTCCAGAGTCAATGATCGCCTGCAGCTTTACTTCCTTTCCATCCACCTGCAGAGAGATGGGGAGAATTAAATGAGTGGATATAGTCCCAGACAACTGAAGGTAAGAGGGGCGTGGAAGGCTGGACTTCCTTGGGCGAACAGGACAACTGCGAAGGAAGTGGCCCGAAGTCCCACAGTAGAGACACAAGCTATCCTGTCGTCTGCGTGCTCTCTCTTCAGGGGTTAAAGCAGGGCGGAGTAGGCCAGTTTGCATGGGTTCCTCATCGGACATATTCATGGACTGGGGAATAGAGGCTGGGAGTGTTGGTCCTGGGACCTTTGGCATTATCCATGTGGGTCGAAGGGTCTGAGTGCGTTCGGACCTTCGCTCCCGCAGCCGTCGGTCTAGTTGGAGACTTGGATGAGACTTTCTAGTGAGGCGGGAGCCTCAATCCTAGCCAACTCGTCCTTGAGAGACTCAGATAAGCCTTGCCGGAACTGGTATTTTAGGGCGGCATCATTCCACCCAGTATCAGCTGACCACTTGCGAAATTTCACAATGTAATCCTCCACAGGTCGTCTGCCTTGTACAAGAGCATGAAGGGCCGACTCTGCGGTGGCAGTCCGTTGTGGATCATCATATAAGGTAGCCATAGCTTCAAAGAAGGTGAAAACTGAATCCAGGACTGAGTTCTTTTGCTCAATGAGATTATGAGCCCAGGACTGTGGCTCATCAGATAAGAGTGAAATGATGAAACCCACCTTGACAGTCTCAAGAGAAAAAGTCCTTGGTTGCAGGGCAAAGTAAAGGTCACAAGCATTTTTGAAAGCTCTGAATTTCCGTCGGTCACCTGAAAAGCGATCGGGAGTGGGAACTCTGGGCTCCGGAGGGGGTAAACCCATAGCAGGTGCGGCTGTAGCAGAACAACTGAGAGGGTGAAGGCGTCCTTCCAGCTGAAAGTAGCCATCTTGTAAGCTCTGGACTGCTTGTGTAAGAACTGTAATCTGCTGACATAGGGCCTCTAATGCGGAAGCACCTCTCTCGGCCTCAGACATCTTGGCTGGTTGATACTATCACGTACCTGGTGCTAGAGGCCAATGGAGAGAGAGGGCTTCCCTTGCGGCTAAGTTCCAGACCCCCCTGAGGATGAGAACAGGAGAGGTCAGGCCCAAAGTAGCACGGGTCGCCTGCTGGATTGTGTGCAGGAGGATCCAGAGTACAGCTGGAGTGCTGGAGTGGAATCAGCAGACAGGTGGCGCCCGTGAGGTGTTTGCAGGACTTGGATAATGCTGAGACTGGAACGTGGTCGGGTGGATAGCCAAGATCAAAAGCCAGGTGGATATCAGAGCAAGCGTGGTCAGGTGGATAGCCGAGATCAGGAGCCAGGTGGATATCAGAGCAAGCGTGGTCAGGTGGATAGCCGAGGTCAAACACAGGAAGCAATCAGGAGACAGGTCAAGGACAAGCCGGGTTGGTAACAGGAGACAGGAACTGGAATATCACAGGGATAACACACTGGAGGAGCTGAAGATCAACCAGCAACTAAAATCACTGGCAGGTTTCCTTAAATAGGCCCAGGTAAATTGCTGGTAGTGCTGCTGGGTCCTAAAGTCCTTCTCCTGCCAAAGTGCTGATAGCGCTGCTGGGTCCTAGAGCCCTTCTCCTGGTGTTTGTGCCCTGACACGCAGTAGCAGCAATGTGAGCAGACGTCAAGTGGTTAATATAGAACGTTGACAGTCTGCAACCTAATTTAACCTGCTTTATATAAACTCCACCAGTCTAGATGAGAAATGTGGAATGTTTATCCCTGTAAACCTACAGCTAAAATGCTGTAGCAAAGTCTACCACAGCCTGCAGCAGAGGCGGATTCAGAGAGGGGGCAATGGGGCAATTGCAACCCCCCCCCGAGAAAATTTTACCCTCAAAAGCAGCTGCCCTGTTTGCCCCCCGCACTGTCCGAAAATTGGCGCCCGATGATGGAACCGCAAAGTGCATCAGGGACATGGGGAGCACCGCTGTAGTCCCCAGCCAGCAGAGAGGGGGCGGGGCTGGTAGCTCCACTGATGCTCTGACCCCGCCCCATGCAGCCTGTGTACTTGGGAAGGAGCCCTTCTAGTAGGAGCTAAGATCTTACTGGGAGCATCGCCCCAGACCTCTGTATTTCCCAGCCAGAAAAGAGGGGGCGGGGCCAGGAGCTTCTATGATGCCCTGACTCTGCCCCATGCAGCCTGTGTACTCGGGATGGAGCGGCTGTAGAAGCAGAAGGATATTTGAGTGGGTGCCCTGCACCTGGACCTCTAAAAAAGCATGATGGCCAGGTATGTCATTCCCTCATAGACTGCACTACTGCTATCCTGAAACCCTGAGCTGTTCAACTGCAAAGCTGTGCATTTCTGAAAGGTCTCTAACAGTCTCCTGTGGTGTTTCTGCACCCTCTGACCATCTCCTGTACTGTGTCTGCAGCCTCTGACCATCTCCTGTACCATGTCTGTAGTCTCTGGCTGTCTCTTGTACTATGCCTGCAGCCTCCGACCATTTCCTGTACTATGTCTGCAGTCCCTAACCATCTCCTGTAATATGTCCACAGTCTCTGACCATCTCCTGTACTATGTCTGCAGTCTCTGATCATCTCCTGTAGTATGTCTGCAGTCTCTGACCATCTCCTGTAGTATGTTTGCAGCCTCTGACTGCCTTTTGTACTATGTCTGCAGTCTCTATATATCTCCTGTACTATTACAGAGAGAAATTATTCCACATCAGTGATCCCAGAATACACTGGTGATAGGAATGAAAAGGATTGGGACTATAACGGGCTATTAGTCGAAAGTATGTAGGCAAGCCAGGGAAGGAACGAAAGAAAAGTAAAATTGACAATATTTATTGAGTGTGAATAAAAGTCGACATTGAAACAATGAAGAAAATGAAAACAATGAAAATAATGAAAAGAAAAAACTAATGATGCAATGCAATACAGCATGTTATGTCAAAGTAGTAGTCGATCGAACGGGTGAGTGCCTTTGTTCAATGCATTTCGCCTTTCGCTTCATCAGGAACTCCGGCGTGATTGAATCACCCTTTTGTTGGATTAGGACTACATTAAGACCTTCAAAGTTTATGCATAAAAACAAAAAGAAAAACATATATATAAATACAGGTTCATATCTTGAAAACTGGAAAACAGTCTACAATATTCATTTTAACCCTAATATATCAAAATATAGGGTCGTGAGAATAGACACATATAGCTTACCACACTTAAAAGTACATTATGTACTTAAGTGTGGTAAGCTATATGTGTCTATTCTCACGACCCTATATTTTGATATATTAGGGTTAAAATGAATATTGTAGACTGTTTTCCAGTTTTCAAGATATGAACCTGTATTTATATATATGTTTTTCTTTTTGTTTTTATGCATAAACTTTGAAGGTCTTAATGTAGTCCTAATCCAACAAAAGGGTGATTCAATCACGCCGGAGTTCCTGATGAAGCGAAAGGCGAAATGCATTGAACAAAGGCACTCACCCGTTCGATCGACTACTACTTTGACATAACATGCTGTATTGCATTGCATCATTAGTTTTTTCTTTTCATTATTTTCATTGTTTTCATTTTCTTCATTGTTTCAATGTCGACTTTTATTCACACTCAATAAATATTGTCAATTTTACTTTTCTTTCGTTCCTTCCCTGGCTTGCCTACATACTTTCGACTAATAGCCCGTTATAGTCCCAATCCTTTTCATTCCTATCACCAGTGTATTCTGGGATCACTGATGTGGAATAATTTCTCTCTGTAAAATTACCTAACCGGGATGAGGACTATTTGTCGAGATATGGGTTACTTCCTTTTTCTTTTCATATCTCCTGTACTATATCTGCAGTCTCAGACCATCTTCTGTACAATGTCCGCAGCCTCTGACCATCTTTTGTTGTATGCGCACAGTCTCTGGCCATCTCCTGTTACTATGTCTGCAGTCTCTGATCATCTCCTGTACTATGTCTGCAGTCTCTGACCATCTCCTGTAGTATGTCCGCAGCCTCTGACCGTCTTCTGTAGTATGTCTGCAGTTTCTGACCATCTCCTGTAGCATGTCTGCAGCCTTTGACCGTCTTTTGTAGTATATCTGCAGTCTCCGACCCTCTTCTGTACTATGTTTGCCATCTCTGAAAGTCTCCTGTTGTATATCCGCTATCTCTAACCGTCTCCTTTACAATGCATGCAGTCTCTGACCATCTCCTGTAGTATGTCCGCAGCCTCTGACCGTCTTCTGTAGTATGTCTGCAGTCTCTGACCATCTACTGTACTATGTCTGCAGTTTTTGACCATCTCCTGTAGTATGTCTGCAGTCTCTAAACGTCTCCTGTAGTATGTCTGCAGTCTCTAACCATCTCCTTTAGTATGTCCATAGCCTCTGACCGTCTCTTTTAGTATGTCTGCAGTCTCTGATCATCTCCTGTAGTATGTGTATTAATGTGCCACTTTACTTGCTCAATTATGTGGGATTGCTCCATTGCTCAGTGAGTGGTAATGATGTGCAGTAACCTGTAGCAACCAATCAGTGAACATTGGTGATCTGCTGCAATCTCTAGCAACCAATCAGTGAGCAGTAATGATGTACTGTAACCTCTAGCAACCAATCAGTGAGCAGTAATAATGTGCTGTAACCTCTAGCAACCAATCAGTGAGCAGTAATAATGTGCTGTAACCTCTAGCAACCAATCAGTGAGCAGTAATGATGTGCTGTAACCTCTAGCAACCAATCAGTGAGCAGTAATGATGTGTTGTACCCTCTAGCAACCAATCAGTGAAAAGTAATGATGTGCTGTAACCTCTAGCAACCAATCAGCAAGCAGAAATGATGTGTTGTAACATCTAGCAACTAGTCAGTGAGCGGTAATGATATGCTGTGACCTCTGGCAACCAATTGCAATTGCTGTGTGATCTGCTGCAGTAAACAGATTTTGAGTCTATCTGCTATTTATTTTGTATGCCTCAGAATGGGGTGGGGGGGGGGGGCAAGAAAATGTTTGCCCAGGGTCCAATCAATATTAAAAATGGCCCTGCCTCTGCCACCTTACCGCTGCATAACTAAGAGGGAAGGCTGTAGGGGCATGATTTCTACATACAGTTCTGTAAGCAACACCTTATTTTCTGGCAGTGCCCCTCCCGAGACTAGACTCTGACCCCGCCCCTGACCACAGGGGGTGAATGTTCTCACGACTCATGCTTATGCCAGGTAACAATACATAAATCAGATGGAACAACCTTTTGGGTAACATCCAAAGATGAACAAATTAACAGTTGGCACTAAATGCAGTTTATAAGTGTTTTCTGCAGGCTATAAGAAACATATTTCAAGATTACGTGATGGATCTGTCACTCATCTGTACTTAATTATCCGGCTCCACTCACTTTTGTCATCTTGTTTATATAATTCCATGATGTAACACAAATATCAAAATGCAAAAACATAGGTGGATTACATCATTCAAGAGACTTCTTAATTAAAGCTTTATCACTAATTTTTTCCTTCTAAAAATTCAGTGTTTACTACCGGTAAAGGTTAGTAGTAACCTAAGTTAGGCAGCAGTAAATACAGTACATCAAAAATGACAATGATGTGAGATATAATAAATAATGTCTTTATTGGTACAAAATTAAAACACATAAAATTGCTTAACCACTTCAGCTCTCAAAGATTTACCCCCCCCCCCCCTTCATGACCAGGCCATTTTTTGCGGTATGGCACCGCATTATTCTTATTGACAATTGCATGGCCATACCACACTGTACACAAATAAAAATCTTTTTTTTCCCCACAAATAGAGTTTTCTTTTGGTGGTATTTGATAATCTCTGTGGTTTTTATTTTTTGTGCTATAAGCAAAAAAAGACCGACAATTTAAAAAAAAAAAAAATTCTTCATAAATTTTATTCTGCTACATATTTTTGTTAAAAAAAACCATTAGGCATATACTGATTGGTTTGCACAAAAGTTATAGCATCTACAAACCATGGGATATTTTATGGAATTTTTATTTATTTTTAATTTTTTATTAGTAATGGTGGCAATCAGCGACTTATAGCGGCACTGCGATATTGCAGCGGACAAATTGGAGACTCTTCAATCATGGGATTCTTATTAAGACATGTTTGGGCTGTTTCTTGATATAAAAAATTGTGAGGTGGAAGGTACCTAAAGAGGGGGTAGTATGTCATGTACATGTTAAATATTCAAAAAGATGTGAAATTATTAAATGTATCATTAAAGGTAGAAATGCCCAATAAGGGTATAGATTGTAAATATATACAGGTGCATCTCATTTCAGTTATTCAATTCCAAAACTGAAACTCATATATTTTATATAGATGCGTTACACACAGAGTGTGTTCATCTATCCTGGAAACACTTGTTTTTAATCGCTCTGGTCTATGTTTGCTATCCCTGAATTATGAGGTCTTTATATCATGCATATACACTTAGTGCAATTTGGTATTGGATGCAGTATTATATATACAGTATTTGTCAATGTATTATGTGATGACCTAATATTATGTGCTTTTTGATTTAGATCCCCCTGAGGAAGATTATGACTGTTGTATATTGAAATGCGTTGGGCTTCTTGCTTTGAGGCAGAAGTATTTTTGCCATTAGCAGGGTTATCTTTGCCTTTTTTGGGGACATATTACACCAAATCTCATATTTTAACCACTTGCTGACTGCCTAACGCCTATTTACATCGGCAGTCAGCCCCTCACAGGCAAAGTGAAGTAGTACTACGTCGCTAGCCTGTGAGGCTCTAGGGAGCGCTCCCGCTCGCTCACGGACCCCCCCGCGCGCAAGTGACCGGCGGACCCGATGTCCGCCGGTCACTCGCGATCGTCGGTTACACTGGGAGAAAGGCAGACTGCTAATGTAAACACAGCCGCCTGTCTTTCTCCCCTGTGTAACAGCACAGATCATACTGTCCTGCTATGTAGGACCGTTGATCTGTGCTGTTACACACACAGCCACATCCAATCACAGTAAGCAGCACGCCCCTAGGGACACACTTAACCACTCCTTCTCAAATAAAGTTAACCCCTTCCCTGCCAGTGTAATTTTTACAGTAACAGTGCATATGTATAGCACTGATTACTGTAGTAATGTCACTGGTAACCCCAAAAGTGTCAAAAATGTCAGTCAAGGGTCCAATCTGTCCACCGCAATGTCGCAGTCCCGCAAAAAAAAATCGCAGATCGCCGCCATTACTCGTTAAAAAAAAAACTATAAAAATAACAAAAATCTTTCCCTTAGTTAGTAAACGCAATAACTTTTGCGCAAACCATTTAAAATACGCTTTTTGCGATTTTTTTTACCAAACATATGTTTCAGAAAGCAAATTGGCCTAAAATGTTAAACAATTTTGATTTTTACATTTTTTGGGGGGAATTTCATATAAAAAAATTTAAAAAATATTGTTATTTTTGCAAAATTGTCGATATTTTTTTGTTTATAGCGCATGATCAAAAAATTGCACAGGTGATCAAATACCACCAAAAGAAAGCTCTGTTTGTGGGAAAAAAAGGACGTCAAATTAGTTTAGGTACAGCGTCGCACGACCGCTCAATTGTCCGTTAAATTCACGCAGTGCCGAATCGCAATATAGGCCCTGGTCAGGAAGGGGGTAAAATCTTCCGGGCTAAAGTGGTTAAGCAATTTTATGTGTTTCAATTTTACACCAATAAAGGCATTATTTATTATATCTCACATCATTGTAGTTTTGATGTATTTACTGCTGCCTAAAAGTCCAAGGGGGAAAACAATCTATTGTTTGTGTATGGTGTACTAAGGGCGAGCTGCATATTCCTCTCTATGTGATTTCTCTTATAGTAGGACTAATGCTTGGTACAAGGCTCTAGGGGCCCATTCATACTAGGCATTGGAAAACTGCCACAGGTGTTACTGCATAGTTCTTTGTGAATTGGGTTTCCATTGGTTTTGAATGGCACGCCAATGCACCTTCACAGGTTATCAGAATGCGCATGCATACTGTATTATGTCAGTTAAATCCTGCACTGTGGCATGGCAGCAGCCCATTCAAAATGAATAGAGGTGCAAAATACTGTAGGTTACTGCTTTTATAGTGCATAAGCACAATCTGAATGGTGCTCAAGACTTTTAAATTACTTCTGTCTGCCAATTATACACATACAAGTGGATAGTGCACTCCTAAATGCAATCTTTTTTTTTAAAACTTAATTTTTTTAAAGCGCCTTTGCATGCCCCCTAGCATGCGCCTGATCACTGTACTATGAATGCACTGTTCATAGGAGTTAATGAAACTGACTCTGTACCATGTGATTACTATGACCAATCACAGCATCACACAATGTATGCAGAGTGAGAGGAAAGAAAGGTTCTGATTGCAGCCAGTACCAGTATAAACTATTACCAGTGTGATCCAGTACCAAAGCAGTGTCATCCACCCCTCTACTGTAACTCACTCCTCTACAATAAATGTCAGTGATCTGACCCGTATATTAACCGCTCACCTCCCTTATGGTACATCTGCACTTTGACACCTTCATCCCCATCTGTACACGACTGTACACGACCTGTACAATAACCCTCACCTCATGACTCCTCTGTGACTGTCCTATACGTATCATGTATCTAGTGCACCCATGCTATATATTTATATTTCTCGCAATTTTTCCATGCTTTACACTTCTAAACAAATGTGGCAAAAAATCAGATCACCCTGGGGTGTCTATTTCCAAAAACAGGTAATTTCAGGGGTTTTTTTTTGTAGTGCCTGGTATTTGTATTTTTTATAACATAAAAGGAAACTTTTTTTTTTTCAAAATCTTGATTTTTCTTCTCTTTATGTAGTAAAAAATAAAAATCCCACCACCAAAGGAAGATCTATCTGTCTCCAAAAGATTATAAAAAATGTACTTGGGTACAGTGTTGCATGGCTGAAGAATTGCCAGTAAAACTGTAAAAGATCTGAAATCTTAAAAATGGCCCAGACAGGGAGTGACTGCATCGAAGTCCTGGGTCTGGAGAAGGATCTTGTTATCGCCCTCACTAAGAATCTACCTGTGGATGTTGGGTTGCAGACAACTCCTGGGAAACTGTGGGTAAAGATTTTGCTGGGGACTGTTGGGCAAACTCCAGATAGGAACTGAGTGCCAGAGGTTGCTATTTGGACTGCTGCTGTAGGGTCCTATATACACTGACTATTCCTTGCTACTTCCAGAAAAGCTACTTTTGGAAGATTAGAGAGAATTTTGTCCTCCTACTGTTATTACTGATCATTTTGGAGTATCCTGTGATTCTAAATCCCTCTCCTTTTGAAGTTTTTCAGCAATAAATACTAAAAAGGCATCCCCTAGATCAGGGGTGTCAAACTCAATTTCATCACAGGCCGCATCGGCATTATGGTTGACCTCAAAGGGCCGGTTATATCTGTAAGATTAGACATCCAGAGCACCCCACCCCACTTACACCCTTACATGAGATGTCAAGAGCCCCCACCATCATAAGTCAAGAGTCACCCACCCTTCCTTACATCACAATGCACCCCCTTACCTTGTGCTACTGCCAGGAAGAAGATGTGGGGGGATCTGGGAAGAAGAAAGTGCAGGGTTTGGAGGAGGACCAGAGAAGGGTTAGAGTCAGCTTCAAGAGTCTACTGAATGCTGAGACCAGGGGAGGCAGAGACAAGGCGGCAGGAGAGGTGCAGGATCTGTAGGAGAGATTCTGCTCTCCTCTCTGCTGCAGACTGCTGGAAAAGGGGGGGGGGGGGTGGGCAAAGACGAGCCTTTCTGCAGGTGCACAGAGAAGCGCAGGATCTGGCAAAGGAGTTCTGTCCTCTCTGCTCCTGACTACTGAGACAAGGTGGGGCAGAGACAAATGGGGTGCCGCAGCTGTAGGAGAAGTGCGAGGGCCACATAAAATGGCCTGGGGGCCGTATTTGGCCCGCGGGCCTTGTGTTTGACACCTGTGCCCTAGACTGAGCCTTTATTGTGTATGTGTGTGTTGGACTGTGCTGGTGTGGCTGGCAGCCTTTGTACTACAATGGGAAACCTGGGCATATTGTCAGCGGCCCCTCTTGGGGTAAGAGCTACAATACAAAGGCATACAATGTTTTTAAAGATTACTGCATATACAGTACAATACAAACAAAACAAAATACAATAAAACAACAGAGAGCATCCTACCTTTATGGGCTTTAAAGCTAAGGGATAAATTCAGTAACTAACAAAAATCAGTCATCAACAAAATATGAATAGTTTGTATAAGGAATTTCCAACCAATCGGTCAAAATTCTAATTCATCATTTAAGGTACCGTATGTTGTTTCTTTAGATTCTCTGAATAATGGGTACTTAAAATATGTAATCGGAAGCAGCTTGGCTAGAGGTATTGGAACAATGGTTCCGTTTCATTAATGGTTGTTGAGCAGGTCAATTCTAAATCTTATTTCACTGGACACAGACCAAAGTTCTTCCTGGGAATTCCAGGGAAATCTAACTAAACCCTGAAAATATAATCTTTTTTCATATTTTGTATGTCCCCGTGAGTCTCCAATCATCAATGCCATAATGAATGGGCAAAGAAATCCAGGATCTTGTGGTCTTAGTAGAGTAGTTATACTTGCAAAAGATCAACACTATCAAATGAGTTGAGTACCCTACATTGTATGGTTTTTCCAGCACATATCTCTAGATCTAGGCATCTTGGTGGTACTTTTAGTTATATACCTACTAGTTCAACCCAAGGCCATTTTTTTCTGGGACCTCTTTACACATAGTTTGAAAAAAGCTTGCTTAGCGTGAGTGTTGTTCCTGTACCTAAAGGTTTACTTTTTTTTTATTAAAAACCATACATGAGTTCCCCCACTCTATCTAGTATACCCCACACTGGCCCACTTTTTGCTGCCCTCTACCATACTCGGCAGTGTTAACTTGAAATTTTCAGCCAGGTCCACGTTGCATCTCAAGTCAGTTTGGAGACATACTAGACAGGACTCTAGGAGGAGAGTAAGTGCCGGTTCACACTATAGCGTGTGCGGCGATCGCATGTAATATCTGAGCGCACTGCTCCTTCATTACATGCGATCGGATGTGCAGTGCGAATTCAGCCATACACTTTGTATGGCTAAATTCGCACTGCACCCGCACAAAAGTCGCACATGACCCTTTTTTTCAGCCACATCAGGATCGGATCGCACAGTGGTTCACACTTGTGCGATCCGATCCTGTGCGAACTGTCAGATCGCACTGCGATATGCAATCAAACTGGGGGTGTCCTTAACATATAATTGACACCCCCTGCATATCGCATATGGCAGTGTGAATTCGCAGCCTTCCCGCATCGCACAAGTGTGACCCGGCACTAAAAGAGGAGATGTTTAAAGTAAATATAAATACTTCTGTATGACATTCTAAACAAGTACCAAATCCAAATAGAATGGAGGCACACGCCAATGATTTTATGGATAAGTACCTGAGATAAATAAAATAAATACATTTCCAGTTTACTTTATTAAGCAGGCTAAGATAACAGCCAGCACACACTGCACTGCACACCTCCCACCTTAAGCCATGCCACAGATGGGAGGTGTGCAGGTATACAGTGCAGTGTGTGCTGGATGTCACCTTAGCTTGCTTAGTAAGCTAAACCTGAGTCCCAGGACATCATTGATGTGCACCCTGTTCTTTCTATTTGCAACTTAGCAGAGTGAAGTGGAAGCAGGCTCCTGGGACTTCTGCTCGCAACCGAACCATGAAACGGAGGAGAAAATGGGGAACTTTGGAGCTGGGGAACATGCTTACATCAAGTACCAAACCCAGTTATTGTGATGTACAAGCCTTATAAAATGAACAAAGAGTTTCCCTTACTTTTCCCGGTTGAGCTAAATACCCCTTTGTTTGTGCTTCCCATGCTCCTCCTCCCAGACACTGCAGCTCACAGTGGGAGGGCTACAGCACCAGAGGCAGTGCTGCCAATCCAGAAAGCAGTGGACAAGAGTAGGTGTGGCCTGGTGCAGAGTAACATGCTATAGGCTTGATAATCAGCAGTGACAACACTGAGAGCCACGCCCCTGCAATATTCTCTCAGCCCACTGTAGTGCAAGAGGGCAGAGCTTACATGAGGGTGGCAACTCTGCTCTGAATTCAGGAGCAGTGCAGCATCTTTGCCACCTCATCAAAGGAACCCACATTAGGTGGACTTCACTTGAGGACTAACAGTTTTTTGTGGGACTCTGTAAGTGCAGTTGCAGTTATAATTGACTGCTGCCACACATATCTTTTTTTTTTTTTTTAAATGAGGCCAGTGTACTTTTAATGATAATATCCATTGTAGGGTAATTCCAAGTGGCCATTTTTGCTGGCTTAACATCCACGGGGGCACATAAAAAGTGCTGGCTGCTTTACTGTCTGATAAACAGGCATTGACAGAACTGATCTGGTCAGACCAGGTCTGCTCCTTAGACCATGAGACCCTCTAGATCCAACTGGAGAAGGAAGCATTAAAAGTGCAAATTATGGCAGATCCAAATTTTGAAATAATCAAAAGCAAATAATTCTATGCTATGCCAAAACTAGCAGAATTAAAAAAACAACAAATACAAACATGCACGCATATCATGTCAAATAATAGTTTACCAGACTTTCAGTTTGTATATACAGTATATCTGGCAACATGGCCATATTGCAGTGTACTTTTGAAATTGTAGCAACCTGGTGAGTTTGTTTGTAGAACTTTTTTTGGAGAAATAGATTTTGACTTCCAGTCAAAGTGTTCTTCCTGTGGTCAGTGTGCATATATTGACCCTGGGTCTGTCTAGTTGTTAATAGCATGCTGTTTTGGTTCTCTGTCTGCTATTTTCAGTTACAGAAGTTGCCACAAGTGCTTGCACACTGGAGAATTTATGTCCCTGATTATCTTTAGTAACACGTTTGCACAGTTGAGTTTTCATTTTTTTTTTTTTGCAAATTCTAACTTCTGCACTAATTTATTTTAAATTATTGTGTAATAAAGTGTAAACTTTGGTCCAGTTACTGTTTTACAAATAATTATATTTTTATCCTGTTTAACCTGTTTAATTAGGAACCAGTTAGGTAAACTGAATTAGACCACCAATTGTCTTTGCCATAATTCATGAGAGCATGGACATTTTTAGCATGGAAAATCTGAATTATCTGGAAAATTGGAAAAACAGGTATTCAGCATGTGGTCACATATTATTTCATTTTAGTAAATAGGACTCAAAGAAAGATACTACTTTTGGGTAAATTATACTTTTAGAACTAGTTCCATAATTAAATTATTTACCTTTTTTACTTTTTAGAGCATTACACAGCCTACTTTTCAGCAGCCATTACTGCCGTGGCTTCATTATTATCAGGTTCATAAAACTGGTCAAGTGAAGTATCACGAAAGTCCCCTCATTGGAAGGTCCTAACTTACTTTCTGCTAGGAGTGTTCTGCCATAAAAGACAGCAACAGAATTGTGAACTACAACGTGTACTCTGGAATGTTCCAGACTGTCCTAGTATTAGACATTGACCCAGAGAAGAAAACTTGGTAAATGTAGCTATGTATAGGAAATACTACACATAGAACCCATGGTGGAGGCACAATTTATATGTGTTATTGCCTGCTAATTAGGAATGAGGTCTGTTTGCTGCTACCAAAGTTCATTGTGAATCTGCAAGAATTTGCAAATTAATAACTTTTGGATTTGAAACGTGCAGATTTGTCACTAGAAAAAAAGAACAACATATTATGCAGAGCATAGCCTTTGTGCCTGGTCAGCTTAGTCACAACAGGCAATAATTAGAAGGAATGATAACCAAATCCCCTCACTATAAAAAGGGGGACTGCAGCAGCCATATAGTCTGTGTGTTGGACCTATTAGCGAGAGCTGACAATTCTGTATACGGAGAGTTTCAGTGCTATACAGTATTTATTTTTTTTATTTGGTGCATGTCCATTATGGAGGTGCCCAACTTTCCACGCAATTATTTTCCCAATAGCTTGCTTATTAGCCCTACAAAAGACCAGAATTGAATAAAAAGATTTTCCCCTATGGAATTCAATCAAGTTCAACACAAAGTTCTAGAAAGATTTAACAAACTGCCCACAAATCGAACCCAGGCAGATTTAGTCACCCCTACTTGCAGAACTCCATTTTGAAAGGGCTGTTCTTTTCCTTGTCCTTGAATCATTGTCTTATGTCTCTCTATGTATGTTAAATGCTTTAGTACAGCGCAGCAGAGGTAGATGGTGGGTGTTTAGATGTTATTCAAGGCCTAATAAAAAAAGCAAAAATGTGTAGAGATCCTCAAACCCTTACCAGAGATGAACCATCCTGCCTCACAACTTAAGGTTGGCTTCATTCCCTGCCCACCCCTCCTTCCTTACAACCCAACAGATTCATTATAGTATAGCTGATATATACAGAAAAAGGATGGGGGGGGTATAATAGGCAATAGATTTTGACCTAAACAGTTATATAAAGTAATGAAATGTTTAAAGGAATGTCAAAAGCCAGCAAGATGCCCAGTCTGAGTAAAAATTATTTTTAGAGCAAATATATTATTATAATTTATATAGCGCCAACAGTTTGCTCAGCGCTTTACAATGTGAGGGAAGACAATACAGTTACAATACAATTCAATACAGGAGGAATTGGAGGGCCCTGCTTGTTAGAGCTTACAATCTAGAAATATATCAATAGAAAGGGGTCTACAATATAAAGACAATATAAAGACGACTATGTTGTTGTTCCGCCTGAGTGCTATCACAGCTAATCAGGAAAAGCTCTTCAAAGAGCAATAAATAGTAATTTTCTACTTGTCATTTCCTTATGGTTAACACTTAGCCCACCTCCTTGCAAAGCCAAACACTGAATTCCAGCAGCCATGGAAAAGAATGCTGCAGGTTACTTAAATATCTGCAGGGAGGAGTGTATGGTTCATATGTCCCTAATATTAGACACCAGTTGTTGACCTTTTAGGAAGGGGGCACAAACTCTAGACTGACACCCTTATGAGATCCTCTTTAGACATTGGGCTTGTAGAAGGAAGCAATGCAAACTGCAGTGCATAAGAACCATTTGGATGTTAGACTGATGAAGACAAATAACTGAAAAATGAAATCTAACTGGTTCTTATGCACTGCACTTTGCATATTGCTCTTTGCTATTTGGGAAGAAGCTAATGCAGTGTACCTGCTTGGATTGCTGACTATAAATGCTATTGTAAGCATAATTAAGTGATTTATCTACCTCATTATCAGCTGCTGATCTGCAAAAGTTGAAGGACACACAAAAGCAAGAAAAAAAATATATAAGTAACATGAAGAATGTCTGTGACTACCCTTGTCAGCTGTTTCTAAAGCCTATATAGACTATAAAGCTGTTCATAGGCCCTCTGATTCCTACTGTATTAAAGTGTATTGTAGTTGTACTGTCTACCTTCAAATTGTAAAGCGCTGTGCAAACTGTCGGCACTATATAAATCCTGTATATTAATAATAGACTATGGTTATACATAACGTAAGGATGTGTCAGCCTACAAGCACAGGGGCCCAAATGCCCAACAGACAGCCTTAGCTCTAACTTAGTGATAAATCTTTTTTCCAGGAGCTGTCAGACAGGAGTGTCTGCTAAGGCCACACACACAGACATTACAATTGTCCTGGTTGCATCAAGCAATGACAATACAATATTTATAATAATAAGGGCATATTAAGTTCTACACTGCCTTCCTGGTAGTTAAAGAAGAACTCCATTGAATCTGAGCACCACAAACTAAAAACGCTATTTAATACATTTTTCTTATAAATCTGTTTATTGTTAATTGTGTTATTTAATTTAATTTTAATATTTAAAGAAAACTCTCCCACCCATCCACATCCCCATGTTTTATTTTGCTGAACAATCAGTTTGAAAAACACTCCCTAGCATCTCTGCCCGTGGCCATCTTGAGATAGGGCAGATGATTTTTGTAGCATTACTTCCTGGAATCCTTCTGCGCTTATCTTAGGCATGCCAGCAGGAAGGTGTAATTGGCTCAGAAAACCTCTCCTCCCACCTGAAGACTCCTGGGATGTACGACATCATTTACCTAGGCCTGGAAACTAGGAAGTAACTGAATACATGTAAAAAAAAGTTTAATACAAGTAAATATGATATCTTTTCATATTTACTGTATTTAATAATGCTAGGAGCATAAGGATTCAAAATAATCAATGTGGATTGAAAGAGTGAAGTTATGCTTTAAATATTACCTAATTAATTAAACTTTCATTAATGAAACAAAGCATGTTATCCATTTCAATTTATAATGCCATCCGTAGGTTAAGATTAAAATTGATTCCCCCCCCCCGAAATATGGGACATGTGCCATTCCTTTATTCTTCTTCACTGTTGGTGTTGTATAACACACCTGAGGATACACAGGATGACAATACTGCTAAGGTACACATTCTCTCTTTGATTTTGGCTTCAGGGTTCTAGTAATGGCATGCTAATTTATTTAGCAATCTACACGTGTCTGCTGATATGGACTCAAGGGCCATTTTGGAGAGGGCAATGATCTCTCTTTGTCTCTTTCTTTGATCAAAGAGGTGGACCACTTGGTGGATGGAAATAAAGTGGATGCATGTGAAGAAACCATATCCAGAAATGCATATCAAAAATATTTGTGCGTATTTAAATTGGATCATGGCTTGGGATAAGGAGATTGACATCACCAAAATAGATTTGTGAGCAAAATTGGCAATTTTATTTTCTCTCTGAAATTCAGTCAAAATTAGCCTCAACTTTTTACATGTACACTGCTTGAAAATAATAAAAAAAAAAAAATAGTTTACTAATTGATATGTTGACCCATGCCTTTTTTAACCACTTCTGGACCGGAAGGATTTGCCCCCTTAATGACCAGGCCATATTTTGCGATTCGGCACCGCGTTACTTTAATGGACAATTGCGCGGTCGTGTGACGCTGTACCCAAATGAAATTGACATCCTTTTTTTCCCCACAAATAGAGCTTTCTTTTGGTGGTATTTGATCACCTGTGCGATTTTAATTTTTTCGCTATAAACAAAAAAAGAGGGACAATTCGGAAAAAAAACAATATTTTTCACTTTCTGCTTTATAACATCCCCCCCCCCCCCCCCCAAAAATGTAAAAATCAAAATTTAAACATTTTTTGGCCAATTTTTTTTCTGCTACATATTTAAACTTACTTAAACTACTTAAACAAAGTCAACTTGCTAATGCTAACCCTAAACCTTTGTTGATTTCTCAGATGGTATATAGGCAGTGCAGGGTGTGTGACGGTGAAACACGACTTGCCAAAGTTTGGGGAACAATGGATCAGAGCTTACAGTACAGCATTCTATTAGGATGCTTTCTCCAACACAATCTAAAAATACATCATATAGGCATTTTATCTTTGATTTTTATTACATTTTCTTTTTAGCTATTTAGTGATAAAATTCACAAGTGTGCTGCTGGTAGTATCTACAAGCAATTTTAGATATTCCCATAGTAAATGTTATAACCCCATAACTGAATGTTTGAAAGATGATTTTGTTGATTTTGTTCTCTGATTCATAATAAACTTGTGTAGACACATTGACAGACAGCATGGACTGGAGACTGAAGAACCTGCAGGAGTAAGACGACTATAGGGGCTTATTATTAACACATAAACAAGTTAAAACAGGATTCACACGACAGCCTGCAGACACATCTCCATTCATGGAGACACTCAGCATTATCATGTGTACAGAGACCAGAGGAGAATCCGTGTGTCAGTCAGGATGTCTGGAATTCAAGGATGTGTTTTCAAAGAATTTTGAACTGTGAATGTCATATGTGAATAAGCCAGGTAGACAGGTAGTTCTATCAGCGATACTTGACTTTGCAAAGTCACTAACAAAAATTTAGAGGCGAATCAGGGCTTAACTTATATTTTTTTTTAAGTTTTGGATTGGAGTGCATTTTACATTTTGAAATTCTGTTTGTGTCCCCATTATGGATATGTTCCATTATTCCTTATTTCTCTATGACAGTAGTCATTAGAACAAGAAGTGAGGGGTAAGCTCTCTAATGGGGCTACAGACAGTAAAAAAATGGTGTGGTTTCCAGACATGGTTTAGGAATGTTGGACCTAGAAAGGCAGCTTTTAGGTACAGATGGGCCTTTCAGATGAGCATTTCAGGAAAAAAAAAGTTTATAGAGAAAATATAAGCACCATACCACTTTTTCAGTATCCAAAGAATATTTACGGGCAGTGCCCTCTGAACTAGTGATCGACCGATATCGTTTTTTTATTCCCCATACCAATATTTTGGTCATCGCCTTTCGGTATCTGCTGATATTGGCCGATATTTTCGTACATTTAAAAAAAAAATTATTATTATTTTTTCTTGACAGATACTCTTAGAAAGCTAACACTTATAAAGCATTCAAAACGCAAGTTTGGCTGTTTTGAATGCTGTCATCTTTTTAAATCTGGCGCCAGTACCCGGAAGTGATGTCATGACATCACTTCCGGGTTTTTGCATGGAGACCGGATCAGATGAGGATCAGATGCGGCTTTGATCGGGTCTTCAGCGGCTATGCAGGCTGGTTGTCCGGTTCTCCCGGTAGGAGGGGAGACCCTGGCGAGCTGCGGAAAGGCAGGTGGGAGGGGGGGGGGACGTCCCTTCCCTTCCCGTTCTTGTAATGACAGCCGAGTGGCTTCTCAGTCGCATCGGTTGTCATTACAAGACAGCCGACCGTCGGCTATGGACGCCAGTACCGGGATGATGCCTCTAGCTGCAGGCATAACTCCGATACAAGCTCTTTCCCGAAATATCGGCAATATCTGTAACCTCCGGGCCGATTCCGATATATCGGGGAAACTGCAAATTGGCCCTCCATATATCGGCTTTGCCGATAATCGGTCGATCCCTACTCTGAACCCTTTTGTATTGAATTTTATTGTAACTGTACTGTCTACCTTAATTTTGTAAAGGTGTTGTTATTTTGTTGCTGCTATTGAAATCTTGTACAATAATTATAACTATAGTTGTAATAATAATTGTAATACTAATCAGAACAGTCCAAATTCTATTGTAATTACATTAATGTAATTACAGCCAAAGCAGTTAAAGTACTCCCATTATCAGAGCTAAAATTAATAAAGAAAATACAAACAAGAATAAAAATAGTACAATATATAAATGAGAGATATTCAATTGTTGCTGTGTTTTATAGAAACCCTGATGACAATCCTATACCTTTTTGTGGGACAGACAACCCACATTATAAGGAAGCAGAGAGGATTTGGCAAAATACGGAGGAACTGAAAACGTTATGTAGATACCTCCAACCTTGTTGCTTTCTCCTACCACTACCCTTTTACCTACAGTACTTGTACCAGCCTGGTGTCATTATTTCTCCGCTTTTTAAAACTATAGTGGTAAAGTTAATACAGCTGCAGAATAAAGAAGTAGCTGCTGCAATACTATATAACATATACTATAGAGGGATGCTAGAAGTTCTTGGCAAGGCATCTGTGAAATGCCATATCATTGTCCTTTGCTGCAAGTTCACATATTTACAATCTGGCTTGTCATACAGTAAAAAGGCTGAACATTTGCTCAATGACTTTCACTGATGCTCTGTGGGAATAAGCTAAAGTAAGGGAATTGTCTGCATGGAGTTTGTACATGTTCTCTAAATTTGCATTGGTAATTTGCCTACAGGCCAAAGGTTCCCAGTCTTCCCCACCTGGCATCAGCTCAACCTGCAGTGTAAATCAGCTAAAAAATTTGCTGGTGCATCACAACAAACAGTTAGGCCCCTTTCCCACGGGCTTTCCGATCAGGTCCACCTGTAAGTTTTTTCAGGCGGATCTGATCGGACGCTCCATGCACCTCTATGGAGCACGGATGTCAGTGATGAAAACTCCGCTGACACCTGCTGCTCTCCGATCCGATGTGGTCCGTAAAATGCAGACGGAGGGAAACCCTATTTTCCATCCATCTGGAGGATCAGATTGGATAGGATTGGAGGAAAACGGATAGGTGGTCCATTTTCATCCAATCTCCTATAGAGGAGAGCAGGGATCTGACAGGTCTGTCTCTGCAAAGTAAGCTGAGATGGACCTGTCATCTGCCTGCTCAGCGGGGATCGGCGGATCGATCCCCGCTGAGCAAAACGGAGTCCGCTGGGTGGAAAGCCAGTATGAAAGGACCCTACTTTTTTTTTTTTTAAATATCCACAGTCAGCAGCTGCAGAATAAAACTCTCTATGGGGGAGCAGTAGTCTCTCTGCAGAAGTCCGACATACCTTCTACTAATTTACTTTAATCAGCAAAGTAGGGATCGACCGATTATCGGCAAAGCCAAATATTGCTCATGTAAGGGTAAAATGATGTCACATAGCATAATTCCGTTTGCAAATATTATTGAATATGCCACTCACATATGTACAAAAGATATAAGCAATTCCACATTAGCAGATCTGCTGGCAGATTGGTATCTCTCACCCACTTGCTGTAAGTGCCGGCATACGATCTCGGAGGTCCACATGACCTCCGAGATCATATGCTGGACTGAGCGTTATCACCCGGGTGTCACTTACGACAAGTGGGTGAGAGACAGAGCAGTAATGGGTGGACAGGAGACAGAGTGGATGAGGGATATGGAGCGGTATTGAGTGGATGCCGGACGGAGCGGTATCACCTGGGTATCACTTACGGCAAGTGGGTGAGAGACAGAATGGTATCAGATGGGCGGGAGACAGAGCGGATGATGGATTGAGCGGTATTGAGTGGATGCCGAACCGAGCGGTATCACTTGGGTATCACTTACGGCAAGTGGGTGAGAGACAGAGTGGTATCAGGTGGGCGGGAGACAGAGCGGATGATGGATTGAGCGGTATTGAGTGGATGCCGAACCGAGCGGTATCACCTGGGTATCACTTACGGCAAGTGGGTGAGAGACAGAGTGGTATCGGGTGGGCGGGAGACAGAGCGGATGATGGATGGAGCGGTATTGAGTGGATGCCAAACCGAGCGGTATCACTTGGGTATCACTTACGGCAAGTGGGTGAGAGACAGAGTGGTATCAGGTGGGCGGGAGACAGAGCGGATGATGGATTGAGCGGTATTGAGTGGATGCCGAACCGAGCGGTATCACCTGGGTATCACTTACGGCAAGTGGGTGAGAGACAGAGCGGTATCGGGTGGGTGGGAGATGGAGTGGGTGAGGGATGGAGCGGTATTGAGTGGATGCCGAACCGAGCGGTATCACCTGGGTATCACTTACGGCAAGTGGGTGAGAGACAGAGCGGTATCGGGTGGGTGGGAGATGGAGCGGGTGAGGGATGGAGCGGTATTGAGTGGATGCCGAACCGAGCGGTATAACCTGGGTATCACTTACGGCAAGTGGATGAGAGACAGAGCGGTATCAGGTGGGTGGGAGATGGAGCTGGTGAGGGACGGAGAGGGTGAGAGACAGAGCGGTATCGAGTGGGTGCAGGACAGAGCGGTATCACCCGGGTGTCACTTACGGCAAGTGGGTGAGAGACAGAGCGGTATCAGGTGGGTGGGAGATGGAGCTGGTGAGGGACCGAGAGGGTGAGAGACAGAGCGGTATCGAGTGGGTGCAGGACGGAGCGGTATCACCCGGGTATCACGTACGGCAAGTGGGTGAGAGATACCAATCTGCCAGCAGATCTGCTAATGTGGAATTGCTTATATCTTTTGTACATATGTGAGTGGCATATTCAATAACCTTTGTAAACGGAATTATGCTATGTGACATCATTTTACCCTTACATGAGCATCACCACCTAATGGTTGGAGGAGGAGAAGACTAGCCTTTGACCCTGACATAGGATGTATAAAATATCGGCCCATATCGGCCGATACCGCTACGTTGTGACCAATATATCGGTATCGGCCCTGAAAAAACCATATTGGTCTATCCCTTCAGCAAAGCTCATGCTGTCCACTGATTGGAGAGCTCTGGCACAGACTCAGAAGAGTGCCTGTAGAACCTCTTCAAAGAGATCACTGCTACTCCACAGGACTTAAGTGTCCCACTCTGCAGCATGCTGGCAGGGGACAGGTTTTTTTTTTTTCTACTAAGGGTAAGGCTAATTTTTAAAGCTGAACCTAATGGTTAACTGCTCAGTAATGTCTAGAGGGTGAAGGTAAAGCAGCTTTACTTACCCAATCCTCTGCTGTTTGTTAGAGGAGTGGAGGATCAGATAAGTAGAAGTGCTTTAGCTGTCTCCTGGATTAAACACTCATTTAATATTTAAAGGACTTTTCGTTTTCCTAGAGTTGGGTTTTAAAGAAAACAAGGGCTTATTTACACTTGCGGTTGAAGAATAGGGTGGGGGTTAAAACAAGCGACTGAGCTGCATTTTTTTCACCCTTGAATTGCACCTCCATAAGCTGGAAAGGCAGCAGACAGGAATGTACACATGCCAATTAAACCCACTTGTTGCTTTCAGCAGGTATTACTGCCCAGGGAACGCTCCCCGTTCAAATGAACAGACGCAGTTGCAGCACAGTGGTGCAGATTTTCAGGGTTAAAACAGGCAGTGAGGAGTCGACATATCGTCTCCTCACCACCAGTCCGAAACCCCTGAAAAGTCATCTGACTATGGATCACTTTTCAGAGGTGTGGCAGTCCTTGCCCTATGTGCAAATGAGCCCTGAACACCTTCTTTTTTGATGCACCTGGAGTGTAATTAGCTAATTTAAATTCAGGGACCCAATGAGAGCAGAGGGGAGGAGGCAGGACTGGGCCGCGTCTCCATGTCTGAATGGACAGAGGGAGCTGTGGCTTGGCTCGGGTGCCCCCATAGCAAGCCGCTTGCTGGGGGGGGCACTCAGCAGGAGGGAGGGGCCAGGAGCACAGAAGAGGGACCTGAGAAGAGGAGGATCTGGCCTGCTCTTTGCAAAACCAACTGCACAAAGGAGGTAAGTAGAACCGGTTTGTTATTTTTAACAAAAAAAAAAAAACTAGACTTTACAATTACTTTAACTAGTTCCGGACCGCCCACCGCATATATATACTGCGGCAGGGCAGGACAGCCCAGGTGCGCAAAATCACGTACATATACTTGATTTTGTGCAGGTTATGTAAGGGGCACACCACCGGAGCGCCACTCCTGCTGTGATTGGACACAGCAGGAGCCAATCAGCGGGTCCGGCCATCGCGGACCCACCGATCATTCGGCAGAATGACAGAACGACGGTCTGCCTATGTAAACAAGGCAGACCGCTGTTCTATCAGGGAGTAAAAGATAGATCTGTGTTCCGGCTAAGCTGAAACACAGATCTCTCTTTTCCTCCAGTGCATCCACTCCCCGCCACAGTTAGAAAGCACTCCCTAGGAACACACTTAACCCCTTGATCGCCCCCTCCCGGTGTTAACCCCTTCCCTGCCAGTGTCATTTATACAGTAACAGTGCGTTTTTTTTAGCACTGATCACTAGGGATGATCGAATGGTTCGGGTCGACCATTGGTTCGACCCGAACATTGACTGTTCGAAATTCGGCTGAATTCCGAACTTTTTGCGGTAAAAGTTCGGAATTCGGCACCAGAACCGCCCAAAATGCAATGGGACAGGAACTGGGCTTTAAAAGCACGTGATTGGACCAGAAACGTGAGTAAAAGCCAATTGAGGGGGCAGGAGGATGCTAGGAATGTGATTGGAGTGACTAGGGGGTCCAGAGGCCAATCAGTAGTGAATATGCCCCCCAGTATATAACATAGCCCCGCAAAATCTCTAGCACTGTAATACAGGGGCTGCGGAAGAGAGTGGAAGCAGTTCTGTTACTCCTGCTGCAAAAGTGTCATTTAGCAATTATTAGTGTGAGGAAAGGGATATCTAGTGTAGTTAGGGTACTATATACCACTATAGTTAGATTCAAAAATATAGTTTCTGTAGGGAAAGTGTTAAGTGTCAGGGTGACCGTAATGTAGTTTAGGGTGAACTGACTCTGACTGCTATGCCAGGGTGACCGAACTCATCCATGTCAGGGTGACCGCCAGAGAAAAAAGATAATTTTTTTTAGAATCTTTAGTAGAGCAGGGATGTGGCTCCGCTCCTTTTACACCTGGGCGTTTTTGTTGCAGGCGTTTATTGGGCATTATTTGGGCGTCTTTGGAGGCAGGCATGACATCTGAACTTCTGTATAGGGGTATATATACACAAACACATATACACATATATATATATATATATATATATACATATACACATACACACATATAGGTGTGAAAGGAGTGGAACCCCATCCCTGCAAATAATGTTATTAGCGCATGGATGGGGTTCCGCTCCTTTCACACCTATATGTGTGTATGTGTATATATATATATATGTGTGTGTGTGTATATATATACCCCTATACAGAAGTTCAGATGTCATGCGCAGGGATGGGGTTCAGCTCCTTTCACACCTGAGCGTTTTTGTTTCAGGCGTTTATTGGGCATTTTGTTGGCGTCTTTGGAGGCAGGCATGACATCTGAACTTCTGTATAGGGGTATATATATATATATATACATGTGTGTGTGTGTGTATATATATATATATACAGTGGGTACGGAAAGTATTCAGACCCCCTTAAATTTTTCACTCTTTGTTATATTGCAGCCATTTGCTAAAATCATTTAGGTTCATTCTTCTTCCTCATGAATGTACACATAGCACCCCATACTGACAGAAAAACACAGAATTGTTGACATTGTTGCAGATTTATTAAAAAAGAAAAACTGAAATATCACATGGTCCTAAGTATTCAGACCCTTTGCTGTGACACTCATATATTTAACTCAGGTGCTTTCCATTTCTTCTGATCATCCTTGAGATGGTTCTACACCTTCATTTGAGTCCAGCTGTGTTTGATTATACTGATTGGACTTGATTAGGAAAGCAACACACCTGTCTATATAAGACCTTCCAGATTACAATGCATGTCAGAGCAAATGAGAATCATGAGGTCAAAGGAACTGCCTGAAGAGCTCAGAGACAGAATTATGGCAAGGCACAGATCTGGCCAAGGTTACAAAAAGATTTCTGCTGCACTTAAGGTTCCTAAGAGCACAGTGGCCTCCATAATCCTCAAATGGAAGATGTTTGGGACGACCAGAACCCTTCCTAGAGCTGGCCGTCCGGCCAAACTGAGCTATCGGGGGAGAAGAGCCTTGGTGAGAGAGGTAAAGAAGAACCCAAAGATCACTGTGGCTGAGCTCCAGAGATGCAGTCAGGAGATGGGAGAAAGTTGTAGAAAGTCAACCATCACTGCAGCCCTCCACCAGTCGGGGCTTTATGGCAGAGTGGCCCGACGGAAGCCTCTCCTCAGTGTAAGACACATGAAAGCCCGCATGGAGTTTGCTAAAAAACACCTGAAGGACTCCAAGATGGTGAGAAATAAGATTCTCTGGTCTGATCAGACCAAAATAGAACTTTTTGGCCTTAATTCTAAGCGGTATGTGTGGAGAAAACCAGGCACTGCTCATCACCTGTCCAATACAGTCCCAACAGTGAAGCATGGTGGTGGCAGCATCATGCTGTGGGGGTGTTTTTCAGCTGCAGGGACAGGACGACTGGTTGCAATCGAGGGAAAGATGAATGCGGCCAAGTACAGGGATATCCTGGACAAAAACCTTCTCCAGAGTGCTCTGGACCTCAGAATGGGCCGAAGGTTTACCTTCCAACAAGACAATGACCCTAAGCACACAGCTAAAATAACGAAGGAGTGGCTTCACAACAACTCCGTGACTGTTCTTGAATGGCCCAGCCAGAGCCCTGACTTAAACCCAATTGAGCATCTCTGGAGAGACCTAAAAATGGCTGTCCACCAACGTTTACCATCCAACCTGACAGAACTGGAGAGGATCTGCAAGGAGGAATGGCAGAGGATCCCCAAATCCAGGTGTGAAAGACTTGTTGCATCTTTCCCAAAAAGACTCCTGGCTGTATTAGATCAAAAGGGGGCTTCTACTAAATACTGAGCAAAGGGTCTGAATACTTAGGACCCTGTGATATTTCAGTTTTTCTTTTTTAATAAATCTGCAACAATGTCAACAATTCTGTGTTTTTCTGTCAGTATGGGGTGCTATGTGTACATTCATGAGGAAGAAGAATGAACCTAAATGATTTTAGCAAATGGCTGCAATATAACAAAGAGTGAAAAATTTAAGGGGGTCTGAATACTTTCCGTACCCACTGTATATGGAATCAAAAAATTATCTTTTTTTTCTGGTTCTGGACATGCTACAGAGCTGAAACTTCACAGGCACACTTTTTAGACCCCCCAGACACTAAATCCAAAGAAATCTCATTTTTAATAATTTTTTCAATAATTGGCTCTCTATCAAAAACGACAATTTTTAAGAACTTTTTTTTTGTGTGATTAATAGTCCCTGGGGCATGACCCAGAACCCTAGGCACTTTTTAGGGGCATTTATTGGGTTTTAGGGCTTCAAAATTGTGTTTTTTGATTACCGAAGTTCGGGTCCCATTGATTTCAATGAGGTTCTGCAATACGGACCCGAACTTTCGGGAAGTTCTGGTGTTCTGGCCGAACCGAACTTTTAAAAAGTTCGATCATCCCTACTGATCACTGTATTGGTGTCACTGGTCCTCAAAAAGTGTCTCAGGGTGTCAGATTTGTTGCAATCCCGCTAAAAATCACTAATCACCGCCATTACTAGTAAAAACAATAAAAATAGTCCATAAATGTATCCCATAGTTTGTAGGCACTATAACTTTTGCGCAAACCATTCAATATACACTTATTGGGATTATCTTTTTTACAAAAAATATGTAGCAGAATACATATTTGCCTAAATCTATGAAAATATTTAATTTTTGAATTGTTTTTATTGGGTATGTTTTATATCTGTTTTTTTTTTTTTTTTACAAAATTGTGTTTTTTTTTCGATTTATAGCGCAAAAAAAAATAAAAAACGCACAGGTGATCAAATACCACCAAAAGAAAGCTCTATTTGTGGGATAAAAAGGACATCAATTTTATTTGGGTACAGTGTCGCACGACTGCGCAATTGTCTGTTACAGTAACGCAGTGACAAATCGCAAAAACCGGCCTGGTCATTAAAGGGGCAAATCCTTCTGGTCCAGAACTGGTTTAAAGCAACGCACTGCCGTATCGCAAAAAAAATGGCCTGGTCAGGAAGGGGGTAAAACATTCCAGAGCTGAAGTGGTTAAAAAAAAATAGTTCTCTTTCTTGTGTCACTACTCTGTATTTAGCTATAATGCATTTTCTGCATTACATGTACTGTATACATTTCCTTCTCTAATGTACATGAACTTACAGAGATCTAAAAATAACAGGCTGTGTTGTAATGAAACATTTTACAAAGCAATATATTAAGCTGTGCAGTGAAATAATATGGCATTTTCTCATGTTTTCAGTATTAAATGACATGCACATCGGGCGATTTTCATTTCGGAGACAACAATATTACTGTTAACACCTGAGTCGGATCATGGAATTTTTTTCTCCCTGCGGTTTAACAGGCTTAGACGTCCTTGGGATGGAGTAGCTGTGTGTCATGTCCTTGATGTAAATTTGGGCTAGAAACAGGCAGCATTATGTTCCTAATTGATGAAACAGCTGCATTGTAAATTACTTTGCCTAGACTGCCCTTAATTGGCCTTATTTCTTTGCTCTTGCTTGATGTTTCCACACTTGATACTATTAATCACAATGAAATCCATCATCTCAGAATAGTTTAGGAAAGATAATGAGATTTGTCTTGCCTCTTATGGAAAGGAAGAATATATGTCCTTGAGGTTAGTGTTATTTGCTGTATGAGAAGTACATCTGGTTTAGTTGAATTTGTTTAAAAAAAAAAGAGTGACACTTCGTTACCCATTCATGAAGAGGTGTTGTAATTATACTTCACAGATGACAGTCCCTGTTCTGGACCTGAGTCCGTTTAGTCTATCTCTTTTCTCTGCACCAGGGGTCTCCAAACTTTCTAAACAATGGGCAAGTTTACTGTCCTTCTGACTTTTAGGGTGCCAGACTATGGCCATTGGGAGGAGAAAAGGTTCCCGAAGTCAGTGGGAAAAAACAATGCCCCATCTTTGGCGTTAGCGGGAGGAATTCTGCCCCATTATTGGTGTCATTGGGAGGAATTTTGCCCCATTATTGCTGTCATTGAGAGGAATTTTGCCCCATTATTGCTGTCATTGGGAGGAATTTTGCCCCGTTATTGGTGTCGCTGGGAGGAATTGTGTCCCATTATTGTTGTCATTGGGAAGAATTTTGCCCCATTATTGGTGTCATTGGGAAAATTGTACCTCTTCATTGGGGTCAGTGGGGGGGAATTATGCTCCATTGTTGGAAGGAATTTTGCCCCATTATTGCTGTCATTGGGAGGAATTTTGCCCCATTATTGGTGTCGTTGGGAGGAATTTTGCCCCATTACTGCTGTAATTGGAAGGAATTTTTCCCCTTTATTGGTGTCGCTGGGAGGAATTGTGCCCCATTATTGCTGTCATTGGGAGGAATTTTGCCCCATTATTGGTGTCATTGGGAAAATTGTACCTCTTCATTGGGGTCAGTGGGGGGGAAATTATGCTCCATTTTTGGAAGGAATTTTGCCCCATTATTGCTGTCATTAGGAGGAATTTTGCCCCATTATTGGTGTCGTTGGGAGGAATTTTGCCCCATTATTGCTCTCATTGGGAGGAATTTTGCCCCATTAATGGTGTCATTGGGAAAATTGTACCTCTTCATTGGGGTCAGTGGGGGGGGGATTATGTCCCATTGTTGGAAGGAATTTTGGCCCATTATTGCTGTCATTGGGAGGAATTTTGCCCCTTTATTGGTGTCGCTGGGAGGAATTTTGCTCCATTATTGCTGTCATTGGGAGGAATTTTGCACCATTATTGGTGTCATTGGGAGGAATTTTGCCCCATTATTGGTGTCATTGGCAGAAATTGAGCCTCTTCATTTGGGGTTGGGGGGGTGGGGGAATTATGCTCCATTGTTGATGTCAGTGGAATAAATAGTGCCCCAAGCGTCAGATAAAAGCAAGCAAAGGGCTGCATCTGGCCCCCGGGCCGCAGTTTGGAGACCACTGCTTTACACAATGATTGCTGTAGATATAAATGGTTCTATTTAATTATCTAAAATGTTTACATTGCTCCTATGTTTAATGCCAAGATGACACTATACTCTGGTTTAAAAAATATATATATATTCTACACAAGTTACATGTTAGTCTGGTTGAAAAAAGAGACAAGTCCATCCAGTTCAACCCACAGTGAGTGCCTTCAATTGCTCTCAGCCACCTCCAAATGTCCAAATTCCTTTGTTTTTTTGTGCTCTGATCCAACTTCCTGTTAGAGGCTCTAGCTTTGTTCTCCATGGTCCCTCTGTATGTAGGGACATAGCCACCATCTCTTGGACTATGGATTATGGGATTTGCAGTGTACATAGAGCAGTGCACATAACTACAACTAATGTGCACTGTGCATTTCAAATAAAAGGAAGCAAGGGGAAAAGGAAAGATTTGGTATTTTCACAGAGAACAGACAGTGCCCGAGAAAGGACCTTCAAGGTAAGATTACCAGGCATTATTTTAATGAAAGCTGCAGGTTTAAAAATATTGAAAGGATTTTTGAAATTGCATTAACATGTTAAAGATTATATAAGATTATAGTAATTGGGTTTACACATACTTTAAAAAATGCACCAAGGTATTTTAATGATTTGTAGGACTCTTTCTTGCTGATGATGACCATAGTAAGAGTTTGCTAACATATGGCAGTGTGTTTTCTGGAATGTGTAACGTGTGTTGATCTGGAATGGATGTTTGCACAACATCTTTGCCAAGGAATATATTATACTGATGGTAAAAATGATCCATTTTCTAACTTCTTGAAAATTGGAATGAAAGCCTTGTTATTTATGGTCAAAATAGGCTACATAGGCACAGTTTATTTTTTTTTTTTCAAACCTGTTGGTAACTTCCATGCAGCATTGACACAAGTATGAAAACTGCAAGGCCATCCGGTTTTTCAATCAAACCTGGCTTTCCAGACCGGATTGGCCCTTTGGATAAAGATAACAGCTATGCTGTCAAAAATCGCAGTTCACAGCACCCACCCTTTAGGGTCCTTTCACACCTGTCCGTTCCACCGATGGACTCCGTTCTGCTCAGCGGGGCATCGACCTGCCAATCCCCGCTGAGCAGGCGGATGACAGCTCCGTCTCCGCTCTGTGTGCGGAGACAGAGCTGTCAGATCTCCGCTGTCCTCTATGGGGGAATCGGATGAGAACAGACCACCTGTCCATTCTCATCCGATCCGCCAGACAGATGGAAAATAGGGTTTCCATCCGTCCGGATTTGATGGACAGGATTGGATCGGATGGCAGCGGGTGTCAGCGGACATGTCCCCACTGACATCTGATGCCCCATAGGGATGCATGGAGGATCCGATCAGGTCCACCTGAAAAACTGACAGGCCGTATGTGTGAAAGGGGCCTTAAGCTTTGGGCAATAAAATGCTGGCCCCTTGTGGTCCACATTTGTGCAACAAATTATAACTTAACTTCAGCCTAATGTTTCATTTTTTGAAACAGAATTGGACTGTGCAGCCCTGATTCTACACTAGCTTTACCTTTATACAAGATAGTAAAGGTTTGACTGATTTTAATTCTGAAAATCTGCACTGAAATCTTGGAATTGAACAGTTCTGTGACAGGCACTAAACAACTGAAAAATCTATATAAAGTGACCATACATCACTATAAGAACTAAGTCTGCACAGCATTGAGGACAGCTTGTTCTTAGAGTGACATTCTGGCCAGACTGTGGACATTCAAGTGTCTATACATTCTTAACAAGCACTAAGTGAACTTTAAAACAAACCATCACTGACCTCTGTAGCTGCTGGTTCTGTGGATCAATTAATTCTCAAATTTCACAGGAAAAGTCATTCAAGTCATTCGTAATTAACTTAACTCTCCCTTCCTTATTGTATTCCTCATTTGTAAAAATAACCAAGGCCCAAGCATCCCTTTTGACAATCCCCGATGAAAATAATAAATTGTAAGCTGACAGCTAATACTACAGATTGAACATAACACAACCTACCACCAACAGTAGAAATCTTTGTCAATAACTCCTTATTTGGTTGGTTCTTTAGGATACAAATAGACATAAATATTTCTGGTGAATGTTTGAACATCTCTCCAACAACAATAAAGAAAGTAAGGGAAAAAAAAGTAAATTGGAGTTGTAGCTTACACAGGGCAATGAACACCTTGTGTAACAACACTTATTGGACCATAAGTGAGTCTCATGGTCCTCCATACTTAGAAGTACTGGTCATTTCCTTCATCTATTTTAAAATTGATCGCTGGCGGAACGTAGGAGATGTGAGCATATGGTGGGGAGGATTGGGGGTTTACTTTTTTTTGTGGCAAAATGTCATAATCTTAAAAAGAAAACGTACCCTGGAAGTCAACCTTGGTACAGTGACTTACTCCTGTGTGTTTGATTTTATTGATTACTATAGACATTTATATAGCATTGTCAATTACATCCACATTAGTTCTTGCCCTCAGCGGGCTTACAATGTGAGGTTTCTATCTTGTATACATACTAGGGCCGATTTAGACAGCAGCTGATTACCCTACCAGCAATGTCTTTGGAGTGTGGGATGCAAGCACGGGTAGAACATGCAAACTCCATGCAGAGAGCGTCCTAGCCTGGATTTAATCCACAGGCCCCAGTTCTGCAAGACAGAATTGCTAACCACTAATCTACTGTGGTTTCTTATGTGTTTATCATTCAGTCTTTATTCATTGCTCATCATAACTCTGCACTTACAGTTACAGATGAACTTGCCCCAGCCCGCTATTGAAAAACAACAATGAAGAAAAAATGTGACTTTTTGCAGTAAACAATTCAAAGTATTCCAGCTTTTCACTCACAGATGAGCATTTGTTATTTATGTGGCTTGTCTCCCGCAAGAGTCAAAACTGAGGACAGGTGCTGGTAAGGTCAGCAGGTCTGACTGTGAGGCATTATGCCCAATGTGGCCATCTGTGAAAATGTTACTGACCCTGCCGATAAATAAAGCAAAGCCTGCAGCAACTGACATCACTGAATGGCCACTGCTCCTACCACGCAAAGTCAAACTGCAACTTCATATCTTAAACGCTTACATAATAGAATAACGGAGTTAGGATATTCCCCCATTTAGACCTTGATCATGCGGAATCCCAGTCAATGACAGTTGCTGGACATTATATACAGCATGGGTGTCCGACCTTTTGGCTTCTCTGGGCCACATTGAGTGTAGAGAAATTTTCTCGGGCCAGATATAAAATATATACTATAGTTATGGTATATATGTAATAAAACGCTGCTGCGCCCTTCCCGAGCTGCCGCGCCCCCCACCCCCCAGCACTAATTTAACACAACTAGAGGATGATCTCCTCCAAGGCAGCCTCTGCCTAGTTAGTTTGAAGCTGCCATGGCCGTGCCCCCGACTCGACTTCCTTCCTTCCCAGCAAAAAAGAAAATTGTCAGGGGGCAGTGGGCCACATTGCCTGCGGATCTGGGCCACATGCGGCCCCCCGGGCCGCAGGTTGGACATGCCTGATATACAGTATATATCTACTCAGTCTTCTGCGATCACAGTAGATGTAAGGTTTCCAGCACTGACTTCTGTGGTGGCTTTTAGATGTTATGTGAACTGCAACAGAAGCTGATGCTTGAAAATTGAAAAGTGTGTCAGAATAAACTATGTCCTTTAGGAATGTTTGCGTTTCAGCATGCCAACCATGTCACCTTGACAAAGTTTACCTGGTACATGTTCTTAAAGTGGATGTAAACCCCATTCATGAAATTTGTAGTGTTTACCTATCTCCAAAGCCCTAAGTCCCATGTCTTTCTGCTGCTCCGTTCCTCTGTTATCAGCATGATAACTTCTGACAAGTTCTCAGACACATGAAAAAGCAGCTGGAAATTTGTGTCGGGAAAGGGACTTAGAGACAGATAAGCAGAGAGATTGTCTATTCACAGCACGGCTCTGCGAGTTTCTTCATTCTTCTGCCTATGTGGAGGGGTGTGGGTTGTGCCTTTCCTCCAATCAGCTCAGCTCACACTCAGTGTATGCCTAGGTTCCCCTCCCACTGCTGAAACAGGAAGAAAAAATTGTAACAGGAGCTGCACTTTCTAAAGAATATAGAAAGCCGAAGACAGCAGATATACATGTACAACGTATTTAGGGAGATTTGTCTCATCTCTGTGTATCATCTGAGGCTGTCCACTTCACTGGGTATATTTGAGGGTGTACATCCACTTTAAGCCTAATTTGTCCCTAGCCTGAAAAAACAGTTAGTTATGTTTGCCCCAAGGCCAAAGGTCACAGTCCTCCCCAAAACAGTAACTATCAGGAATGGATGGACAGAAATACATGTCATTTGGCAAGTAAAATAGCTCCATTATACGTATTTCATCTGTGCATTTAGTTTTTGCAGGACATCCAGATTTTAAAGGAAAAATGTAATTGGAGAGATATATGGGATGTCTTTACTGATCTGTCCTTCTAAAAATGCTATTTGCCTGGCTATCATTATGATCATTCGACTTCAGTGCTTGAGTCACTGACCTGGACCAATTATGCCCACTGGCATTTCAGACCGTGATCTGAAATCTGTTCCTAAATACTGGACCTGGTAACTAACTTTTGGAGAAAGAGGACAGCAGAGGAAACCCACTTTGTTATTTTAGCATATGTTTTCTTTAATTAACATTTGGGTATATGCCTGCTTAAAACTGAATTTAGCTTTGCCTGGGAAATATGCACCAGGTAATATTTTTATTACCACAGGCTTTTCCTCGTAGCAAAGTCTGGTTTGTGGGTTTTGATCCACATTAATCCTGCAGGATACAAAGCTCCAACCATGGTGTAAAATTGCTTTGGAATTTATTTGGACTTAACTTTATTCTGTTTTTTTCCATTTTAAGATCATGTGAATTGCCTGGAAGTAGAGCTGTCATTAGAGCTTGTTCTGCTTCAGCTATTATAAATGTGTGCCCATTAAAGTGTGAACTGTGTTAACTCAACATTAATAACAATAAAATCATATGTAAAATACAAGCAATGTTACAGCTCTAATAAAGGAAAACTGCACTTTAGGTACACTTATCCCTCAAATGTTTTCCCTTATACTTACCTATACCCAGCTCCTCCATGATTTTCTTTGTGTGAAATGCTGGGACACATACAACTTCTTCACCAACAGCTTCCCGTCTGGGTTTTGCATTTTCCACCCATGCACAGAAGAATCGACATCAATTCATATGGAAGGACTGTACACTGAGGGGGTTGATTTACTAAAGGCAAATAGGCTGTGCACTTTGCAAAGTGCAGTTGCACTCTGCAAGTGCAGTTGGTCCAGAGCTTAGTAAATGAGGTAAAGTTTCTCTTTACAAAGAATACCCAATCACATGCAAGGAAAATAAAAAAAACAGCTTTTTGCTTGCACATGATTGGATGATGGAAGTCAGAAGAACTTCTGCTCATTTACTAAGCTCTGGAGCAACTACTCTTGCAGAGTGCAACTGCAGTTTGCAAAGTGCACAGTCTATTTGCTTTAAGTAAATCAACACCTATATGTCACAAGAGTTGGTGGCCTTACAGTATGGTCAGCAGAGTATCAATGTTTAAGGCAGCCATCAGGGGGGGACAGCCCATACACATGTAGGGGGCCCGGGCTTTCCTAGGGGCCCGGCCGCCCAGGCCCCAACCAACGAGACCGAGTTGGTGCTACTGGAGTAATTAGCAATTGCTAAAGTAGGGCGGCTGCAGAGTAAGCCAATGCAGCTGAAGGGATGTCTCTTTTGCTGGATTGCTCTGTCTCTTTGGTGAAAATATGAGGCTGTCTCTTTGTTGGTTTGGGATGTCTCTATGCTGAATATATGAGGCCGTCTCTTTACTGGATTGAGATGTCTCTTTCCTGAATATATGGGGATGTCTCTTTGCTGGCTTGGATTCATTTTCATATATAAAGTTGTAAGAGTGTTAAAATAGAAGTGGGTGCACTGAAGGACCCGGTGGGATGGCCAGTGGGTGGATTCTGTGAGACGTCTAGAGGGCGGGCCCTGCAAAATGTTGGAGGTCAGGCCCCGAGGAGCCCAGGCCTAAAGCTGTGTAAGGGGCCACAAAATTCCTGATGTCTGCCCTGTCAATGTCAATTAGGTGGCTGTGAGATTCCCTGGGGTGTGGGGGGGGGGGTGCATAGTGAGGATCTCAGCCCCCTGGCCATGTAATTATTGCTGTTATCTGGGTATTTAAGGTAGTCAAAGACCTCAAATTAAATTTAAAAAAATGGAATGGTGTAAGATATGCATCCTTTTAAACATGTTCTGGAATTCAGCTTTATTTGTTCTGCTGTGATAGATAAATAAAGAGCAACAGAAGAGCTGACATGGGCATCTTTGCCCATTAAAATTCACACAAGTCTTCACCCGTCATGCATTTGGTCACATGATCCCTACTGGTGGAGAGGTTCGGAGCTCAGATTGGCTTGCTTATTATTGGTTTGTCATTTGTAGAAGTTGGTAAACTTCTAGTACACTCCAGGCAAGCTGCTGATTTGCTTTTTTGAATGCATACACTGAAAATGAGTACCTGTCAAAGAATTTATAATTCTGTGTAGCCAATATGATCAATGGACCTCAACCAACAAGGACAAATAGGTCATCGACCCTCTCTGCAGCAACAACACAGCTTGGTCAAGAGTGATAGTAAAATACACACCCAGCCTTCAGATAGGATAAAGAAGGGACAATAACACACTGATGAGTCATTCCTCTGCTCACTCTCCACTTATTAACCAGGCCATAGACAGTGGGATTTTCTTTGGTGTTTGCAGGAAAGAAAATCCCGAGATATCCCCAACAACACAGCCAGTGTTGGTGGGGGAATCCCTCCCATGGAGCTATTGTGCTCTCTCAGCAGAGGACAGGGGTGAGGGGAGGCATCCCTGCTGGGAAAACACACAGGGATTATTGCTAGCAGCTATAGCCGCTGAAAATAATCACATGAAACATCCAACAGGCTGATTGTACCCAAGTTGTTGATCAATCTATCAATTTGGCTACAGTCAGCCTGCCCATACATGATTAGAATCTTGGCCAGTCCCTGCTGAACTGGCCGAGATTCAAATTGTCTATGGCCAGATTTAGCGTAATTTCTGTGTCTTCATATGCATTGCAGGAAAGCCTGATTGACTTCTAGTTCTGACCCTTTCTCTTGCGGTTTGAGTTTTGCTGTACAGAGGTAAATTTAAGCTACCATGTATATAGTTACACAGGACTCTTTGGATACAACACGCCAGAACACAAGAAAAATATTACATTGAAAATGACGATGTACTAAAATATATACAATTTTTTAATACACAATACCAACATACATGTCTTGACATAACATACAAATTGGAAACTGCTGAATGCAATGAGATACACCTAAATCATTACAGCCACCAAAAACCTTACAGCACATTTTCTGTATTAATAATACTATTTCATCCAAATACAGATGGTCATAAAAAGAAAAGTGTACAGCGCCAGAAACTTAATAAATTAATTATATGCAACAGAAGTATAAATAGACTAAAAAAGTCCAAAAAGTCCAAAATGCCAGGTGCTTAGGGTCAGTAATGAGTGGAAAGAAAAGTTCCAACACCATATAGCTGAAATCCCAAATCTTGGAGGAAGCACGTGCTCAAGTAAAGTAATCTCCTTACCGGAACATTAGACCCCCGGTTAAGGAAGGTCAAACGGGCATGGATCACAGAGACCGCAGGTTAAGCGGTATCCCCAAAGATATCTGGCACCAGGTCCGTCACACTTGCTTCATCAATAATGTTGGATCGTCATAAATTCACAATTTCTAAGTTCCTTGGATGGAACGCACCTCCGGAAGCCGCATCACCAGAAGTTACATCACATCCAGGCTTCCGCACCTGAAGAGTAAATATCTGGAAATATGCGGTCCACCAGGAAGCATGCGTTCCACAGCAGAGAGACAAATGCCGAAACGTATGCGTTCCATCCCGCGTCCTATGACATCTCCCAGAAAAAAACACACATGGACACAACCTACAGATGGTCAACATGTTTCACACATACTGTATATACCTGTATTTCCTAAATTTACTTGAATAATTGGGGTGACAGCAAAAGTAATTTAAGACCTCATGTACACTGCTGCTGACAAACGGACGTTTAGGAGCAGTTGGGCGTTTTTCTTCAGCAGCCCCTGAACTCTCCTCTATCGTATTCTATCTGTCCATGTACACTGAGACTACTAAAGTTGTTTAGTGCCATTTGTATTTTAATGCCAAAATGTGTTTAGACGGACGTTTATGCTTGTACCAGCGTGTTAACACATCTAAATTCGATAACTTGCGTTTATAAGTGCTTCTTTTATAGGTGTTTTCAATGGTGAAACATTTCTGACCATTTTACAATGTAAAAACTTTTCTAAATGCAAAAGGCAAAACGGACGTTTTTAACCGTCGGTTACTAGCTGTCAAGTTCCAACGTTCAGGAGAGGTTTTCAAACGTCCCGTGTACATGCAGCCTAAGAGTCCCAATCCACGATTTTATCATGATTTGTTCAGCTATTGCTGCAAGGAAAAATACCGAAACCTGATATCAAGACAAATTTGGGTACATTTTTAATGCTGTAACTAGACTATTATTTTAAATCTTTGAAGACCTGCATGCAGTTTAGCTTTAGCAGTAGTTTCTGTCAATGCATAGATGTTTTCTTTTGTATCTTTGTTTAAATCTATTTATTGACCCGATACTATATACTGTAATCTTTATCATTATTAGATTTCAATATTTTTTTTTATTAATTTTGTAAGAAAAAGTCACAAAGATAAATATAAGCTATAACCATGGAACAAGAAAACATGGAACATTTCAAAACATTTGACATGGCCTTCAAGGTAATAAAGCTGTGGCATAAACATCAGAAAAACAGTGTAAGCGCTCTATGCTGGAAGATAAGAACAGCGCCACTCTAAGTGCAGTAAACTCAATACTTTATTTGACATCTAATAATGCTGGGTACTCACAAGATAAAACGATTAAAAAGCATGATGAATGTGTGTAAAAAGATCCATTATTCCAGTGCCTGGGCGAGGAGGGGCTGATGTGCTCCAAACAAGTCCGTCCGACTGCGGGAATAAGCAGTATCCGGACCCCGCGGACACCTGCAACGCCTCCGGCGGTGGACTTCCGGGTTGGGCGTAGAACGTGGGCGTGATGACGTAGGCGACGCGTTGTCGGAGCATGCGCTCCTTCCTCAGGAGTCGGACGGACATGTTTGGAGCACATCAGCCCCTCCTCGCCCAGGCACTGGAATAATGGATCTTTTTACACACATTCATCATGCTTTTTAATCGTTTTATCTTGTGAGTACCCAGCATTATTAGATGTCAAATAAAGTATTGAGTTTACTGCACTTAGAGTGGCGCTGTTCTTATCTTCCGGTATATTGCAAGTTTCTTCTCCACTTGAGAGTCAGCAGCCTTCTGGAGTGCACAGACCGGTGCTTCTTATGGACCTTTTGGACTTTGCCACACAACATCCAGGTCCGTGCATCTTCCCATTATAATTTTCCTAGGAGGCTATTGAGGTTCATTTTGAGTCCTGTTGCGCCAGTTGTTTATGTTTGTGTAAGCGCTCTATGCTTACTGAATCAGTGCCAGCTGGTCCGGGCCCCGCCACACCCCCTCCGGCACCCCGATGGGAGCATACTGCACCCTGGGGGGGAGAGCGGCTGCCCAACCCCCAGCACATAATACCATGACTAGTCTCGGAGGCGTCCACTACCACCATTGTAGCAGAGGTGCCACTTGTATGTCAGGTATAGGTACGGACTGCAATATGCGACGGCAGAGGACCAACAGTGGTCCAATAATGTCCACGTCTTTGTAGAAAACCTTTTAGAAGAAGAAATTAAAATTTAGGAAAGAAAAAGGGGAGAAAAAATAAAGAAAATGAATAAAGAAGTAGGAATAGAAGAAGGAAGGAGAGAAAAAGAGCAGTAGAAAGTCGGTGTCCAGATCCAAGAGGTAGAGGGTTGGGGATCGCAAACAAGCTACTCAATCCTTTTAGGTGAGGGCTCCCCCTCAGGTCATAGGGGGCTAGGTATTTCACCCAGGGGTCCCAGGTTTTCTCAAAGAGGTGCATTTTGGGAGCGTCTTGAAGCATGGCCACCATCCTTGAATTGATCATGATCCAGGTCAGCTTCTTTATCATTATTATTGGTCTCTGTCAATACATAGATATTTTCTTTTATATCTTTGTTTTAATCTATTTATTGACCCGAGACTATAGATTGTAATCTTTATCATTATTATATGTTGATTCATGCTAACAAGAGCAACGCTATAGTTAAGCTATCAGTATTATCATGTTGCTTAATGTAGAACCCTAAACTCCTTTAAGTGTATGTGTAGTGTGTCATTGACCTGGTTGGAACAATCAATTACTGAATAATCCTCGAAGAATAAAGACAATTGACAATCCACACAAACAATGCAGACTTGTTGACCACAACAACTGCTCTAACTTGTCTTGTGTAGGAGGCCAGACACTACAGATATCAAAGGGCTTTCTGACAGCTGGAAAGATTGGTGGGATGGTGTCTTCACATAATGCCTGCATTGACAACAGGTTAAAACTGGGAAATGAAAACAGGACTTGCTACAAGTCCAAAGAACAGAAGCCAAAAGGTTAGGGATTATTAGCATCGGTCTATGAATAGGGTGTTTTCTTTGTCAGCAAACTGTAACCTTCAGGGGAAGACTATCACTTTCTGACCTGTTAAGTAACTCATAATAAGGGCCTACTCAAATCTACACATAGAGGAAGTGTCCATCTCGTGTTCTTATCATTTCCCAGAAATCTTTTACTAATTCCTGCTGAATTCAGAAGCTGTGTTACCACAACAATTTGTATAGCTCACTCAACGACCTACACCATTGAGAAATAATTTATGAAAATAGACAGAAAAAAAAAAAGTGGATATATTTCTAAAATTTAACCACTTCAGCCCTGGAAGGATTTGCCCCCTTAATGACCAGGCCCTATTTTGCGATTCGGCACTGCGTTACTTTAACTGACAATTGCGCAGTCGTGCGACAATGTACCCAAACGAAATTGATGTCCTTTTTATCCCACAAATAGAGCTTTCTTTTGATGGTATTTGATCACCTGTTTGATTTTTATTTTTTGCGCTATAAACAAAATAAGAGGGACAATTGTGAAAAAAAAAAAACAATATTTTTCAAATTCTGCTATAGGACATTACCAAAAACAAAATTAAATTTTTTTAACATTTTAGGCCAATTTGTTTTCTGCTACATATTTTTGGTAAAAAAAATCACAATAAGCATATTTTGATTGGTTTGCACAAAAGTTATTGCGTCTACTAACTATAGGAAATATATATGTAATTTGTATTGTTTTTTTTTTTTTTTTACTACTAATGGCGGCGATCTGCAAATTTTAGCGGACAGATTGGAACCCTAACTGACATTTTTAACACTTTTGGGGGTACCAGTGACATTACTACAGTAATCAGTGCTACAAATATGCACTGTTACTGTAATAATGCCATTGGCAGGGAAGGGGTTAACCCTGGGGGATATCAAAGGGGTTAATGTATGCCTGTATGCTTACTAACTGTGTGTGGGGGGGGGGGGGGGGGGGGATTCTGTGACAGAAACAGACAGATCTCAGTTTCAGCTTAGCTGAAATTGATGATCCGTCCCTGCCTGTCTCACAGAAGATCCGCCTGCTTTGTTTACATAAGCAGGCGGGTCTTCTCTCCGTTTACTGGACGATCGGGGGAGGAAGGCGACAGTCGCCAACCTCTCCGCCCGCGGCCCGCCTCCCGCTGTGTCTAAACACAGCGGGAGCGCGCCGCCGAAACCCCTTCCCCTATAGTCACGTAGTACTACGTGGCTGGACCCAGGGGAGCCGCATTGCCGCAGTAATATTACTGTGGGTGGTTGGCAAGTGGTTAAATAATAGAATAGATCGGCGCTATAGCATAAAATTTTAAAAAAGCAAAAATGCAACTAATGCATAGGAAATAAAATCAAATCAACGTGAACACATTATGATCATATATATATATATAAAACGTACATATCATGCTAAAAATAACAAAGTGATAAATGAATCCCACGTGTTTAATAATTCAGCAAAAGTGAAAAACAAATCACGCAAGAGAATTAAATATAATTAATGTATATTGAAAAGTCCATTATGAATCAAATATGTGTTATACATGTGAAACTTTTAAAATCCATATGAATCATTAGTAGTAATGTCCAGTGATAAGGGTGCAACCAATGTAGAATCCCAGCAACCACTATCCACCATCAAGTGCAATGGCCGCTCATCTTATTACAAGGAAAATATTGTATTTTCATATGAGGCAGTCCTAATCATGGGGTTCACTCCATGGCAAATGGTAATCACCTTAGATCGAGATATTATTGTGTGTTCATATACAGCAATCCTATAGAAGGGATAACTCCGCAGCAATTAGTGATCAGCTCATGAAAAGACCGATAAGTATCTCCATAGTATAGTATATAAATAGTAGTTTATTATAAAACATAAATCACTTACAGAGTAGTAAAATAATGCAGGTGTGGTTTTCAAAATAGGACAGAGGGCTCCCCGTATCCACTCAGCGTGTAAACCCCGAACTTCCGGTCTCGGCCGTAGACGGGAAGTGATGTCATCTGGCTCCTTCTGACGCGTTGCATCACAAACATGTGACTTTCTCAAGGGTTGGAGTATGAGCCGGAGACTCCCGCCCCCTCCACAGCCCAGCACTCAAGTGAGTGAGGGGGGCAGAGCAGAGAGCCGCAGACAGACAGTCACCAGCTCTCTGCTCACGTAGCTCTGAGAACCAAGCGACCGGCCATGTTAAAACTAAACCCATCAATTTAACGGTTCCTGGGCTTCCGGGATTGCCAACTGTCACATTTGCTTGTGTCCTCAACCAAACTGTCAAACCATCCAATGGCTGACGTCAAAACTGATGACACGTGCAGCACCATGGCAGTTCCAGATCAAACAGAAGCAGCTTCCTTGGCTGTAAAGGATAGGAGGGTATAATTCTGCTTTAAGGCTGTCAGCAGATCGGCCTCTACAAACTCAGCAGTGCCTAAAAATGGGGAGCAACTGAACATGTGCAAAGCAGGGTGAGACAGCGAGGTTGATTTACTAAAACTGGAGAGTGCAAAATCTGGTGCAGATCTGCATAGAAACCAATTAGCTTCCAGTTTTTTTCTTAAATCTTGATTAAGCAAGCTGAAGTTAGAAGGTGATTGGCTACCATAGTCAGCTGCACCAGATTTTGCACTCTCCAGCTTTAGTAAATCAACCCCAGAGTATTATTCGATTTTAAACAGTATAGACACTTATTTTATATGTTTTACATAGATATACCTGCAATATGGGCCAGCCTAAATTTTCATTATTTAGCAGGACTACATTTTCTGACTAAAGTGTTTAGTCTTTAATTTTGGCCATGTACCACCATTGCCACTTACATCTCTACATAATTTCCTCCTTCCCTGTCTGCCTTTAAGTGCAGAACACTACTGTCATTCACTCCAGGGAGGTCAAACTCAATTTCATCGCAGGCCACATGGGCATTATAGTTTCTCTCAAAGGGCCAGATATATCTGTAAGACTAGATGTCCAGAGCACTCCACCCCCCTTACCTTGTTCTGCTGCCAGAAAGAAGTTAGTGGTGGAGCTGGGAAGCAAAAGGTCCAGAATCTGGAGGAGGACCAGGGCTGTTGTCAACTGCCAGAGTCTGCTGAATGCTGAGTCCAGGGGAGGCGGAGATAAGAGGGTGCTGCGACCGCACAGAGAGGTGCAGGATCTGTAGGAGGAGTTCTGTCCTCCTCTCTGATGCCAATTGCTAAGACGGGGGATGAGGAGGTGGGGCAGAAGGGGGGTCAGAGAAGAACCTTTCTGCGGCTCAGGGAGAGAAGAGAAGGATCTGGCGGAGGAGTTCTGTCCTCCTCTCTGCTGCCGACTGCTGAGACAAAGTGGAGGTGGAGACGAGGGGGGGTGGCGCAGCTGCAAAATAAGTGCGAGGACCACATGAAATGGCCTGGAGGGCCAGATTAAGCCCGCAGGCCTTGTATTTGACACATGTGCACTAAGGGTTCCTTCTAGTTATCCTTTTAGAACCAGCATCCCACACTTTAAGTAAAACTTCATTTAAGTTCCCGTTCACATCAGGGCGATTTGACATGCGATTTGACATTTCCAATCGCATGCCAATTTGCAGCTTATTGACGGCAACGGCAACAGCACCATCCAAATAGTTTTTTCCAAAAATTCCAAAAGTCGTTTCTGCACAACTTTTCGCGACTACGGGGGTGATTTCAATAGACATCTGTGCATTAACCCGCACAGATGTCTTTCAAATTGCCCCCGAATTTGCAATGAAATGTGTGGTTCTGTTGCAGCAGGTTTCAATCAGAGACAGGGTGTGTAAAAGCAGACAAACTCCGCTGTGCTTTCAGTTTGATGGGTGTTGCCTACATTGAGGCCGGGTTCACAGCAGGGGGTCCATGTGTCCCTGTTCACCACTTCAGGTGCAAATCAGGTCCGAAGTTTTTCCTGAATTCGCACCTGAATCAGACCCAGAGACACACAGGACCCTTTTTAAATGCAGACCTAATTGGAGCCTATTGCCAAAAACGGCACCATCCAAATCGGTGCGACGCCGACTTTGCATCGCCGTACTGATTCCCTGCACTACTTTTGGCGACTTTGGGGGCAATTTCAATAGACCTTTGTGCATGAACCCGCACAGATGTCTGTCAAATTGCCCCCCAAGTTGGACTGAAATGCCGGTATGAAATTGTGCGAGTTCAGCTGAATTTGCACGTTTTTAAACCCGCCCTCAGTGTGAACCTAGGCTAAAGAATATGTAAACCCAACATTTCATATCCCTGATATGTGCCTGGTGTACCATGTACTTGTATGAAAAAGTAGAAGGAAGCAATGCAAACTCCAATGCATACAAACCAATTGGATTTTAGATGATGAAGACAAATAATTGAAAGATGGAATCTGACTGGCTGCCATGTGCTGCACTTTGCATATTGCGCTTTGCTTTTCTAAAGAAGCTAATGCATTGTACCAGCTTGGATTGCTGAATACAAATGCTATTGTTATCATAATTAAAGAGTATGTAAACCCAACATTTCATATTCTTGATATGTGCTTACTGTACCATGTACTTGTATGAGAAAGTTTCCTGTTCTCTTTGTTTTCCCTCCTTTGTGTGAAATCACTAGGGTTCCTACCATGCTTTCCTATTAAAAATTTACCACATGAGGCATGAGAGCACAGAGTGGTCAGTTCTTTAGCTGTGCTGGGAACTGAGCATGCTCTCCTCCAATGATCAGACTTTTCCTGACATACCCCCCCCCCCGCATAGCCATTCACTGGGAAGACCAATGGGCTGCTGTTTCCCCTCTCCTAGCTCTTATGCAACTGAGAACAGAGGACATGTGATCACATATAAAAAAGGGAAAAAAGGTATTTATAAGGTTTTTTTTATATCTATACATAAATGCTTTACCCTTCTTTTTTTTTTTAAAAAAAACTGAATGGGTTGTTTTGCAAGTTGAGGGTGCATTTATCTTTTAAATATTAGAAATTTTCTTTAACATGTAGTCAGCAAAAAAACATGAAGAGGGAACAGAATTATAATCCTTCAAGCAATCACTGGTTCCTCTGAGGTCTGTGGGCTCATTGTGTCGTCCAATGCCTATAAGAAATCTAGAATGTGACTCAAGTTTGCTAATCAGCTGATCAGTTTACATCCAGTTTCCTGGTTCATCTGTTCTTTATTTGCTGCTTTGTGAGCTGTCCATATTATTTTTTAGGCAACACAGATTGGAATCAAAGTGTAGCTCAATTTTTTTTTAGAGAATCCGGGCAGATGTGATTGTTCCTTTGCTTGGCCCTGTAACTTCTGGATAATCTCAATGCCAGATTCACTTAAAGTCTATCTAAAGTCCAAAGTTTTGTTAAGGTTTTGGATAGCATGGTGAGTGGTTAGAACCACTGTCAGATTTTTATTGCTAATTTATAATAATGCTAAAGCTTTGTTTTTGTTTTTTTTCCCTAAATTAACAAGCATGTCATACTTACCAGCTCTGTGGTTTTGCACACAGCAGCCCCGATCCTCTTCATTTCGGGTCCCTCGCCAGCGATCCTGGCTACTCCCCCTCTGCCTCCCAGAGTAAGATGCTTGCCCTGGGGGCACCACTATGTGCTTGCTCCCGAGCTGCTACTCAGCTGCAGCTCAGCCCTGCCACCGCCCTAGGTCTCTCCTCGTTGGGTGTGATTGACAGCAGTGGAAGCCAATGGGCTCCCGCTGTTGTCCAGTCAATGATGAGGGAGAGTCCCCATCCAGCCAAGGCTTTCATAAACATTGCTGGATCGGAGGGGGCTCAGGTAAGGATTGGGAGGGCCGCTGCACACAGAAGGTTTTTTACCTTCATGCATAGAATGCACAGAGGCAAAAAGCCTTTAGAACCACTTTAAAGGTGAAGTTTAATCTTTTTTTTTTTTGCCTTCATCAACATGCTAATGAAGTTTTCAAATAAAACCTTTCTGTGTTCATTTTATACGTTATTTTAGACCCAGTGATGTCATTACTAGGTCTCAGTGTTTTTCTATGCTCTGCAGGTAGGTCATGGCTGGTGAAAGGGAGGTATAGGTCGGTGGAATGCACACTACAGTAATCAGTGCTAAAGATATGGACTGTTACTGTTCTAATGACACTGGCAGGTAAGGGCTTAACACCAGGGGCGATCAAAGGGTTAAATGTGTCCCTGCTGGACAAGCTGATTTGCTCCCCCTGTAACCAATCAGCGTGTGCGCGCTCCCCCACTAGCGGTCCCGCGAAACGACGTACAGTTGACAGAGCCAACCTGTCGCAGTATATGTACTGCTGGCGGTCGGCCAGTGGTTATTTGAATTGCACTAGGTTGGTGCGCCCTTCTCTTGTTTTCATGGTGGAAGGGATTGGCAGGGTGCTGTACATAGCTACTAGAAATATAAAAGCACACTGCCCCAGTACTCCTCCCAGCAGCCCTGATGCAAGCAGCGGGAAGGCTGTTGGGAGAAGTAATGCAAATATCAAATTTTCATCATGGGTGGATGTGCAGACACACTCTTATAGTATGAACTGTCATTTCATATGCAGAGACGCACAAGATGCATTGCTTGCTGCTTGAATTCTGATGACCCAGGAAAAGTGCTATTCCTAGAAAAAAGAAGGAACAAATCCCTACATACACATGTATCTGCAGAGCACACACTGTGAGCTCACTCTACCCCAGAAAACTCAATATTCCCTCTTAATATGTCAATGGCTTGTAGTCTCTAGGGAATAGTCTCAGGAGTAGTGCATAGTGGATGTAGACAGTCCTATGTGCAGAAATCCATACTGAATATTGAGTTAGGATAATGGAGGGTGAGCAAATTTAACCGGAGCTCCACTAATGGACTAAGTATTTACAATAATCCGAATTGTCTGTCACATGCAAGTAATTTCCCTGAAGTCATGTGCCAAGAGAACAAATGTTTTCAATGTTTCCAGCATAACAGTATCAACTTAAAAAAGGAATCCACTTAATGGACAAAAAGGGTTTGTCAGGATGATCTTGTAGTACAACGCAATCAAATGATCCATTTTTGCATTTGCATTCACTTATTGGATACTGCCTATCCATTCATTCTGAAATCCATCTGCACCCTGCTATCTTGCCTTCTGAACCCATATAGCTGCCAGCACCTTCCATAGAACAGATGTGACAAATCCATTTATCATGGTGCCAACGTGATATGTTGGCATGAAATGTATATCTCAGTAATCAGGAGTTTTTTTGGTACAGGACTGTACGCATACACTTGGTTGGCATCTACAAAGTTCAGATTACAAAAGGTTAACTTAGTGTCCATATTTCGTTTAGGGTTTAAGGGTTAAAGTTAAGAGTTTGTATGTATAATTTGGGATGGAGGAGTGTTTTGGTGGGAACCAGATCATTGCCCTTTTGTTAAGTTTTAGATTAAGTCTAAGGCTGGGTTCACACACTGTGTGCGGAGCGGCTCGCAGCAGGGGGTCCGGTGCGTCCCAGTTCTCCGTTTCAGGTCCAAATTTTGCTTGAATTCAGACCTGAAACAAACCAGAAGAAGCACAGGACCCTTCTGCAAACCACTCCACAGCTGTCCCGGAGCTGTATGAACCGGCTCCATTAAGAGCCCGTCACAGTCTTCTGACGCGTGAATTGGATGCGGGGAAACCCGCATCCAATTTACACCAGTGTGAACCCAGCCTAATACTAAATTTGGGGATAACTAAAAGCCCTCCCTTGCAGCGGGGCCGGGCCTGCACTGCAAAGGTTAACTGCTCATTTATGTTTAGGAGGACTGGATACAGCAATGGTAGAAAGTGACGGAAGTGTCCTGGGAGCTGCACATCAAGTCAAGACCTGTTGTATGATAGTGAATGACAGTCATAACCTGGACCCTCACCAGGCCATGCCCCCAACGCATTTCATTCCACCCACCAGAGCCTACTCATGGGGAAGGAGTCTCCAGGTGGAAGGGGCGGTTAAATGCATCATTGATCACCACTCAGTAAAAGAAAGAATATCAGGTGTGTGAAGTGGTTGTGAAGGGCTGGTCATAGAGGTTGTGTGTTAAAGGAAGAGGATACACAGAGCAACCATCGAAGATCTGGTTGCAAAGAAGTAAGTATTAAATGGTCAGCCTCTTGCAAGGTGTGTGTCTCCTCTGGAAGTCTTGATGACGAAATCCATCAGGACATGGCCATACGTGTACTGGAAGTGATACTATCCTGTAGACCGGAAGTGACACCGATTGCTGGAACCTCGGTGTGGACAGATGTGGTGAGATACAGTATTCTCAAGCCTTGTCATGAAATTTTTTCCGATGTACATAGAAAAAATAGCTAAGTGTTTATTTACTGAAATTTTGTGAGTGTTTTTAATCTTGAGTGTGCAATAAAATAAAGTCCCTTTACGGGATTACACTATGTGAAGTATTCTGTCAGAAGTAAAGAAGGTATCTAACAAGAAGTGGCTAACCCAACCTGCAAACTTGTATAAATAAAGCAAGATATGATGATCGGTAAAATGAGAGGCATCTTCATTCGGTGAGTGTGGTGTATCAAGGAGAGTGGTGGTCACCATTTGCACCAGGGTGAAGATTTTATGAGTAGATTTTGGGATCGCTATCTGGAGGCACTTAACTCTGTATACTAAGGACTCTTCTTTGACTATGCACTTACCCAGACGTGGACTTGTGTACATGTAATTTAAATGGTGAAGAGCTGCCTGGAATAAGGGACTGTTTTTTTTTAATTGTACCAATTGAAATATCATATATGGAAGCTGCCAACTAATTCCTTTTATATTAAGTGTTTTATATAATCTTTGATATTGTGTGACCCTCTAAGCGCGGAGTGTTTTAGACCCATTTATTATTTATTAGATTATACGGGAAGGTATAAACATTTCCAAGGGTATTTTGCCTGAATGATTAAATTAAATTAAATTCTCTAATGCTGCAATAAACGTTCTAACCACTGTGTGATAAGACACTTTTAATTAATAGAAGATTATGGAAGTCATTAACCTAATTACATTTTTAATTGACTGTTGCACTTGGAAGTGGAACTATGGAACCATGCAAAAAATGTATCTAGAATTCGGCAGCAATTATAGACCATTCACATCAGTCGCTGTGCACAAAGGAGCTTTCAATGGAATGGCTCACAGTATATCAGAGAAATGCATACACACAAACAGGACCAATTTGGGAAGAAGCCAGATAAAATGGAACCTAACTCTTGAAGTTTTGTCTAATAAAGACAGGCAAAAGAACAAAGCACTAGGACTCACCAGTATTGGCCCTTGACTCTCTGCAGCTGATCTTTTCTCCATTACTTACCTACCATGCCTTGTTCTACACACTGTGGTTGATTTACTAAAACTGGAGAGTGCAAAATCTGGTGCAGCTGTGCATGGTAGCCAATCAGATTCTAACTTCAGCTTGTTCAGTTTAGCCCCGTACACACGTACCGATCGTCGGCCAAACGATCGGCCGTCTTTTGTCCGAGGGCTGTCTTGTCTGTTGAAAAGTGCAAAAGACTACACACGAATTTTGTCGGCCAACAACAGCCGACTGCAGAAGTGATGTCATGTGATGGTTAACTTTCCTTGTCTTTTTTCTTTTCTGAGCATGCCCAGTCTTGCAAATCTGCTGTCTGTCGGCCGAAATCTGTACTGACTGGCGAACAATCGGCCGTTCTGGTGTTGGCCAACAAAAATTTTAATGCTTGCACGACAGATTCTGTTCGGCCGAAAATGTGCTGTCGGAAGCATCATACTAACAAGCCTACAATCGGCCGATCGGTCGTCGGCGGAATATTTACGGCCGACAATCGGTACGTGTGTACGGGCCTTTAAGCTTTGCCAAAAAACTTGGAAGCTGATTTATTTCTATTCAGAGCTGCACCAGATTTTGCACTCTCCAGTTTTTGTAAATCAACCTCAATGTCTCAGCATTGAGGTGGCCATCTTGGTAGAGGCAGGGCTTTGCTTCTTCATGTGAGATCTTCCAGCAAGGAGAACAGTGAGCAGCACAGCAATTGAATTACTAAATCTCATTCCAAATATGCTAAGATTAGCAGTCAGAGGCAGCAGTGTCTTAGATTTCACACTGCACAGGGAGTACTCTTATGAAGCAAGTCAATCATACCCTTTTTCAATCAAACAGTCAATCATAAAGCACATTATAGTGCAAAAGCAATGTAAGTTAGTTCAACACATATAAATAAATAAATAAATATATCAAGCCAATATAGTAAATTCAAATTGATAAAGTCTGTGTAATCATGCCAGAAAAAAATGTGAAAAATTGAAAAGTTAATATGCAGATGATAAAAAGTTCCATTTAGGATGATATTGTTAACCTCCCTGGCGGTATGATTCTTTCGGATTTTAGGTGCTGAAAGCGGTACCATTATTTTGCATGTAATTCTTAAGAATGAGCAGCCCAAACCAACTATTTACATATGATTTTTTTTTTTTTTACTGTGCGTTCTTCGTTCTTCTTTATAACATCTCGGGTATGATAAAGTTTGAAACACAATATCATAAATTATAATATAATAAATAACTATAAATAAGTTAAAGTATGTATATATGCATACATATATATATATATATATATATATATACATAAAAAGTACAGTAAAACTGCAGGAAAGGGCACTGGGGGGCAACTAATGTGAATTTTTTTTATTTTGCATTGTATCAGTGTGTTTGGTGTGTTTTACTTTTAAATTTGCCGCCGGTTCCACCCCCCTGCGAACGTCACGGGGCAGGAGACGGAAGCCGGGGCACACAGAGCATCGGGAGGAAGATCCGCCGTTGCACACCGCCGGGATACATCGCTGGACCCCGGTGACAAGGTAAGTAACCCCTCTTCCAGGATCCAGCGATCTTCCTAGCGGTACCCTGAGTGTGGCTCGGGGTTACCGCTTTTGGCACTGAAATTTAACCCCGAGCCACACTCGGGAATACCGCTAGGAAGGTTAAAGGACAGAATACATGCTGGCTTAAACTGATGAAAAAAATTGTTTTTTTACATTTTTTATTGGATGTGTTTTATAGCAGAAAGTAAAAACTCAATATATATTTTTTTCAAAATTGACGGTCTTTTTTTGTTTATAGCGCAAAAAATAAAACCCGCAGAGATGACCCCTTTAGGAATTAATTGTAGTTATTTAAAAATGGTGTCACTCTTCAGCCATACAGCATGGTGGATACTTTACAAAAAAAAAAGAAACGATTTTTAAAGACGTAAACCTTCATTCCTTTTTTTTTTTTCTTTTTACAGGAGTTTGCCTTTAAATCCTCTGGCAGCTGAGACGTGAAAACATATCTTCACGTCTCACAAAACCTCAAGTGGTTTCACTCATTTCATGGGGATTCATCAACATTACAGCTGCGAAAAACTCAACCCCAACCGTGGCATATCTGGAATTTGAACAACATTCTTTTCTCCATGAGGCATGAGGGCCTTAATTAGCTGGAGAGGTTAGCCATGAAAGCTTCATTTGCTAGCCTAATGTGAGACATTCCCTCTCCAGACACACTGTGGAAATGTTTCTGTTGTGTAAATCACAAAAAGCACTCGGTAACCTACTTGTGCTCATTTTTTTTTTTGGTAACCCAGTATCCCTCAATTATTTGTGTGTCATCTGGTGTTGTACATGTGCTCATGTAAAGTGCGAGGGAATCGTCTAGCAAATCTGTCCCAAACAGATGTCCCAAACTGCAAAAACACCGCCTGAAATACACTGTTATTGTATGGAAAGGCATAGTCCCAATATTGTATTACAGCCATTTCTAGATTCACCATGGAATGTTTAACCCCCGTCAGGACCAGGGATTCCATTCTTACATGTATTATCCAAATTTTAGGGCTTATTTAACCACTTCTGGACCTTAATGACCAGGCCATTTTTTGCGATACGGCACTGCGTTACTTTAACTGACAATTGCGGGGTCGTGTCACGCTATACCCAAATAAAATTGATGTCCTTTTTTTGCCACAAATAAAGTTTTATTTTGGTGGTATTTGATCTGCGCTATAAACAAAAAAATAAAAAGAGTGACAAATCTGAAAAAAAAAATTATATTTTTCACTTTCTGCTATAAAACTAATAGAGCAGCACGAAATGCCAGCAGAATGCTTGGATGTATAGGGAGAGGTATAAGCAGTAGAAAGAGAGAAGTGCTTATGCCGCTGTACAGAACACTGGTGAGACCTCACTTGGAGTATTGTGCGCAGTACTGGAGGCCATATCTCCAGAAGGATATAGATACTCTAGAGAGAGTTCAGAGAAGAGCTACTAAACTAGTACATGGATTGCAGGAAAAAACTTACCAGGAAAGGTTAAAGGACCTTAACATGTATAGCATGGAAGAAAGAAGAGACAGAGGGGATATGATAGAAACTTTTAAATACATAAAGGGAATCAACTCGGTAAAGGAGGAGAGCATATTTAAAAGAAGAAAAACTATCCCAAGAGGACAGTTTTAAATTAGAGGGGCAAAGGTTTAAAAGTAATATGAGGAAGTATTACTTTACTGAGAGAGTAGTGGATGCATGGAATAACCTTCCTGCAGAAGTGGTAGCTGCAAATACAGTGAAGGAGTTTAAGCATGCATGGGATAGGCATAAGGCTATCCTTCATATAAGATAGGGCCAGGGACTATTCATAGGATTCAGATACATTGGGCAGACTAGATGGGCCAAATGGTTCTTATCTGCTGACACATTCTATGTTTCTATGTTTCTATAAAACATTCCCATAAAAAAAACATTTAAAAATCATTTTTTTCATAATTTTAAGCCAATTTGTATTCTGCTTTTGGTAAAAAAAATCCCAATAACTGTATATTGATTGGTTTGCACAAAAGTTATCAAGTCTACAAACTTAGGGAAAGAGTTATGTCATTTTTAATTTTTTTTTATTTTCTTACTAGTAATGGTGGCGATCAGCGATTTTTAGCGGGAGTGTGACATTGCAGCGGACGGATCGGACACCTAACTGACATTTGTGACACCTTTGGGGGAACCAGTGACGTTACTACAGTAATCTGTGCTAAAAATATGCACTGTTACTGTACTAAAGATACTGGCAAGGAAGGGGTTAAAGCGGAGTTCCGGGCAAAAGCTTTTTTTGGGATAAAAATACCCCTAGGACAGTCAGGGCTAGTGCATTTAACTAACAATAGCCTCTTAACTGTCCTCTGCTTAGTGAACCTGTAAGAAGAAAAACTTACCTTGAAAATTTCTTGTCCAGCGCTGCAATCTGCAGTGTGGGCAGCTGAAGCCAGAGCATCTCTCATCATGTCCTTCTTCCTGGATGTCGGAGCCCCAGAATGCCCTGCTCGTCACTTCCGGGGCAGGCGCGTAATCCTGCAGCTGGTTCTGCGCATGCCCAGAAGCTGTTCTAATGCATTCAGCAGGGAATGACGCGCCTGCCCTGGAAGTGACGAGGGTGCAGGCGCATTGACTCCTGGGATTGATGACACTCATCTCCCAGGAGTCAATGCAAAGGAGGAAGTGACTTCGGGGGCCGCGGCCGCAGGAGGAGGAAGTGGAAGGAAGGTAAGTATATTTTCAGAAAAAATCAGGTAAGTGAAACAAAAAAAAAATAATAACTATCCAATTCTTATTCAGGATCTTTTAATCTAACGGAAACTGCAAAGATGAAAAATAGGGTGGAACTCCGCTTTAACACCATAGGCGATCAAAAGGTTAAATGTGTCCCTAGGGGGGGATTTCTAACTGTGGGGGGATGGACTTGCTGCATGAAGACGGAGATCTGTGTTCCTAAATAAGAGGAACACAGGATCCCTGTGTTCATCACTGACAGAACAGCGGTCTGCCATGTTTACAACAGTAGACCACCGTTCTGTCTATACGGGGAGCGATGGTGGGTGCCCGGCAGCAATTGCGGACTCCGGACCGGCAAATTGGTTTCCCCTGTGTTGAATGGTTGCGCACGCGCCCCTGTTATCGGTCCCGCGAAGAGACGTACAGGTACGTCATTTTGTGGGACAGTGCCAACCTGCTGAAGTATATATACTGCTGGAGGCCGACAAGTGGTTAAAGGGTAACTCCACTTTCGTGGGGAAAAAAATAGCAAATAAAGAGAAAATAATATATAGAAAAAAAAAGGAAAATGTTTGTTGGAACCCAACTACACATTACAAGGAATTGGACTTTCAAAGGCACATCATAAGATAGACTGGATACACATAATTGTTAAAAGAAAAACTTTTTATTAAACAAATTCTAAAATTACAGAGCGGGGGGGATAGAAAGCATCCACACTCGATAATAAAGTTAATCACATCATAAAATAAAAGCCACACATCATATCAGTACAGCAGTATACAGATGTAGACATTTTTTAGAATTGATCTGATTAACAGTCAACAAATACTTGATTTGAGGAGTCTGTCTGATTAGAGGTCAACGCGTTTCGCGGAAAGCTTCATCAGGACCAAAATTAATGAAGACAATTCTTAAGGTAGAGAGATAACAAAAGTTAGTTAGTACAATATGGCTTCCTGGAGGTGTTCTGTAAACAGAATGTATACTGGCCACACCCCAGAAACAGCATTTCCTGCTTGTGTGATTGGCTCACCAATTTTCCCAGGAGTCTGCCTAAGATACAAGTCAGATTTCAGACATCCCCTGGGACACATTTTTGGCGAGATACTCCCAATAGGAACACGTCTAAAGGGATGCAGGTCCAGGAGTTTTCCTCATTAGTGCTCTGCAGCTGCACAGTTGATTAATAATTAGGAAATCATTCCCATTAGGCCCACACAGCACAGAGGCACAGAGGAACAAACAAGGGATTTACATAGTTACATAGTTAGTCAGGTTGAAAAAAGTCCATCTGGCTTAACCAATAAAAAACAAAAAACTGATTTCTTCAGAATAACAAAAATTAAGAATCTGTAACAAAGGTTGTTATAATCCTTGCCATGTACATCGAGGGGAGTGTTTTTTTCTCAACAAAAGTCGAGTTACACTTTAAAGGAAGATATAACTTTTCTTATGAAAATCATATAATGTATACATTAATTGCTAGAAAAGCCATTTTATCTATTAGGCGCCATGCACACTGGGCTTAAAGTGGAACCTCACTCTCTCAATCAACATTGATTATTTTTAATCCTTATGCTGCTAGCATTAGTAAATACAGTAGATAGGAAAGTATATCATATGTACTTGTTTTAAACTTTTTTTTTTACATTTCTTCAGCTACTTCCTGGTTTCCAGGCTTAGGCAAATGATGTCATACATCCCAGGAGTCTTCAGGAGAGGAGGGAGGGTTCTCAGCTCAGCCTTTGCCTGAGCTAAGGGCTGATTAATTCCAGGAAGTAAATTATACATGAATCATCCGCCCTTACTCAAGATGGCCACACTCAGAAATGCTAGGGGGTGTTTTTCAAAATGATTTTCCAGCAAAATAAAGCATGGAGACATGGATGGATGGGGGAGATTGCTTTGAATAATAGAAATGAATTAAATAGCATTTTTGGTTTGTGGTGCTCAGATACAGTGCAGTTCCACTTTAACCACTTCCCGCCGGGAGGATGTCCATGGATGTCCTCTGGTTTCGGTGGTTTTACTGGAATGACACATCATTCCGATATGTATCTCTTCAGCCGACGATTCCCTTTCTACGGGTGGCAAAAAGGGGTCACACCCCCCTCCCACAGCCACTGTTGCTGCCGCCTCTCCTGGGCTCCACTGTCCAATCACGGAGCCTGAGAGCGATACGTTCCTGTCTCCCTGTAACCCCGGGAACTGGGAGCAACAAGTAGTTAGTCACTTCCGGTTCTGTCTCTTTGTTTACCCGGGCAGGAAAGCAGCCGATCTGTGTCTGATCGCCTGCATAGGAGGCTGGAGGAGAGATGTGGGGTCTAATAGACCTCAGATCTCTCCATAAAGAGGACCTGTCACGGCCCATGCCCTCACAAAGGATGTTGTTTATCCCTTGTGATAGCAATAAAGTTTATCCAAATAAAAAAAAAAAATGGAAAAATTATTATTTTTTGCATAAAATAAGTAAAAAAATAAAATAATGTAAAGCACCCCTGTCCCACCGTGCTTACGCAAAAATGTGAACACATACGTTACTCCCGTGTGCATATGTAAACGGTGATCGCACCACACATGTGAGGTATTGTCGCGAACGTCAGAGAGAGAGCAGAGAGAGAGCAATAATTCTATCACCAGACCTCCTGTGCAACTCTAAACTGGTAACCTGTAAAGGCGTTTAAAGCGTTACCTATGGAGAATTTTAAGCACCGTAGTTTGCTGCCATTCCACTTTTAAAGTGTGACATGTTAGGTATCTATTTACTCAGTATTAGTGTTGAGCGAACACGGACTGTATTATTCGTGTTCGTACCGAATAATTGGATTTTTGTTACCCGAACACGAACACGGACACTTTACTGTATATTCGGGTAAAAATCCGTGTTCGGTCGTTTTATTTCCGGGTTTTGCATGCTTTGGCGCTCTTTTCATGGCGGGCTTTCAACAGCCAATCAACAATCGTTTAACTGGTGTGCCTTAAGCCATCCCAGCCATGCCTGCAAATGTCTCAGTAGCTGTGATTGGCCGTCTGAAGCATGTGACCAAGTCTTTATAAGTTCGAGGCAGCCGCAGCGGCGTCATTATGCTGCTTAGATCAGGGACAGAGCACACATCAATGTGCTGGCTGCTGATTAGGGAAAGATAGGCAGGAAAAAACCATTTGTGTCCGGATAGAATTGAGGGACAGGTCGGAGTGTTTAGGCAGGGCGAGTTGTAGGCATTTTAGGGATAGAGTCTGCTGAATTATAGGGTCAGTGTCTTCTGCAAACTAAAATCGATATTGCTGTGTGGGGGTTGGGGTCTGCACTCAATCCTGATCTACGATCTCTTCTCAATCCTGTTAGGGAGAGGCTGCTGCTGAATTTTAGGGTCAGAGTGTTCTACAAACTACAATCGATATTGCTGTGTGGGGTGGGGTCTGCACTTAGTTCTCCTGATCTACGATCTCTTCTCAATCCTGTTAGGGACAGAGTCTGCTGAATTTTAGGGAAACTGTGTTCTACAAACTACAATCGATATTGCTGTGTGGTGTGGGATAGGAGATAGGCAGGTGTCAGTGATCCACATCCATTTTTCTGTGTGTGGGCTGCAGTGAACACAATCTTTTTGGGGTGCAGTGAACACAATCCTTTTGGAGTGCAGTGAACAAAATCTTTGTGGGGTGCAGTGAACAAAACCTTTGTGGGGGTACAGTGAACACAATCTTTGTGGGGTGCAGTGAAGACAATCCTTGTGGGGTGCAGTGAAGACAATCCTTGTGGGGTGCAGTGAACAAAATCTTTGGGGGGTACAGTGAACACAATCTTTGTGGGGTGCAGAGAAGACAATCCTTGTGGGATGCAGTGAACAAAATCTTTGGGGGGGTACAGTGAACACAATCTTTGTGGGGTGCAGTGAACAAAACCTTTGTGGGGTGCAGTGAACACAATCTTTGTGGGGTGCAGTGAAGACAATCCTTGTGGGGTGCAGTGAAGACAATCCTTGTGGGGTGCAGTGAACAAAATCTTTGGGGGGTACAGTGAACACAATCTTTGTGGGGTGCAGTGAACAAAACCTTTGTGGGGTACAGTGAACACAATCTTTGTGGGGTGCAGTGAACAAAACCTTTGTGGGGTACAGTGAACACAATCTTTGTGGGGTGCAGTGAAGACAATCCTTTTGGAGTGCAGTGAACACAATCTTTGTGGGGTACAGTGAACACAATCTTTGTGTGGTGCAGTGAACAAAACCTTTGTGGGGTACAGTGAACACAATCTTTGTGGGGTGCAGTGAACACAATCTTTGTGGGGTGCAGTGAACAAAACCTTTGTGGGGTGCAGTGAACACAACCTTTGTGGGGTACAGTGAACACAATCTTTGTGGGGTGCAGTGAACAAAACCTTTGTGGGGTACAGTGAACACAATCTTTGTGGGGTGCAGTGAACAAAACCTTTGTGGGGTACAGTGAACACAATCTTTGTGGGGTGCAGTGAACAAAACCTTTGTGGGGTACAGTGAACACAATCTTTGTGGGGTGCAGTGAAGACAATCCTTTTGGAGTGCAGTGAACAAAATCTTTGTGGGGTACAGTGAACACAATCTTTGTGGGGTGCAGTGAACAAAATCTTTGTGGGGTACAGTGAACACAATCTTTGTGGGGTGCAGTGAAGACAATCCTTGTGGGGTGCAGTGAAGACAATCCTTGTGGGGTGCAGTGAACAAAACCTTTGTGGGGTACAGTGAACACAATCTTTGTGGGGTACAGTGAACACAATCTTTGTGGGGTGCAGTGAACAAAACCTTTGTGGGGTACAGTGAACACAATCTTTGTGGGGTGCAGTGAAGACAATCCTTGTGGGGTGCAGTGAAGACAATCCTTGTGGGGTGCAGTGAACAAAACCTTTGTGGGGTACAGTGAACACAATCTTTGTGGGGTGCAGTGAACAAAATCTTTGTGGGGTACAGTGAACACAATCTTTGTGGGGTGCAGTGAAGACAATCCTTGTGGGGTGCAGTGAAGACAATCCTTGTGGGGTGCAGTGAACAAAACCTTTGTGGGGTACAGTGAACACAATCTTTGTGGGGTACAGTGAACACAATCTTTGTGGGGTGCAGTGAAGACAATCCTTGTGGGGTGCAGTGAAGACAATCCTTGTGGGGTGCAGTGAACAAAATCTTTGGGGGGTACAGTGAACACAATCTTTGTGGGGTGCAGTGAACAAAACCTTTGTGGGGTACAGTGAACACAATCTTTGTGGGGTGCAGTGAACAAAACCTTTGTGGGGTACAGTGAACAAAACCTTTGTGGGGTGCAGTGAACAAAACCTTTGTGGGGTGCAGTGAACACAACCTTTGTGGGGTACAGTGAACACAATCTTTGTGGGGTGCAGTGAACAAAACCTTTGTGGGGTACAGTGAACACAATCTTTGTGGGGTGCAGTGAACACAATCTTTGTGGGGTGCAGTGAACAAAACCTTTGTGGGGTGCAGTGAACACAAACTTTGTGGGGTACAGTGAACACAATCTTTGTGGGGTGCAGTGAACAAAACCTTTGTGGGGTACAGTGAACACAATCTTTGTGGGGTGCAGTGAACAAAACCTTTGTGGGGTACAGTGAACACAATCTTTGTGGGGTGCAGTGAACACAATCTTTGTGGGGTGCAGTGAACAAAACCTTTGTGGGGTGCAGTGAACACAACCTTTGTGGGGTACAGTGAACACAATCTTTGTGAGGTGCAGTGAAGACAATCCTTGTGGGGTGCAGTGAAGACAATCCTTGTGGGGTGCAGTGAACAAAATCTTTGGGGGGTACAGTGAACACAATTTTTGTGGGGTGCAGTGAACAAAACCTTTGTGGGGTACAGTGAACACAATCTTTGTGGGGTGCAGTGAACAAAACCTTTGTGGGGTACAGTGAACACAATCTTTGTGGGGTGCAGTGAAGACAATCCTTTTGGAGTGCAGTGAACAAAATCTTTGTGGGGTACAGTGAACACAATCTTTGTGGGGTGCAGTGAAGACAATCCTTGTGGGGTGCAGTGAAGACAATCCTTGTGGGGTGCAGTGAACAAAATCTTTGGGGGGTACAGTGAACACAATCTTTGTGGGGTGCAGTGAACAAAACCTTTGTGGGGTACAGTGAACACAATCTTTGTGGGGTGCAGTGAACAAAACCTTTGTGGGGTACAGTGAACACAATCTTTGTGGGGTGCAGTGAAGACAATCCTTTTGGAGTGCAGTGAACACAATCTTTGTGGGGTGCAGTGAACAAAACCTTTGTGGGGTACAGTGAACACAATCTTTGTGGGGTACAGTGAACACAATCTTTGTGGGGTACAGTGAACACAATCTCATACTTCTGAAGCTTTGAGGGTGCTGCCTGTTCTATACTCCTCCTCCTCCTCCTCCTCATCCATCCTTTTAGGTGTACAAACAATAGTAATTGGGGCCTAGTGTGCTTCTGTACGTGTGAAAAACATACACTTTTTTTTTATCATATTTCCTATTCCGCTATTCAATAAAAACCTTTGGGGCTCAATTAAATTGCGGAATAGTCTGTGTCGGTACGTGTGAGATCCACCTTTCCAAGTTTTTGGGGTTCATCTCATACTTCTGAAGCTTTGAGGGTGCTGCCTGTTCTATACTCCTCCTCCTCCTCTTCCTCATCCATCCTTTTAGGTGTACAAACAATAGTAATTGGGGCCTAGTGTGCTTCTGTACGTGTGAAAAACATACACTTTTTTTTGATCATATTTCCTATTCCGCTATTCTATAAAAACCTTTGGGGCTCAATTAAATTGCGGAATAGTCTGTGTCGGTACGTGTGAGATCCACCTTTCCAAGTTTTTGGGGTTCATCTCATACTTCTGAAGCTTTGAGGGTGCTGCCTGTTCTATACTCCTCCTCCTCCTCCTCCTCATCCATCCTTTTAGGTGTACAAACAATAGTAATTGGGGCCTAGTGTGCTTCTGTACGTGTGAAAAACATACACTTTTTTTTTATCATATTTCCTATTCCGCTATTCAATAAAAACCTTTGGGGCTCAATTAAATTGCGGAATAGTCTGTGTCGGTACGTGTGAGATCCACCTTTCCAAGTTTTTGGGGTTCATCTCATACTTCTGAAGCTTTGAGGGTGCTGCCTGTTCTATACTCCTCCTCTTCCTCCTCCTCCTCATCCATCCTTTTAGGTGTACAAACAATAGTAATTGGGGCCTAGTGTGCTTCTGTACGTGTGAAAAACATACACTTTTTTTTGATCATATTTCCTATTCCGCTATTCAATAAAAACCTTTGGGGCTCAATTAAATTGCGGAATAGTCTGTGTCGGTACGTGTGAGATCCACCTTTCCAAGTTTTTGGGGTTCATCTCATACTTCTGAAGCTTTGAGGGTGCTGCCTGTTCTATACTCCTCCTCCTCCTCTTCCTCATCCATCCTTTTAGGTGTACAAACAATAGTAATTGGGGCCTAGTGTGCTTCTGTACGTGTGAAAAACATACACTTTTTTTTTATCATATTTCCTATTCCGCTATTCTATAAAACCCTTTGGGGCTCAATTAAATTGCGGAATAGTCTGTGTCGGTACGTGTGAGATCCACCTTTCCAAGTTTTTGGGGTTCATCTCATACTTCTGAAGCTTTGAGGGTGCTGCCTGTTCTATACTCCTCCTCCTCCTCCTCCTCATCCATCCTTTTAGGTGTACAAACAATAGTAATTGGGGCCTAGTGTGCTTCTGTACGTGTGAAAAACATACACTTTTTTTTGATCATATTTCCTATTCCGCTATTCAATAAAAACCTTTGGGGCTCAATTAAATTGCGGAATAGTCTGTGTCTGTACGTGTGAGATCCACCTTTCCAAGTTTTTGGGGTTCATCTCATACTTCTGAAGGTTTGAGGGTGCTGCCTGTTCTATACTCCTCCTCCTCCTCCTTTTACATCCTTTTAGGTGTACAAACAATAGTAATTGGGGCCTAGTGTGCTTCTGTACGTGTGAAAAACATACACTTTTTTTTTATCATATTTCCTATTCCGCTATTCAATAAAAACCTTTGGGGCTCAATTAAATTGCGGAATAGTCTGTGTCGGTACGTGTGAGATCCACCTTTCCAAGTTTTTGGGGTTCATCTCATACTTCTGAAGCTTTGAGGGTGCTGCCTGTTCTATACTCCTCCTCCTCCTCTTCCTCATCCATCCTTTTAGGTGTACAAACAATAGTAATTGGGGCCTAGTGTGCTTCTGTACGTGTGAAAAACATACACTTTTTTTTGATCATATTTCCTATTCCGCTATTCTATAAAAACCTTTGGGGCTCAATTAAATTGCGGAATAGTCTGTGTCGGTACGTGTGAGATCCACCTTTCCAAGTTTTTGGGGTTCATCTCATACTTCTGAAGCTTTGAGGGTGCTGCCTGTTCTATACTCCTCCTCCTCCTCTTCCTCATCCATCCTTTTAGGTGTACAAACAATAGTAATTGGGGCCTAGTGTGCTTCTGTACGTGTGAAAAACATACACTTTTTTTTTATCATATTTCCTATTCCGCTATTCTATAAAAACCTTTGGGGCTCAATTAAATTGCGGAATAGTCTGTGTCGGTACGTGTGAGATCCACCTTTCCAAGTTTTTGGGGTTCATCTCATACTTCTGAAGCTTTGAGGGTGCTGCCTGTTCTATACTCCTCCTCCTCCTCTTCCTCATCCATCCTTTTAGGTGTACAAACAATAGTAATTGGGGCCTAGTGTGCTTCTGTACGTGTGAAAAACATACACTTTTTTTTGATCATATTTCCTATTCCGCTATTCAATAAAAACCTTTGGGGCTCAATTAAATTGCGGAATAGTCTGTGTCGGTACGTGTGAGATCCACCTTTCCAAGTTTTTGGGGTTCATCTCATACTTCTGAAGCTTTGAGGGTGCTGCCTGTTCTATACTCCTCCTCCTCCTCTTCCTCATCCATCCTTTTAGGTGTACAAACAATAGTAATTGGGGCCTAGTGTGCTTCTGTACGTGTGAAAAACATACACTTTTTTTTGATCATATTTCCTATTCCGCTATTCAATAAAAACCTTTGGGGCTCAATTAAATTGCGGAATAGTCTGTGTCGGTACGTGTGAGATCCACCTTTCCAAGTTTTTGGGGTTCATCTCATACTTCTGAAGCTTTGAGGGTGCTGCCTGTTCTATACTCCTCCTCCTCCTCCTCATCCATCCTTTTAGGTGTACAAACAATAGTAATTGGGGCCTAGTGTGCTTCTGTACGTGTGAAAAACATACACTTTTTTTTGATCATATTTCCTATTCCGCTATTCAATAAAAACCTTTGGGGCTCAATTAAATTGCGGAATAGTCTGTGTCTGTACGTGTGAGATCCACCTTTCCAAGTTTTTGGGGTTCATCTCATACTTCTGAAGCTTTGAGGGTGCTGCCTGTTCTATACTCCTCCTCCTCCTCCTCCTCCTCATCCATCCTTTTAGGTGTACAAACAATAGTAATTGGGGCCTAGTGTGCTTCTGTACGTGTGAAAAACATACACTTTTTTTGATCATATTTCCTATTCCGCTATTCAATAAAAACCTTTGGGGCTCAATTAAATTGCGGAATAGTCTGTGTCGGTACGTGTGAGATCCACCTTTCCAAGTTTTTGGGGTTCATCTCATACTTCTGAAGCTTTGAGGGTGCTGCCTGTTCTATACTCCTCCTCCTCCTCTTCCTCATCCATCCTTTTAGGTGTACAAACAATAGTAATTGGGGCCTAGTGTGCTTCTGTACGTGTGAAAAACATACACTTTTTTTTGATCATATTTCCTATTCCGCTATTCTATAAAAACCTTTGGGGCTCAATTAAATTGCGGAATAGTCTGTGTCGGTACGTGTGAGATCCACCTTTCCAAGTTTTTGGGGTTCATCTCATACTTCTGAAGCTTTGAGGGTGCTGCCTGTTCTATACTCCTCCTCCTCCTCTTCCTCATCCATCCTTTTAGGTGTACAAACAATAGTAATTGGGGCCTAGTGTGCTTCTGTACGTGTGAAAAACATACACTTTTTTTTGATCATATTTCCTATTCCGCTATTCAATAAAAACCTTTGGGGCTCAATTAAATTGCGGAATAGTCTGTGTCGATACGTGTGAGATCCACCTTTCCAAGTTTTTGGGGTTCATCTCATACTTCTGAAGATTTGAGGGTGCTGCCTGTTCCATACTCCTCTTCCTCATCCTCCCTTTAGGGTAGGAAAAAATTTAATCGGGCCTAGTCTGTGTTTGTACGTGTGAGATACACAGTTTTTTATCCTATTCCGCTATTCAATACACACCCTTTTGGTGTAAAAAACATTAAATTGCGGCATAGTTTGCATATTTGACTGTGAGATACACCCGTGCGATACTGTTGTTCTTTTGTTCCGCTATTCAATAAAGACCTTTCTAGGGCAAGATCTTAAATTTCAGAAATATGAGGAGAGCGTCAAATAGGGGCCGTGGCCTGGGTCGTGGTGGTGCTGCTGCTAGAGCTCCTGTTGCAAGGAGAGGACGTGGTCGATCTGTGCCAGCTACACGCACAAGTGAAACACCTTCCTCAAGTGTGAGTAGGCGACAGAACCTGCATCAGTATTTGGTAGGGCATCATACGCCCCTAGAAGTGATGAGGCCAGAACAAGTGGAGGCGATAGTAGATTGGTTTGCTGCTGACAGTGCCTCCAGTTCCTTCACATTGTCTCCCACCCAGTCTACTGCAGAAAGGTCACAGTTGGCACCTGCAGCCGATGTCCAACCGTCTTTCACCTCACCCCCTTGCAAATCAGGCAAGCAGTCTGAGCCCCAAGCCATACAGCAGTCTCTTCTTCTTTTTGATGACTCTGTCAGCAGGGTTTCCCAGGGCCATCCACCTAGCCCTGCCCCAGAAGTGGAAGAGATTGAGTGCAGCGATGCCCAACCACTTATTTCTCAAGATGAGTACATGCAAGGATCATCGCAGCACGTCTCCGATGATGACGAAACGCAGGTGCCAACTGCTGCGGCGTTCAGCATTGTGGAGACCGACAAGGAGGGCAGGGGTGAAGACTGGGTGGAAGATGATGTGGAGGACGATGAGGTCCTCGACCCCACATGGAATGAACGTCATGTAGGTGACCTGAGTAGTTTGGAGGAAGAGGCGGTGGTCGCACAGAGCCACCAGCACAGCAGAAGAGGGAGCAGGGTGCAGAAGCGGAGCGGCCGTGCCCTAGACACTACGCCCGCTACTGCCCAACGCAGCAAGGGAACGAGCGCACCAAAGTCAGCTCAAAGGAGTTCTCTAGCGTGGAAGTTCTTTAGAAAATGTGCTGATGACAGGACACGAGTGGTTTGCACCCTGTGCAATCAGAGCTTGAAGCGAGGCATAAACCTTCTCAACCTGAGCACAACCTGCATGATCAGGCATCTAAGTGCAAAGCACGAGCTGCAGTGGAGTACACACCTTCAAAACCAAGAAACGTCTCTGGCTCATCCTGCTTCCTCTTCTGCTGCAGTCTCAGCCGCTCCAGCCACATCTGTAGTGATACCGGCACCTGCCACCCCGCAAACAGACGATCTGTCAGCAACACCACCACCTGGGTCACCAACAACCATCTCCACAATGTCCCGTGGAAGCGTTCAGATTTCCATCTCCCAAACACTTGAGAGGAAGAGGAAGTACCCCCCTACCCACCCGCGATCCCTGGCCCTAAATGCCAGCATTTCAAAATTATTGGCCTTTGAAATGCTGTCATTCCGTCTGGTGGAGACGCACAGTTTTAAAAACCTTATGTCGGTGGCTGTCCCACAGTACGTCGTGCCCAGCCGCCACTACTTTTCCAGGCAAGCCATCCCTTCCCTACACAACCAAGTGGGGGAAAAAATCAGGTGTGCACTGCGCAACGCCATCTGTGCCAAGGTCCACCTAACTACCGATACGTGGACCAGTAAGCACGGTCAGGGGCGTTATATCTCCCTAACGGCACACTGGGTAAATGCAGTGGCGGATGGGCCTGAGGCGGATAGCAATTTGGCGCATGTCCTTCCACCACCGAGGATTGCAGGGCGCTTCAGTTTGCCTCCTGTTCCTAACTCCTCCTACTCCGCTTCCTCATCCTCTACCGCCTCCTCATCCGGACAGCGTAACACCTTCACCACCAACTTCAGCACGGCCAGGGGTAAACGACAGCAGGCAGTTTTACAACTTGCCTGTTTGGGGGACAAACCACACACCGCGCAGGAGTTGTGGAGGAGCATGGAACAGCAAACAAATAAGTGGTTGCTGCCAGCGAGCCTCAAGCCCGGCCTGGTGGTGTGCGATAACGGGAGAAATCTCATAGCAGCTCTGGGCCTAGCCGGTTTGACGCACATCCCTTGCCTGGCGCATGTGCTGAATTTGGTGGTGCAGAGGTTCCTTAAAAACTACCCCGATATGTCAGAGCTGCTGCAGAAAGTGCGGGCCGTTTGTGCGCACTTTCGGCGTTCTCACCCTGCTGCTGCTCGACTGGCAGCGCTGCAGCGTAACTTCGGCCTTCCCGCTCACCGCCTCATATGTGACGTGCCCACAAGGTGGAACTCCACCTTGCACATGCTGGAAAGACTGTGCGAGCAGCAGCAGGCCATAGTGGAGTTTCAGCTGCAGCACGCACGCGTGAGTCGCTCTGCGGAACAGCACCACTTCACCACCAATAACTGGGCCTCCATGCGAGACCTGTGTGCCTTGTTGCGCTGTTTTGAGTACTCCACCAACATGGCCAGTGGCAATGACGCCGTTCTCAGCTTAACTATCCCACTTCTATGCCTCCTTGAAAAAACAATTCGGGCGATGATGGAAGAGGATGTGGCACAGGATGAGGAGGAGGAGGAGGAGGATGAAGAGGTAACATTTCAAAGGCTTTCAGGGCACTCATTCGCAAGGGGCTCCGAGGGTGGGTTCCTGCACACACAAACGCCAGGGACACAATTGTCCAGCAGGGGCACAGTTCTGGAGGATGAGGAGGATGAGGAGGAGGAGGAGCTGGAGGAGGAGATGGAACCATGTTCACAGCAGGGTGGCACCCAGGCCAGCTCATGGCCATCACTGGTGCGTGGCTGGGGGGATACAGAGGACACGGACGATACACCTCCCACAGAGGACAGCCTTTCGTCGCCTCTGGGCAGCCTGGCACACATGAGCGATTACATGCTGCAGTGTCTCCACAACGACCGCCGAGTTGCCCACATTCTAACTTGTGCTGATTACTGGGTGGCCACGCTGCTGGATCCCCGTTACAAGGACAACGTACCGTCCTTAATTCACTCACTGGAGTGCGATCGCAAGATGCGCGAGTACAAGCGCACGCTGGTAGACGCGATGCTGCTGGCATTCCCATCTGACAGCGGGGCCACAGTGGAAGCACAAGGCAGAGGAGGAGGAGGTCGCCAACTCAACCAGGGCACCGCCAGCACCTCAGAAGGCAGGGTTAGCATGGCCGAAATGTGGAAAAGCTTTGTCAGCACGCCACAACAAACAGCAGCACCAGCAGCTCAGATGGAACGTCTTAGCAGGAGGCAGCATTTTACCAACATGGTGGAGCAGTATGTGTGCACACGCCTACATGTAGTGAATGAGGGGTCTGCCCCCTTCAACTTCTGGGTCTCCAAATTGGGCACATGGCCTGAGCTTGCCCTTTACGCCTTGGAGGTGCTGGCGTGCCCTGCAGCCAGTGTATTATCTGAACGGGTATTTAGCACGGCTGGGGGTGTTAACAGACAAGCGCAGCCGCCTGTCCAGAGACAATGTGGACAAGCTCACGTTCATTAAAATGAACCAGGCATGGATCCCACGGGACTTTTCCGTACCTTGTGCAGAACAGCAATGGATACCGACCTTACCCAGCCATTGTTCCATTTTTGCTCTTTCTCACTCTTTTGGGGTGTACCCTCATTTAAAATTTGTGAAAAGAAGCAGTGTTGGCTACCTCGTCCTCCTCCTCAGGGCCAGATTAACGTAGGGGCTATTGGAGCTGCAGCTCCATGCAGGCCCCTACCTTTTATATAGGCCCCGGGTTGGCCATATTCACTGTGACCGCTCTTCTGTCACTTGTAAACACAGAAGTCTGGCTTCTATGCTCGCTTCCCCAGGCAGCACCCTCAGAACCTCCCCACACAGCGCGAAGGCCGGACAAGGAGGGACAGTTGCCGATGCATGGATGTGTTTATGGGCTTCAGAGACAGCATCCCATGTTGAATTAGGCATGCATGGCTGCACCCTTCCTCCTCTGGGTGCATGCCAAGGCACGGCCCTTAAGGCCCTTCAAAATCCTCAGCACCAAGACCATGATGCTCTTAATCCGGCCCTGGTCCTCCTCCACCGCCGCTTCCACCTACACCGCCCATAGGTGTGCGCAGCCTATTGCATTAGGGTGTGCACCCCAAAGTTGAAATACACATGCATGTGTTTGCCTACATGTACATGGCCCCGATACATTACTCTCCCTGCTGGCAAAGAGAAATAGAGCAGAGCAGGTGCGAGGGAGATCTTTCCCATCTCCTCACTGGCAAACAGAGCGATAATGTGCCCTAGGTGATTAGGGTGTGCCCAGGTACACCAGGCACACCCTGTGCGCACGCCTATGACACCGCCACATCCACCACCACCTCAACCTCCCTCCTACTCCTTATGGGCCTCGTCCTTCAGAGATGAAGAACATTGTTTTATTTTTCTGTTTTTTTTTTGTTGTTTTAAGTTATTTCCCTATCCACATTTGTTTGCAGAGCACTTGCCATGCTCTTAACTACGTTTTGCTGCCATTTGCAGCACTCTAGCCCTTTCCATTGGTGTTTTAGAGCCATTTTAGTGCCTTAAAGTTCGGGTCCCCATTGACTTCAATGGGGTTCGGTGTCCGGGAAAAGTTCGGTAAAAGTCCGGGACACGGACCCGGACTTTTTTTTAAAGTTCGGCCGAACCCGTCGAACACGGACATCTAGGTGTCCGCTCAACCCTACTCAGTATAACATCTTGTTTCACATTATACAAAAAAATTGGGCTAAATTTAGTATTGTTTTTCCCAAAAAATTGCAATTGAAAAACCGCTGTGCAAGTATCGTGTGACATAAAAAAATTGCAACACCCATCATTTTATTCTATAGAGCCTCTGCTAAAGAGAAAAATATATCATGTTTAGGTGTTCTAAGTAATTTTCTAGCAAAAAAAGTAGATTTTTACATGTAGGAGAAAAGTGTCAGAATTGGCCCAGATGGGAAGTGGTTAAAAAAATGCCAGCTACCTTGGCAGAAAAAACCCTCATATAGAGCGTATTTTTTTACATGTTTAGGTGTGTTTAGAAGTGTTTAATATTTTTCTGCCAAAAAACTCCAAACAAAAACGCAAACCAAAAGGGGTTTTGCCTGCCTCTAAATGCTGAGCTTAAAATATGCCTGTAAATGTCCTAATATGCATGGACACATAGGATAACATTGAGATGTTTCTACAGGCAAACCACAAAACTCCTGTAGAAGCAGTTCTTTTTAAGCCAGTGTGCATGGACTCTTAAGCCTCGTACACACGATCAGATTATAGGACCAACTTTCGTCCGTTTTTTGTTCCATGCTAGTCTCATATGGAAAGTGAAGAGGTTACTTTCATACGAAAATTCTCATACGACAAAATTCAACTTCAGAAGTGATGTCATGTGTTGAATTGTTTAGTATGTATTCTTTTGTTTCTGAGGATGCCTAGTCTTGCTCCGGCGATTTGTTCCATACGAAAACTGTACTAATTAAATGAAGATCGGACTTTGTGTTCACGTATGATAAAAATTTTATAGCCTGCACATTCAGTTTTTGTCGTCTGAAAATTGTAATCGGCTTTCGAAAGCACTATACTAACGATCCGAAAATCGGCAGATCGTTCGTCGTATGAAATTTTACTTCTGATTTTCTTATCGTGTGTACGGGCCTTTAGGGGTTGGTTTTCTAATGGCAATAGACTGTGCACTTTGCAAAATGCAGTTGCACCCTGCAAGTACAGTTGCGCCAGAGCTTAGTAAATGAGGTAAAGTTTCATTTTATAAAGAATACCCAATCAAATGCAAGGAAAATTAAAAAAAACAGCATTTTTGCTTGCACATAATTGGATGATGGAAGACAGTGGAACTTCTGCTCATTTACTATGTCATATAACATATTTGTTACAAATTTACTCAATACAGTGTCATGTTGTGAATTTGGAAAATAAAGTGTGAATTATTATGTGTGCACTGAAAATTGTTTTTGTGTATTTTTTTACTGAAAAAATAGCTTGTAAAACAGTTGCGCAAATATCCTGCAACATAACAATATAAACAGAAAATATATAATGTTTTGGGGTTTTAGGTCATTTTCAAACCTAAAATGCACATTTTATCATGTGTGTTGAAAAAAGAATGACCAATTATTTGCATGTTTTTCCAGGGTGAAATGTAATGCTAAGGGGGTTAATGTCATTAAAACTGACCTTTCCATTGGAATAATTGAAAAAAAAATCAAATGTTACTTTCTACTGTATACAATATGGCAGTCTGCAGGCATTCTGTTCATCCCATGGATGTACAGAATAGCCCAAAAAATCTAATTTCCTGTTTTCTCATAAGTCTCCAATGGGATACAGATGGCTTTTCTATTCACTATTACAAAACCTTCAAAATTATCCTTGGTAGGGAATTCGTTAATGCATATAATGATGTGCAGAAATCACTGAATGTGCCTAGAGAATAAATGCGCATATTTCAGTCATTCGAGGGCCAAACAAAAACTTGTCCTTATGCTCCAATTATCGTCCTATTTTAAAAAATAATACAGATCTAAAGATATTTACTAAAATTCTGTATAACCATTTATTACTTTATCTTACCACTCCTATTGATCAAGTGGGGTTTACCCCAAGAAGGGGGGCAAAAGATACAATTTGAGTCCTTAATATTATTTAAGGTGCCACCTTGCAGAAGATAATCTTAATATTACTGTTCACAGAGGTTAAAAAAATGTTTGACAGGGTGAATTGGAGTTTCATGGATTGTACCCTTGAACATATTGGCTAGGCCTGAATATGCAATGCTGGATCAAAGCCATCTACTCTTGTCCAACTGTGGCAGTTAAAGAAAATTTATCTCTCTCAAACTTCTTTTCTGTTCTATAAAATGGCACCCACCAAGGCTGTCCATTGTCCCCTTACACTCGAACCATTATCAGGGGATTCCCTGTCAGTCAGGAACAACATAAACTAGCCACCGAATGACCTGATCTTTTTTTCTTATGTTCTTCGAAACATCCCTAACAAATCTTAGGAAAAAATTTCAAAACTTATGGCACTTAGACCAACTTTAAAATTATTGTTGGCACATCACAGGCCATAAACATTATATTGACTACAAATAGGATTTCAAAGCTTCGTCAATCGTCGTCCCTTCAAATGGACTGGAGTCTCCAATCCACTAACTAACGTCTCCCGTGCAACTTTTTATCCACACTCAAAACTACTTATTTTGCCTCCTTGACTCTGGTATGCTTGCTATAATAGGGAATCCCAACTTTGCCCCATGCCTTCAAGATCATTCCTCACATTGCTGTTTTCTGCTGTCTGCTTTTGGCTCCATCATTTCACTAAGGGACATCATTTCAAATCCATCCCCAAAATTCAACAGATAACAACCTTCTCTCTTGATTTCTGCAAGAGAATATGCATAGAAGAAATTTCTTAGTGAAATTTATAAAACGCATGCCCCCGTTTGGCCCTTTGAAACCTTTTAAATGCTTTTGCAATCAACCCCAAACTCTGGGACATACCCTTTCCCAGAGCTTTGTCCTTCTCCTTGCACCACTAGAAGGCTACATTGCACAATATATTACCCAATGGGAGACTGAAATGGAGACTATCACTAAACACCAAGTAGACTACATAATATATTTTGCACACAAATCCTCTATAGCAAACAACATGAAGAAGCAGGATACAAGTTCCTTACCAGATAGCATTATATACCAACCTAACTACATAACCTGTTCCCCAACTTGTCTTTTACATGTTGAAGATACAACAATGCACAAGAAACTACCCTACATATCCTGTATTCTGGTCCTGTCCAGTCATATACCTTTTTGGAACAAAGTTAAGGACATTGTCAAAAAATATATAGATGTTGATTTGGGACAAGATCTGGCATAATATATTTTACATCTACAACATATGTCTAAGAAGCAGAATAAAGCCACTCCTTTTACACCTATGGGCGGAGCTTACCCATCCTACATGTGGGAGTACCTTTCTTGTGTGCATGCTTATAAATGCCTGGGAACAGGCGGGACCGCGTTTTTTTGAAAGTCAATATTATGGCAGTCCCCCCGGTTTAAAGATGAGCCATACACATGTGCAGTAGGTAAATATTAGGAGTTCCTCTGTAAAATGTATTGTCTTGTGTTACTACACACCTTCCTAGTTGTATGTTGCATTTAGGAGGGACACTGCTGACCCCATGCCCTCTCCACGACCACCAGTCCAGCATACTTTAATCCCAGTGACAGAATGGGGTCCCACCGAGCACTAGCACACCTCATGTGTCCTCATCATCAACTCTTTCTCGTTCCCGTACCATGCATCCAGGGATACAGGGTCTCTGTACCGCAGGTTCAGTCTCAGATACTGTGGGAGAACCGACTGCAAGGGGGGGAGGCAGAACACAAATACCCTCGCTACCGGAGGACCTTTTACCTTTGCCAGGTACCATGCTTCATAACTGGTTGCTATACACTTCCCAATAGTTCCTGCCTACCCGTGGCAACTGTTCTCCAAATCCAATTCTCCTGTAGAGTTAACGTTTCCTAGTGGCCTTGCTTCATACCCCATGTGTGTTTTTTAGGCTCTGTTTTTCTGAAACGCCATGTACCACCATGTACCCCTTTTAATAACTTCAGACCAGGCTCAAGTACGTTACTGGAAACACTTCAGAAACTTAACAGAGTTTAGTGCATCTTAGTCCTTTTCCTCACTGATTCCAATGGTGATGATTCCCTCTAGGGTAACAGATGCAGGATTTATTTCTCAAAGTCACACGGACCTTCCGGTTCCCTTGAGATCCTCCCGATTAAACAGAGAGACTCCTGGTCCTGGCATCTTCTCTGTATATAATTCACCTGGGAAAATAGGCCGGAACCAAAAAGCCTGGGAACTCGCTGGCAAACACTTAACCCTTTCCTGGCCTGAGCAACCTAAGCACATTTGCTGTAAAAACATATTCCTATTGTAACCACCTGCCTACACATCTACTTAATTCAGCAAGATTGATTGTTTCCTGAACAGTAGAAACAGTCACAACTTGCTGCTATTGCTCAGTGGTTGGTTAAGGTAGGGAATATTTGCTGCACGAAAGAACTAACCCTTAACATTCAACATAAAAGAGAGCAGTTTAAAAAAAAACTGGCACTACTGTTTTGAGTTCCCTACTTTTTGAAAATATTTTGAGAATATTTGTCCCTACTGAGGGCTAAATGAGATTATGTGGGGGAATTGAATGTCTTTCTCTTCCTCATTGCTTTTTGGACTAAGGTAATTAAGCTTGGCACTTTGTAAAACAAAAATAGCATTCAAATATCCACCCTCTCCCTTTGTCCTCTTTCCCTTCTTTGGGTTTTTTATGCCAATATTCAGTTGGGAATGCAGCAAGTTTCAAAAGATCATATGACAAAGAGCATATAGGATTCAATTACCTCTTAATACGCTTTGTTGTAGTTTTTATGTACAGACGTGGTGTACTTTACTGTTTCATATATACCTGCGTAATCAAAGTATACCTTTTTAACTGGCTTTTCTTGCAATTACACGAGAAACCATATTGTTCTGTAAACGATAAATGTATTTGCTTTTTTTTTGTACCTTGTAAACCATTTTAAACAGATGAAAATAAAGAATAAAAAAAAAAATGTCGCAGCCATGTTCTACAGAGTACTTGAGACACATACAGTCAGGTCCATAAATATTGGGACATCGACACAATTCTAATCTTTTTGGCTCTATAATGGATTTGAAATGAAACAAACAAGATTATTATTATTATTATTATTTCAGGTACTTATATAGCGCTGTCAATTTACGCAGCGCTTTACATAAACATTGCACATTCACATCAGTCCCTGCCCTCAAGGAGCGCATAATCTAAGGTCCCTAACTCACATTCATACATACACATAGTAATGCCAATTTTATACAGGATCTAATTAACCTACCAGCATGTCTTTGGGTGTGCTTTAACTTCATACTTTCCGCTTAAATTTGAGGGTATTTACATCCAAATCAGATGAAAGGTGTAGGAATTACAACAGTTTGTATATGTGCCTCCCACTTTTTAAGGAACCAAAAGTAATGGGACAATTGGCTGCTCAGCTGTTCCATGGCCAGGTGTGTGATATTCCCTCATTATCCCATTTACAAGGAGCAGATAAAAGGTCCAGAGTTAATTTCAAGTGTACTATTTCCATTTGGAATCTGTTGCTGTCAACTCTCAATATGAGATCCAAAGAGCTGTCACTATCAGTGAAGCAAGCCATCATTAGGCTGAAAAAACAAAACAAACCCATCAGAGAGATAGCAAAAACATTAGGTGTGGCCAAATCAACTGTTTGGAACATCCTTAAAAAGAAAGGACGCACCGGTGAGCTCAGCAACACCAAAAGACCCAGAAGACCACGGAAAACAACTGTGGTGGATGACGAAGAATTCTTTCCATGATGAAGAAAACACCCTTCACAACAGTTGGCCAGATTAAGAACACTCTCCAGGAGGTAGGTGTATGTGTGTCAAAGTCAACAATCAAGAGAAGACTTCCCCAGAGTGAATACAGAGGGTTCATCACAAGATGTAAACCATTAGTGAGCCTCAATAACAGGAAGGTCAGATTAGAGTTTGCCGAACAACATCTAAAAAAGCCTTCACAGTTCTGGAACAACATCCTATGGACAGATGAGACCAAGATCAAGTTGTACCAGAGTGATGGGAAGAGAAGAGTATGGAGAAGGAAAGGAACTGCTCATGATCCAAAGCATACCACCTCATTAGTGAAGCATGGTGGTGGTAGTGTCATGGCGTGGGCATGTATGGCTGCCAAGGGAACTGGTTCTCTTGTATTTATTGATGATGTGACTGCTGACAAAAGCAGCAGGATGAATTCTGAAGTGTTTCGGGCAATATTATCTGCTCATATTCAGCCAAATGCTTCAGAACTCATTGGACGGCGCTTCACAGTGCAGATGGACAATGACCCGAAGCATACTGCGAAAGCAACCAAATAGTTTTTTTAAGGGAAAGAAGTGGAATGTTATGCAATGGCAAGTCATTCACCTGACCTGAATCCGATTGAGCATGCATTTCCCTTGCTGAAGACAAAACTGAAGGGAAAATGCCCCAAGAACAAACAGGAACTGAAGACAGTTGCATTAGAGGCCTGGCAGAACATCACCAGGGATGAAACCCAGCGTCTGGTGATGTCTAAGCGTTCCAGACTTCAGGCTGTAATTGACTGCAAAGGATTTGCAACCAAGTATTAAAAAGTGAAAGTTTGATTTATGATTGTTAATCTGTCCCATTACTTTTGGTCCCTTAAAAAGTGGGAGGCACATATACAAACTGTTGTAGTTCCTACACACCGTTCACCTGATTTGGATGTAAATACCCTCAAATTAAAGCTTAAAGCACATCTTGTTTGTTTCATTACAAATCCATTGTGGTGGTGTATAGAGCCAAAAAGATTAGAATTGTGTCGATGTCCCAATATTTATGGACCTGACTGTACATTATAGCACAGGACTCCCAAGGGTCATCACCCTATGGGGACTAGCAGGAGACCAACGGCACACTTCTAAGCCTGTGTGACACATTAAAAGAATGTCTCAGCGGTGTCTTCCTCTCTTGTGCTTGTGACATTTAAATTTTGCAGCACAGATTCTGCGAAGTATTAACCGCAAAAAAACAGGAGGCAGTGCACACATGATGGGCTCCATAGACAAGAAGATAAATCCCCAAACCTATTGTAGCAGTGATCCGGAGGGCATTTAGCTGCTAACAGACACAGCGGCAAGGTACAGGACCCAATTCGGAGGTCACTTGCCCGACAGCCTTTGCCCCCCAAAGCAGTCTTTAGGGACAGGATTACACCAGGCAGTGCAAGGATCAGCCAATCCAGAGAACTGCAAAGGAAGCTCTATTGGCTCTGCAATTACTCTTGATTGAAGAAAAACATGTCTTAATAAAAAAAAGAAGTAATGGTTGACTAACATTTTTATTTTGTTACCTGTGTCCAATTCTCCTGCAGGCGACAGAATAACTTATAGGTCTCAGAATTTGTTCTGGCCCTGTTTCCCTCAATGAACGATAAGAAAGATTTATTGTAAATGTTCATAGTATCATGTTCACTTAACATGCATGTATGCAAACCTCAATTATGGATTGCTACAGAGGGGTTATGGCTTTTGTTTAACATAACTCTTTTTGCAAAGGTTTCCTCTTCCTCACAACACAAGGAAGCACGATGTCTGATTTGGTCTTCACTTTTAGCTAGAGGCCTAAAACTCCTGGCAGTATTATACTGCATCCAAAAACTCATTGCAGATACAAGTGCATAGCAACTCACGTTGCATTAATAACAGAATTATGATATTTGATTGGAGATTTTTTTCTCTTCCACTTTCATGTTACAGAGAGAACCAATAAACAATTAAAGTTGCAGTAGCACCCCACCTATCAGAAGTCACCATTATTTTTTTATTATTATTATTAGTGAAACAATATAAATCAACCGCGCTAACCATAACCCTAACTGAAAATAAAGCTGCTAGCACATCAACTGACACTTGTTGTGTAAACCAAATTAAAATATAAAAGTGCACCGCTAAATCAGTGAACAAATGTATGAACAAATATAAATATAAATTCATATAACCAATGTATAAAAGTTCACAAGTGAGTCCAAAGGGTATGCAGAAATGAAGTAGTGCTTCAAATTCATAAGTGAAGAAAAGTTGTGTAAAATCCCCACACCAAGAGTAGAAAGTGGATGCTCTCACTGGAGGGTATGGAGTGGACCCAGAATACCTTATAATATGTGGGCCATACAAGATGGTAGATGGTATATTTCCCAAGCGGTGGCTGGAACCCTCGATGTTAAGAAGAGGTGGCCAGAGCATCTCATGTAGGAACTTGCAGGTCTCTCGCAGTCAGTGGTGTATTTAGGTTTTGTGCTGCCCTAGGCCTGACTATACTTGGGCACCCCCTAATTTAAATATGTCCCACCCCTTCCTGTAAAGACCACACCCCTTCCTGTTACCCGCCCTGTCATCTGTAAGCCACAGACCACAACCACAGTCTATCAGTTCCCATCAATGCAGTCTATCAGTTGCCCATCAGTGCAGCACATCAGTGATGTCTTATCAGTGCCACCTCATCAGTGAAGCCATACCAGTGCCCATTAGTACATCCTTATGTCACGGGATTAGTAAGATAACTTCTTTCTTTTAGGATATTTGGACTTGTGTTTGCTGCCACTGATTATTTCACATTTTTGTATAATATAGGAAGTCCGGAGTCATTATAGAAATAAGTGAAATAATCAGTGGCAGCAAACACAAGTCCAAATATCTTAAAACAAAGAAGTTATCTTACTAATCCGTGACATAGCGATAGGACATATGAGGTGAGTAGGTCCAAAATATTATTGCCATCATATTCAATTAAAAGTCTTAATTTTATATGATGCAATTCAATATGCTCGCTAAAGGACAAAGATGTTGAAAGAAATTAAATTATATTATTAACATGATGCCTGCTATACCTGGGGGCGGAGGAGGGTGGGCGGAGCATTAAGCTGCAGTGCCAAACCTATTAGCATTGGTGGCTGTCGGGCCAGTTGTTGTCCGAATGTCCTCACCCACCGGTATTATCACAACAGCAAGTAGCAGTGTGACCACTTTATGGGGGTGCCAGACTGATTTGCCTCCTGGACCTTGCCCTCTGGCCCAATTCACCCCATAAGACTGGCACTATACTAAAAGTGTAGCGCAAGTTGGTGGGGCCCCTTTTCGTGCGGGAGCTGGGAGGAGGCTGTTTTTTTTTTCCTGCAGGGTGCAGCTTTTTTGCTGCCCCCTGCAAAGTGCTGCCCTAGGCCTGGGCCTTGTTGGCCTAGGCCAAGATACACCACTGCTCGCAGTGATACATGGAGGAACAAGCCAGACAAAGCCGACATAGTGTAAAACTGCTAAAACTTTTATTTTGCATAAAAAGTCAAAGACACACTTACAAGTATCCAATGCAAATGAGCAGGGAAATATACAGAGATTGATGGCATTTACGACAATTGGACTCACTTATGAACTTTTATACATTGGTTATATGAATTTATATTTATATTTGTTCATACATTTGTTCACTGATTTAGCGCTGCACTTTTATATTTTAATTTATTATTATTATTATACAGGATTTATATAACGCCAACAGTTTGCGCAGACCTTTACAAAACGAAGGCAGACATTACAGTTACAATCCAATTTGGTACAAAAGGAATGGGAGGGCCCGTTAGAGCTTACACTCTAAGAAGCAGGGTCAAGTGATACAAAAGGCAACAACTGTGGGAGATAGGCAGATGGGTAAAGTGAAAACACAGTGTGTTAGAAGCAGGATAGGCTTCTTTAAAGAGAAGGGTTTTCTGGGATACTCTAAACATGGATAGTTTAGGAGATAGTTGGACAGAACGGTGTAGGGAGTTCTAAAGGATGGGAGAAGCTCGGGAGAAGTCCTGGAGGCGAGCATGGGAGGAGATTACAAGGGAGCTAGAGAGCAGGAGGTCTTGCGAGGACCAAAGAGAGTGGTTTGGTTGATATTTTAAGACCAGGTTAGTAGCTGGGGGCTGGGAGTTGTGGATGGCTTTGTAAGCTGTTGTTGTTAATACTTTGAATTTTTTTTTTTTTTTTTTGGGTGAGCGGAAGACAGTGAAGGGAGTGGCAGAGAGGGGTGGCAGACTCTGAGCAGTTGATAAGGTGGATGAGTCTGGCAGCAGCATTCATGATGAACTGATGGGGGGACAGCCTATAAAAAGGTAGTCCAATGAGAAGGGAGTTGCAGTTGTCGAGGCGAGAGATAACCAGGGAGTGAATTAGAAGCTTTGTGGTGTCATTGGTTAAAAAGGAGCATATTCTCGAGATGTTGTGGAGGTTGAGGCAGCATGATTTGGATGGGGATTGGATGAGGGCCTGAATGGACAGTTCAGAGTCCAGGGTTACCCCCAGCACCCAGGCATGAGGGGAAAGACCATTGATCTTGACAGAGATGTCAGGGGAAGAGGCACATGGCAAGAAAATATTATGAATAATAGAAAGAGGTATAGGTTTCACTTTCTATATACCGTATATACTCGGGCATAAGCCAACTTTTTCAGCATTTTTTTATGCTGCAAAAGCCCCCTTCGGCTTATACTTGAGTCACAGTCTCACTTAAGATTAAAAATGGTGCCGCCCGGCGCCAACACGTCTCCGCAAATGCGCCATCTGCCCAGGAATAGCCGAACGTGTACGGACTTACCCGAGCATCGCAGCGCATGCGTGGTGATGTGTTGGTGCTGGGCGGCCCCATTTTTAAATGTAAGGCACCTCACCGACAGGTAAGTGAGACTCCTCCCCAGCCCCTGCATTTCCTCATGCAGTGCTGCGGGCATGGTACAGGACATTTTCCTGTACCATGCCTTCAGCACTGCATCTCCTGTGCCATGCCTGAACCATCTATTTTGACATGCCTGTACCATCTCCTGTACCATTTTCATCCGCAAACGGATGGATGAAAAACGGACGTATGGAAAGCATCCGTGTCCGTTTAAATCACTGAGCGGATGAAAAAACTGAACGGACCGTGTGAAAGGACCCTTATTCATTTCCATACCCCGCTTTGTGGGATATGTAGGGTAGGCAGCAGCTTTCTAGTCTATACCATATCGTGGAACTATAGCCAAATAAAAATATTATGAGATCGGTTTTGGATAGATTAACTTTGAAGAAGTGGTGTGACATATGTCTGGAACATATGGCTGTTCAAAAATCAGTGATATATGAGGAAACTGAAGGGTTGAGCTGAGGGGTAGAAAGATATATTTGGGTGTCGTCAGTGTAGAAATGATATTGAAAGCCATGGGAAGCTATCAGCTGACCTTTATGTCATAACAATAACTTTAACCACTTAAGCCCCGGAAGATTTTACCCCCATTCCAATCAGGGTTTTTTTTGCGATTCGGCACTGCGTGACTTTAACGGACAATTGCGCGGTCGTGCGATGCTGTACCTAAACGAATTTGACGTCCTTTTTTTCCCACAAACAGAGCTTACTTTTGGTGGTATTTGATCACCTGTTTGATTTTTACTTTTTGCGCTATAAACAAAAAAAGAGTGTCAATTTTGCAAAAATAACAATATTTTTCAATTTTTGTTTATATGAAATTCCCCCAAAAAAATGTAAAAATCAAAATTTTTTAACATTTTTGGCCAATTTGGTTTATGCTACATATGTTTGGTAAAAAAAAATCGCAAAAAGCATATTTTGATTGGTTTGCGCAAAAGTTATCGCGTTTACTAACAAAGGAAACGATTTCTGTAATTTTTGTTGTTTTTTTTTTAACGCATAATGGCGGCGATCTGCGATTTTTTTGCGGTACTGCGACATTGCGGCGGACAGATTGGACCCTTGACTGACATTTTTGACACTTTTGGGGTTACCAGTGACATTTCTACAGTAATCAGTGTTATACATATGCACTGTTACTGTAAAATTACACTGGCAGTGAAGGGGTTAACTTTTTTTGAGAGGGAGGCGTTATGTGTGTCCCTAGGGGCGTGATTCTAACTGTGATTGGCTGTGGCTTGAGGTGTATGAACAGTGATCAACAGTTCTACATAGTAGAACCGTATGATCATCATTCATACACAGGGGAGAATGACAGGCGGCTTGTTTACATTAGCCGCCTGCCTTTCTCCCTCTGCACCGACAATCGTGAGTGTGGACGATTGGGTCCGCCGGTCACACGCGCGGGGGGGTCCGTGACCGCGCGGGAGCGCGCCTCCGGCGGCGCGCACTCGCTCCCGAGACCCTCACAGGCTAGCGACGTAGTACTACCTGTGAGGGGCTGACCGCCGCAGTAAATAGTCGTGCGGCGGTCAATCTGCCTGTGAGGGGCTGACCGCCGCAGTAAATAATCGTGCGGCGGTCGGCAAGCGGTTAAAGGAGTTTTAAAGTCAGAAGGTTTTTTTATCTTAATGCATTCTATGCACTAAGATAAAAAGCCTTCTGTGTGCAGCAGTCTCTCACGCCCCCCCCCCCTAATACTTTCCTGAGCCCCCTCTCTATCCAGGAGTGCCTCAGCCATCCGGGACTCTCTCTTCTGATTGGCTGGGACACAGCAGTGGCGCCATTGGCTCTCGCTGCTGTCAGAATGAACACACTGAGCTGCAGCTCGGCTCGGGTGCTCCCATAGCAAGCCGCTTGCTGTGGGGGCACTCAACAGGAGGGAGGGGCCAGGAGCTCCAGCCAGGGACCCGATAAGAGGAGGATCCAGGCTGCCCTGTGCAAAACCACTGCGCAGAGGAGGTAGGTACAATATGTTTTTTTTAATAGAAAAAATAAACAAGACATAGCAATCACTTTATGAGTGGACATTTTATTAAGAATTAATAATCATCTGCCTATTAATTTCCTGAGGACCTTAATTAGAGTCAACATACCAAAAAAAGCATACCTAGCATACTTTTTGTTGTGCACCATAAGGCATGCATATTCACAACTATGTGTTGCGGTGCACTGAAGTGTCAGGTTTGTTGTTTACTGCATTGAAATGCACCAGGGGGCCATTAGAAATGAATGAGATGACCCCAAAATGCATGTACATCGTGTGTTACCAATGGGCATTGATACACATGGAACTGTGCAGGGATTGCTGGGTTCCCGTCGGCCATCGCGGCCGCCGGACCCATTGCTTAGCTGCACAGCTAGAGAGCGAGCGCGTGATCACACTGCCGGCAGCGCGCGCATGGCCGAGACCCGCTTCTGTGTACTGATGTGCCCCTATGTTGGTTTGCGCAGGAGAGTCAGCCTGCGGCAGTATATCTGCGGTGGCTGGTCTTTAAACGGTTAAGGGTAAACTGCTTCTTGTCCAACTTAATTGAGTGGCTGCATGTCTTCTTAAGTGACCTGAGACTGAATGCTAGAATCACCATTGAGATATTTCTATATTGTCATCATATCACCCTTTAAGCTTCTCTTCTACATGGAAAATACGTTTAACGTTTGTAGTTGTTCCACTTACAGAGGTCCTCCAGTCCCCTTATTAGTGTTTTTGCCCTTATCTGGACTCTCTCCATTTCCAGCTTCCTGAGGACCGCTGATCACGACTGGACGGCATACTCAAGACGTGGCCAAACCAGAGTTTTGGAAAGTGGTAGAATTATAGTTTTATCTCTTGAGTAGATATCCTTTTTTTCATGCATGCTAATAGTCTGCTAGCTTTGCTTGCTGCAGCTTGACATTGCATACTATTGTTGATTCTGTGATCTACTAGGACCCTCAGATCCTTTTTCATCCTCAATTCCCCAGAGGTTCTCCCCTTAGCATGTAACTTGCATTCATATTTTTAGCCCCCACGAGCATTAGTTTACATTTTTCAATATTAAAAACCTAATTTTCCATGTAGGTACCCACCCCTTTATTTTATCAAGGTCCTCATGCAGGGCCATCTTACCGAATGGGCACGCTGGGCAGTTGCCTGGGGGGTCCCAGCTGCCAAGCGACCCAGCCCCAGCCAAGAATTAATCCCAGATTTCCGTGTGCATCCTGCCACTAAACTTTGCAGGTAGCAGGCGCCTGTCGGCCCTGCGCTGCTGTCAGGCCACTTGGGCTGTGGAGGGGGGAGCCCACAACTGCAGGAATGCCTGTCCGCCTCCATGGGAACAGGCACACACAGGACACTCGAGTCTGACTCCCGTTCGTGTGTGTGTTCACCGGAGCCAACTGCCGAACTTGGAAGCTGTCATTAGCCTGGCACTGCTGTACCAATAAATATTGTCTTATCCAGGGCTTTTTTTCTCAGACAATAGGTGCAGGAACTCCCCTTTCCGAGTCACCCCTTGTCTCCGCCCCCCTACCCACCTCCTGCACCATTCCTTGGTTCCACCCCCTAAGTACTGCTCCTTTTAGAGAATACAGAACCAGGTAACAATTGTGGTACTAAGGAATTTGTATGGAATTTGTTAATAATAACAAGAAAAACAGTAAACTAGATCACATGCACCAGCAACAATAGATCCCCTCAGCAACAATGAACCACCCGGAAGGAAATACCCCCTCCCCCAGCAACAAAAGATCTCCAGCAGCAATAACAGCTCTCCCTGCAGCCAGCACCAATAGGCTCTCCAGCAGCCAGCAGCAATAGACTCTCCCCCAGCAACAATGTATCACTAGCAACAAAATACCCCCTCCCCTAGCAACAATAGACCCTCAGCAGCAACAACAGATTTCCCTGCAGCCAGCATTACTAGATCCCTCCCAGCAACAACTGACTCCCAGCAACAGTGGAACCCCCACCAACAATAGACCTCCTGAGAGACAGTAGACGTCCCTCCCCACCCCACAAAAGTAGATCTCCTCCAGCAACAATAGATCCCTCCAGCAGCTAGCATTAATAGACCTTGAACCCCTTGCCATTACATACAGTCAGTGCTGGAGGTGCCGGAACTGCGTTCCCCTGCGTTCCTGCTGAAAAAAAGCCCGTGGGTGTTTGTGTAGGCAGGACCCCAGTGCACTGCATTGCCCGGGGGGCTTTAATGCTCCTAAGATGGCACATGTATAGTTTCTATACCTGCTGTGAAGTTATCCTACTTAGCTGTGTATCATCAGCAAACACTGAGATTTAACGACTTATACCAACCTAGAAATACAAAGGGCAAATCATCCTCATGCCTGAGAATGCTTCGCTCTTGTATGTTTCAAAACAATACACATCTAATGTCTCAGCTTGTACTGTTCTGCACACTTGGGAAAGCATCTAGTGATCTTTTCTGCTGTAGAATAACAGTGACTTTAGCTATATATTTAGCTATAAAAAGGTTATGACTCCCATCTGGTTTCCTTAAAGCAATGCTCCTCTAAGTCCTGGGACAGCACAGTAATGATGAGGGGGGTGAGGCTGCAGGTGTTCAGTTCACTTTAGGGACATCTGAGGTGCTTTATTAGAGTTGGTTTGTTTTTTGGTTTGTTTGTGTATGCCGAGGATTAAAACATTCCAATGTTAAAAGCCTCCTGAACTAATTTGGAGTGGGAATTGTGTGACTATAGAGTACAGGTCTCCAAGGAGCCAGAAGAACTTTCTATTACATGAAATCTTGTATCAAGAGAGATTTCTCTTCATTATATACTAACGTCAGAAATAGAATTATGTTCAATGAGGTATTTTCCTTTTTTTATTCTCTAGATAATATGCTCATACCATGTGATGATTCGTTTTATAATAAGGTAAGAGTGACATCATTATCTATTTACTGGCATCAAATATATTTGAATTGATTCAATGCATACATAATGTGGTGTCTCTTTATAGTAGCTCATGAAAATGTGATGATTAGTCATATAATAAATCATTTATTGCTTATATAATACACTATATTATCAAAAGTATTGGGACGCCTGCCTTTACACCCACATGAACTTTAATGGCATCCCAGTCTTAGTCCGTAGGGTTCAATATTGAGTTGGCCCATCCTTTGCAGCTATAACAGCTTCAACTCTTCTGGGAAGGCTGTCCACAAGGTTTAGGAGTGTGTCTATGGGAATATTTGACCATTCTTACAGAAGTGCATTTGTGAGGTCAAGTACTGATGTTGGACGAGAAGGCCTGGTTTGCAGTCTCTGCTCTAATTCATCCAAAAGGTGTTCTATTGGGTTGAGGTCAAGACTCAGTGTAGGCCAGTAAAGTTCCTCCACCCCACACTCGTTCATCCATGTCTTTATGGAGCCTGCTTTGTGCCTGACCTCACAAATGTACTTCTGACAGAATAGTCAAACATTCCCATAGACACACTCCTAAACCTTATGGCCAGCTTTCCCAGAAGTGTTGAGATGTTAAAGCTGCAAAAGGTGGGCCAACTTAACATTGAACCCTACGGACTATGACTGGGATGCCATTAAAGTTCATGTGCATGTAAAGGCAGGTGTCCCAATACTTTTGGTAATATAGTGTATATCACTGACACATTTATTCCCATGCATATTACCCCTACTCCAATATGTCCTCCCCCTACTCCTACATCTGCACCCCCTTGAACCACTGCTGAACCCCCTACTACTACCCATCCTCTCCCTACTCCAACCTCGGCACCCCCTACACCTACATGTCCTCTTCCAACTCCCACTTCTGCACCACCTACACCTACTGTCCTCCTCTGCTCCCAACTCTGCATCCCCTACACCTACCTGTTCTCCCCCTACTCCTACCTCTGAACTCCCTACACCTACCTGTTCTCCCCCTACTCCTACCTCTGCACTCCCTACACCTACCTGTCCTCCCCCTACTCCTACCTCTGCACTCCCTACACCTACCTGTCCTCCCCCTACTCCTACCTCTGCACTCCCTACACCTACCTGTCCTCCCCCTACTCCTACCTCTGCACTCCCTACACCTACCTGTCCTCCCCCTACTCCTACCTCTGCACTCCCTACACCTACCTGTTCTCCCCCTACTCCTACCTCTGCACTCCCTACACCTACCTGTCCTCCCCCTACTCCTACCTCTGCACTCCCTACACCTACCTGTCCTCCCCCTACTCCTACCTCTGCACTCCCTACACCTACCTGTCCTCCCCCTACTCCTACCTCTGCACTCCCTACACCTACCTGTTCTCCCCCTACTCCTACCTCTGCACTCCCTACACCTACCTGTCCTCCCCCTACTCCTACCTCTGCACTCCCTACACCTACCTGTCCTCCCCCTACTCCTACCTCTGCACTCCCTACACCTACCTGTCCTCCCCCTGCTCCCAACTCTGCATTCCCTTCACCTACCTATCTTCCTCCTACTTCCACCTCTGCACCCCAACCCCTACACTAACCTGTCCTCCCCCTACTCCTACCTCTGCACCCCCTACACCTACCTATCCTCCCCCTACTTCCACCTCTGTACCCTCTACTGCTACCTGCACTGCCTTACTCCTATCTGTGCAATCCTACTCCTACCTGTACTGCCTTATTCCTACCTGTGCACTCCCTACTCCTACTCCACCTACCATCACCTGGGCACCTCCTGCTTCTGCTTTTAATAAAATTCCTGAGTTCATCCAACTGCACTGTATACTTCCTAATTCTTCACATTTTATGTTTGTCTTTAAATGTATAGCAAATTGTTTAATTTCATTTTTTTTTAGTTAAGAATAGAGTTGGGAAGGGTTAGGCCTTCTGCAAGGTTTTAATTGCTGTTTGTACCACCACCGGGGAGATTCACCATCTCTATTATTCCTAGTGATCGTTCTCACAGGAACCGAAAGTAATTAAAAAATCCCAAATTTCGGAGTTGCCACCAGATTAAGAGGTGAAAGAAATCTTTTAAAAGGGACAGCTGTTGTGGTTGAAAAGGGGAATTCTAATTTTGTTAGATATCTCCTCTTGCTTCCCATTGCTTCTCCAGCACATGAAGTAAAGGGAAGTTTACCCAATGGAACACGTAAAGCAAAATATAAACTATCAGGGGAGGGGTCACGTTTTCCTACTGTATCCAAAAAACAAAAGGTTTGCCTATACATACCCTGTATTTTACCACAATGTTGTTTTACATTCCACCTCACAGGGGTCCTTCCATTACATATTCATTGGACTGCAAACGTTTTACAGTTCCATATGTAGAGTCTCAAAGAGAGGGAGGTACCACTCACCATTTAAAGCCTTTATGTCCGATTGTTAAACTCTCCATCAAACAGGCTATACTACTTGGTATGTGCAGTCCTAATGCATTTCACATCAATCAGAGCTTACTTATAGGGTTGGATCGGCTACCATGCACAGCTGCAACAGATTTTGCACTTTCCATTGTTGGTAAATCAACCCCAATGCATCAAGTAGGGCTGTCACACTAAGGGCTATTTCACACAGGCGGACCGTTCAGATCCGCCTGTCAGTTTTTTTGGCGGATCTAAACTGTCCCCCATGCATCTCTATGGGGCATCGGATGTCAGCGGAGACATGTCCGCTGACATCCGATCCGATCTGTCAAATCTGAATGGATGGAAACCCTATTTTCCATCCGTCCAGCGGGAAAAAGAGGACTGGGAATTTCTCACAATCTCACCTGTGACCGTCTGGTATGACGCCTTTCCAAAAATGTATGGCTGACAGCAACTTGGTCATGGCTGATATGGCATGACTTCTCTATGTACAGGGCTCAAGTTACCCCATCAGTTGGATATACAGCTCCATTATCATTTGCTTGGATAACCTGAACTTCTGCAAGGCCTCGGCTTCAGAGAATTTGTCCAGAAGTGTGCGCTCCTTGAAGGTTCTTTCCTTCAAAAGGACCACTTGACATCTCCTCCTCCTCTTCTGTATTGCCTTAAATTCTGGATGCAAAGGGCTCCATTTCAATAAGATATTCTCTGACAGCCTCTAGATAACACTCCTCACTCCTCTTATATTCCACACACCTCCAGCTTGCACTTTCCTGACTATGTTTCAACCAATTACTTGGGGGGTCTGACATTGCTGTGATTACCGCATAGTTATCAAGACCTCGGAGCAGTACTTAATTACCGCATGCATTTATTTATTTATTTCCCTTAGTGAGTTGGCTTTAATGCCTTTTTATACGTTATTTACTAAACATTTTTGGCGTTTCTGTTAAATACCGCATACGAGCGATAGTGAATTGACATTTTCGTTATCGCATGCGTTAAGTGATCATGTGACCGATGTAACGCATGCGATAAGCTTTAGTGAATTGTGCCCTCTATCACTGTGTATTGGAGCTGTTAGGGAAATCTGACAATTCTGTGTAGGGGGAGAGATTGTTTTTTTTATTCTTTTAATTTTGGGGTTGGTAACTGTCCAATGGCAGTGCTTGGTTTACCATGCCTTTTGTTCAACAATAGATTGCTTATTAGCCCTACAAATGGCCTGAATTAAACTACAAGATTTGCCCCCCATAAACTTCAATGGGGTTTGCTGCAGAGTTTATGAAGTTCAAACTTTTAACAAGATTTGCAAAACTGATTTTTCGACAAACCTGGGCAGATTTGCTTATCCCTAGTCCAAACATGCATGCTCATCCAAATATCAATATTAATGGAACAATTATTTATTTTTATTTTTAAAGGTCTCTGGTCGGAAGATGAATATCCGGCCTGCAGTTTTCAGAACACACGTTCGGCCATAGGAAATATGGATTTTATGGACTATTTTCTGTGTGTATTTTAAAAGGCACAAGGTGTCAAGCTATCATGCATTTGCATTGTGATTTATAACACCTTTGATACTTTGAAATTGATATGGTATCCATTCATCAAAGCTTTTTGTCAGTTACATCATGACTATACTACCTCTCAAACTTGTACTTGTTTGTCGTATTTCCTGCGCAGCAGTCAGTCTCTGTCTTCAAAGCCTGACCTCTTGTTCTGGAAACATTTTAACAAGTATGCTCCTTAAAAAAATGCAAAGCATACCTGTCAACTCAAATCCAATGTTTTGTTCTTTTACAAGATCCATGTAAAATGCATTGATCCCTTAAGTTATGTCCTAATGCCTTAAATCTAAAAATATGTAATCTGAAAATCTTATATGAGCAAGAATGAGAAACATCTATGCCTCCAGGAGATGCAGTCTGAAGTGTGAAAAGACATAATTAGCCGTAATGTGGAAGTTACAGATCAAAAAGAGGTGGTACGAAGTAGGGACAGTTTCTAGATACAGGCCATCAGGGGTAGACATACCACCTAGGATCCTGCTCAGGTGCTTAAATGGTAAGGGTAACATCAGATGGAAAAAAGCAAACAAGACAACTCTGCCCTCAAAAAAGATCAAAAACTGCTTTGCAGAGTGCACATCTACTAGGCAATACAAAAGGAAACTTAAAGCGGAGCTCAACCCAAATTTTTTTTTTACATAAAAATACTCCTAGAACAGTCAGGGCTAGTGCATTTAAGCAACTATAGCCTCTGAACTGTCCCCTGTTTAGCGCACCTGTAAGAAAAATGTACTTACCTTGTACATTTCTTGTCCAGCGCTGCCATCTGCGGTGTGGGCAGCTGAAGCTGGAGTGTCCCTCTTCATGTCCCTCTTTCTGTATTTCGGAGTCCCAGAATGCCATGCCTCGTCACTTCCGGTGCAGGCTCATCATCCCACAGCCGGATTCCTTGTCATTGCGCATGCCCAGAAGATGTTCTCTTGCCTGCACTTGAAGTGACGAGGGACACCGGTGCCGGCGCATTGACTCCTGGGGTTGATAATACTCATCTCCCAGGAGTCAATGCAAAGCAGGAAATTACATTGGGGGCCGTGGCCACATAAGGAGGAAGTGGCAGGAAGGTAAGTTAATTTTCATTAAAAATAAGGTAAGTAAAACAAAAAAAAAATAAAAAATTATCCAATTTGTTTTTAGAATGTTTTAATATAATTTATGGTGTACAGTTCAAAATTAGGGTGGAACTCCGCTTTAACCATTGACCACCAATATAAGGGGAATGACTTATTACATTCTCAGCCTCATCTGAGTAGGGATTATCCATTTCTCAGGGCAATTTCACAAATTTTACCTCTGCTAATTGTTTCCACCCAAATGCCCACAATGCATAAGAAAAAGATTATTTATTAAAGTGTTAGTAAAAGACCCAAAAATTACCCATGATAAAGAAAATTAAATTAAAGATTCTGATACACCGGATAAGAAGAATAATTATCCCTTTGAAAATAATCCCTTGGGGATTGGTGGCAGTCAGGGTAGTGAGAGAGAGGCGAGAGCCAGTGGTTTAATGTAGAAGTGTGTGGGTGGGGATAGGCATGATGGAGAAACGTAGTATGAAAACAGAGATGGGCCAACTGAGGTCCCCTGGTACACAGGTGGACTTTGAGAAGCAGTGCATTGATAGCTGGGAGGTGGCACACCACTCCTTTTTGCTGCCCTGTATTACACGGCATAAATGTCCATGTACTGCTTTTCAAGGTCACCACCTATGTTCTCAGGCATGTGATAGAAGCTGTGGCAGAAGAAGGCGTGGATGCAGTGGCATATCATCCATGTATGGAGGGTGTTCACTTCACATGGGCCCCGAGGGGGCGGGGGCCCACTGTGACCCACACGGCACCCATAGGTGATCCCGTGGTTGAAATTGGGGGATGATGGGTGCGGCAGGGGAACAGTTGCAAGCACTGATCTCCCTGTATAGTTTTCAGTGAAGCAGCCGAGAGCCATTCAGGGAGATTGATACTTGCAACTGTCCCTTCCGCAGCACCGATCATCCCTGACTGGTCCCCGTGTCCTCCCCCTCTGGCCCGCGTGTCCTCCTCCAGCCCCCCTCCCATGTGTGCTCCTCCTTTGGCACCCCCCCTGTGTTCTCCCCTTCCAGCCCCCTGTGTGCTCCTCCTCTGCCCCCCTCGTTCATCTGCAGCCGACTTCCCTCCTCTCCTCTCCTGCCGCCCTGCTGTGGGGGATGTCAGAATATAGAGATACGGATCACTCCAGTGTCCTTTGCTAACTGAGCAGACAGAGTAAACTGCGTTTACTCTGCTTCAGTTTATGAATGTACAGGAGCTTCTGTCTCCTGTTCATTCATCTTCAGCGTTGAGGCTGCTGAGAAAGGGACTGGGGAATCTCTGTCCTCAGTCCCTTTCTCTGTCTCAAAGGGGAGATGTCAGGGGTCTACAATCTCACCAAAGACCCCCAAAAGTGCTGATAAAAACAAATTTACAATAAATATAAAAACAATTCAATTGTAAATAATTATAAAAAATAAAAAAACTACTGACAAAATCCACTGCCCTACTAACACCATCCACTGCCCTACTAACACCGTCCACTGCCCCATATCCCTCTCCTCTACCCCCTTTCCCAGAACCACTGTGAAAAAAAATTATTTAAAGAAATATTTAAAAAAAATAATAAAAAACAAAATTGCAAAAAATTATAGATAATAAAATAATAAAAACAAAAAACTACTGACACCATACACTGCCCTACTGACACTGCCCCCTCAATCATTGTGAAAAAAAATAACACAAAAATAAATTGTAAAAAATTATGAAAAAACAAAATTGTAAAAAAATAATAAAAATGAAAATATTCTAATACTGCAGATTACTCTACTAACACTGTCCACTGCTCTACTGACACCATGACTGATCTGCAATTTTGCCTGGTGTGACTGGCGGTAAGATGACCTGGGTGCTTGGCTTCAGGGATGTGAACGCTCAACTGAACACTCCTCCACTGGCTTTTCCACCTGCTCCCTCTTCTCTGACGACCAGTTGGAAGTGCTCCTGAATAGAGATAATACATTTTATTTAAAAAAAAATAAAAAAAAAAAAAAAAACAATCTTAAAAAGGAAAATAATTTGGAAAAAAATTGGAAAAAAAAATAGATGTTTTTTCTTTATTGAAAGGCATGTGACAGATACAATAAAACCGTATGTTCTCAGAACATACAATCCAGATGAAGTAGTATATGTTCAGCCCGTGTACAGGTACATCTAGTTAAGAGCAACATCGCTTAAAACAACAGAAAATGGGTAAGACCATGTGTGGATAGGTAGCTACATAATAAATGTAATAGAGATACCTAAATGTAGAGACCCTCCGGACAGTGTAGATGACAACCCAGGTGTAGAGGAAGGTCCCAAAATGGATTTTTTAAATACAGTTATCAAAAAAAAAACATATATAAAGTTTGAAAAAAATGTCAACCTTTAATTCAACCTTCACTCAAGAAAAAATGTAATTTTCAAAAAAATTATCTCAGTCTTTTGCTGCACAGCACTGACCTCCAATAAAAGCCAGCTGTGCACTGTATATGTGCTCCTTCTGCGGTGCAGAAGCTTCATTTCTAAAAACGTTTTTCTCAGCTGTGAGGTCCCGACTTACATAGTCCAGAAGCAATTTCCAGTGAGTATGCAGTGTTTTTTTCTGGAAAAAAACCCCCCAAAAAATTGGTTAATTATAATTTCTGTAAAAAATGGCATACGTTAAAATAAATTTAGATCTAAGCAATATGCACTTCCTCCTATCCTTCTTCTGTGTCTTGGCAGACGATCCCAGTTTTCGGTAAGGCTGGGAACGATGTCTGTCAAACTTTGGCCTTTAGGATGCGGTCATTAAATTTAGGATGAGAGATGTTCCACAATTTGGGATGGGCCACTATCAATCCATCTGGGCAACATTTTGTGCATGTCTCTTCCAGAGAGCAGAGAACATCCACACACCAGGAAAAAGCTAAGGACACTGGGAACTTCCTGTACAGACAGGAATTAACTAGGTTCACATTAATACTCAATATCATATTGTTGCAGTGTCCAGTAAAATCCATTTACATTTGTAAATGCTAGATGCACTTGCTAGGTGCGTTTACACACATTTAGGCTCATCAAGCATTTTTAACTCTGAATCGCTCCTCTCCTGAACACGCTGGACCTGGTTTTTGCTTTCTGCCTCTAAACGCCTGCAAAACAATGTGTGCATGGACACAGGCTAACACTGAGGGGCATTTAGAGGCAAAAATAAACACAAAATGCCCCTAAAAGCAGCATTTACATTACCCTGTGTGCATGGGGCCTTAACCTTTTATGCACACATACAGTGGCATATATGTTAACAGAAGAGCCTACAGTTCAAAAAGTTTACAGAGACAGAATAATACAAAACAAATGATAAACAACAGTAAAAAAAAAAAAAAACAGGATTAAAGGTAAAAACTACTTAGCAATGTTTGTATGGTCTTTGGGTCTATGCAGAGTCCATAAATGCAGGGCCATCTTACCGAATGGACATGCTGGGCAGTTGCCCCGGGGCCCCACTTGCCCAGAGGGCCCCACCTGCCCAGCGACCCAGCTCCAGCCAAGCATTAGTCCTGATTCCCATGTGCATCCCACTGCCAAACTTAGCAGGTGGCAAGCGCCTGTCGGCCCTGCGCTGCTATCAGGCCACGTGGGCCGTGGAGGGGCAGCCCACAACTGCAGGAATGCCTGTCAACCTCCACGGTACAGGCACACACAGGACAATCGATTCTGATTCCCGTCCGTGTGTGTTTACCGGACCCAGCCGCCGAACTTGGAAGCTGTCATTAGCCTGGCACTGTTGTACCAATAAATATCGCCTTATTGATCATTTGCATTTTTATTCTCATGGGTGATTGTGTAGGCGGGGCCCCAGTGCACTGCATTGCCCGGGGCCCTTTAATGCTCTTAAGATGGCACTGCATAAATGTCCTTTAGTATTCCCTCCCACAGCAAGCGAGAGCTACAGAGCTGTATATGCAGGGATTTTTTCTGGTCCCTGAAGAGGGTATTTACAGAATTTACACAACCAATCAAAGGCCCTGAGGGCTGTGCTGAATGAGGTTTTGCAGCCTTTTATTATGCTTCAGGGGACACTCCCTTAATGTCAATTATTATAACTGCATCTCTATTTGCATCTGACCAGTCACAATCTGACAATAAACATTTTACTAAACAAAATTAAATTACAAATTGATAGACTATGAGATGAATCCTATATATGCTTTCTCTATATTGTAATATAGGTGTGTTTGGTGTCTATTGGATTGGCCTCTTTCCATAGTGTAACTCCATTACAGTAACAATTATGAAGATTGTATGAAATGTAACTCTTGGCAGTTCATCTGTATGTTAGTGTAGGTCAATCCCCCCAGTCTGACAGATGCATATTCCTCCAATTATTCTCCAGACTGTTTAAAACAGGGCATTTACAACATGACTCCATTACCAGTCCTTAGAAGACTCAGCCTAATGGGGGAAATTGTACGTCATTTGTGCTTTAACTGGAATTTTTTTTCCAATGTGTCATTTTACTTGGCTGCTTAATACAGACATGATATTTAAATCTGACTGTTTTGGCAATTTTGAAGAAATTAGGTTGGTACTACATGTAATACAACTTTCCCATTCTCCCGACACAGTTTGGGGTTCATCACACCTCATTATCTTCACAGGGTGCACTTCCCTAACCTTCAATGCAAGGAGGCACTACACTGACAACCAATGTAAGGGGGAACTTCACCACTGACCACCATGAAATGGGGAACATCTCCACTGACAGACGATGTAAAGGGGCCCTTCAACATTTACCATCAACATTATCAGGAATATAATCACACTAATTTAAGGGGCATTTCACCATTGATCACCAAAGTAAGGACACACTTCACAACTCAATGTAAGGGGGTACCTCAGCACCAGAGATATATAGTAAATAGGTAGAACTACTTCACTACTGTACTTAAGTACCGAAAGGCGGTATCTGTACTTTCCTAGAGTAGAATTTTTTTCTCCTACTTCCACTTTTACTTCACTACATTTTTTCAATGATTTCAATACTTCTACTCCGATATTTTTTTTTGTGCTGCATAGTTACTCGTTACAATTATAAAAATTACCACTGCCAGAACAGTAGATGGCAGGTTTCATGAAGCTCAAAACATGTGTATTATCAGCGCATATGAAAATAAATGCTACTGTATGTATAAATAAAAGCTGCATTTGAAATAATAAAAAACAATATGATGTTCAAACTTTTGACTTCTTTCTTTAATAACTACATAACACAGTACTTGTACTTTTACTTTCAGTACTTGAGTAGCAATTTTTTTTTCAAAACTACTGGTACTTTTACTTTCAGTACTTGAGTAGCAAAATTTTTCAAAAAACTACTTGCAATACTTAAGTACAAAAAATGTTGAATACTTTAGTACTTCTACTCAAGTCACTTTTTGATTGAGCACTTCCACTTCTACTCAAGTCACTTTTTGATCGAGCACTTCCACTTCTACTCAAGTCACTTTTTGATAGAGCACTTGTACTTTTACTCAAGTATGGGTTGAGTACTTTATACAACTCTGCTCAGCACTGACTATTACCAAAAGGAAGCTTTAAAGTAGCAACTAAAGTTAAGGAGCACGTCCCTCACTAACCAACAGTGTAAGGGTGCACTTCTATACTGCCCACAAATGTAAGGGGGTACTCTACTGACAACCAATGTAAGGGGGTACTTCTCAACTGCCTACTAATATTAGGGGGCATGTCATCATTGACCTGACCACCAAAATAGGGATAAACTACACTGGCAACCAATGTAAGGAGTGCTTCTCCACTGCCCACTTATGTAACGGGACACTTTACCACTGACCAACTATGTCAGGGGACCACTTTTCTCACTGTCCACCAGTAGAAGGGTGTGCTGCTACACTGCTCACAAATGTCAGGGGACACTACACTGACAACCAGTGTAAATGGGTACTACTCTACTACCCACCAATGTAGGGGGACACTTTACCACTCATCAATATTAATAGGGGACATCTCTCCCACTGTCCAACAGCGTAAGGGTGCACTTCAACACTGTCCACAAATGTAAAGGGCACTGCACTGACCATCAATGTAAGGGATTACTACACTGAACACCAATGTATAGAGTCATTTCTCTACTGTTCTCTTAAGGCTGTGCTGTATATTATGAATTCCTGACTGCTGCAAAGTCATTCCTTTCTGGCCAATATTGCTTTTATTTCATGATTTTAACTGAAAATAATTTGGTTGTATAGAAGTGGAGAGTTAAAAAAGGATCCACTTCAGGTATCAAATATGCTTGGTATTTCACTGGGCAAAACAACTGGTTTATGTAATTGTGCCTCCTTTCTCCTACCTATACTCCTTTGGTCCCTGCCACTCTGCCCACATGCCAGAACAATTAAAGTGCTTGGTATATTTAGGTATGGGGAGCATGTAACTCTTTGGTGACCGCCTAGTAAAAAGTTCTGAGAGCTGATCCAATTTCCAGGTCCGAGTGCTATGACATGTGTGGTGGGGGGGAATGGGGGATGAGAGTCCTTAGCCTTGTGCAAGCAATGATCAGATCAACTTTAACCTTACCCAGGTTACTTGGTGGTGAGTACTGTATTAGCATTAGTTTGGGGGCAATCCAGTGAACGTTTGCTTTGCACTGCACAACAAAGCAGGATTTTACTGTAAAGGTATTAGGATCTATACCAGTGATGGCGAACCTTGGCGCCCCAGATGTTTTGGAACTACATTTCCATGATGCTCAACTACACTGCAGAGTGCATGAGCATCATGGGAAATGCAGTTCCAAAACATCTGGGATGCCAAGGTTCGCCATCAACGATCTATACTATAAATGCACAGGTAAGTACAGATTTGTACAGAATGCCAAATGACATGGTCAAAATAAGTTTGCATTATGTATATATTAACTTTTCTATGTGTTTCTTATTTGGATAGTAAAGTTCCGATGAAGAAATAGGTTGAGTGAAAAGATGGAGGCTCTTAGCTTATGCACAGATCACCTGGAATAACAAAGAGAAAAGTTAATCTCAGATATCTGCCCTGCGGACTTTAGTTAAAAACTTGTCCCTCCCAGCTGTCCTGACAACCGTTCTCATTAGAAAAACATGCCCTTAAATGAAGAGGCTCTTAGATACCATGACAAGCAATGCAGACTGAGCAAATCTGAGCTGTCACACTGTCTTCTAAATTGAATGTGTCTTTTTGAAGCTAAAATAAATCCTCTTCCCCTTTTCCTTTGCCTATACTTTACAGTGCCTTCCTTTGTCTTCTTGCTGATTTTATTTACTTGTGTAATATGTTTTCATGTAAAGCAACACAGATGAGGTTACATACTGTTTTGTATGAACTATAAAAAGTTTCCTAGTGCTTTATCATTGTTCTTCAGAGTTATGGATTATACATATGAACTTATTCTTGTCTCCTAAATGCTAGTCTATAGAAAATCAGTATCTACAAAGCATTTAAAGTAAAAGCAGTGTTAAACCCAAAAGCAAACATTTATTATTTTGCAGCTTAAAGCGGAGTTCCGGCCACATTCTTTACCTAAAAATACCCCCCTAATCCTAAACTATCCCTAATTACCCTAACACTAACCCCACATTACAGGTCATTACAGTTATAGAATAAAGATAAATACTTACCTTTAAAATTGATTGCAGAGGGCGGGACCTGAGGAAGGAGGCTCAGCCTCCGAAACGCGTTGTCCGTAGTAACAGCAGAGGCAGTGCACCCGTGTCTTGAATCCCCCACCTCGCAGCTCCGTACAACTTGTGGCTCCGGCCTTGGCTGAGGCTCTCCTGAGGCGCCGTAGATCACGTTGGTATAGTGTGCAGGCGCACTAGAACCGGCATCCGGTGACCAGGCAACACAGGAAGTGAAGGAGAGCGGGGATACAGCGGTGGCAGCCGCGGATGAGGAGACCGCAGAGTCACCATCTGGAGGGACGGGAGGAGTGAGTAGCTCCTGTTGGAATGCTGTAAAGCGATTGTCTTAAAGGAAAAGTGTGAGTGCAATTCCAATGTACTGTTTTATTGTCCTTTATTAAAGCGTTATTGCCCGAGGTTGCGTGCGCTTTTCTTTACAGATTTGAATTGCAGAGGGCGGCCATCTCCGATGTGGGCATCTGAAGCCATGGTGTCCCCCGCTGTGTCCTTCTTCCGGGTTCCTGGATACCCAGAATGCCGACCGCAATCTCGCGCATGCGCTGTAGATTGCGATCGGCAATCAGAGTAGCGGCCGGGGCTGTTCCCCTTGCATCCTGGGATTGATGACGCTCATCTCCCAGGACGCAATGCAAAGGAGGAAGTGACTTCGGGGGCCGTGTCCGCACAAGGAGGAAGAGGAAGGAAGGTACGTTTATTTTCATTAAAAACAAATTAAGTGAAAAAATATATATAGTTTTCAGGTTTTTTATGCTAACTGATGCTGCAAAATTTATTTTTAGGGTGGAACTCAGCTTTAACAATGCTTAGATGTGGTGGCTGCATTCGTTTTCTTGTTTTAGACTTTCTTCCCTTTATTTTCATCTGGTGATCTGTCCAGTACGTCTGTTGATTTGTAACAGAATAAGCTGCCTGGCAGGTGAAGCAGTTTGAGGGTTGAGACAAAACATTTGACACTGACCGGGATCCTTACAACAATCAGCTTTTATTTATTTAAAACCTTTCCCCAAAAGGAAACAAAAACTGTTGCTGTAACTGCTTATAAGTTATAAGGTGTTAGCTGGAGTTTAGCTTCAATTTGTTAGTGTATCCAAATCTGCTGGTTTGTCTAACACTCCCCTGCCCCCAGATTAACAATGCTGCTGTCCAAAGGTGCCCCCTGTGCTCTCTCATCCACGTGTCCTACTGACCAGAAAACTTGGTGAAAACAGAAGGAAAAAGGCCTAACCAGTTTAGGTCCAGAACAATTTTTCACATACATGTAAATCTTAATTTTTGGCAATAAAATTACCTAAACCCTCAGAACATTATATTTCAGGAAAAAATATTCAGGAAAAAATATAATACAATATATTTTAGTGCAAAAACACACAATATAATACCCATTTTTTGTTAAAATATAAAAGATTAGGTTGCTTTGAGTAAATAGATACCAAACATTCCATGCCTTTGTAGCACCCTCCTAGGTAGGTGTTAGTGAGAGAGTATAGTTTTTGGCTCTGTCTGCCTCAGAGGAGCAGCAGGCAAATTCTATATTGCTTTCTGCCTACCAGAGAGCAGAATCTGTGAGTTAAGTCTGCTCATGGTGCTCAGTGTGTGATTCATCTGGTCTAGGGAGTGTTTCATACTGGTCCAATGGGGAGGCATGTTGGACAGTGGAGGAAATCTGGCCAATGGGTACACAGGCTTTGATACAGCCCCAGCGATTAGCACAGACTGGCTATCTCAATGCATTGTGGGGTGTGGTATAAAAGCCAGGAGCACATGTGCTGCGGGGTCTTTGGCTGGTGAGCAGAGTCCCGGAGGGAGGGTGGTTTCTCCCTCATCCTCTGTAGCAGTGGCACGTGGTCATAGGCGGTCGGCCTGGGGACCAGAAGGAAAGAGTTGAACCCAGAGGACCATGAGAGCTGACTGAAGGGGTAGAGACACTGGAGACCCTCGAAAAACAGTATCGTGAGTACAGGAGATTGTGTCTAGGGGCCTGACCTGAGGGGGGGCACCTCAGTATGGGATAGTCAGAGGACGGGTGTCAGGTGAGTGTTGAGTGTTGAGTGAAAGGGGGCACTAGGTGTGTTTCCCAAAGATCATTCATCCTAATAAGTCATCTACATAGAGATCTAATCCTGGATTCTTCTAGTGGCAATGTGAATCTGCAGCCTGGCTGCAACTTCAGACAGGAGTCCTCATCTACTGTGAATAGATCAAGTTGGAGTATCCCACTCTTCCCTTCTCCCATCCCTAATTTAAATAAAACCACAAAAACAACTACATCCTCTAGACTGCTCATTGACTGAGCCAAAGGGTAAAGAGTTCATTTGTGCATGCTGCAGTTGCTATCGGTAACCCAGGGAGATCCCAAGGTGAACAATCCAGCAGTCCTCAAGGGGGCAGTGCTACACCTTAAAACTGTGTGCGCTCTCAATTTTGTTAAAAACGATGTTGCCCAAAAATCTCCATAGGTGACACTTTTAAAGGCTCATCAGTTTAGAGTTAACTAGGTGCTCTTTTTTAGAATTATTGTTCTTACTCTGACATTTGTGGCGATATGTCACACGCATGGTGTGACTGCGGTTTACATGTGCACCCTGGGCTTGTGTTTGCGCAAGTATGCGGGGCAATGGGGGTTACGACAATTTCTTTTTTTAATTTGAATATATTTTATCATTATTTTTTTTTTTAAACGTTTTTTTTCTTTTTCTTATTTATTTATTTATTTTTAGGGGTTAATAAACGCATTGGGCAGGTGACAGGTACTCTTTATGGAGACATTAGGGGTCTAATAGATTCCAATGTCCCCCCTGCCCTTCACACCATCGAACCAAGTACAAATCGGCTTGATTAAATGTGACCCCTGGCTGAACTGGCCAGGAAATGGTGCATCTGAACCCAGAAGTGACATCACTTCCAGTTTCATTGTCTGCATGTGCGTTTAGGTAAAAGAAGGAAGAACAAGAAGTCCTGGCAATGGAGACATGTGAACATCAAATTGGTCTTGGGATAGATCTGGGGTCATTGCTAAGACATCTGTGCGTGTTTTATGTTGCGAGTCGGATCAGTGGATACCACCAGGGCTCATAAATCTGAGCGCTTTATCCATGAATTTAGACCATTTGTGCTGGAATCGAAGAAAGTTTTGCTGGTTGGAGAAAAGAACGTCAAGTTTCTCTATCCTGAGGAGGTTTAGAAGGTTGGATTTTAACCTATTGTGTTGAAGGATTCTGGACTGAGACCTAGGTAAGTTTTGCTTAATGATATGAAAAGATCCGAACAGAAGAAAACATAAATTTTTGTGAGGGCAGAAACCGGTAATTATCGCAATAAAAAGTTCCACTTGATTTCAGCAGGATTTAATATATGGACAAGACCAGAGTCTGTGTAGAAGTTGAGGCTGTGAGGTACCACACAGCAGGCAATTTGAGCAGTCTGTAATCTCTTTGGACTTTAGGTGGGAAATGTAAGCCCGGGGAAGAATTTTAAACTGCTGTTTATGCCAAAATGAGTTTGTTATAAAAGCACAAGTGGTTTGGTAGCCCGAGAGGATGATGCTGTGAGTGTCCAGGGGTTGTAGCTCCTTATTCCAAGTGAAAAAGGTGGAGGAGTTAATGGGAGACATAAAAAAGGTGGATAAAGGCTTGTAGAGACCAGAGATTTTATGGAGATCCCTCTCCAGGAAGGTGTCCAGTATTGATGTTTTGAAGAAGAAGTTCCTGGGGGGGGGGGACACATATTTGCCATTAAGCTTGTTGCTTGAAGGATGTACAATAGATGGCTGGTGGGTAAATTGAACCCGCATAAGAACTGGGTAGGAGAGAGGGGCCTTCCTGAAGGAACCTTGAATAGTTGGGCAAATCTGAATAAGCCCTGGGAGGCCCAGGTGGAAAATGAGGGATATTGCTGAGCCTGTGGGAACAGAGGATGGCCACAGATAGGAAGATGATTGGACGTATGGGGGGATATTCCCAGTTTTTTTTGCTATCTCTCCAGGCTACGAATGTGTCCTGGCTGAGGAGGTTGTGTTTCAGATGGGAGGGTATAGCTCTGGTCCCACAGTGCAGCAATGACGATAGTCTGTAGGGGCTAGTCATCTGTGATTCTAAATCATGGTTTGAGTACCTAGAGGCACACGTTATCCAATTTAACCCCACTGTCAAAAGACAGGAAAGGTTGTAGAGTCTTCTGTTAGGAAGGTTGGTGCCCCCTTCACAACTGGGTAAAAATAATTTTTGCAGAGCTATGTGGGGCTTATGGTCCTTCCACAGAATGATGGAAAGAGCTTTGTACAGTTTTTGGAGGTCTTTGTGCTTTACCAATTGGGGAATCGTCTGGAGGGGATCTAATAACTTTGGGAAACTCACCATCTTATAGAGGTGGCATCTGCCAAACAGTGAGAGAGTGAGTCCTGACCAGTTTTATAGCTCCAAGGTGATTTTGTGTATAGTGGGGAGGAAATCAAGTTGGTAGAGTGAGGACGGTGACATCCCTATTTTTATCCCGGGATAAGTGATGTGGTTTTTGGCTATGGTGAATACTGAAGCCGCAGCTCAAGGGGGGGGGGGGGGGGGGGGCACGTGTCCGGAAGAGTCAAAGAATTTCACTTTTAGCTAAATGTATTCTTAAGCCCGAGCAAGCCCAAAGGGTGGTAAAGATTTTCTGATAGTGTATAATTTCTTCAGAGGGGTTGGAAGTAGATATCAGAATGTCATCTGCAAAGAGTGCAGGGCGGAGTTCCTGGGAGCCTATCTTGAACCCGTGAAGATTGGGGTGGGAGAGTAAGAATCTGGAAAGGGGTTCTATTGCTAGGTTAAATAAAAGGGGGGAGAGGGGGCAGCCTTGTCTAGTACCTTTGTGTAGTCTTATTTTGTTAGAAATGTGTCCGGCAGCTATTATATTGGCCGACCAGGCTGAATACATTGTTTGAATGATATGGTTAAGGGGGCCTTAGAAACCAAATTTCGACAAGACCAGGCTCAAGCAGTGAAAACTGACATTGTCGAAAGCCTTTTCAGCGTCGAGTGTAACTATGGCAAAATTTTCAGTTGGATTGGCTCTTGCCATTTCTAGTAAATTTAGCACTTTCCTAATATTGGAGAAAGTGAATCTGCCTTGCGTGAATCCAGCTTGAGAAGGGGGAATGAGGGAAGGCATAATGAGTGCAAGCCTGTTTGCAATAATTTTGAAGAGCAATTTGGAGTCCACATTGAGTAGGGAAATAGGACGGTAGGACCCTGGGTCCGTAAAGTCTTTGCCTTTCTTTGGGATGAGCTTAATGTGGGGTTGGAGACCAGAGGGCAGGTACTGGTGCCCATCTAGAATTTTTTGAAACACCGATTTAAGGGTGGGGGCTATGGTTTCTAGGGCCAATTTTTTTAAAAACCAGAGGTGTAGCCATCAGGGCCTGGCACTTTGCCTGGAGATAGAGATTTGATTGTACGCGTGATTTCATAGATGGATATTACAACGTTTATTTGTGCTAGGAGGGAATTGTCGACAATAGGGAGTGAGATCTTGTCTAAAAAGGATGAGGCTAAAGTTTCGTCGATAGGGTCCTTTCCATAAAGCGAGGTGTAAAATTCCTTTAGAATGAGGTTAATCTTTTTCGGGGAGGTGACGAGGTTTCCCAATTCGTCTTTTAGGGCAGCTATATGTGTTCCTCACTTCCTCACATATGGCGCTGGAACCGTAAGAAAAATGGATCAACTTAATGTAAAGAATCTCATCCCTGTGGGTTAATGTGGGTTAATGCTAAATGTTTATATTGTTGAATTTATAACATATAAAATTAAAAATCTATTTTGGCCAGATTTACATTATCACCTCAGTAATAGGTAGCTATAAACCGCAGCAGTCAAAGTCCATGTAAGGGAGGAGATAAAGCCACTAACTTGACAAAATCCAAAAGTGCGGCTTCAGTTATTGACATGTCAAGGTTAGTCACATAGGCATACTGCTCATTCCATGGCTGGGCAATAAGAAACTGACTGAATTTTGCACATTAGGAAGTGAGAATGTATGAGCCCCAGGCTTTAGAGAACATCTTGGTGGGTCACTAAGCCCAGCCATGGATTACAATACCCATTGGTGTACTTTTGGGAAAGTGTCTGTAAGTGATGAATAACAGATCCATTGGTATATTAGATATGATAGTTTGCTTTCTATAATGTATACTTGTTCTTTTTTGTACTGTGTTTTTATTTTTGCTCTTAGTAAACTTGCTCAACAACACCCTATGAACCCTTGAGGAAGCTACAACTGCGAAATGCTTTGGGCTATTCATCATCTTCCCTCCTCATCTATGTATTATACATTTGTTAAAAAATTACCGTATTTATTATTGTGATTGTTGTATGAGGGAGAATGACACTTCAGGGTGGCTAAGCTGGTTGCATGTATTTTAAGGGATTATTTCCACAGAAACCTTTTAACGATGAATTTAAATAAAAATGTTTGCTTCTATCAATGTGACTCTCTAAGCTTCTTTCTGTAGGAGGGTTTCAGTACCTTTAATAATCCCATTTATCCTTCATTTTGTCGAATTCCACACTGTTGTACTTTTAATAAATTAAGTAGAGATAGGCTGAACTACCCCCTGTTCGGTTTGTGCCAGAACTCCTGAATATCGCAAACGTTCGGAGCAGAATAAGGAACCCCATTGAAGTCTATGGGACTCGAACTGGAAAAATCAAAAATGTCCATTTTGAAGACTTAGATGCAAGTTACTGGGCATACAAAGGGTATAAGGGTCCGGGTACTGCCCTAGGGGACATGCATCAACAAAAAAAAGTTTTGTAAAAACATCATTTTTAAATAAGCAGTGATTTACTGATGCCTTAAGTGAAACAATAAAAATGGAAAATTCCTTTAAATTCAGTGCCTGGGGGGTTCCCTTAGTCTACCTGTAAAGTGGCACATCTGTACTATGTATAGAACCGGCTGCAGCAAAACTGGCATTTATAAAGACAAAAAGTTAAATTTTCCCTGCAAGCTTAGAGCAAACTTGGCAATAGGCTGTGGCTGGGGGAACATGACTGACAATTTATTGTTTATCAGTGTTCTCCCCTCTCTGTAGGCTCATGTTTCTACCTTCCTTAACCTCAGAACCAACATCAGAATCAAGTAATGCCTGTGCATCATCAAGGGGCAAGTGGCTGACGCTGTGTTCAAATAACTCAGCTGACTCCTCTAATGCTGGGGCTATGGCAGGAGTAGCTGTGGGCAAGGAGGCAGACTAAGTCACTCTGACAGCTGCGGTGGACTGTGCACTAGTCTCTGCTTGGAAAGGAAAGGAAATGGGGCCCTGCCTGAGGAAAGACCACGTCCATCTTTGCCTTTGGACACAGACACTGCTAGGCCCCTCACAGTGCCATGGGAACGTCTACCTCTCCTTGTTGGCTTCTCAGACATGATGGGGGGGGGGGGGGACTTATTAATGAAATGTAATAGAGACGTGGAAATGTGTACTTGGATGCACTTTAATCAATGGAAAGTGGTGTTTGGTGCATTTAACCTATTTACTCACTACACAGACACACTCCACTGACACACTACAATATACTGCAGTAAAACTGCACTGACTCACTTCAATATACTGCAGTAAAACTGCACTGCTGCATTCAATATACTGCAGTAAAACTGCACTGACGCACTTCAATATACTGCCGTACAAGTGCACGAATGCACTGCAATATACTGCAGTAAATGTGCACTAATGCATTTCAATATACTGCCATAAAAGTGCACTAACACACTTCAATATACTGCAGTAAAAATACCCTGAGGCACTACTGTACTGCCGTGAAACTGCCCTAACACTCTACACTGACACACTTCAATATACTGCAGGTAACCTGCCCTTAAACAATAAACTAACACTACAGTAAAAATAAACAGTTGCACTACACTCACACTGCACTATCACTATATTCACACTACACTAACACTCTACACTCACAATAGAGTCACAATAGCACACTATAGCACACTAACTCACTAGTAGCAATGAACAAAGCCCTGTTCTATCTATTTCCACTCTAATATTACACTGAAAATGGCTGCTCGGAGAAGGAACCTTTTATAGTGTGTGGTGGGTCTATGAGCAATGAGCCATGATTGGGCACAGTTATCATTACTTTCTTCAATCATGGCTGTGACAGTGTTCTGCGCTCTAATTGGGCAAATCCTTCATTGCTTCAGCCAGTGCAGCGCGCAGTGCATTGTAGGGCACTCGACAGGCCGAACAAATAGTCGAAAGCCCTGGCAATTCGTGTGTTCACCGAACGGGCAAACAGCCAATGTTCGGCCTGAACTCATGCTCGGGCCGAACTGTTCGCCCAACACTAAAAGTAAGGTGTTTCTAATACTGCACTTTGTCTGGTGCCCCCTGTGTTTCTCCTTATATGTTCACAGAGTTCCTTCTTTGCTCTTAAGGGTGTTGCTACTGATGCTGTGTTTTGTCGCCTGCCTAATACTATTGCATTTATATGGACAGTTTGCAGGACTCTAATGGACTTTGTTTTAAATGACTTTTTAGTAAACCATACTTTGCCAGCGCCATTTTCCATTTCTCCAATCCACCACTTCTAATCCAGCTGCTAACAGTGTGTTCATCTTCTTTCTACAAATCACAGGTAACCAACAGTCTTTAGATAAACTTACATCTAAAATGACTGTTGGTTACCTGTGATTTGTAGAAAGAAGATGAACACACTGTTAGCAGCTGGATTAGAACAGAAGGCCATAGCATTACACTGAATAAGCCTACTCCTCTATCTCTTCTACTTTGGAAACAGTTGGTGAGCAATAGTCTGCCGTTGTACAAAGATACGTATATCAACAGAGGTTTTTTTTTTTTGCCGTATGTGACATCCCTCCTCATCATTGCATGATTGTCTAATTAGCAATTTTTAATCGTTCTACTGACTTTTAATACATGGATGTAGTTCTCTCTCATCTCTTTTTCTAAGTAATTGTATGGTTATGTTATTGATCCCTGCCAGTGTTTGTTGTTTACTTTTGTTAGTCTCTGTTTTTTGGATACCAAACCTTTGAACAATAACCTCACTAAACTGAATTTTTTCCAACTCAATAATTAAAGCCTGGCTGTCATAACTTCCTTCTAGACCTCAGAAGACATAGTCTAACCATCTTGCTTCTGGCATGTCTTCCCCTCTGCTACTGGTCGTCTAGTGAGGATCCAGGAAAGCCATGACAGAAGACCCACTGCCACATATGTGTGGGATGATGAGCTTGTTTTACATTACTTTTTGTGAGCACTTTTAACTGAATTTGTTTAATACTGGTGTTACTGCACTTAGAAGCACCTTTCTTTCTATTTATAGTCCAAACATGAGCAGACCCATTTCTTTGGGATCTTAAGGGCTGACACACGGGTCGAATATCGGATGGGTTAAATAGAAACAATGCTAATGAGAGCACTGACCGGTGTGTCCTGATGGGGAGGGGGGGGGCTTTCCCCCTGTCAGCAGGTGAGATTGCTGTACTAACATCATATTGCTAGTACAGCAGCTCCTTCTGAGCTTCTGAGCTTGTTTTTTGTTCGGCCTGCTGGGTTGATTGGAAAAAAAACTACTAGTGTGTACTAGGCTTTAGTCAATCAGTGCTCAGGGTTATGCATAGGAAGCTGGGGGGGGGGGGGGGGGGGTAAGCATTTCCAAAGCCTTGTCTGGCCTATAACACAGAAAATCTGGAAACAGTAGAGATCAGAAAATGTATTTTAATTTGCCCTTGCTTCCTACACAACACCAATTAGCAGGGTTTGTCTGCTGATGTCCATAGGCTTTACATTGTCACCTGACCCAGATGAAGTTGGTAATGATCAGCTTTTGGATAAAGTACAGGCAAGAGCTGGTTACTGCCAACTCTATAGCTTGTCTTGGCGGAATGGGAGGTATGGATTTACATCCAGTACCTATTGATATATTTATATACTGTATAAATATTTCCCATATTTTATGGCCACCCTAAAACAAGTTAAAATCACCAGAAATGTACTTTAAATTATGGCTGATTTCATCTGAACTTTTTTCAACAGATGAAATGTCTGTAAATGTAAAATATGCACAGGTTGCAAGGGTGATAATCATGCAAATTAAAAACTTGAAAATGAAAACCTCCAGGGTGGTTTTTCTACTCTCCCTTCTATATTTCACCATCTGCAGGGGAAAAAAAGTGATCTCACAATATGAAACAGATTGTTAGAGGACCTATGCTTATCTCATAGTCAAACTCTGCAACATTAGGACAGCTAAATCCCAGCTGGAACATATGGGCGCATATGTTATTATGTTTCCAGAATCCATCCTTATTATGTTATCAAGCTACAGTGTTTTCCATAAATGTTTGCCTTTGTATCCCTAATTAATTATACATGTATTACGCCAACACCTCAATGTGGATCAAGCAGCACAGAATATATTATTTACAGTAAGACATGTTCTGATTTGAGAATAGGGGCTTCATCCTGTTGGATGGATCTTCTAAATTTACTAAACTATAAGCCTACATGGCTTGGCTTGGCATAACTCTGAAAGCATCAGTCATCCAAAAACTAAAATTTTAGTTATAGGTGGATGCTGTGATATTGAGTCGCCCACTAATCTCCCAGTGCCCTTTAGAGCAACAATGTTGCCAGAGAAAAAGTGTTCTCTGGAAAAATTAGGTAATACGTAATCCTTTTTAATTTACTAGAGATGAAAGGTTTGCTAAATGCACCGCATTCGGATTTTTTGTAAGAATTTTTGAAAAAGGAACATAACGGTGTAGCACTGCCTCCTAGAGGGCTGCTGGATATTACACTTTAGGCATTCCCCTGGGTTACCCGTAGCAACTGTTTGCAGAAACTTAACACTTTAAGTTCTTGGCTCACTCAAAGATCAGTCCAGGGGATGTTGTTTTTGTGGTTTTATTTGAATTGGGATGGGAGAAGGGATGAGTGGGATACTCCAACTGTTAACTATTCACGATACTGAGGACTTCTAACTCGAGAATGCGGCAAGGCCGCTACTTCATCCTGCCACTTGAATGAATATGAGGGAAGTGTTCCAATATTATTTCTCTTCAGGGTACTGCCCTACTACCCCCTTTTTCTCTGGGGCTAGCTGACACCCGTCTACTGACTCTACACTCTGGTGTGGTCCCCTTTCCTGGGCAGACCCCTGGGCAAGTTCCTCTGTACTCATGTAGCACCCTACAGGTAGGTGCTAGATAAACGTATAGTGGGCCTTGTCTGCCTAACAGCAGGGCTGTGATTTGTTCAGTTAGGGTGTCATGGTTTCCAGGTGTAAAAAGGAAATATACCCGCACCCTTATATGAAGCAGCGAGCTCAAAAACAGCAGGAATGTATGGTAAAAATATAAAATACGAAGAGTCGCGCTAAAATAGGTCTGGCCAATTACATCAAGAAATTGGCTTATTTGAAACTGAACCTCTTAATAAGAATGCATAGCACAAAGCAAAACATGCGGCATCAACAATAAGATAGGTTGTATAGTTCACTTTCAACCTTCGAATTTCACAACAGTTCATGTGGATTAAACGATGGGATATTTCCACCCTTGTGAGTATTAGGATAACATACAGCAACTTAATGAATCCCTCCACCACATAGAGCCTCTTACCAGAGGGGAAAAGGTGATACACAGTGAGTAGTTGAGGACTACTACCACCTATATCCAGCACAGCAGCTCCGGTACAATAAGCCACAGGGAGTACATCAACCACAGATAGCCTCCAAACAGACTGGATTTAAACAGGATCAGCTCTCACCAGGTAAGTCTGTGTGTATGCAGAACATATGACAAGATGTTTCTGCATATCTGTGGTTGGTGTACTCCCTGTGGCTGATTGTACCGGAGCTGCTGTGCTGGATATAGGTGGTAGTAGTCCTCAACTACTCACTGTGCATCACCTTTTCCCCTCTGGTAAGAGGCTCTATGTGGTGGAGGGATTCACTAAGTTGCTGTATGTCATCCTAATACTCACAAGGGTGGAAATATCCCATCGTTTAATCCACATGAACTGTTGTGAAATTCGAGGGTTGAAAGTGGACTATACAACCTATCTTATTGTTGATGCCGCATGTTTTGCTTTGTGCTATGCATTCTTATTAAGAGGTTCAGTTTCAAATAAGCCAATTTCTTGATGTAATTGGCCAGACCTATTTTAGCACGACTCCTTGTATTTTATGGTTTCCAGGTGTGCCTGCTGAAGGGGGAGTCTCCCCACTGGCTCCTGTGAGAGGCTTCTCATAGGGCAGTGGAGGAAACCCAATCAGGGGACACATCCAGGCTTGTAACTACCCCAGAAGGCATATTATGCTGCAAAGGATTCTGGGCGTGGGTATAAGTCTGGGGGTGGCACATGACACAATGTCTTTGGAGGGAGCAGAGTCCCAGGAGGGAGAGAACGGCTGTCTCTCCTCCTGTCTGAGGAAGAGGATCTCGGGGTGTTGCCTGCAGATCCAGAGAGTGCTGAGCTAAGCTGAGGGGATCCGGTGTGCCAAGAACCTGGGGAGAGTCAGAGGGGTCCAGTCCCAGAAAAGCCTACACAGGTCGTGAGTACTGAGGATTGCCCCTGAGGGTCTGCTTGAAGTTGGAGGGGACCACTCCAGTGGAGGTTCAGGGATCCAGAGCCAGCTATTGGTGAAAAAGGGGTACCTCGGTTGAGAACCCTGAAGTGACAGAGGGGGTACATAGTCAGTGGACCCTGAAGAGTTCAAGGTTAAAGGGGGCTCCTACAGTTGGGCCCTGAATTGTACAGAGTGTGCCAGTTGGAAGTTGCAGTTTTCCAGAATCCTACAACATACTACCTCAAGCCAGTGCAAAGTGGAACGGAAGTATTCAGTGACTTTGCAGTGCAGCAGTGTCGGCAGTTCTACAATTCACAGTCCTGTATCTTCTGGACTTCATGTCGAGTATTCAGCACTTTTATTGAGGGACAGAGGGCTCTCAGAGTTAGTGAGCATTGGCTGGCACTGGCAGGCATCAAGGAAGCGTCAACGGGCATTTTTCCAGGAACAAAGTCCCAAGTGTATAAAGTTGAAGCCTAAAGGAGCATCCCACTCATTCCCTTCTCCCATCCCCTTTAAATCAAATAAAATAACAAACAAAGATGCCGGAGTTGTCGATGTCTCAGTGCTCACACCCAGGGTCGCAGCTCACATGGGCTAGGGAGGTAACTGGTACAGATGGCAGACCCACATCAGGCCACAGGCCTGGAAAACCTGCTAAACTCACAAACAGTGTTTTTCCAGATTCTTCAATGCCCCAACTTCTGTAGTCAACTCTCCTGGACCTCTGGGTTCAGCTTCACACCCCCAGTACACCAGGCTGACTGCCTGTGACCACCATCAATAATCTCCCTGTGAGTGAGGCGGGGCCACCTACAGTGTGTTGGGAGGTAATAGAGTTGGTTGGGTGCTTCAGCTTAATATGGCAAGAACAGTTAGACATGTGGAAGATGGTGGAGCTTTTAAGGTGGGGGGGAGATGGAGGCAGTGGAGGAGGGGTTGCATGCATAGGTCAGAGCTGAAGAGGGGTGAAGGTGAGATGTGGATATGGGAAGCAGAGGTATGCAGCTGTGGAAGAAGGCTTAACTGTGCACTCTGTACGTAATGCACTCCTGGTATTTAATGCCCCTTTAAGACCCTCCCACTGTTAGTGAAATGTGACCACACCCAGTATTTGATGTGGTTTGAATGGTGTGTTTGGGAGTCAAGGGGGGTTTTGGGGGGTCGTGGTTGAGTTCCTGCACCTATATTCTGAAATAAAAACCCTGATGGGGACTAATGTACACAGAATTATAAAAAAAAAAATCAGGGTGAACCTATAACCTAGAAACTATTGAGAATTGATACGTGAAGAATATATGTAATTTTAGTTTTTTCACTTTAGGTATGCCTTTTTGTCGTTCTAGTTGCACCTAAATTCAAATCTAGGCCTTCTATAAGGTTTACAGGTTAAACACTGGCCCAATACATATCTTCTGAGAGCCAGACAGAAGAGACGGGTGGTATTTACTATTCAGTTATTCTTAAGGCGCCAATTAACAAAGCAAAAAAAAAAAAGGAACATTGGTAAAAGATCTAATCCTGCTTTACCTTGCCCTTAACATACTTAGAATTATTAACTGTAAAGTAAGATTTAGGGTTCATAATAAGCAATCTCTAACAAAAATCATTAGACAATGTTACAAAAATCAACTATATGGAACATGTGCTTGTTTTCTGCCATCACATACTCTGTATCTATCACATCACAACCTTTCTCTGTTACCTTTTCTTGTCTTGTTGGCATTAAATCAAACTCCCAGCTGGATGATATAGCATTACCCTTCAGAAGAAGCTGCTCTACTGCATCCTATCCCTGCTGAGCAACAGCAATGTGATTGCTTCGGCTCTGTCAGATTCCTCCACTGTGGGACCTCATTTCCCTGTTCAGTTTACACCTCCCCTTCCCACAGAACACCCTTTGCGCATTACATATATCCTGGCCCTTCCAGTCACACATTCTTATCTTGACATGGCTGATCTGCACACTGGCTCTCTGTATTAAGCGTCCTTCTGGGAATTATACACTCTGTTTGATACCTCTGTGTATAAGTTGCTAGACATAACCATCTCCTACCTGTCTAGCACATGGAAAAGGAAAATCTGCTTCAATAAATAAGCATGATTTTGAAATAATTTCTACCTGCGTGCATTTCCTCCCATTCTCCAAATATATGCTTGTAGGCTAATTGGCTCTTGTGTAAATTGACCTTTGTAGGTATGATTAATGCATATTTGTTTTAGATGCACTGAACGATACATGTATCTTTGAGATGCATTTGTGTTATTTGAGTTACTTTTGCATTCCCATTGACCTTTATGTGGAAAAAAGCAAACAATCACAGATAAGCCCGAACTCATAATACAGCAAACTCATTACATATTCAATTATATAAAACTAACATTGTTGGACAAAAACAGGAATCACCCAGGGCCTGTAGGTACTGCCATTAAACTTTAATGAGGCTATTGAAGAAACTGAAACAGTCATTACATAATTTGCATGCAGTTATCATTGTTTTATCTTTAGGTGAAATTAGCGTTCGGGTTTACTGAGGAGTTGATTTACTAAAGGCAAATAGACTGTGCACTTTGAAAGTGCAGTTGCACTAATTTTCCTTAGCAAATGTAATGTGGTAAAGCTTCATTTTGTAAAGAATACCCAGTCAAGTACAAGGGGAAAAAAAAGCATTTTTTCTTGCACATTATTAGATAATGGAAATCAGCAGAGCTTTACCACATTTAATAAGCTCTGGGGATAATTAGTGCAACCACTTGCAGAATGCATCTGCACTTGCAAAGTGCACATTCAATTTACCATTAGTAAATTCACCCCCTAGTGCAGTGATGGCGAACCGCCTAGCGTGTGTTTAATCTGCTTGAAATAAAGTTGAATTTTTCAGGTGGAAAGATTAACATGTAACCTTTGCTGCCACTAGCAGTGTGTTTTATTGTTAATAATCGCTATGTTTTGTGTCTTGGTACATGCCACTGTTTCCCTTTTCTGGTATGCACTAGTTAGACCAACCCCTAGTTTCCAGTTACTTTAATTTTTTTATCCTCATAAAGTAAAAAGCTATCTCTTAGGGAGTTAGAAGGCATACTGTTCATTGATGCTCTTTCACCTTCAAGAAACGCTCAAAAAAATATCCTTGTTACCTGCAAAGTGTGGAAAATAACTTCATTGGATTTCACTCAGAGTCTTTTTTGGTAAGTTGACACTGCCGGTTGGTTCTGCCAGGTTAGCAAGATGCCATACCGTCTGCACAGACTGGGTCTCAGGAGCTTTGTTCAGTTGCATAAAGTGGTATTTGAAATTTTCTGTAGTCCTAACTCTACATTTTGGGAGCCTCCATAGTGCAAGTACATGCATTGTAATAGATAGGCAGAGGGCAGGTGAGCCTGGAGGGAGCCCACCCCTCCTTAAAGGCACAGGGGTACACTGGCCACTCAGCATATAGCATCATGGCAGCAAAGGTGATCCCTCACCAATATTTCAACAGCACAAACAAATGGCCACTGCCCTCACCTATAACTGGCCTTTGCAGCAAGGAGCACATAGAAGGGCAACGCATGTCAAAACGAAACCAAGCTTCCAATCTCAACTTACCGACCGACCTGCAACCAACCAAAGTATCCCGTCTAACAGTATGCATTAAATACAGGGGCTAAGTCTGCCATTGCTACCATACTCCCAATATAACTGTAAATACAGGTTGCATGTTTAGCTTTATGACTCTCTTTACAAGACTAGCTGTACTTGACAGTCTCACCTTTTGACAATGAGCCATGTCCAGTGTAAAAGGTCAAGCTCTGACAGCATCAGCCGTCAATCAGCATTTACTATGCTCCACTCAATGACTTTAGCTTAGTTTCAATGCCATGTAAAGTGCTATAGCCCTTGTCCTTAGTTCATTCTACTAGCACAACCTTGAGGTCAAATCTTGCCAGTCATTGCAGATGAATTCAGGGATCGTCACCATCCACCTACAACAAATTTAACAGAATAGGACAAGCATTAGCTATTTCCCCCACCAAACTATTGATCTCTGGCAATACTGCAGAAATGCCATTCATCAGATGTATGTATTAAGAAGCCCTGAAGATGGTTGTTCTGCAGCATGGGAACCCCAACACCAAGAACAAATGAAAACTCTGCAGCCCCTCCGAAGTAACAAAAAATTGTATCTTCTACACTAATCTCCCATCCAACACTTAACCTTCTATAGCAAAGGTCTCCAAACTTTCTAAACAAAGAGCCAGTTTACTGTCCGTCAGGCTTTAGGGGGGCCGAACTGTGGCCATTGGGAGTAGAAAAATGCCTGATGTCAGTGGGAAAAAATAATGCTCCATCTTTGTTGTCAGTGGGAGGAATAGTGCCCCATCTTTGGTGTTAGTGGGAGAAATAGTGCCCCATCATTGGTGTTATTGGGCCCCATTTTCAGTGTCATTGGAAGAAATTGTGCACCATTGTTGGTGTCATTGGGATCCATTGTTGAATATGTGCTCTACCTGCCACATACTGTGGTTGCTCCCATTTGCTTGTATATCCAGCAACGACAAATTATCCAGTGGAAGGATACCACAGAGTGCAGCAGAGGAGCAGGTATTCTACGCACCTGGAAGTGAAAAATGCATGTAGCAGCTGTGGAGGAGAGAAGCAGGTGTAAGTTGTGTGTATAGCCAAAACTTTTCTCTAAGTGTCGCATAGAGTAGGAAAAGGTTTAAACCCCTGTCCATTTATTTTTTTTGCTGTCTGTTTCCCCTTGGGAAGATTTCTCCTTACCTTCTGTACTATAGACACAACGTTAAGTAAGAAGAAATCTCTACAAAGTGAAGATAAGTCAACGGATTTCCTGTCAGCTTTTGTCAGATATGTTAATGGTGAAAACTTATTGTTTCAAGTCACCCTCGCTGACACCACCAGAATACCTTGTTTGGGAACTCCCAACAAATGTACAAGAATTGTACACACACTGCCCTTTAAAAAGATAAGTGGGCTGTATTAGCAGATTAGCAGATTGATACATCAACATTAATGCGCATGAACACAACAGTAACAGATACAGCGTAATCAACAGAGGTACCTCTAGAGGAAAATCCAGCTTATACTGCAGTATTTGAAGTGTAAATAATAGCTCTCTGCATGAGAGGGTATGCCAGACCAAGTCACTTGAGGGCTCCCAGACAAAGGGGCAAGGGTTAGGCCTTCACATTAAAACTCAGTAACAACAACCCAGTTCTACCCTCAGTAATTGTAGCAGGTTCTGAGCAGTTCTCTGGAGATAGTTTCTGCTGGTTACATTGGGGTCCTTTAACGTTGGTGCACAAAAGCAGCAAGATGTTTCTAGGGGTGAAGTTCAAAAGCTGCTAAATGAAGGGGCTCAGTAAGTTGGTGTACCCCCTTTAATGCAACTAGGTAAAGATAAACAAGTTCCAAAAGGGGCAGTACAGAAGAGGGATTGGGAGAAGATAGCACTAGGGTATTATGCAGCAAGTAGAGGTGCACATAGAGTGTCAAAGTCAGCAGTCTGGGGTACTGACAGCTTTTGTCTCTGTCTCTGGCATTGATAGCTGCTGCTATCAGGTGAAAGTGGCAGCGGGTGGGTCTAGCCTCTAATGAGGAAAGTGTCAATGGAGGATAATGGCCCTTCCTAGGGCTTGGGTTGCCGACAGAGATTAACTGTTGGTTATGGTTGTTGTGCAGGTCAGGTACCCCATCCCCAGGCTCCTCTGTGACAGTCAACATGCGGCAGCAAATCATCTGCTCGGTGGGGTTGTGGCGATGCAGCAATTATGGTCAAGATAAATACGGCTTGAACAGCGATACTGGATAATGGGTGCTCCACTTTGGACTACCTTCAAAGCTTAGCGCTCAGAACAGCAGTCTGGCCCTTGGCTCTGGTACAGCCCCGTCGGATGCAGTCCAGCCCGACCTGGTTCAGCACAGCACAGATAAAACACCGTCCTGATTGGCGCCTCTCTCCAACTGTCCAGCTCCTTCCTAGGCTTTTGTATATAAATCTTCCCTCCCCCTTCCTGGTGCTTGTGAGCCTTATAGTTGTGGCCCCAGTTCAACTGTGTACAAGGTACTCCTTCAAAACGACATCTCCCAGACTGCCCTGGGAACTTGTATTCCAATTATAGCTGGGCAAAACCAGTTACACCGTCATCTTGTGGACAAATAAGGTTCTGCATCACAGTAACAATGACCACTGTTATATATTATGAAAATAGCAGCTGGGAATTTGTTTACCTTTTTTTCTGCAGGCTGCCAGCTCTGTAGCAGATGTGATTTGAGCGACTGTCAGAGCTTCATAAACCTTCATGCTTGGTGTCAGGATGGACAGCATCAGGATATCATCCACTAGGTAGTATGAACCAGGAAGTGCTCAGCTCTCAGCACTTTCAGATTCAGAGCTGTTAAACTGTTGCTCTGGCTAACAGTCTGCGCTTGATCAGCTTCAACAGTTTAAAGATGACATTAGGGGTCTAAAATACTCTGTCACTTATACTATGCTGCATTATAGGGGGTTATTAGCCCTCTTGGGATAGCAGTAAAGATAAGTTAAAAAAAAGAGAAAGAACATTTTTTAAAAATGAAAGTGTGATAAAATAGATACAAAAAAAAAAAAAAAAATAATAATGTTAAAAGTTCCCTGCCCCAATGTACATGCACATACAAATGCAAATGCTTGTATCGGGTGTGCACAAGTGCGAAAAAAGACGATTTTGCCACACATATTGGGTATAACCACGCATGCCGGAGTGAGCACATTCATTTTAGGGCCTTTATTGACTACTAACTCAAAACTGCAGAAAAACATTAAAAGCATCGCCCTATGGACAAGTTTGGGTACTGTAGGCTCTTCAACGTCATCTTTTATATATATAAAAAAAAAAAACGGTATTATATTGTGTCTGTGTGCTCTAAAATGAATTACAATGAATGAATTGATGAAAATATTGATTTAATAAACAATAGCAAAATTGTTATGTGACATAAAAAATTGCAATTGCTCCCATTTTAATCACAGTCAAATCATTTTAAGGCCTAAAATGTGCAAAGAATAGAAAAAAGGCTCTGCCAGTGAACCATGTAAGGCTTTACTCACACTTGTTTGTCCACATGGCTTTAAAGTCTTTGATTGTACTTTTTTAGTAAGTTTTTTGTGTCATGGATGAAATGAGCACAAGCATGAAAATTATTGGACCTAGCTCAAGGACTAGGTAGCAAACCACAGTGATCCAAAACAGACCTCATCATTAATAAGGCTAAACAAATCAGCATTTCACTGTTCCAAATAATTACCCTTATTACTGTAGAATATGAAATATGTTTAACATTGGAAGTGAGAAAATGAAAGAATGGGGTCTGATTTACTAAAGCATGAATGAGCTTAAAAACAGTAAAAATAAACATCCAATCAGATTTTTTGTACAGAAGAGAGTACAAAAAAATCTCATGCCCATGACTGGAGGGTTATGTAAACTCAAGTTCACTTTAATGTCTTCATATCCCTATACACTTTAATAGAGGTATCTGGCAGCTCTAATTTAATGCCGAAGTCTGGGCCAAACAAATTTAATCAATAGGCATTTGTAATCTTACAGGAACCTTGGTATTCTCTTAATATTTTTTTATATCTGTGCAGTAATCCAGCATGAAACAACTCCTGTACTTTACCAATATCAGACTATACCGTGCAACATCTCAAAATATATCTACTGTGAAATGTATACAATTATAAAAAATTATTAAGCATAAATGAAATAATAGTACAAATTCTTCATTATCATACAATAAATATCCTTCTATGCAATATCAATTACTTGTGCCCCGTGAATATCAGTTTAGGTCCAATCTTTGCAATAAAGTTATTTTATCCACCATATATAAGTATCCATGTTTTTATTTCATACGTACAGTATGTGTAACACAATTCTTCTCTTTAACTCTTTAACAAATGGTAATGCCTAAGCAAAATTTTGCAACTTTGACATGTGTTTGTAAAAATGCACATATCACCACAAATACTTTGTGTATTCAGGTGGATTATACCTTTTTTTTTCAGGTCAAATTGGGCTTTCTTTTGGTGTTTAATGATAATGAATATTTCCTGTTTTATTATTATTATTATTAATAAAGGAAAATGGGCACAAAAAAGTAAAAAAAAAAAAAAAAAATTTTTTTTTAAATATGTAGCTGTATATTTCTTGTTTTTGCCATCATTTACCACCAAAGAACAACTCAAAATAAGTTTTCCTGCTCCTGACAATCACAGCAATACCACATATGTGTATGTTAGTTGTTGTTTGTACCCATAGTGGGGCCCAGAAACAATGGTGCGCATTTTTTCTTGGGAGAGTGCATGTGATCAGTACAGGGCCAATCAGCACCGCCCAGACAAAGGGTCAAGGGTCCTGCTAATGAGAAAATGTATTTAGAAGTTTATATTTACTAAAATAATTGCATTTTCACATTCTGTGTACTGTGGGAGAGCAGATATAGTAAATGCAGGGTACTGGGTTTAGTAACACTTTAAAGTATTGATTAGAGTGGATAGTGAGAACCTTTTAGTGTCAGCTGCAATACACATAATAAGTTGGAATTAGCTTTTGTAGGTTGACAAATTTAGGTTGGAGTCCTTTTTATCATTTATTATAACTCCTGTACGTTACTTCTTTGCAGAAGATACCTATAATAAGGTCCAGTCACTGCTGCTTTCTCTTCCTGTGCAGGCTCTGTTTTCTGCACAGGCTACATTCAGCACAGATATGATCTCACCATTACTATCACAAGGAATATCTGTGTTTTCAAAGGCATTTGGTGCACATAAAGTGGATTTATGTATAACCTTTGAGGCTACTGAAGAGTACATTTAAATAAAAGTTTTTGTGCCTGGAGTTCAGCTTCAAGGTCCACATTGGCATTGGACCAGATATGTCCCAAGTATGGTCAGCTCTGCCTTTTCTCAGTTCATTCACAGTTCACATTTGTCAAGCAGGCCTTTGGAATTATAGAAAGCTGCAACCTATTGTGGATCATTAGCTTATTTTGCCTACATACATACACACGGATAAACAATTGTTCTGATGACATATTACAGGAATTTGCCTTTTGTTTCTGAGGTTATTCTTTAAAGCTCCGCTCTGCGCTGCTTTATTGTGCCCATGCTGTTTGGTCCTCCCTCCCCACAATACATGGGATAAATGCTTATTTGGCTAGGGAAAAAGGAATAGTAAAAATACTTATAGCACTGTATTGCTCTCTCCAGCAGGTTTTCTCCTCTCTGTGTGACCAGTCCACACAACCGCTTCACTTTGCTGCCTTGCCATTGGACATCATCAGATACAACGCAGGACCAGCAAGCCTGCATTGTCTGGAGAATGAAGAGAGTTTGCCCACATACCAGAGCATCAGATAGAGAAGTAGCATTCCGGCTGCTGGGGGAGTGAGGAATAAGGTATCCGTACTTATTTCTCCCCCATTAGCTAAACAAGCATTTAGCCCATCCAATTCCGGGTGGGGGGCACTTTAAGGGTACATTTAACAACAAGCCAAATTTAAATGTGCAAGCAGGCCTTCTACTATCTTTCCCAACCCACTTTGACCATAAAATAAAAGAGAAATGTCTTGGATATAGAAACTGCCGCCCCAGGGCACCATGATGTCTAGTCATGTGACCCATTGCCTAGCCACATACTCACATGATGACAGGATACCCATAGAAACATAGGGGATATAGATACTCCTACTAAAGGGTACCTAAAATACAATAATGTAAGAAAACTAACTTCTGCACAACCATGCCGCCCAAACAATTTAATAGTTTTTTTAGTTTTGTATTGAGTTGGTAAAGATTAGAAGCTTCGTTAGGGAGATTCCTTAATTTCCTGTCTAGTTAAAAGCTTGTCTCCAGGACAGGAAGTCAAGAAAAAACTCTCTAAAGATGGCCATAGATGGTTTAAATCTGGCTGAGATTTGATCCATGTATGGGCAGGCTGATTGTACCCAAGTTGATCCAGCATTTGATTTTTTGACTTGGGTACAACCATTATCTTAAATTTCTAGTATGCGATTATTGCCAGTGGCTACAGCCGCCAGAAATAATCACTGTGTTCTCCCGGCAAGGACAGCTCAACGCACCCCAACCCCCCCCCCACTGGGAGAACACAATAGCTCCACAGGAGGGATTCCCCTATCAACACTAACTGTGTCGGTGGGGGGAATCAAGTGATTTACTTTCCTGCAACCCATGGTTTATGGTCTGCCTAAGAGCAATGTAGAGCAAGTAAAGGAATGCTAGAACATCTGTCAGCTGTTTATTGTATTTCTTGTTTCTTTAGGATTAGAATGTCACTTATTCTTTTTCCAGCATGTCGTCTATATCCCTGATACTTGGTGATCTTTTCCTTCAGGGTTTTCCCTTTCTTTCCCTCCCGATTTCTCCTCTCTTTATTGTTTTGCTGTTATGGGTTCTACTTAATGCTTTATAATTCTATTTCAGACTTTTTCTTGGTATTATTTTTTTAAACATTACAGATAAACTCTTGTCACATATTGAAATTTACTAATTTCTGGGAGTATAGTTTAGGGCTTATTTATTTTTTACATTGGGAACTTTTACATTAAATTAGGTTTTCACCCTGCATAGTTGTCCTTTGGACCAGTCATAGACATTCACATAGTCCCTTGTTTGCACATTTGCTGTCCCTTTGAGCTTCCTGAGAGTCCTGAGGACCTGAAAGTCTGAGATGGTATCTATTTTAATTATTTTGGCTTATGTTTAATGGTGACACACTTGAGATGTACTGTAAGTGTATACAGTATTTCCATATAATGAAGATATGTATAAGATCATGCAACAAAGTTTATTATTATATGTTGTTACACAACTGTTTTATCGATCAGCATACCCTTCCCCTTGAAGAAGATTTGTAAGCAACAAATTGAAATGAGTTGGTTTCACCTGGCTGGGGGCACTTTGTGAAGAAATTCAAACAATGGATATGTATATATGGTTAACCCCACCAGTGGATATATGAGTATTGTAACGATTTATCATCACCCATTTGAAGGATGTTTCATGATGCCAGAAGAAAACATTTTTTTTTAATTTAGCACAAATAAAATATGTATTGTTTTATTGTATTTAGGGTGTGGAAGGGTTACAATTGCGTGGTCATGCGATAATCTACCCAAATAAAAATGTCCTTTTTTCCCTACAAATAGAGCTTTCTTTTGGTGGTATTTTATCACCTCTGTGGTTTTATTTTTTGCACTATAAAAAAAAAGAGCGACAATTCTGAAAAAAAAAATATACAATATTTTTTACTTTCTGCTATAAAACAGAGCCAATAAAAAAAAATTAAAACATCGCATTTTTTCATCATTTTAGACCAATATCTATTCTGCCACATATTTTTGGAAAACAAAATCCCAATAAGTGTATATTGATTGGTTTGCGCAAAAGTTATCGCGTCTACAAACTATGGGATAGATTTATGGCATTTTTATTTTACTTTTTTTACTAGTAATTGCAGCGAACAGCGATTTGTAGTAGCACTGCGACATTGCGGCGGACAGATTGGACACCTAACTGACACTTTTGACACATTTGAGGGGACCAGTGACATTAATACAGCCATCGATGTTAAAAATATGCACTGATACTGTACTAATAACAATGGCAGGGAAGAAGTTAACACCAGGGGCGATCAAAGAGTGTCCCTAGGGGGTGCTTTCAAAGTGTGTGGGGAATGGACTCACTAAATTAACATAAAGATCAGTGTTCCTTTAATTGCAGGAACACAGCAACCCTGTGTTCATCTGTGACAAAACGGCAGTCTGCCTTGTTTACATAGGCAGACCACTGTTCTGTCTCTATGGGGAGCAATCACGGGTGACCAGCAGACATTGGGTCTGCCGGACCTGCTGATTGGCTCCCCATCTGTGCAAACAGCATGTGCGCCCACTGGCTATTGCACGAAAAGATGTGCAGGTACGTCATTACGCGCATTAGGCTCCATGTACACGGGACGCTGGAAATGGCCGTTTAGGAGCAGTTGGGCGTTTTTTTTAGAAGCCCCTGAACCCATCTACATTTTATCTTATCTGTCCATGTACACCAGGTCGTTTGCAGGCAGTTGCGTTCAGGGACTTTTTTTAGAACGCAATTATTTGTGTTCGAACGTGTGTTTCCCGGCGTTTCAAACGCAAAAACGCGACCGAACACGATGACCCGCGTTTGGCGTTCGCGTTTTTCCATTTTAAAGGGGAATATTTTTTTTGACCTCTAGGAACGGTTCTAAACGCAAACGCCCGCAAACGCCCGCTAAACGCGGGTACAAACGCGACCGAACGGACGTTTCAAATGTCCTAAAAATTCCAGCATTCAAAGGGACTTTTAACAACGTCCCGTGTACATGGACCCTTAGAGCTGACCCGCCGTAGTTTTACTGGTCGGCAAGGGGTTAAAGTGATTGTAAGTCTTGCTTTTATACTTACCTCCTCTGAACAGTTGGTTTTGCACAGGGTAGCCTGGATCCTCCTCTTCTTGGGTCCCTGACTGGAGCTTGTAGCCCCTCCCTCCTATTGAGTGCCCCTACAGCAAGGAGCTTGCAAGGAGCTTGCTATGGGGCACCCGAGCCAAGCTGCAGCTCTGTGTGTCCATTCAGACACAGAGCTGCCGTTCGATGGCCGAGGGACTTGTGGACATCGCTGGAGAGAGATGGGGGTGCTGGAGTATTAGGGGGTGCTGGGGTGGCTGCTACATCCAGAAGGTTTTTTATCCTAATGCATAGAATGGATTAGGATAAAAAAACTTCTGACTTTACAACTCCTTTAATTAGACCTAAACACATTGTACATTGCACAGAACAGAACTATTTTCTCCTTCCACCAAACACATAATACATTTCTCTGGCTGTTTCGAAAGTATGCAGCATCCGGGGACATATTCTATTACACTAATTTGTTGATTTGCTAATTAAAGTAGAGCTATGGCCTCCCATTATAAAAATATGTGCTGCAGCACTTAAAGGGTAACTCCCTTTTTGTGGGGGAATAAAGTAGCAAATAAAGAATAAATCATGTGAAAAAAAATGTTTTTATTGTCTGAGGACGTCAGACATAGACTGACGAAACGGTGTTGTGTGGTGTTTGAGATATGTCAATTTAAGTTGAAAACAAACCTGCGATTCCTACATAATACATGTTGATCCCTGTCTTCTTTGATGTAAGTGCAATACAACCTTCTTTTTTAAATAAATGATTTGATATACTGCACCATGAGAGTGTTCTTTCCTCTCCCTCTCTATATGGCAACACTGGAGCTTTGAATACATATACATAATATATATTGAATGGATTACAGCAGCAGTTTGAAATCATTCCTGTGACCTCATGTATGACATCTTGGATTTTGCCATATGCGCAATTTGACTACCTGTAATAGGAGTCAGTTAAGTCTGGTGAGTGTTTAGTGAATCTGTATGCTAGTGGAGAGGAATCTTTCCTATACTCACTGAGGACGCTATTCACATGTGGGATTATATATGCACTTCACAATTTTTATGTATTTTTTATAATTTAAATGAAGACGTATTTATCTATTTTTCTATTCACTATTGTTTATTCACTATGGTGATATGTATTTTATGATTTAAGAGTGCGGTTTCTTTGTTTTTTTTCACGGTATAGATGTTTTTTACACTTTACAACACACAGCTCTTTATTGAAGTTTATTTATTTTTTGGGTTATTAATTTGCACAGGTTTATAACCTATTGGGTTCCTAAAATTTCATTTAAAGAAAAGATAATATAGCGTATCCAATTTGTGACATAAATCATATTGTAATTGAATGCTATTAAAAAATACCTTTTCTTTTCAATCTGCAACCGCTGTAATGTTCTGAAAATGTAATGCAATATGGCTACCTGGAGGTGTTCTGTACACAGAATGTATACTGACCATACACCCCAGAAACATAATTTCCTGCTTGTGTGATTGGCTCACTGATTTTCCCAGAAGTCTGCACCAAGATACAAGTCCGATTTCAAGCATCCCCTGCAACAAAATTGTCATTTTTGGTGAGATACTCCAAATCGGAACATATCTAAAGGGATGCAGACTCAGCACATTCCCTCATTTGTGCCCCGCAGCTGCTGCAGCTGATTGGTGTAGCACCCTACAAATAGGTGCAAGGTAAAACCATAGTGGGCCTAGTCTGCCTAACAGCAGGGCTGTGATTTATCTAGTCAGGGTGTCATCGCTCCCATATGTGCCTGCTGAGGGGAGAAGTATCCCCACTGGCTCCTGTGAGAGGCTTCTCATAGGGCAGTGTGGGAAGCCCAATCAGAAGACACATCTCAGCTTGCAACTACCCCAGAAGGCATATTACGCTGCAAGGGATTCTGGGAGTGGGTATAAGTTTGGGGGGAAGTGCGTGGCACTGTGTCTTTGGCGGGAGCAGAGTCCCAGGAAGGAGATTGCGGCTGTCTTTCCTCCTGTCTGAGGAAGGTGGATGTAGCATGGTGTCGTCTGAGAGTCCAGGGAGTGCTGAGATGAGCTGAGGGGGATCCGGTGTGCCGAGAGCCTGCGGAGAGAGAGGGCTCCAGTCCCAGGAAAGCCTACACAGGTTGTGAGTCCTGCAGATTGCCCCTGGGGGTCTGCTTAGTGTCAGAGGGGACCACTCCGGAAGAGGTTTGGGGATCCAAGGTCAGCTAGCTGTAAAGGGGGTACCTAGGTTGAGGACCCTGAAGTGCAAAGGGGGTACATAGTCAGTGGACCCTGAAGAGTTCAAGGAGCAAAGGGGGCACCTGCAGTCTTCTGAACTTGCACGATTTCAAACCGGCATTTCATTCTGTCTTCGGGGGCAATTTGAGTGACATCTGTGCAGGTTCCTGCACAGATGTCTATTGAAATTGTCCCCGAAGTCACCAAAAGTAGTGCAGGAACTACTTTTGGGAATCTGTGCGGCGCCGCAAAGTCGGCATTGCCCCGATTCGGACAGTGCCATTGCTGGCAATAGGCTCTGATTTGACAAGCAATTTGACATGTCAAATCGGCTCGATGTGAACGAGGGTTTAAATATACATGTGTGACTTTCCAGAGAAATGGGATACCAAGTAGTCACTTATCTCTGCCATTACTAGTAAGTAATTAAATTAAATAAATAAATAGAAATTCCAGTATATATCCCATAGTTTGTAGATGCTATAACTCTCCTGAAAACCAATCAATATAGGCTTATTGGGATTTTTTAAAACCAAAAATTAGTAGCAGATTACATATTGATGGAAGAGCCATGGGGCCATCATAATTTTTTTCTTTTTTTTACAGAATTCCGATTTTGAAAAAAAAATTTATCACAGAATTCTGAGTTTGAAAGTCAGAATTCTGAGATTAGAAGTCACAATTCTGATTTTCAAAGTCAGAATTCTGATACTGAAAGTCAGAATTCTGAGTTTACAAGTTTGGGCAATGCTAAAATATATTAAACACAATTTTGAGATTAAATGTCAGAATTATGCATTTCAAAGTCAGAATTCTGACTTTTAATCTCAGAATTCTGACTTTAATCTCAGAATTCTGATTTTTAATCTCAGAATTTTAACTTTGAAGTTCAGAATTCTGACTTTTAATCTCAGAATTCTGACTTTTAATCTCACAATTCTGACTTTGAAACTCACAATTCTGACTTTTAATCTCAGAATTTTGACTTTGAAACTCAGAATTCTGTAAAAAAAAAAAAAATTCAAACTCAGAATTGTGTAAAAAAATGTTTTTTCAAACTTAGAACTCTGTAAAAAAATGTTCATGATAGCCCCAGGGCTCTTCCATACATATTGGCCTACATTTATGAAGAAATTTGATTTTTACATTTTTTTAATGGATATGTTTTATAGCAGAATGTAAAAAATATTGTTTTTTTTTTTTTTTTTCAAAATTGTCATTCTTTTTTTGTTTATTGTGCCAAAAACAAAACCCAATGGTAATCAAATAGCACCAAAAGAAAGCTCTATTTGTAGGGGAAAAACAACATTAATTTGAATTTGGGTACAGTGTTGCATGTTGCAATTGTCAGTTAAAATAACGCACTGCCGTATCACACAAAATGGCTTGGTCATGAAGGGGGGTAAATCTCCCAAAGGTCAGGTGGTTTTGGACCACAGCTCTGTCAGTACACCTTTTAAGGTTTTATATAGATTGTTTGGTCTGTTGTAGTCTGAAATACAAGTATTTTCTCGGATGTGTTTTGTTAAACTTTATTCATGTTTTGGGGACACAGCTCTGTCAATATGCATTTTATTTTACGTTTTTTTATATTTTTTTATGGATTCATATAGGTTGGTCCATTGTAGTGGGTAATGAAGTATTTTCTCAGGTATACTGTACATATTTCTTTAGACTGTCATATTGGAGTCTATATTTAGGTGTTTTTTAATTTGTCCCCTAAAATGCTTTAATGTTGAAATCCTTGTGGTTCTACAAACTCCAGTCAAAATCTGTTATGAAATTATAATAATCTTAAAATTGAGGGAAAAAACTGAAACACACATCTGTGTGTGATGAAAAAAAAAAAAAAAAAAACATATCCAATTGCAAGTCTACTCCACACAGCCTATACATTCAAACAGAAACCCTTCTCACTGACTCTGCCCCCTCCTGCAATTCCCGTGGGGACACATTCCAACGTCTTCTAATAAAAGTCAGGTCATGTAAGGGGAAAAAAAAACAGACCCCCGTGCTTAAACGGAGGGATCAAACGAAAAAAATACTCTAGAAAGCGTCAGTTCAGAATGTGACTATAGCCAAGACAAACTCACATTCGTTGCTTTAAAATATTTTATTTAAAACTGTTTGAAAAGAGTCACTAGGTGCCATGCCATGTGACAAATACATTTAAGTGTTGACTTGTATAATTATGAAAATGTTTGAGAAGTGACTTTCCCAAAGGATATATTTCTCTTATATTTAAGTAGGGGTTATTTATCCTTCTAAAATACAGGAACATTCTCTGTCTGCCTGCCTAAAAAAAAAAACAGTTATACAAGAGCATCCATTGTGGATTTCACAGGAATAAAATTAAAAAAGTTATATACATTTTTTGGCAAAGTCTATGAATATCTCTAAGCTATATATATTTTAGTGGGTTGTTCAATTTGGGACCCTTTGGAGTTGTTTAACAAAAAAAATTAGGCTGTTCATTTTGTAAGGGAAGTTGCGGTTTGAAGGGCATTTGCCGCAGGGCTAAAGTGTATGTGGTGAAGATTAATTTTGCAAAGAAAACCAAACCATGTGCAAAAAAAAAATTTTTGGATGATGGAAGTCAGCAAAGCTTCACCTCATTTACTTTTCTATGGGACAAATTCCCTTGCAGTCTGCAATTTTGCTCCCAAAGTGAACGCTCTATTTGCCTTTAATAATTTAACCCCATTGATTCCCATAAACCTGAAATGGAGGGGCATGAGGGACAGGGAAAAGCACAGAGATAACTTAAATAGCTGCTGCCACCAAAGGAGCTAAACCAACCACCCCACAATGCAGAGCTTTAAGCCTAGTACACACGCAACAAATTTTCGCCGACCGGTCGTCCATCTTTTGTCCAGAGTGGTGTTTTGTTGGTTGGAATGTGCCTAGACTGCACAGGAATTTTCTCGCACGACAAAGTTTTACTTCAGAAGTGATGTCATGTGTTGGTTTGCTTTCTTTGTGTTCTTTCTTCTCTGAGCATGCCCAGTCTTGCTCATAAGATATTTCCCTGTCGAAATCTGTACTGACTGCAGGAAAATCGGACGTGTTTTGACGGAGGACAAACATTTTATAGCCTGCACACCAGAATTTTTTTGGCCGAAAAGTCGGAGTCGGTTGTCAGAAGTATAATACTAACAAGCCGAAAATCGGTGGATCGGTCGTCGGACAAAAATTCCCGGCCGAATTTCGACGCGTGTGTACGAGGCTTTACCCAGCCCAACACAACTTCCAGAAAACAAACAAGTCTATGGTGTCACATGTAGAATATTGTGAGGCTTATTCAATGAGCAAAAGGCAATCACAAATATGTATCACAAGCTGCCTTAATGCCTTGATGCATTTCTGGTCTGTTCAGGGTTTCAAGCTGGGAGTTAGATTGCTTCCCCTAGCCTCTAAAAGAAACTTCTAGAGCTTAGGGAGGGTACATTCAAGTGGTCAAAGGGCCTAGCCAATCCCTGGGCAGATGTGCCCAGATGGTGGTTGAGCAGTTGATAAACAGTGTGCTAATCGTTTTGAAGTATCCCATGCCCCAGTCTCTCTCCTGGTCCAGGTTTTACAAGCAATAAACTACAAACAGATAACCCCTAAACCATTAATGGGGAACCATGGAACCCCAGATGTTTTGGAACTACATTTTCCATCACGCTCATGCACACTGCAGTGTAGTTGAGCATCATGGGAAATGTAGTTCCAAAACATCTGGGGTTCCATGGTTCCCCATCACTGCCCTAGACTGAATATTGGAGCCAGAGTGGATAGACTGTTGCCTGGGTGACTGACTGCCTCTGTACTGTTTGTGAAAAAAACAGGTAATATCTGTGACCCTTGCAGAGGTACCACTACGCAGCTATAACAATATGCTTCCAATTATATACTTAACAAAACAAAATGAAACAATAAGAGAAGTTTATTGTTAGGGTTAACTCACACTTTAAAGCGGATCTTCACTGCATCTGAGCACCACAAACCAAAAACACTATTTCATTCATTTTCATTATTCAAAGCAAGCTTCCCCGTCCACCCATGTCTCCGTTCTTTATTTTGGTGAGAACTCACTTTGAAAAACATCCCCAAGCATTTCTTGCCATGGCCATCTTGAGTAAGGGTAAATAATTCCTGTAGCATTTACTTCCTGGAATCCATCTGCTCTTAGCTCAAGCATGCATGCAGGAGAGTGTGCTTAGCTGAGAAAATCCCTCCTTCTCTCCTCCCCCCCTGAAGACACCTTTGATGTAGGACATATTTTGCTTAGGCAAGAAACCAGGAAGTATCTGAAGAAATGTAAAAAAAAAAGTTTTAAAACAATTTATAATGAAATATTTTACTATCTATTTACTAATGCTATCAACATGAGGATTAAAAATAATCAATGTTGATTGGGAGAGTGAAGTTCCACTTTAAACCAAGCTCTCAAAGCCTCCTAAGCAAAACAACTAAATATACAGTTGAAATACATATATGTAGTTGTTTTACTTGCCCAAATTTTTTTAATATTTTCCAGCAAATCTTGAAATTTACACACTCCTGTCAGATGACACAGCCAGGTTAGTGCATAAGGTCATATCCCAAAAAAATATTGATCCAAAGAGACCGGCAGATTTAAGCCGAAGTATACTTGTTAGTCCTTACAGGGGCGTTCGTCCATCTCCAAACTGGGACTGTCGTTAAAAATTGTAGAGAATTGGCTTCTGAGAGACCATTAACTGGACAATAAAGGTAAGGTCTCTAAGAATCAGGTAGAGGAAGTCTAACACCATAAATGGGAGCAGCAGGCTCAAGTTCAATCACCCTCAAGGGATGGGGAAATGTCCACCATATGAGTGTCTATATAGATTTCGAGGTGTGTTTAGGATCATTATCCATTTGTAGAAGCCATCCTCTCTTTAACTTCAGCTTTTTCACAGATGGCATCAAGTTACCATCCAAAATTTGCTGAAATTTTATTGAATCCATTTTTCCTTCTACTCGTGAGATGTTCCCTGTGCCACTGGCTGCAATACAACCCCAAAGCATGATTGATCCACCCCCATGTTTAATAGTTGGACAGAGGTTCTTTTCATTAAATTCTGTGCCCCTTCTTCTCCAAACGTACCTTTGCTCATTCTGGCCAAAAAGTTAAATTTTAACCTCATCGGTCCACAGAACTTGTTTCCAAAATGCATCAGGCTTGTCTATATGTTCATTTGCAAAGTTCAAACGCTGATTTTTGTGGTGAGGACGTAGAAGAGGTTTTCTTCTGATGACTCTTCCATGAAGACCATATTTGTACAAGTATCTCTTTATAGTGGAATAGTGTACCACAACTCCAGTGTCTGCCAGATCTTTCTGGAGGGATCGTGCAGTCAAACGTGGGTTTTGAATTGTTTTTCTCACAATCCCGCGAGCTGTTCTGTCTGATATTTTTCTTGGTCTTCCAGATCTTGCTTTAACTTCCCCTGTTCCTGATGACTGACATTTCTTAATTACATTCCGAACAGAGGATATTGACGTCTGAAAACACTTTGCTATCTTCTTATAGCCTTCTCCAGCTTTGTGAGTGTCAACTATTTTCAGTTTCAGTTTTCTAGACAACTGCTTAGAAGATCCCATGGTGCTGATTGTTGGGGCAAGGTCAGATGAGTCTGGGCATTTAAAACCTTTGAGATTGACATCACCTGGTCTTCCCAGACGATGATTGAGAACAATCCATGACACTGGCAGGTCTCAGCCTTGCAAAGGGGGCAGTGCATGCTATAAATTCTGCAGGGTGCCCAAACTTTTGCAGATGCCATTTTTTTTGTTTTCTGTAATTTTGAAAGTGTCAATGATGGAAATAAAATCTAACTTTTGTTGACATATTATAAGAATGTCTAATCTGTAATTTGATGCCTTTTGGAGATTTTTCCACATTTCCTTGGCTTCTTTATGCACATTAATACAAATTTTTACCTGGGGTGCCCAAACTTTCGATCACCACTGTATCTGATGGCTTCCAGGGTCACCCCTCTGTCACCCGGCTTGACTTTGCTTTAGCCCCAATTTATACTAGTGTAGCAGGACATTGATTGACTTATGTGCTTTTTTTGTTCTCTGTCACTCTTCATTCATATGGCAGCCGATTCATTTGAATAGGTTAAGGTTACCCTATTGGATAAGAAGCCCATGCCCTTTTTTAAGCTTTAAGCTTGGCACCCATTTTTTTTTTTTACTTTTTTTTGTTGTGTGCACAAAAATGTGCTTCTTGCTTGGTGCATTTGGGGTGTCATTAACAATGAATGGTAATGCAAGTGCAATATGTGTTTTTGCAAATTTAGTGAATGTGTGCAAAATAGCACAATTTTGCCTTCATTCCCACGCTACACTAGTCAGTGAATCAAAAATAAATTAAAAATGTTTTTCCTTTTTTTTTTTCTAGCCCCTCCACAGGAATGTAAAACCAAAGGAAAAATAAAATACTAGACAAATTCTGCTACAAAAAGGTCACATCATCAAGAGGAAACGTAACTCATCACTTCCCCAGCTCACAACATGGTATACATTCAGAAAAGCCTACGTTACACCAAATTCCAACATATTTCGCACTGATCATTATCGGACATTTAGCTAGTATCCTTTGAAGCAAATATTTTGTTAAAAGTATCTTAATTATAGGATTACTTGTAGATTTGTGTGATTAATAGAAGCAATTTGGATTATTAAACAATTAGACAACCTCTTTCCAATCAAAGTAATATTCAAAGGTCATTATAGACAAATTGGATGCCGTTGATTTTTTTCCTACTAGAGCTGTTCAAGTCTTTAAAGGGTACCTGTCATCCATACACCAAGAAGGCAACCATTCTATGAGCTGAGTGAATAACAGAAAAACCTAGCTTTAATGTAAAGTTATGCACTTGGGGGCTAAGAATATGCATGCATCATACATACTAGGGGAAGTAGAACTGGGGGAATCCATAGTGAAGAAGGATCTGGGTGTTCTGGTAGATCCTAAGCTTAATAATAGCATGCAATGCCATGCTTTGGTTTCCATAGCAAGCAAAGTCCTTTCTTGTATAAACAGAGGCATGGACTCCAGAGAGAGAGAGAGATATCATTTTGCCCCTGTACAAATCATTAGTAAGACCTCATCTGGATTATGTAGTTCAGTTTTGGGCCCCAGTTCTTAAAAAGGATATCGGGGAACTGGAGAAAGTACAGAGAAGGGCAACCAAACTGATAAGAGACATGGAGGAGCTCAGTTATGGGAAAAGATTAGAGGAACTGAATGTATTCTCTCTTGAGAAGAGGAAATTAAGGGGGCATATGATGCAGGGAATATCCGATTGCCTCTCAGGGGATCAGGAAGGAATTTTTCCCTTGTAGCAAATTGGATCATGCTTTTCTGGGGGGTTTTCGCCTTCCTCTGGATCAACTGCGTGTATAGGATTGTGTCTATGGGAGTGTATGGTTGGGTTTTCTTTACTGTTTTTTGTTTTTTATTGGTTTAGCCAGATTAGTTTGTTTCCTTTTGCAACCTGACTAACTATGTAACTAGCACCTATCTAGGAGGGTGCTACACCACTCTTATTATTTTCAAAAGTAACCACAGCAAATAATAGCAGAGAGTAGCAAAAAATTAGTTATTTTACTCTAAGGTCGTTGCAAAAGGCAAGGGAGCCATTTTTAGCACCTTGAGAATAAACAGGTTTAACCTCCACATATGAAAGGAGTTAATTACAGGAAAACCTGTGAAAAAGAAGAAAATACTTAAACAGAAATTTAGTTCTAGTCATCTCAGCAGATTGTATCCAAAAAAGGACCAGATGCAATTCTAACAGAAAATACAACTGGCTATTAAATGAGAAGTATGGCCAAAGCTTTTATGGCCATACTTCTCTTCTGGGTCACAGGAGTGCACTTATTTCTGCACTCCTGTGACCCAGAGCCAGCTGACATCACAGAGCTGATCCATGAATTTTTTTTCTTATTTGAAGGTATGCGACATACACAATGAAATGTTAACTTCAAAGAACATATTATCAATACAAAATAACATATATACTATTAGTGTCACGGTACATCCTACCCGAGATAGTATCACTTCAGGTAGTTACCAGAGGGTAAAGCCGTAGAGGATATATGAAGGTCTAGGGACCTTCTGGGGCAGGTTATGTAATCATCCGCACTGCCATAGGGAGGAGTCCCGTTGATCTCTTTGAACAATTATTAGGACATGGGGGAAGTCTGATGCCAGGCGTCCCACTAGGGTTGAAAACTACCGAATTGTTTATGAATTAAAATGAAAGAGGGGAGGACAGAAGTAAAAAAAAGAAAAGGAAAAAAAAGGGGGGGGGGGTAGGAAGGGGAAGGGAAGGGAAGGGAAGAAAAAAAGGAAAAAGGGGGAGGTTATATGAGAGAGAAAGTTCCACCTAGGGAGTGAGGAGCATCTGTTTACATCATGCAATATGAGCATCAGGCATAGAGCTGAAGCTATGTATAGTGGAGGTATTCATCTGAGAAGCGGAAAAGGTTCCAGTAAAACGACTTGGTCTTAAGATCCTCTAAATTATCCAGAATGGTAGCAGTCAGGTCTTCCATCTGTTCAATATGATTAACCCTTGCGAACCATTGGGCCACCGTAGGAGCAACCATTGGGCCACCGTAGGAGCAGACTGTTGTTTCCACTGGCTCGGTATACACCCTCGAGCAGCATTGAGAAGATGTTTGAGAAGAGATTTGTGGTAACGCTCTCATGACACGGGAGTAACGTTAAGAAGGGCTGCAGCTGGATCATTATGTAAGTGTGTAAATTCGTAAATTTGTGAATGTTTCGAAGGACTGGTTGTCAAAAGGTTTGAAGCTTGGGGCATTCCCAAAAAGTGTGGAGAATAGTGCCCAGGTGTTGCTCACAGTGCCAACAATGTTTAGACCTCATGTACACTGCTGCTGATAAACAGACGTTTAGGAGCAGTTGGGTGAATTTTTTCAGCTGCCCCTGAACTCCCTTCTATGGTCTATGGTATCTTATCTGTCCATGTACACTGAGACTTTATAGTCGTTTAGAGGCAGTTGAGTTTAGTGGCATTTTTTTTTTAAAGCAAAAAAATTCATTCAGATGGAAGTTTATTGGCATTTGAAACGCCAACTGCTTGTAACAGTGTGCAAATGCATCTAAACACGGTAACTCACATTTATAAGCACTTTGTTTATAGGTGTTTTTAATGGGGATACATTTCTGACCATTTTACAATGTAAAAACGATTCTAAACGCAAACGCCACTAAACGCGTATAAACACGATATGTAAATTGACGTTTTTAACCATCTGTTACTAGCTGTCAAGTTCCAGTGTTCAGATGAGGGTTTCAAATGTCCCATGTGTACATGAAGCCTTAGACTTGTTGGGGAATAATTTAGCCAAAACTGACGAGGTGCGGTACCAGTCTGTGAATAATTTGTAAGAAATTTCCTGATAGTTACTACAAAGTGATGACTTTTGTGCAAAGAAAAGTATTGATCCAGGCTCTTTAAGGTCGGGATCCACCAAGATGCCTGACCTGCAGCTAGCTCAGTACCGCTAAGAGCCTGAGCCAATCGTTCCTGCCCCTTCTACAGCCTGACGCTCCAATGAGCACTGGAGAGGCAGAGCAGAGAGCCACTGACTGACAGCCACCACCGCCTGCTCACTGAATACCGAGAACTGAGCGATCAGCGGTGCTGTGGGGGACAGCGGGGGACAGCTGAACCCACATAGCTGAGTATAGATGTTTATTTTTTGATATCTTGCGCTTTAATGTTTATAAGAATTACCACTGTAGATTGTTGAAGCATTGATTATCTTATTATCTTTGGGCATTAGAGATAAGTTGTTTCCCCTTTCTTTGCCTTTATTGTCTCTTTATAAGATTTTCTTGCCCTCTTCTGGATCTACTGTGGGTTTAGAGTTCTGAGGATGTAGGTTTGATATGTATTTATTTTATAGTCTTTTGGTTGAAATTGATAAAGTTTTGTCCTTATTTTTCAACCTCATGATACGTTTACCTTTTGGAGCATGTTACACTTTACACCCATATTAGTATGATGTGGGGTGCAATGCTCTGCCGACTCTTCGGTAAAAAAAAAAAATGCTAATTTTTTTCCCTGCAAAAACATGTGCATTTATAATTTTTTTTCTTAAAGGTTAAAATTATTCTTTAAAAATGTGCATAACTATGGCTAGGCTTGCTTAATTTTTATAAATATGCCCCTAAATCTGTCCTACAACACACACAATTGTTCTAGTAATTTCAAACTTAACCTGTTTTATGGGATCTGGTGTCAAATACGGGAGCTGCCATTTCTGACTTGCTTCTGAAAATATTAGTTGACTGGCTGTTATGTCGCCAGACTTTATCACTTTGGGGTCTATCATTTTTCCCCATTTTTTTTGCCATTTTTGTAATAGAATCCTATGGGAAGTAAGTGGCATTTTTGGATGAAATTTGTGTAAACTGTAAGACCCCTTTAAGTCAATGACCTGGGACTTTTACTGTATGTAAACTAAACCCAGAACTTCTTATTTCCAAACTCTAAGGCTGGCCAAGTGGCCATACATAGATCAGTGTTTTTGATTGTTCATCGAGCTGATCGAAAAAAACTGAATCCTTTCCCCCCAATTAAACTAAAGGAACACTTTTTTATCAGAGTATAGCATCAAGTCAATTCAACTCCTGGGATATTGATTTGGTCAGTTAAGTAGCAGGGGGAGTTGTTAATCGGTTTCAGCTGCTTTGGTGTTAATGAAATTAATAACAGGTTCACTAGATGGACAACAATGAGATGACCTCCAAAAAAAGGAATAGTTTTACAGGTGGAGACCACTAACATATTTGTCCCTACTCGTCTTTTCTGACTGTTTTTCACTAGTTTTGCATTTGGTTAGTGTCAGTGTCACTACTGGGTAGCATGAGACTATACCTGGACCCTATAGAGGTTGCACAGGCAGTCCAACTCCTCCAGGATGGCACATCAATACGTGCCATTGCCAGAAGTTTTGCTGTGTCTCCCAGCACAGTCTCAAGAGCATGGAGGAGATTCCAGGAGACAGGCAGTTACTCTGGGAGAGCTGGACAGGGCAGTAGAAGGTCCTTAACCCAACAGCAGGACCGTTATCTGCTCCTTTGTGCAAGGGGGAACAGGATGAGCACTGCTAGAGCCCTGCAAAATGGCCTCCAGCAGGCCACTGGTGTGAATGTCTCTGACCAAACAATCAGAAAAAGTGTTCATGTTCTCTGTTGATGTCCTCTAGTGGGCCCTGTGCTCACTACCTGGCACCGTAAAGCTCGATTGGCATTTGCAATTGAACACCAGAATTGGCAAGTCTGCCACTGGCGCCCTGCGCTTTTCACAGATGAGAGCAGGTTCACCCTGAGCACATGTGACAGACGTGAAAGGGTCTGAAGAAGCCATGGAGAACGTAATGTTGCCTGTCACATCATTCAGCATGACCAGTTTGGTGGTGGGTCAGTGATGGTCTGGGGAGGCATATCCATCCATGGAGGGATGCACAGACCTCTACAGGCTCGACAATGTCACCCTGACTTCTATTAGGTATTGGGATAAAATCTTTTGATCCATTGTCAGGCCCTACGCTGGTGCAGTGGGTCCTGTGTTCCTCCTGGTGCACGACAATGCCTGGCCTCATGTGGCGAGAGTATGCAGCCAGTTCCTGGAGGATAAAGGAATTGATACCATTAAAAAGCCCCCACACACTTACTGATAGAGCCCTTAGCAGAACATGTCAGATCTAATAGAAATATCCATGGATTTCGAATTGGCACTACAAAACACAAATATAAATTTATTTACAGATAATGTGATTCTGATAATTACAAATCCACTCTTTTCCTGGGCTTGGGTACAATCTGTCTTACAGAGGTTTAGCTTTATTTCATATTACAAAGTTAATGAAAATAAATCCTTTATACTAGATATATGTCCTAAACCTATGTCCATACCCATGGGCTGATACAGGTATCACATATTTAGGGATCACACTCACCAAATCTACAAGAGACTGTAAAATAATCCAAATTCAAGTTTTCATGGTCGGGCCGATTTTCAACCTTTAAAATGCTGATCCTACCTAGACTATTATATCTTTTTCGCACACTACCCTTACCACTTCCACATATCTACCTCAAATCCCTTCAATCCATTCTACACTACTATGTTTGGCAAGGGAAAAAAGCTAGATGTAGTCACGTTAGGCTCATAAAACATAAAATGGTCCCTAATATACTCAACTTTACAGGGAAAAAAAGCATTTAATAAATGTAAGCCCTTCAGAGAATGGGAAGCAGACATACAAATACAATTTACTGAAAAACAATGGCAATCAGCCCTACGATCAATTTAAAAAGCCACTAGTTGCACAGCATTATGGGAATTAACCCAAAAAATATGAGGTGGTATTTGACACCACAAAGACTAGCCAAACTCTACCCACAACTATCATCCTCCTGAAGAGAATGTGGCCAAACAGGTACCCTATCCCATATTTTCTGGTCATGTCAATTTCATGGACTGAAGTTACAAATATGATAAATGACATCACGCAGCTTTACATCACACTAAATCCACAACTAGCCACTCTAAGCATAACCATTGATCAAATTCCACCACAGTTTAGACAAGTGATTACTCACATACTCCTAACAACCATACTACTGTAGCACCCTACAAGGTAGGTGCTAGGTAAAGTATAATGGGCCTTAGCTGCCTAAAAGCAAGGCCATGATTTTCAGCTGGGCTGTCATGTCTCCAAGGTGTAGCTGTTGAGACTAGGGAGTCCCCCCACTGTGCTCCATGAGAGGGTTCTCATTGGGCAATGGAGGAATCCCAGCCAATGGCACACTCAGGCCTGTATCTACCCCAGAAAGGCAGATTCTGCCACACAGGATTCTGGGAGTGGGTAAAGGTTGAAGGGAGTGCATGACGCAGCATCTTTGGTGGGAAGCAGAGTCCCAGGAGGGAGAGTACGACTGTCTCTCCTCCTGTCAGCAGGATTGGGTGTCCCGGGCGGCTTGCCTAAGAGGACGGAGTGAGCTTAGCTGAGATGCAGAGAGGATCCGGTGTGCCGAGGACCAGCGGAGCAGAGGGGGTCCAGTTTTAGGAAAGCATTCCCAGTTTGTGAGTACTGTAGACTACCCTTGGGGGTCTGCCTAGCAGAGGGGACCACTCCGCTGAAGGTCCAGGGATCCAGGAGCCAGCTAGTGGTAAAGGGGGTGCCTAATGAGATGACCCTGAAGTGTAGAGGGGGGGACTAGTGAGAGGACCCTGAAGTGTAGAGGGGGTGCCTAATGAGAGGACCCTGAAGTTCAGAGGGGGTGCCTAGTGAGAGGACCCTGAAGTGTAGAGGGGGTGCCTAGTGAGAGGACCCTGAAGTGTAAAGGGGGCACCAGTGGTTGGGCCCTGAAGAGTTAAAGTGTGCAGTGTGCAGTGTACAGTGTTGAGAGTTGCAGCAGCACAAGCAGTTACAAAGAGCTACTTCAGTCAGTGAAGGGCTGGAGGGAGCTGTTTACAAGACTTGAGCTAACCCAAGTGTCAAGGGTCAAGTCTCAGTACAGGCCAGGACTTTTTGAGCTAACCAAAGTGTCAAAAGTCAAGTTCAAGTTCAGCAAGTCAGTATTTTACAAGCGTCTGTAAGCATTGGTCGGCATATGAGGTGGCGTCAAGACAGCGCTAATAGGCATTTTTCTGCAAAGTGTCACAGTTGTACCTAGTTGAGCCAGAGGAGTATCCCCCTCATTCCCTTCTCCCATCCCCATCATCAAATAAACAAAACAAACCAAAGATGCTGGAATGGTTATTGTCTCCAATCTCACACCTGGGCATTCAGCTTAAATGGGCTGAAGGTGTCACCGATAACAATGGCAGACCCACATCAGGCCCAATGCCTGGAAAACCTACTTATTACCAGACACTGGAAGATGAGTAATATTCCAACAATCACAGATGTTGTAGTCCTAGTAAAAACCCACTATACATATGAATCTCTAATGTTTTACGTGGCAAATCCACACACTCCAAAGTCGCCAACCTATGGATTCCTTGGGAACATTGGTACACTAAATATGTTAATGTTTTGCAAGATACAGGGAAACAACTGCTGATTTTCCATATGTCTCTTCTGAATTAAAGCGGAGTTCCACCCAAAAGTGGAACTTTCCGCTTTAGGTGCTCCTGACCCCCTGATATGCCACATTTGGCATGTCATTTTTTTTTGGGGGGGGGGAACGGGTACCTCGTTTTGCCAGGTACCCACTTCCACTCTGGCCACCTAGGCGTCTCGAGCGGAAGTTCTCCCCCCACCCCCTCCCTCCCTGCAATCCTCTGGGACAGAGTCACAGGTCCCAGAAGATTTCCCAGCCACTCAGGACATGCAGCTTGACTGTGAAGCCGCAAGCTGTCACAGTGCCTACACTAGTGATGCCGGCGCCACAGGGAGAATATGGAGAGAACCGATGCTCCTGACGGCTGCATCACTGGATCGTGGGACAGGTGAGTGTGTGTCTATTAAAAGTCAGCAGCTACGCTTTTTTTAGCTGCTGACTTTTAATTAACACAAAACGGCTGGAACTCCGCTTTAATGAATAGACTAACTAGTCAACATCAATTTTGTGCTCTCTTCCCCCACATTATTGCACCCATTTCTTCTCCCCCTGCTTCTTCTTTTTTTCTAACTCGACTATCTCCAATGCATATATTCATTACTTTTTCTTGTATAATGTTTTACATTTCCAACATGAGTTCAAAATGTGTATAATGTTTTCCTATACAACCTTCGAACAGGACAAACTCAACAAGGTATACATTATACATTTGTAAATTTGTATTTTGGAAAAAAATGAAATAAAAAATTATTTACAAAAAAAACCAAAGGTTGGATGTGTCACCTTCCACCCTTTGACACAGTTTGCTCCCGAAGGGGGTGTCTAGGGGTGATGGACAATACTCCTACCTTAAAGCTAGTCCAATACTGCATTCAATGCTTAAGATCAAGTGTGATTCTTGTTTTGTCATTACATTCATGCAAGACTCTCTGTTATATAATATCTGAGATTTGTTGTTTGTTACCCAAGTGTACTTTATTTTTCTTCATATGAAAACCCAATAAAAATTTTTGAAATAAAAAAAAAGGCCCCCACGCTTGCCTGACCTAAATCCAATAGATCACCTCTGGGAAATTATGTTTCGGTCCGTCCAACACTGCCAGGTTGCACCAGTCTGTTCAGGAGCTCAGTGATGCCCTGGCTCAGACCTGTGAGGAAATACCCCAGGATACCATCCGCCGTCTCATTAGGAGCATGCCCCGATGTTGTCAGGCATGCATACAAGCACGTGGGGGCCAAACAAACTACTGAATACCAATTTGAGTTGCTGCAATGAAATTTTAGCAAAATTAACTAACCTGTTGCATAATATTTTCACTTTGATTTTCCCGGTTTCTTGGATTTCAGCCCTCTGTAGGTTGATGATTTTCATTTCCATTAAGTGATGTTGCATCCTTTTGTTCCGAAAACATTACCCAGTCCATATCAGTATACATATCCAGCATCATTTTTTTCCCCATTGAGATCTCATGTGTTTTCAAAGTGTTTCTTTAATTTTTTTGAGCAGTGTATATATATATATATATACACCTTGTTGCTATCTCACATGCACAGTGTGAAATAGCTAGGTCTGTGTTACCGTATGTGTATAATGGTCACCTTCCTATGTATTAGTAGGTGAACCTGTTTACTGCATTGGAGTTTATATGCAACTCTTGGTGTTTTAGTTAATCCCACCCCTTCTGATCTGGGATTCCATAGATCAGTGTTTAATAACCAGCATAGACTAGAGCCAGGTTAGGCATTCGATGGCCACTTTTGGTAGTTAGAGGTCTGGTTGCATGACAGATTTGAAACTACTAGGGATGAAAACCGCAGAGTAGATTCTGAGTTTCAGTACCACATCACAATTCCTGCTAATGAGAAGCTGCGTTCCAGCCTGTTTGGATGATTGTTGGAGGATCTCCCCATCAGTGTTGATCTTGTCCTAAGGTCTCCGAAACCAAGACAGACATTGCATCCTGGTCATCCTCAGGGGCCCTTGCAAGTGAAATTTCCTGAAACATTTATCCGGAGGAATATCTATTAATAGCTATATGTAACCGGGTATATGAGTACAATTCCACCAGGACTCTTCTTGGACCCTTTGCTAATAATACCTGTTTGTACATTTGAAGTATGTACTATTAGGGTAACGAATGATCAGTGGGATAGTATTTTAAAATCAGCTGAGTTGACATCTATATACCCTGCAGAAAAATTGACATAGATTTTTATAAACTATAGAACAATTTTATACACCAGGGAATTTTTTTTTTGCTTGGGAGGCGGCCAGAGCCCTCATGCCCCACGTGTGGAGACTTGGATGAGAGCCTCATTCATATGCTCTGGATGTGTCCCAAACTATATAGATACTGGGAGAAGGTGGTTGATACAATAAGCTCAGTATTTGAAGTAAACCTGCTGTTGGAACCTAAGTTATGTGTATTGGGATGCATGGAATGCCAAGTACCTCCTTCTTTGACACAAATAGCAATATTGATATGTCTCTACCATGCTAGAAAATGAATTGCTCAGAAATTACTGTCTTCTTCTCCTCACACGCATGTGAAGTGGTTGAGAAGGATTAATTTTATGATAATAAGGGAAAAATCAGTGCATATCAAAAGGGGATGTGTGGGCATTTTGAAAAGATATGGAAACCATAGAATGAAAGGACTAGATTAACAACAAGTCCAGTGAATATAAGTTAAGGTGTCTGAAAATATACCCAGAAGGTAGGGTCTGAATGGGGTGTAATATTCAATATTTAAATTTAATATACGTATTTTAATATTGTAATAATTGTGTATGAACTGTTAATTATGTCATTTAATCATTTTGGTCAACAAAAGGAAAAAATGATTTAACAACAATGTTTTATGCGGGTTGCAGTAGTTCCCCTACTCCCTAATACTTTGATTAGATTACTGGTTTATTTCCCAGGAAGGGAATCCCCTCTGCTCACAGAGACCCTGTTCTGGGTGGAGGTACTGCCAACTCTATTATCAAACCCACTCTTCCACTTAGCAAAGGTTTTTATCTCTAATTTACCTACAGGTTTAGCACAATATCCTGTTTTGGGAGGGCCATTTGTCATAACCTCCCCAAAGAAGGGCTAAAGGTTTATTTTAAAATGCATTATACAATGACAAAACTCACCTTCGACTCATTCTTTAAAGCTTAGGGCAAACTACCAACTGACGATAAGGATATTTTTTTACAAGTACAGTAAAACCTTTTGTTAAGAGTAACTTGGTTTGAGAGCGTTTTGCAAGACAAGCAAATTTTTTATAGAAATTTTGACTTGAAAAACAAGCGATGTCTTGATATACAAGTAGCGACATGTCCCAACTGAGTATAAAAGAGAAGAGAGGCGCCTCTAAGTGTAGCAATATGATACAACATTTTGTGGAGGCTCCCCCTTTGTGGAGGCCCCCATTTGTGGACAGACATTTTATGGTTACACAACCTATCACATTGCTATAATCTTTATATGAACTTTAAACTGAAGGACCTATGAATAAATGGTTGTGGAACGAATCATCTGAGTTTCCATTATTTCTTATAAGGAAATTTGCTTTGATATAAGAGTGCTTTGGATTAGAAGCATGTTTCCGGGAACGAATTATGCTTGCAATCCAAGGTTTTAATGTAAATAAGAACAAGGTAGGGAGCTCTACTAGAGGTAAAAGGTGAGTGATTAGCACTGTTGCTCTGCAGCACTGAAATAGTGGGTTTATTACACTATTTCCATTGCGCATTCTCCCTATTTCTTTATTCATTCCTCCCATCGAGCAGAAACAAACTACAAGGTTAAATGACTTCCCCCCAAACTGGACCTACTATGTGTGAATGTGTGTAAGGAGTAAAGTGCTTACTAATTCCTCCTAAAAAAATGTTTAAAACATACCTAGTAATCCTGCCAGTCTTCAGTGCAGACCTGTTTGAAAGTGGCCATGCTGTACACATGCTTTTTGCCACAGCTTTGTCTCCCTTTTTGCCATTCTAGTGCCACTGAACTACAATGTGTGTCAGTTATGTGATGAGTCTCTTCTGCCAGGATAAGATTGTTGTCACCCTGCCACAGTAGGACATACAGTATGGCAATGATTGCTGAGACTTGAAGTCCAACATGAAGGATGACATTAGTGGAAGCCCTGATGTCATCCTTTCTTTTCTTTTTCGTCCATTCCGACCACCCTTTCCCATCAAGTATGAATAGCAGTCCTGTGAATGTTAATAAAAACGACTGGCAACTGAACTAGTCATTTATTGAAATAGTATTGTAACAAGAATATAGATATATTTTTTCCATATAAACTTTAGGTCACTGGCTTCCAATTACCCAATAAATTTAATTGAAAATACTAACAACTTATAAAGCCATCCACAACTCTGCCCCCAGCTACATCACAAACCTAGATTCAAAATACCAACCAAATCGTACCCTTTGTTCCTCCCGAGACCTCCTGCTCTCTGGTTCCCTTGTCACCTCCTCTCATGTTCACCTCCAGTACTTTTCCTGAGCCTCTCCTATCCTATGGAACTCCCTACCCCAGTCTGTGTGACTATCCCCTACTCTGTTTGCTTTTAAATGATCCCTGAAAACCCTTCTCTTCAGAGAAGCCTATTTTGCCCCTACCTAACAACTGTACTTTTATTTTCTCCATCAGATCATCCCCAACAGTTAATACCTTTTGTATCACTTGACCCTCCCTTCTAGATTGTAAGCTCTAACGATCAGGGCCCTCCTGTATTGAATTGTATTGTAACTGTATTGTCTGCCCTCATGTTGTAAAGGGCTGCGCAAACTGTTGGTGCTATATACATCTTGAATAATAATATAACAATAATAATAATACGTTTGTAAAATAAATGTGATACATTTATAATTATAAACATTCTCCAGAGTGGAATTTATCTTTAATTTTAGAATAATTTCATTTGTATTGTATGCTTAAAACTTGTTTTTAAAAAAAGTCTGATAATGACTTTGGCTTCCAACTGGTTTGGCTTTTGTAATGCGCCCTATGAAAAGATGGTTTAGGCTCAAGCCTTTCCTATCCACCAGCCTCTCCCCAGGAGATGAAAAGCTTTGCATACACTTATGTGTGAGCTAAACGAAGCAGCCATGCTTTATCTGGCAGCATCCTAATGATGTCATGAGGCCATCTTTAGCTTTGGGGATGTCCTCTTTGTGTTATCTACAATATTCTATGGGCTGTAAAAAGAGGCACTTAACACATGAAAGGTAGCCCTTGTGCACAGGATGGAGAGCATGGCACATTTCCACCAGAGAAGGCATCAAGCGTCTGCCAAGGGGTGATGTATGAGGCTTAAAGGTCAAAAGTTCTGCTTTACAATCAGAAAGAATAGGGAGGGGGGAGATAATGAAGACTGATTTGTGACCATTTTTCTCACTTGTCATTATCATAGATGGCCCTTTATTTCTTTGGTTTAAACATTTTTAATTGTGAAGCCCAAGCATTTCATCATTGTAGAGCGATCCTGCCATACGTTTGCGGTCACTGAAAAGGTCACCTTTTTATGATACAAAAATGGACAGATTTGATCAAAGTACTTCTTAGAAAAAAAGCTGAACTAAACTTACTACTTGGGCATTTTTTTTTTTTTTGGTAGCTTGCCCAAGGGTCTAGTACATAGACAGTAAAATCTTAAATGTGTCACATGTTCCTGAAGCCTGGTACTTCTTAAAGTAGAATTAAACGGTGTAAAAAAAAAAAAATGAAATGGCCCCCTGCAAGTTTATGCCATAATGTGCTAATCTGTACCGCATTCTAGCACATTATGAAAGACTTACCTGGCAAAGGGTGCCCTCCAAGCCTGCACTGTCAGTGCTCAGGGGCTTCCATCTTCTCCTGGTTTTCCTTCTGGGTTCCCTCTGATCGGTAGCTGGAATAAGCAGTCGATGATGATATCACTTCTGCACATGCGGGCTTATTTCGATGGATCACAGCACAGAGCGGATGCCATAAATGTACTCTGAGCTGCACAGGCGTAGCATAGATGACAGAAGTGACCTTTAGGGTCCCTCCTGTCATAAAACTCTGCCTGTCAGACTTTTTTTTTTTCAATTTTGATACTGCTTTAAAACGTATCTAAAACACAAAAAAATGTATATATTGCACATTTCCAGTTCTCAGATGTGGTGACTACATTACGTTTTTTTTTTTATATTTCCTTGATGATCCTGGTTGGTTGAACCTCTGTCAGGCTTTTATTGCTGTTTTCATCCCTGTTGGGGATATTGACTCTCACTGACCACGGTAAAAGCAGGGGTGGCCCATCCATTGGTGGCGCAGAGACACCGCCCCCCCCCCCCTATCCATGCGTCCGGCCCCCTAATCTACATGCAGGGGGCCGGACGCATGAATTCCAATAGGGGATTTTTTTTTTGAAGCACGTGATTAGAGCCAGAGGCTCTAATAACAGGCTTCAAAAAAGGGTGGGCTTGGGGCGCAGAGCACTGCGCCCCGAGCCCACCCAGCTGTGTGACAATATTGTCACACTGACTCTCCTACCAGCCAATCAGGCAGAGGTTTGAGAGACCCCTTTCCCAATTGGCCAAAAGGGGAAGCAATCTTTCTGGCCAGGAAGAGACAGAAGAGACATGGCTGGAGTAGTACAGCGGCTCAGCCATCCAGCACTCCCGCGCTCGGACAGGAGGGAGGAGGAGGTAAGGAGGCAGACGGGGGGGGGGGAGGAGGAATGTGTCTGCTGACCGACTGACTGACTGACTGTCCCAACCAACCAACCGACCCGGGGGGGTGCGCATTGGTTTGACATCCCCCTCCGAATTACCGAGCACCAGCCGCCACTGGGTAAGAGGGTCCCACAATGACTGGAAGTCATGGTAGGATAGTGACAGCAACAAAATGATTACATTTTGGGGGAAGGGTTAGAATTTCACTCAGTGTTTTATTGCTGTCTTTTGTCACCTTGGCTTGAGGACACCGCATCCTCTCATTTCAGGTCCTGGTGCCACTGAGACAACAAATGAAGGAAAATCACCACAATGAGGACACAGTGATCAAAAAAAATGTAAAAAAAGTTATGATAAATACACTGTTAAAAAAAATGTTTGGCTGAATTTGGACTTTAAAGGAAAGTGATAAATTATTTTGCACGTCTGCAGACTCTGGGGTTGATTTACTAAAACTGGAGAGTGCAAACTCTGTTGCAGCTCTGCATAGAAACCAATCAGCTTCCAGTTTTTGTTTGTCAAATCTTAATTGAATAAGCTGAAGTTAGAAGATGATTGCAGAGCTGCACCAGATTTTGCACTTTAGAGTTTCAGTAAATAAACCCCTGTGCGTCATTGCTCGGCCTCTTGCTTCCTTTTTGTAATACTGGTAAACATTGAGAATATTGGTGTAATGCTCCCTAAAATTTGCATCCTTCAAAAACTTATCTTAGGCTGGGTTCACACTAGCTGTGGCCGCGGCTCACAGCAGCGGGTCCGGTGCATCCCTGTTCTCTGTTTTAGGTGCGAATCAATGGGGCTGGCTCACACAGCTCCAGGGCAACGGCAGTTCACACTGGAAAAGGGTCCTGTGTGTCTTCTGGTCCATTTCAGGTCCAATTTCAGGCAAAAATTCAGACCTGAAATGGACCAGAAGATGCACAGGACCCTTTTCCAGTGCGGACTGAGGCCACCCTGGAGCTGTGTGAACCGGCTTCATTGAGAGCCGGTCAAACTCTCCTGTCATGCAAATTGGATGTGGGGAAAATAAATTCAATAGTGCCGCCCAATATAAAGTGCTCCCAATAGGATGTGTATATAAATGTGCAATATTCAATGGATAATAAATAATATATATGATAATAATTTAAATTAAACATGGATAAATGTGAACCCAGCCTAAGGCCTGGTTCACACCTATACAGGTTGCAGTTGATGCATATTCCAGGTGAATTTTGCATTTTTCAATACACATTTTTGAACCATTGAAGTCTATGGAACCAAAAACACAATCTGCTGGTCCCTGGCCCTTTCCATAAAATGCACATATGTGAAAGTGAGCCATAGGAAACCATATTAAACAGACTGTGGTGTTTCTGGAAAACTGAAAATGCACTTAAAAATGCATAGATGTGAACCAGGCCTAAGTACCTCCGCTTCTTGCTGCAGTGTTTGGTGTTAGAGGGTTTTTTAAAATTAGTGAATGGGCATGAGGGGGTGGCTTGGAGATAGGCTTACTCAGGGTGAAGGAAATTCTCAAAATCATCTGTATGAAATCTTTTGGGAATAGGCAATGTATGGCAGCCACAAATGCCACCTACGTAAAAGGGCATTATGTGGTTCATTGTGGGAAAAGGAAGATTAGAAATAAAGCAAAGGTTGGTGAAAAAGATGGTTTATTATTATATAGAACATACACTATCCTAAAATAAATAAGACGTAATTTTACGTTATACTATGTATACCCAAATTAAATTTTAAAAAAAGAATGTTATTTTATTGGATTGACAGATACATTCAAGGTTTTAAAAACACACGCAGTCTAAAATAAATGAGTTTTGGGTTTGCTATCTATCTTATCTGATGGAGTCTGTCACAAGAATAGCACAGCTTTGATTTTCTGTTATCGAATGTCCTTGCTGTAGAAGCCATATCTATTTCTGGATAGATAAAAGATTAAAATACATTTTCAATCACCTTTATGCTGCCCCAAATCTTGAAATATTACATAGTTACACAGTATACAATGGTGAAAAAAAGACACAGGTTCATAATATCCAAATGGTTTGTGAAGATGTTGACACTCTCATCTAGTACCACTTTCTGGGGGAGGGGGTTCCACATTTTTACTGCTTTAACAGAAACAGAACCCTTTCCACAATCTAATGTTCAACCTCCTTTCTTCTAGCCTCAATTTGTGGCCCCTTGAGAACTTGATTTTATCGTATCTTTACGCCAGATCGTCCATCATATATAATATATGTAGGGCTGGTTTAGATATGATTCGGGGCTAAAATAACTGTAGTAGGTGGCATTGGGGTTTAATGTGCTATAGACAACATTGTCTTAAGTCAGCCATATGTGGATTGTAATTAGGCGGGTTTAGCAGGAACCAGCAAAATTTTGATTCATCTATACAGGCAGGCTGGTTGTACTGAGGTTGATCGATAAACTAGCCTGGTAAACTAGCCCATGGTTGAAGGAAAGAAAATGTCATAATATATGGCCAGCCTTAGTTTTAATGCTAACATTATGGGTTTGTGTGATGGGATCATGACTCTTATTATTCTTAAAGTATAACTAAATGCTATAACCCCCATCAGATTTTTTGTTTTGCTATCTCTGTCACATTGGGAAGATTTCCCTTCACTTCCTGTCCCGTAGACAAAACAGGAAGTGACAGGAATTCCCTCCAAAGTAAGGGAATACTGGTGAGTCACCAAGGTCACTAGAACTAGTGTCCCCACAGGAAGATTTCCTCTGTTTAGATGTCAACCAAAAATGTGGGATTTTCTTTTCCATGATAACAGTAAACAGGACAAATAGAGAGGTAAATCTCCCTAATGGGGGAACAGAGGACATTAAAAACTGACAGGTGTTCTAACCCCTCTCCCTCCAACCAAACCAGGAAAAAGGTTTGCTTTTAGTACATTTTATTGGAGTTAATAAGGATTTTGTAATGTATTGTTATCCCAAAGGTTCTGTTTACCATTTCCCTTTTTTTTTCATATACAATTTTATTTATTTCAGGTACTTGTATAGCGCTGTCAATTTACGCAGCGCTGTACATACACAGTCCCTGCCCTCAAGGAGTGTACAATCTAAGGTCCCTAACTCACATTCATAAAAACATAGTAGGGCCAATTTTATACAGGATCCAATTAACCTACCAACATGTCTTTGGAGGGTGGGAGGAAACCAGAGTACCTGGAGGAAACCCACACAGGTACAGGGAGAACATACAAACTCCAGGCAGGTAGTGTTGTTGTTGGGATTTGAACAAGCAACCCCCTTGCTGCTAGGTGAAAGTGCTAACCACTACACCACTGTTCCACCAATATATTTTGGGTTTAAGGAACAGGGCCCAATTGAAGCTGAAATCGTTTACTAGTTTTAGCAATTTATTTTCCATCTCTTTATTGTCACTAAAACAGAGTCCTTACTGAAAGATTTCTCTGCTATCTTTGTTCTGGTGACAACTAAAATTGTGGATTCCTATCACTTTTTACAGCATCTGCAGCTCCCTGAATACGCGAACAGTGCCTGTATCTGATAGGAGGCAGTCACTCTTTGGACGATAATTTTCCGCTCGGCTCAACCCAAAGATTATTTCATACTTAAAAGACATGGCCATATTAGGTCAACAATGTCATCAGCATTTCTGCCCCATTGTGTACCACAGCTGCAGGAAAGGGAATGCCCCGGCTGCAGCAAATTGGGCTGACAGCCTAATTCCAAGTTATGTCATACATAGCTTTGGACTTTACCCAAGCTAATCCCTACTTGTCATCATGTGTTTGTGTTTTTCCTCCAGGCACACTGCCTTCCTCCTGCACTCTGATTATTGCTTCAATTGGTTGTAATGTGGTGTAAATGTGATTAAAGAGCACGTATGCTTCTTGGTAGGAGGCACTAATGTGATTGGCTCGTTGTTCTATAAACAGAATTATTTTGGCACATGTTAATACATTGTGAGCAGCACAGTAGCTAAGTGGTTAGCACTTCCACCTAGCAACACTAGAGCCATTGGTTCAAATGCCAACCACAACACTACCTGCCTGGAGTAATGCACTTTCTCCCTGTGCTCTGTCAGTTTACTTCAGTTTCCTTCCATACTCCAAGGACATGCTGGTAGGTTAATTGGATCCTGTCTAAATTGCCCCTAGTATGTTAGGGACCTTAAGGCTCGTACACACTGAACAAAATATCATCCAATTTTTCTAGCTCTTGCTCAGCGGTCATAACCGTTTTTATTTGACAGTGCATAATGTTGCACAAAATTTCTCATCCGATCTCTTTATTTTCTTGGGACGTTTGATGTAAGTACGTATACGTGTAACCCCGGGGCCATATATAGAGATCACACAGAACAGTATATACGTATAGTGTATATTAATTAGTTGATATGCACACAAATACTGTGAATATAAAAAGTCTACACACCCCTGTGATTTCTGTATTCTGACATTTCAACATTGATGTATAGACTTTATATATCCCCTGTACACTGTATGTGTGGATAGAGATAGATAGATAGAGAGAGAGCGAGAGTGGGAGCTCAGTTCATATTAGTGCAACGAATATAGATACGAATTATCCATTTGTGTTTTTTATTGAAAAACTTCCGGGTCGTCAGCATCTCCCGATCATGCGCGGTCTTTCGTATCCGATTTTTCACGGATGTATTGCATACACATTAAACCAAAATTGGTAGTGCTAAGAAGGGATGATGAAAATTTTGGAGTTTGTCCCTCCGTTTTTTTTTTTTCGTTAAGAATGTCAGAATTGGCGGCTGAAAGTTGTGTACACACTAGCCGAAAATCATATGATCTTTCCTTGGACAACGTTTTTCGGCCGATTTTCTTATAGTGTGTTCCCCACTTTAGACAGTAAATTTTTATTTATTAAAAATCTTACAAACATACAACATAATAAAAACATATTTACATATATAGAGAATAAATAAATTATATATAAACAAACAAAAAGTAGCTTACTTCAGCATAAAAAAAAAAAAACTAGCTTTTTTGCCAGAAAACATAAGCAGAACCAAATATACACACCAAGATATATGGTATTATTAATATTAAAATGCACTACAAAGCCCTAACCTCCACCTAAACACACCCTCAGGCTAAGAAATGGTTACACATTTGATCCATGCATGCAGCCTTTTTTCAAAAATCTGATCTTATAAAAATCTAGGGGATGTGAAAGGACAGAAAGAAAAGTCACACATCCAGAGACTGACAGACAGAAGCTACGTGGACCTGACATTCCTCCACGCCTTTGTCCAGGCTCCCAGCCACCTCCTGTCCTTCTCAAGACCCCGAATCTTCCCAACCTCACCCAGAATGTTGTGCACCACCACCTTTAACAGGAAGGAATTTTTTTCTGAGTATAAACCTGACATTGTGCATTCCACATGAACTAACGGACTACTAAGCTAACTAGAAAAAGTGTCTCAAAATCAAAATCCTGATGCGTCTAAAAAGACCCAAACGACCACTCCGCATAGCTCAAGCGGGAAAGGAAAGGGATACCTTAGATTGTGAGCTCCTTGAGGAAAGAGACTGATGTGAATGTATACTATAAGTAAAGTGCTGTGTAAATTGGCAGTGCTATATAAATACCTGAAATAAATAAATACATACATTTATGTCCCTTTTTCAGGCGGACCTGATCGGACACTGCATTGTCCTCTATGAAGCATCGGATGTCAGTGGACACATGAAACCCGCCGCCAATCGCTCCGATCCTATCCGCCAAAAACATACAGATGGTGGTTCTATTTTCCATCCATCCAGCAGATCGGATGGAAACGGACAGGTGGCCAATTTCCAGCCAATTTCCCCATAGAGGAGAGCGGAAATGTGTCTGTGTCTGCTCTGCACACCCAAGCAGTTTGATCCAAAAGGACTATGTGGGATATGCTCATGACAGTCTGGGCTAATAGAAAGAGTTTGATTGATGGGTAATATTGAAACTAAAATCTAGAGTCAGGAAAAGATTCTTTTATGAACACAGCAGGGGCAAATTAAAACAAAAATGGAAAAGAAATAAAAAAAAAAAGAATGTGTCTAGAGAAGTATCAGATACAGTTATTTCTGAGGCAAAAAAAGTGGAGTTCTACTGATAGCTAGTATACTTTTGTTATAAGCCTGGAGAGTCCCCGTTAAAGTATATGTAAACCCTTTTAATAAACTTTTCTTATTTGCTTTCTAGTAAAGGCATTTTGTTATATTTTTTTATATAATGCAAACAAATTATACATTGATCCTGCCAAACATTTTGTAAGATTAAAACTTCTTGTGTTTTCTGCCTGTGCTGCACTTATATCAATTAGCATGATTCCCAGTTTTCTCTGTGAACTGCAGAATGTCTTTACCCTCATGTTACAGAGAATAATTTCTCGTTCTAGGGTGAAAAAAAACGCTACTTCATAGATTCGATGTGGGGAATGAGTGTTGTCACCCTCGGTCAGAAAAGTGTGTTACTGGCAGGATCACCAATTTAACATAAGAAGTCAAAGGTTTGTTGTTAACGGTGATGACATCCCCACGATAGACCACAATAAAACATTTCAACACTAGTGGGACTTTTCAGGCAATACTTAGGACATACAGTTTCAAGACAAATACTTTAATGATTAAAACAGCGATTACGTAAAAACATGGCTGACATAGTACTTGATCACCAAATATGTATATGTTCTTCATATTGTGACATTGAAGTTGGTATATTCAACTTTTGATGAAATAATTTGCCATGTAGGACAAGTCCAACATGTTTCAGGGAATCTTCCTCAGAGTTGGAGTCAAATCTTTTAAATAACTTGTGAACCAAATACTTATCAGCCAACATTAAAACAGTCCCAATCAAGTACCTTGGTGGCCACAGGAGCAGATGGCATACAATGAACCAAGGAGAGCAAAGAATGGTAAACTTAATCTGGCATATATGAAGAGATAGTCCTGGTTGGCCTTGTGTGTCCTGATAGGAAAAGAGGTAGGATCACTGGGTTGAAAATAAAAAAAATAAAAAAGGAAACTAATGCAGCCACCACATCTAAGGACTTATAAGCTGCAATTTTCTATATTTTGTTCTTGGGTTTAAACAGACTTTGATGTAACAATCCAGTTGGGTTATTACCTAACAACTTTGCATAGACTTACATATACCATGGATAATTGTCTATATTCTATCATCATTTCCCAGAAGCTTCATTATCTTTAAAGATCTAGATGCCTCCCCTTCTTTCAAGCCTACATTCACTGATTCCAACCAGACTGATATGTTTACCTTAAGACCCTCAACTTGTTCTTAATGCAGAGAAGTTAGAGAACTGGTGCTCACATAAACAGTTGTCCCAGGATTGCCATAAATCATCTTCTTTCACAAATATGTGAACTGTGTTTATTGTTCGTCTTGGCAGTGGTATTTAAAACATTCATCCTAACATATGTATCCTTACAGAAACACGAATGTCCCCGCCAAAATATCTCAGGATACATTTGCCTCTTCATTGGGTTGTGTCAAACTATATACATAAGAGAAGCCTCAGTAAATAATGCACAGAATCTTTGCTATCAGTCTATTTTGCTGGAGCTAGTCATATCAAGTCATTAGGAGGACTAGTTAGGTTCTTAATGACATTTTCTAATCCCCTAATTAATCATCAGCGTGACGTATGTTTTGAAGCTTTCCAAATTATAATTACAGCTAAAATATTTCATGCTGGTGTTAAATCGTCCTCATTAATTTCAAAGCAAGAAAGAAAAAGTTTGCGGCTTTAGGAAAAAGTATTTAAGGTTTTCAAAGTGGCATTATTTCAATACGTTTGGAGGTTTAAAATCAAACAGTCATGAAAGGAGTTAACACCCCAAATTAAATATGTGTTAAAACATCATTTGACAAAGTCAGCAAGTGATTTTCCAGGGAATGTGCAGGAAAGTCATATTTTTTGACAGCACTAAATCCATGCCCACAAAACAGACTTTACAAACACAAATATGGGGCAAATGCTTTTTGGCAAACCAGAATATGAATTTCTATTTTAACAGCTTAAACAAAATGTAATTCAAAATACATTTTTAAGGGTGTGCCCAGTCAAAAAATGTTTTCCTCAAATCACTTGAGAAACAAAAGGAGGACAGCGCTCAATATTATCTGTGCAATTCAATACATATAGAAAACACAAATCACAATTAGATGATAATGATTAATGGGTTACCCCAAGTGATTAACCATAAAGTGACTGTGCAACTATAAATAAATAAATAAATACAAATGATAGTCCATATATTGAAAGTGCAAGTGCAAAATGTGCAGCAAACAAATTAAAGTGATTGGAGTGCTTAGTGTTCAGCAAAGATGCATCCTTCATGCAAATGAGGGAAAAGGAATCCGTCACCAGATGTCCCACTCACTTACCAGATGACCCCTTGGGGTCTAGCATAGGTAAGTGGTAGCTTCAAGAAAATCCCGGTATTTGGCCAGACTCTCGTCTCCCCGCTCTCTTTAAGTACCCAGGAGTTTTTCCACTCTGTGAGGAGGGCTAGTATGGATTCCACTAACTACTCCACTCAAGCCATATACGATAATTCCATTAAGCCATAAGAAAACAGAGGAAGCTCATGGTGTAGTATGTATATTCCACGGTTTAATAAAAAAATGTAGCCACTTACATTCAAGTTTACAGGGAACAGCTCGGAGTAGCGCCGCAGCCAGTTTGCGTTCTGGCTGCGTTCCAGGAAACCGGAAGTGGCCACTACTTAATAATAGTTTGAACTGCTTGGGCTGCATATTTTGGTATAACCCTAATATGGGGGAATTTTATATGTTGGAGGGGGGTCATCAGTGGACTCATTATGGTATCAAATATGTCCATCATATCTATAAGGATGGCAAGCTTAAGCCCTTTTTACAATTAACGTTGGAATGGGGTGTACGTGGTTTATGGTATTTTCGGTATGCTCAACTTAAACATGCTGTGATGGCCCAGTGCGGCTTTGGGGAGGTGACGCACATATTCCACTTACTACTCAGAATTGACTTTCATTGATAGTAAGCAATGTCATCGGGCTTGAAAGAGATGGTTTGGTATTGTCTCTGACTTGATGGAGGAGTTGTGTTTAGATGTTCTTGCCACATATGTAGGTACAGTTATTTCTTCTAGGGATAAAAATGATATAATTACTTTACCTGCACTAAATGTACTATACACCTCAGCGTCTCTTTCGCATGGGGAAACGGGATACTGCCACTTGCCATAAGTGTCAAGTTAGTATGGGATCCTTTTGCATTTGGTATGGGAATGCATCAAACTTAGGCCTTTGTGATCTAATGTTACGGAATTTATAGCTGACACATTTGATCTACCTAATGTGTATAGTCCTCTTTTATGCCTTCTGGCGGTGCTCGAGGATGAAATTATAGAAAAATTTGAGACTTTTGTTTTTTTATGTACAAAAATGAATAGCATTGAATTGAATATGTACTGACACCCTTGACTTGATGGCATGAAAAAAACTGGTTAATCTGTATATTCCACTCGAGATGACATAGGAAGCTAGGGGGTGTCCAAAAGAATTCAAAAAGATATGGTCCAGGTGGGTAGACTGATCTGAAACAGTGGCTGACATCCCATAGGAAATTATAGTATTGTTTTTGTAAGATCCTTTTACCGGTGGGGTGCTCTGCATGTTTTACTGGTACGGGGTGCTATTGAGCCCCGGCTTTGCTTTCTCCTGATTTGGGATGGGTGGAATGGGTTCACTCCTGTAGATTTCTGGTTATTTTTTTGTTTTTGTAGGTTTATATTTTGATTGGGTTCTCTTTTTATATATATAGTAAATGCTATATGGGAGTATGGTAATCTTACTACTTTATAGTGGTTGAGAATATTTGGCACTGATTTTTTATGGGATGATGGAGTGGGTTGGATACGCCCTCCTCCTTATCATATGGTTGTTGATATTAAAATTGTACCTTTACTTTGCACTGTTTACTGTACATTTTTGAATTTACCGACAGACTACATATTAATATTTTATGAATATTTGCATGTGGCAAAAAAATTAAATAACATACCACCATGCTTGGGCAGTCTAAATGTTCACAGTAAGGCATGCTAACATGACATGTGATAGTACTGACTAAGAAGCTTCTTTAGCATAGCTTAAACATACTTTTCAATGCCTTAAACGCTCTTTACAGTACAGTTTGATCATGAACTAGGATCATTGTATTATAATGTCAGGCATGCTTGTATAAGGGTGGTAAAAAATTTCCTAACAGCAACTGAAAATGCTAGATCTTAAAATTATGAAATAAAATGTTCTGACCTCAGAGGTTTCTGCATCACATGGAAGAATCATAAGAGAAGCAAGCTTGTGATACAAGAATACATTAATTCCTTCTTTAATATTGCTGGTTTCTATAGCTAACAATCACTGGTTCAGTTATCCTTGCAGATTACAAATATGCAAGTCCTACATGACTGAGTTAAAAAGGGGTTTGGCATAGGAGGTGTTTTCTGGAGGTTAAAAGTAAAGAAGGGATCAGGGGGCACTGGATTGGTGGGACTGGCAAGAACAGAATGGACTTCATGGGAGGGTTGGTAGGAGGGTTTGAAAAAGTCCTCAGTCATAAGAGTGCTGGTCTTGGGAAAACCTCCCACCTCTTTTATAAGTTTTGGTGGATCATTATTGCTTTCTGTTGAGGATGATTATGAGTTTGGTACGAATATGTCATAGATGCTGGCGGGATAAAAGGTCCTTGAAGATTGTCATTATGGACAAATGTAAAGTGGTAGGGACCCGTCTTACGCCAGCAGTAGAAGGACCAATTTTCTTTCCTGCAACCTGTGGAAGAAAAAGAAAAAATCACTCCCGCTGAGCTACTGTGTTCTCCCGGCAGGAGAACACAGGGGAGTGGGGGAAGACGTCCCCAACAGGAGAACACAGTGATGCTAGCAACTATAATAGCTCCTGGCAATAATCGCTTGTGTAGTGATGTAATAATTTCTTTGCCCATCTTTCAAATGTGTATTCCTGTTATGCAGTGTTTGTTTTGCCCTTTGTCAAAATGGTTGCTGTGCTTTCTTTGTCTCTCTGCAAGAAGGATGAGGTCATCAAAAAGGGCAGAGCAAGGATTGCTGGGTAAGACTGGAGAAAAAGAGAGACATGAGGACACACAGGAATTTCATGCTTAGAGAACAGAGACTGTAAGTGCTGCAACATCTCCTCACTGAGACACACAGAGACACTGCTAATGATTTCATGTTCCTGAGAGGAGAATATCTTATGTTGTATGGTTCACTGAATGTTATTTCTTCAATACATGGACATTTAAACACTCTGCTGTGTGGATTACTGTCTATATGGATATGTTTTCTCAATTGGGATTTCACTTGCTAATCACAAGCCCTGATTGAGTGGAGGCACTGGCGCTTACTATAAATCCTGTCCTGATCACACAGATTATATAGACTCTACTCCTAAATACTACACAGGTGGCATCATCATACCCCAGTAGCCGCCAAGAGTGATAAAAATAGCGCTACATTTGGAGGCACTGCTGAGATACAAATCTTGGATCAGGACATTAAGGAACGATCATGTCATTGTTATCTACAGAAGCTGTGAGGCAGTGGGCCCTGGAAGAGGGACTGCCACCTAAAAGGACATTTGCTATTTCATATGTACCTATCCGTGTGAGCGTCCACAAACTGCAGGAGGCGCTAAAAGCAAATGAAACCTTGCGGTATGCCTCTCCTGTGGATAAAAGAGAGGAAGATGAGAGTTATGAACTGTATACCCATTATCTCTGTCTCAGTGAGGTGGATTTAAATCCAGTTAAAGGGCCCTTTTGTATATATCCAAAAGGGGCTGAAGAAATTGGTTGTGCTGTAGTATTTCCAGTAAGTTACCAGTCCTGCCTGATAAGTGTGAACCATTGAATACAACTGCTTCATCAGGAGAAACTGTAATGCTGACTGCTGCGGCTGTTAAGCAGGAAACAGATATTGAGCATCTGCTGCTAAAAGTCACTGAAGTCATTGCCCAGAATTTACATGCTGATTCTTATCGCAAATTAAAGGCTTTTTCAGGAGTGCTACCTGTCCCCACTGGTGAAGAAAGCTTTGAAGTGTGGAGAGATTTTGCACAGCAAGTGATAGAGGAATGGAACTGCTCAGAGGAAAAGAAAAAACAGCGCATCATGGAAAGTTTAAGACCACCAGCATCCATTATCATCAGAGCTTACAAGGAGACTCGTGTGAGTACCAGTGCTCAAGAATATATTGACATTTTGACAGATGCTTATGGACTGCACTGTGACCCTGATCAGATGCTTGCTGATTTTAAACAGACAAAGCATAAAGAGGAAGAGGATGTTTCTGTGTTTGTGAGGAGGCTAGAGGTACTACTGGGGAGATTGCTCACTGACAAGGTCGTCTCTCCTACAGATGTTGACAGATTAAGGACTGCTCAAATAATAAAGGGGCTACTGCCACATCACCCAATATCACCAGTTCTAAGAGTTGTTTTGAGAGAGAGGAACTTTACTTTCACTGAAACTATGACTGAAGTAAAGAGACAGGAGTCTGATATTCTTTTTAGTACCCCTTCCAAGAGCAAAGTTAAACAGAATTCTGGGGTGGAGCCCACAAATGAGACTGTTGCTAAGAACAAAGAAGTGGGTAGACTCCCACAGCCTAGAGCTCTATCTGCTGATAAAACCTCCAGAGATAAGCCTCTCTTCCACATTAAATGTTTCCGCTGTGGACAAGCAGGCCACACAGTTCGTCAGTGTCCACTGCTTGCTGACAGTTCTGAAATTCACAGTAAAGCTGGACATATGTACCAAAGAAAACATGGAAGATCAAGAAAACAAACGTTTACCAAGCTACCTGGGGTAGGCCGCAGATGTACTTTCAATTTGTTTGTTAATGATATACCCACTACTGCTCTGTTTGATACTGGTTCTCAGCTGACGATCATATACAGGCCCTTCTATCAACAACACTTAAACCACCTCCCTTTGCAACCTGTGGACACTTTGCCTGTTTATGGTGTGGGAGAAAATCCTGTTTTTATGGATGGTTGGCTAGAAGTTGAGCTTCGCATTCCTGGCGTGATAGCTGAGGAGGATCCCCCACTTAAAGTTATTGCTTATGTGAGCCCTCCACCTGGGGGTAATGAGTATGCTCCTATGATTGTGGGTTCCAATGTTGAAGCTGTTGAGGCTGCTTTCATACGGTTTCTTCAGCCCCAACGGGGAACTCCCCTACCTTCGCTGCCTGTTGCTCCAGAACTTCAAAATATCTGCCAAACTTTTGCTCCTCATCTTCCTGGAGGGTGTGTGGGAAATCCATGGCGTCCCATAGAGCTTCCAGCAGGGGGAATGAGAGTGTTGCGTGTTTATGTGGAAATTTCACCAAGTGCAAATGGTAGTTTCTTTTTGCTAGAGACTGATACAAAAGAGGCTGCAAAGAATAGTACCAGAAAGGAAAGACTATAGTGTAAAATGTCCAAGAATGGATGTTGTTACCGTCCGGAACATTACCACCCACCCAGTTATAATACCAGCCTGGAAAGAGGTAGCCTATTGTTACCCAGTGGAAACCATTAGCTCCTACACTGCCAAAGTCAAGGAGAAAGAAACCAAATTAGACTTTCACTTGAATGATGCTGATAGTCCTGCAGAGCACCAACAAGCACTAGGAGAGCAGCTAATGGAATACAATGATGTTTTCTCTACCGATGACATGGATGTTGGGTGTGCAAAAAGTACTCAGCACAGTATTCTCCTAACAGATAGCACCCCATTTAGAGAAAGATCCAGGCGCATACCTCTTAAAGATCTGGATGATGTTCGAGAGTGCTTGCACAAAATGAAAGATGAAAACATCATTGCTGAGTCTAAAAGTCCGTACGCATCCCCAATAGTGGTAGTCAGAAAGAAAAATGGTGGAGTGTGAATATGTGTTGACTACAGGACTCTAAATCGGCGAACAGTCCAGATCAATACACGCTACCTCGCATTGAGGAAGCTCTTGATGCCCTGCAAGGCAGTAAATGGTTCACAGTAATGGACTTAAGATCTGGTTATTACCAGGTCCCAATGAGTGAGGAAGATCAAGAAAAGATGGCTTTTATTTGCCCCCTGGGGTTTTTCCAGTTTGTTCGCATGCCTCAGGGCATTAGTGGTGCACCTGCAACCTTTTAACGTCTAATGGATCGGACCCTGGGAGACCTTTGTCCCACTCAATGTATCGTCTACCTGGATGACATAATTGTCTTTGGCTCCACTCTGGAGGAGCATGACCAGAGACTGTTTAAAGTGCTAGATCGTTTGAGGAAGGAAGGTCTGAAACTTTCACTGGACAAATGTAAGTTTGCTCGTTCTTCAGTAAACTTTGTGGGTCACATCGTATCTGCAGAAGGGGTAGCAACTGATCCTGCTAAGGTGCAGGCTGTGGTAACCTGGCCCCGTCCCACAAATCTGACAGAACTGAGGTCCTTCTTGGGATTTTGTGGCTATTATCGTCGATTCATTAGAGGCTATTCCAAGACTGCTCGGCCTCTTAATGACTTGCTCAAAGAAACCCCTGGCATGGACACAAACCGCAAAACCCATTTCAGTGAGAGATGGACTTCTGCTTGTGAGGAAGCTTTTCTACAGCTTAAGAAAAGTCTTACAGAAGCACCAGTGTTGGCTTATGCAGACCCACAAAAGCCATACATTCTGCATGTGGATGCCAGCTATGATGGATTGGGAGGAGTCTTACATCAAGAGTACCCAGGAGGACTAAGGCCTGTTGCTTATATCAGTCGCAGTCTAAGCCCAGCAGAAAAGAATTATCCTGTTCATAAACTGGAATTTCTTGCCCTGAAGTGGGCTATTGTTGAAAAGCTGCATGATTACTTGTATGGAACTCAGTTTGAGGTGAGAACCGACAACAACCCCCTGACTTATGTTTTGACTACAGCTAAGCTAGATGCCACTGGTCATAGGTGGCTTGCTGCCTTGTCTAATTATCAGTTCACTCTCAAGTACAAGCCGGGTCCCAAGAATATTGGGGCTGTTGCTCTTTCTAGGCGCCCTGGATTACCCATGAACTTGTAAGAAAGTGACTGGGAGGAAGTACCTGGGCTTATTGTGGCTGCCTATTGTGCTACAGCTGCTGTACAAGGAGACAATATTGTTTTCTCTGACCTACGAGCTATTGATTCCCTGGGAGCTGGTGAAGAGTGTATTCCAAACATGTATTGCTGCCCCACTGCTTTAGGGGTGCCAGAAAACATCCAGCTGCAAAAGAAAGATATGATCCTTCTACAAAAAAGAGATCCAATAATCAGACATGTCAGAGAGTCTGTTTTCCGCAAAGATCCTAACTACATGAGAAAATACCTACCTGAGCAGAGTACCTACTATCTTAAGGAATGGGATAAGCTCAAAATAATTGATGGACTTTTATACAGGGTACATTTGTTTCATGATCATCCTGGAAGGAGACAGCTAGTGCTCCCTCAAGTCTATAGAAACTCTGTTTTGAGAAGTTTGCATGATCAACATGGGCATCTAGGAGTTGAAAAAACCTATGGATTAATCCAAGACCGATTCTTTTGGCCACGAATGAGGGAAGCTGTTGGGGACTATTGCCGCCGTTGTGTGAGATGTCTGCAACGGAAAACTCTGCCGACTCGAGCTGCTCCTATGGAACACTTGAAAAGTTCTGGTCCCCTGGATTTAGTGTGCATGGACTTTTTGTGTATTGACAATGACAGCAGTGGTGTGGGAAATATTTTGATTGTGACTGATCACTATACTCACTATGCTCAAGCCTATCCCACCAAAGATCAGAAAGCAGTAACTGTAGCCAAAGTGCTGTGGGAGAAGTTTTTTGTTCACTATGGATTGCCAAATCGACTTCACTCTGACCAGGGGCGGGACTTTGAAAGTCGCCTAATTAAAGAGATGTTAACAATGCTTAACATCAACAAGAGCCGCACCACCCCTTATCATCCAGAGGGTGATGCTCTCCCTGAACGTTTCAATTGTACCTTGTTGAACATGTTGGGTACCCTCCCTAATGGTGCTAAGCAGACCTGGAGCCGACATGTTGGAGCTATGGTACATGCCTACAATTGCACCAGACATGAATCCACTGGCTTTTCTCCTTATTTTCTAATGTTTGGGAGAGAAGCCCGTCTCCCTATTGACATTCAGTTGGGCATGTCTACTGATGGAGTGGAACAGAGGAATCACTATCAATATGTGGCATGACTTAAACAGAGTTTGAAAGAGGCCTATCAGATGGCTGAGGAAAATGCTGCGAAATTAAATGCTGCCAATAAAAGGCGTTTTGATTCCAAAGTTCGTTACAAAGACTTACAACCTGGTGATAAAGTGTTTCTCCGCAATTTGGGACCCTCAGCCAAACATAAGTTAGCTGATCGCTGGAGAAATGAGTTGTTTGAAGTTGTAGAAAAACTGCCTAGGATTCCAGTATACAGGATTCGAGGACCTGAGGGTCGGATCAAAGCCTGGCATAGGAATCATTTGCTTCCGGTACCACAAGTTGCTAATGTTGATGAGGAGCCACAATCTGACATTGCTACAGATTCTAATGATGTGCCTTGTGCCAACAGTGGAGACCAGAGTGATGACAGTGACTGGTTTACACCTCCACCAGAATCTCCTGTACAGGTTCCTTCACCTAGTACTGATGGGGGCCTCCCTCACAGGGGAGGTTTGAACCCAGCTACTCCTGCTTTTGAACAAACAGCCCAAAATTTTGTGCCTACAGTTCCAGGCATGGTTGGAGCACCAAGTTTTCCCACTAATGCTGTCCCAGAGTTCTCTGGATTTATGCCTGAGGGGTTGAGGAGAAGAGATCGTGTTCGACGTCCTCCACCGGTGTTTACTTATGACACTTTGGGAAGACCCTGCTATGCTGTACAGAACTATGTACAACCTCATGTTCTGACGGACATGATTGCAGCTCATTCTAGACTGGTTAGCATGATGCCTATTTGTTACTAACCATGCTTTCTTTGCAGCTAGCTCTGTAATAGATTGCTTCTGGAGAAGTGGTCTGCAGAAGGCGACAACGATGTTAATTTCTGTTGTTATTTTATGTGTATATCCTTGCCGGGTCGGAAGGATTTTCAGCAGGAGGAGAATGTAGTGATGTGATAATTTCTTTGCCCATCTTTCAAATGTGTATTCCTGTTATGCAGTGTTTGTTTTGCCCTTTGTCAAAATGGTTGCTGTGCTTTCTTTGTCTCTCTGCAAGAAGGATGAGGTCATCAAAAAGGGCACAGCAAGGATTGCTGGGTAAGACTGGAGAAAAGAGAGACATGAGGACACACAGGAATTTCATGCTTAGAGAACAGATACTGTAAGTGCTGCAACATCCCCTCACTGAGACACACAGAGACACTGCTGATGATTTCATGTTCCTGAGAGGAAAATATCTTATGTTGTATGGTTCACTGAATGTTATTTCTTCAATACATGGACATTTAAACACTCTGCTGTGTGGATTACTGTCTATATGGATATGTTTTCTCAATTGGGATTTCACTTGCTAATCACAAGCCCTGATTGAGTGGAGGCACTGGCGCTTACTATAAATCCTGTCCTGATCACACAGATTATATAGACTCTACTCCTAAATACTACACAGGTAGCGTCATTATACCCCAGTAGCCGCCAAGAATGATCAAAATAGCGCTACACTTGTAAAGTCCAACAGGCTGGTTGTACCCAAATTGATAGATCGATGAAGTACATTCACCCTACCCATACATGGTTCAAATTTAACTGGCCAAGATTTGAACCATCTATGGCCAGCTAAAGGGATGGCTCCCCTTATGCTGTATAGTTAAGTGACAGTAAATTGGGGGCTGTATTAGCAGTCATTGGTGTTATTGTCTCCAAGTCAGTGTTTGGTGGCTTGAGGCCTAAATTACAGGTTTACGCAGGTATTCTTAAGTATAGTTGCCTACAAGGACCTCAGGGCTCCAATCAAATTTGTATTGAATAGTAATACGTTATTTATGCAATTTTGGTAAAAATTGGATGCTATGGCCAATAAATTCCAGTTTGAGTCTTGTGTGGGTTATTTGGGCATTGTCAGAAAGGTCCTGCCAGAAGACTAGCTGCCAACTGCAGGCAGGGTCCTGCCCCTTCTCCCAAGGAAGAAGTGCACTTAGCTAAAGCCAACGCGTTAGCGCACGCTAATTGGCTAATTGGCAAATTCGGAAGCGCCGGGATGCGAATTTGAGTGCGCATGCGCACGCTAATGTGACAGTTTAGGCGCCAAAAGGGCTATTTAAGCTGGATCTGCTCCCAGGATCAGTGCTGTCTCATCTACAGCATTCTGTGCCAGTCATGCTTCCTGTTACCTGTGTTGTTCCTGAAATCTTGACCCGGCTTGCCTCTGACTACTCCAGTTCTCTGCCTGCACCGACCCCAGCCTGTTCTTTGACCATTCTCCAGTCTTTCCACTTGTACCTGATCTGAGTTCTCTGTGTATGACCCGGCTTGTCTGACTCTGCTTATCTTCCAGTATTCCCGAGGCTTCCAAGTTGCTGCATTGGTCCAACTACTCCCAGGACACCCTCCTCCGTCTGGAACTCTACGCTACCAGCAGTTCTGCGGCCTGCACATCCACCGGCACTGTTTACTATATCAGGGGCTCTGAGTTAGAGGTGTAAGAAAGGCCTTTCTCCGCACATTCAGGCTCTACCTAGCAGGTACGTGATAGACATTGATGGGCAGTGGAGTAGTGATCAAACAGTATCAGAGACATGTACATGATTGGCTTCTACTGCTACCCTTTCCTTCTGAGTGCAGGTACAAGAGGCTGAAATGTGTGCACTGCTGTCAAATGAAAACAAGGGGGTATCAAGGATCACCCAGGATTGCCCCAGGATCACCCAATAGTTGCCCAAAATGTTATGGTCAACTTTCATCTATGTATCAAGTCAAATTAATGGAATTCCCCCAAGATTCACTCAGTAAAAGTTACTTTCCCTGACATTCGATAATATATGTTCTTCAATAGGAAACCGTCTTTACCATAACATTCATTCTATTTTTGAAAATGTTGAATGTTATGTTTCTTTACCAATTAATGCAACATTCCATTTTTTGCCTGGTTTGAGCTGCTAAATCATTGCATTTTCTACTGCAAAAATCCTAAAATATACCTGATCCTGGGTCCACATTAATGATCAATAGACTGAATCAATTTTTAGCACCTGGGTTCATTTCCGAACTCAAACACTATCTCTATAAATTTTTTAATTTTCTCCTGGTACTCCTATATCCTCCCTAACATATTGATATAACAGGGTTCTTATCAAAGTGCTCACACAATTTTCTATTATAAACTCCTCTAGAACAGGGACTGTTGTAAATGGCTCTATATACTCTGTAAAGCTGGGTAAACACTATTTGAATTCCCAACATCCCGCTATTTAAAAATAGAAGGAACCAGGCAGAAAACTGTCAGACAAGCACATCCAATCAGGTTCAGCCACTGTTTGACCATCCTGAAAAGTGCTGGCTGCGAATGGCAGAATACAACAGCTGCAGCAAGGGATTCCTCCTTCCATGCAGTATATCATGTGGCCCACTGGTTGAACAAAAATAATCTATGTGTGATCTAGCTTTAGGGCCTATTCACACCATTTTCACTGGACTGAGCAACCTTGCCCAGTGCAGTTCCAATGCAAAGATAAGACAGTTTGCCTTATTTGCTATAGAATCAGTTCACTGCATTGCGGTGATGTGCGCTGAAAAAAGAGTGGTACATACAGTACTTTTTTAGTGCGGCACGTTGCAAAGAAAATCACTGCATTGAAACTCCATTGCAGTCAATGAAATGTCACTTGTTGTGACATTTCCAGAAAGTTATAACAGAAAAGAAAAAAGCAAACAGTGAAATGCTCTTAAATCAGTGCATCGGCCTTGATCCTCCCAGCACATGCCAGTGGCCATACATTTAGTGCAGCTGCTGGTAAGAACGAGGCCTAAAGGTCTGTGTAATATGTCAGTGCTATAAAAGGAAACCATACATAAAAGAGTAAAATGATGTCTTTCACAGTTGCTTGTAATGCATTTTTTCCACTTCTGTAATAATAACATCATAGTATAATAAATAACCCACTAAAACTTGTCTCTCATTTTGTAAACATGATATGCATGTTATGTAATGCATAACAAAAAAGGTGACTAAAAAAATGGCAGGGCCATTAATTACTAGGCAGACTACGCAAGCTGTTTTGTAAGTCACTGAAATATAATTAATAAGATCTTCTGGATGTAACAAAGTCACTATTCATGCATAAGACAGAAAAAAAACAAAGAACAAATTTTCTTACCTTAATGCTTCAGGCCCTTAAGAAATAATTAACTGCTCAGTAATGCATTTTTTACGACTTGCTGCCAATGTGTTTTACGACTCTGTCCACAGCTTGCTTGGATAATAAAGGTTTGCTTGTTGTGTTGCGAGGTGTATGCCCCCTGCACATACTATGGACCTACTTGCTCCAAGCTGTTTCTGGACAAAAAGGATCACATTCTTGTTAAGGGGCCATTGTACTGCTCTTCAACAAGTAGGTTTTCTGTCCAGAATTGTTCCACAATAGCAGTTGCACAATGCATGGTATGCTATGCATCCTATTGGTTCTATATCAGTACAAACAAAGCAATTTTTATAACATAATTAAAATATGCTGTAAAGTTACTGTCCACTCCAGTCAATCACATAGATAGTGATTCTCCAAAATAATACAGTGGGTACGGAAAGTATTCAGACCCCCTTAAATTTTTCACTCTTTGTTATATTGCAGCCATTTGCTAAAATCATTTAAGTTCATTCTTCTTCCTCATGAATGTACACATAGCACCCCATACTGACAGAAAAACACAGAATTGTTGACATTGTTGCAGATTTATTAAAAAAGAAAAACTGAAATATCACATGGTCCTAAGTATTCAGACCCTTTGCTCAGTATTTAGTAGAAGCCCCCTTTTGATCTAATACAGCCAGGAGTCTTTTGGGGAAAGATGCAACAAGTCTTTCACACCTGGATTTGGGGATCCTCTGCCATTCCTCCTTGCAGATCCTCTCCAGTTCTGTCAGGTTGGATGGTACACGTTGGTGGACAGCCATTTTTAGGTCTCTCCAGAGACGCTCAATTGGGTTTAAGTCAGGGCTCTGGCTGGGCCATTCAAGAACAGTCACGGAGTTGTTGTGAAGCCACTCCTTCGTTATTTTAGCTGTGTGCTTAGGGTCATTGTCTTGTTGGAAGGTAAACCTTCGGCCCAGTCTGAGGTCCAGAGCACTCTGGAGAAGGTTTTTGTCCAGGATATCCCTGTACTTGGCCGCATTCATCTTTCCCTCGATTGCAACCAGTCGTCCTGTCCCTGCAGCTGAAAAACACCCCCACAGCATGATGCTGCCACCACCATGCTTCACTGTTGGGACTGTATTGGACAGGTGATGAGCAGTGCCTGGTTTTCTCCACACATACCGCTTAGAATTAAGGCCAAAAAGTTCTATTTTGGTCTCATCAGACCAGAGAATCTTATTTCTCACCATCTTGGAGTCCTTCAGGTGTTTTTTTAGAAAACTCCATGCGGGCTTTCATGTGTCTTACACTGAGGAGAGGCTTCCGTCGGGCCACTCTGCCATAAAGCCCCGATTGGTGGAGGGCTGCAGTGATGGTTGACTTTCTACAACTTTCTCCCATCTCCTGACTGCATCTCTGGAGCTCAGCCACAGTGATCTTTGGGTTCTTCTTTACCTCTCTCACCAAGGCTCTTCTCCCCCGATAGCTCAGTTTGGCTGGACGGCCAGCTCTAGGAAGGGTTCTGGTCGTCCCAAACGTCTTCCATTTGAGGATTATGGAGGCCACTGTGCTCTTAGGAACCTTAAGTGCAGCAGAAATCTTTTTGTAACCTTGGCCAGATCTGTGCCTTGCCACAATTCTGTCTCTGAGCTCTTCAGGCAGTTCCTTTGACCTCATGATTCTCATTTGCTCTGACATGCATTGTGATCTGGAAGGTCTTATATAGACAGGTGTGTGGCTTTCCTAATCAAGTCCAATCAGTATAATCAAACACAGCTGGACTCAAATGAAGGTGTAGAACCATCTCAAGGATGATCAGAAGAAATGGAAAGCACCTGAGTTAAATATATGAGTGTCACAGCAAAGGGTCTGAATACTTAGGACCATGTGATATTTCAGTTTTTCTTTTTTAATAAATCTGCAACAATGTCAACAATTCTGTGTTTTTCTGTCAGTATGGGGTGCTATGTGTACATTCATGAGGAAGAAGAATGAACTTAAATGATTTTAGCAAATGGCTGCAATATAACAAAGAGTGAAAAATTTAAGGGGGTCTGAATACGTTCCGTACCCACTGTATGTCTTGTGTTTGGGTCTTAATTCTATGCAAGGGCCTATTAATAATTTCTGTGACTGCACCCACTCATCTTGTAGCTGGTCGTACTTTTCTTCTTTTCCTCCAACTTTTTCAAACATATTTTGTCTTTTCCAATTAGTTTGTTCTTCTCAAAAAATGTCCAGAATAAGCCAGGTTCAGTCTAATCAGTTGAGCTTCTTGTTAAGAGTTGGGCTGGATTTGCTAAAGGATCTATTTGTATCTTTATATTTTGTTTAAATATGGGGATCATTTTAAAGAGACAATCTCACTTTGCTCATTGAGGCAAGCCAAATTGTAATTATCTTTTCTTTCTGCTCTTTTTTTTTTAAGTATTAGAAATTTTTCATGGGGGGTGGGGGGGGGGGTTAATAGATAAAGGTTAGATAGTTTAGGTCCCCTTTAATGTGTAAGTTTGTCCTTCCTCCAAAATCAGATTTCTATAATAGTTATCCTCCAGGGTCATATCTACTGCCCACCATACTCCATGTCGGATGACTTGTCAGCTCTGATGTCCCATGTTGCCATTCCAATACAGTGCATGGGTCATGGCTGCCCCGTTTTTGCCTCCAGTGTATGTGACAGAGTCGTCTGACCATAGAGGATAAGGTAAAGGTAAACAAGTATATAAATTACTTTGATGCCAAAGTTTAAAGCCCAACTCCAGTAAATAGAACATTTCTACCCTTCAGTGAGCCCCCACCCTACACAGTTAGATTTTGCTTAATTTCCGGAGTTTTGCTTTTAAGGCAAAATCAAACAAATCTATGTTTCAGTATATTTGACATCATGCCTCACTGCATACAGTTTTCTTAAGCAAATCACTTTTTTAATCTGTTGCATATTTGAACGTCCTGCCAGTAAAAACTTTCAGTTTCAACAGATTCACAAAAATGATTTACATAAGAAAACTGTATACACTGAGACATGATAACGAGTTTACTGAAAAATAGATTTTGGATTAACATGCATTATAAGCTTCTGTATATATGAAATCTCCCAAGCTGGCTTATGTAAAGGTAGAACTGACTGGACATTGGTTGATTTTGATCTAAAAAATAAATACAGACACCTTCCCTTTAAGTTCATGCATATCCAGAATATATTTTTTTTAAAGATTAACTGTATTAAAAAAAAAAAAAAACTGAGTAAAGTTAACAATTGACTTTAGGTTTGCATATACTTTGGGAGGGAGATACAGTATATTGGATTTTTGAGATGGAAATCAACCAATGTCCCGCAAGGGACAATCTATACAAAGGCCAGCTGGAAGTAAAAACACCTAAACAAGCTTTCTGCTATGGTTACCTTTAGGGTTTGTACACCTGTGGACTAAGAACAGTAAGCTTGTATAGACAGGGTCCTCATCTCCTCCTTCATCATGTCTTTGTCTTGATTTTTGCTTGAAGTCTATAATTGTCTGCCATCAATTATTTAAAGATTAATACGTCAGTGCATCATAAATAAATAGTAGCAATAAAAAAATATATATGACTAAGGAAAGACCTAGCTGTGGAGATATTAGAAAGAATAAGAACTGCAAAGTCAGTCAACAGATGCAGAAGCCCACAGCCCCATGTTCATATTGCACAAAGCAATACATAGAGAAGCAGACACTTGGCTCGGAGTGCTCTTCTGCAAATCTGTACATGTTGTAGGAGTACAAGGTGAAATGTACTTTCACACTTCTACTTGTCTGCTGTAAATTAGCCTGATGTCAGAGGAACAGAAGTCAGAGGAACTTACCCGGGAGAAGGACCTGGGGTTATGACTTTCCTAGCCCTGTGTGTTCCAGACCTAGCAGCTAGGTTACTAATGATATATCAGGTGTATAAAAAAATGGAAGAACAGGACTGAACAGGATCTCCTGACACCATGCTGGCTGGAAATAAAAGGGAAGAGCCAGATGTCCCCACAGTGTTAGTCCTTACAGGAACCTTTTAAAGGCCTATAGAACATTCCATGGTAGCTGTGTATGCGCTTTAAAGGACTGCCTTTGTCTCATATATTAAGATTTATAAAGGAAGAACTGTTTCTGTTGCCCATAACTAGCAGCCAGGTTATTCCCTATTCCTACGTAAGACAAATAAAATAAAAAAAAACACTACCCAGCAATCACCGCAGTTGTGTTGTTAATTGTAACTTGAATTGTACCTTGATCTTTGTGTAATTTTGGCAGCTGCATTCATACTTGTGCATGTTTCTAGCAGTAACAAACAGGATGCTATCTGACCAGCCACTGCATTCATTTATATACATAGAGCTAGAAAGCATTGTAAGATGGGACTTTTGAGACACAACATTGTACATAAACCAGGTTTCTCCCTCACTAAAGCACTTTATCTGGGAATGTCGCTCAAGGGTTTAAAGTGGGATGATACATACAATAAATTAGTGTATTCAATTATGATTATCTCATTTAGATTGCTTTTTGTACTGAAGGCTCCCGAAGAAGTAAACAATGTCCAGGTAATGCATCGGGCCATAGAAAATCAGTACCTTTGGAAAGGACGCACTAATACGTCAAATCAAAATGACATTATTGTATTTTATTGTTTTTATGAGATTTTAAAAAAAAAATGGAATTCTTGTATATGTTTAAATGGTAATAAAAATTTGTATTTTTATGTAAAATGTTGTGCCTCAAAAGTCCCATCTTACAATGCTTTCTAGGTTTATACTGCTATAGGGATGTGGCACTTAATAATTTTTATCCTTTTTTGGAGAGTATATGAATAGGGCTTTTATATGGAGATCTTTGATTACCAAGCTCTAAGGAATGATCAGTAGAGCTACAGCCTAGCAATAGGCATAATATAATTAAAACAAAAGAAACAACAGCACAACCCCATAGTGTAGCATTGGAAAAATAAAATAAATTACAATTTAGTGAAAAATAGAAATGCACTCACAAAAGTACGCATGTGTAGGGCATGGCAACAAATTGACTTGGGAGCCAGAAATGACTAAGGGGAAGCCAGAGAACCACCACCGGACTAGGGATAAAGCATGCCGAAGATGGAGGAAACTGCTGTCATTGCAACTGCAAATGATGTTCAACCCAGGTAGGATAGCCCAGCATAGAAAGGCTAATGAAGAAGCCAACTGCCTTCAAAACGTGTCCCGTTTCTATAACACGTGTCTACAGTGACGTTGGGGATTCCAGTCATGGGTTGAACACTGCTTCTAGTTGCAGAGCCAGCGGCTTTCTCCGTATTCAGCACACTTCATCCCCAGCTGGTGACCAAAGTTGGTGGTTCTCTGGCTGCCTCCCGGACATTTCTGGCTCCCAAGTCACCTTTATGTCATGCCCTACACATGCATACTTTTCTGAGTGCATTTATATTTCTCAATAGGTTGTCATTTATTTTATTTTTTAATTTTACACTAATGGGTTGTGCTGTTGTTTCTTTTGTTTTTTTCCAGTGTTTGGAAATTGAGTCTTCTAGCTGTAGCTTCTAGTGTTGGCTACGTTTAGCACACAAGGCTATCCTACTCAAACCTCTTAATACTGTTGGTACATATCATTAGTATTGTCATTTACCAATCATTTTCCACAATTTTCATCCCTTATTTCGTCTTGGGTACTTTCAGTTGTTTACCCATTTTGTATGATCCATCCATTTGGTAGATGCATTACAATTACCATCCACCAGGTTTATCAGACCACAGACCACTGAGTGTTGTAGTTTGTCCAGGCTTGACAAGCTCATTCATTCACATATTTATTCTTTGCATATTATTGTATTTATTATATTATTATTTTATATAGCACCTTTAAAATTACCTTCTCAAAATGCTTTACAAAAGTAACAACAATTGCCAAGAATTATAATTTCCCCCATGGGGTGGGACTTTAAAGGCTTAAGAAAGTATTTATTTTTCTTATAAAATGGTATACATTTTATGAAAGATTCATTCAAATTGGGTACACAGAACAATATTTAAAATTCCATATACGGTAGTAAAGCGAAAAAAGGGTCATATATTATGATACATATAGACTAATCTTTATGCAGAGGCCGCATATTGTGTCCAACGCATTTCAAAGTCAACTGGCTTCTTCTTCAGGGACAACTCTGCGAATATTATGGTGTGATAAAGTGTTCCTAAATAATTGAAAATGAAAAGCAATACATTTTATAAATATGGAAAGTAATGCTTTTCCATTGACATGCTTTATAGATCTGATCCAGCTATGATTTCACACTGTGTACGTATAACACCTACCTAAAAAAGCTACTACCCATTTTCAAAAAACTACTTGGAAGGTTTATGCTTAAATTTGAGGTGGTCTTAGTGCACACTAACTGGCTCGCTCTGGCCGATGAATTGCATCCCCTCTTTTTCCCTCTCCCCCTTCATGTCCATACTGGCTTGGGGAGTGGCAGTCAGTCTATGAGGACAGTGGCAAATGTATGGTTTCACATGTTGTTTTTATATGATCACTTTTCATATCCACTTGTTTAAGAACACTTTATCACACCATAATATGGTGTGATAATATAATAGTTGTCCCTGAAGAAGTAGCCAGTTGACATTAAAAACCCATTGGACACAATATGCGACCTGCATAAAGATTAGTCTATATGTATCATATTATATGACCCTGTTTTCGCTTTACTACCGTATATGAAATTTTAAATATTGTTCTGTGTATCCAATTTTACTGAATCTTTATTAAAATGTATACATTTTTATAAAAAAAATAAATACATTTTTTGAGCCTTTAAAGTTCCACCCATGAGGGAATTATAATTATTGGCAAAGATTGCAATATAGGGATGTGGTCAACATATCAAGAAAACCTCTATACCATATTATACAAAAGAAACAAAAACAAATAATACACAAGGAAAAAGAACAAAAAAGTAACAGGTGAAGGCTTGTCCAAAGAAGAAAGCTTTCAGTTTTGATTTGAAATACCTAAAAGAAGGTGACTCTCTGATGTTCTTGGGAAGCCACAGTACATTGGGAGAGGTGGGGGTGAACTTGTCAAAAAACTGAAATTTAGGAAGGAATTCATTAACAATGGTCACCTTCCATGAAAAATGTGTCAACAGTAGATCAAAAGCTATAGATTATTTGAAAACATTGACTTTTCTTGTAAGTCAAGCTTGGTCCAACATCCTTCAGCTTACTGGTCAAAAAGATATCTGTAGTGGGTGGGTCAAACTTAACAGTTTTACACTAGAGATTTGCATATAACGTTACAGGAAAACCCAAGAATACATTTACAGTCTCACAAATTGACTGCCTAAAACACCAAATGATTTACAACTTCTAACAATTATTATAATTAATGGGTGACCTAGTGTACCCCAGCTATGTTCAGACAGAAGCAAACAAATGGACAGAAGATGAATAAAGTTCTTAGGAGCTTCACAGCTTCAACAACTGTAGAATTGGAGCCCCTTGGCAAATGTGCACACCTGAACCTAATCTGGCCATTTGGCCACATTTAATTGGCACTATGGCTCTTGAAGGCTGCTTTTTAAGGCTGCAAACAGCCCTACCAAAAGAGATTCTCCACTCTGAATACTCTTGTAACAAAGGTTTCCATACATTGTCCACCCATGCTTACTACACAACCCATACTTGCTACATACCTGTTTCTGCAATGTAACGAACGCTTTCTAAAAAATTATCCAAATGTAAATTTGACCTGGCACTGAGGTAACACTCTTTTTGGTGCATTACATTTCCAGTCCCTGATAAATATGAATTGTTTTTTTCTAATATGTCTTCTGTACATCTTTTACAGTTTGCTCCATAATATAAAAAAACTCTTTTACATTCTCCTAAACACAACCTTTTTTCCTTTGGAACAGTCAGGTCATGTGATACGTTATAGCTGTCACTGCTGTAGACTGGATAAAGTGGCACATCACAGGACAAAGATCAATCTAGGCAGGTTTATGGCTCAGTTTCAGGAAGGAGGAAGCTGGGAGTGGAAATTCCCACAGATGTTGACTTGATCAGATCCTCTGAAGTTGCCTGATGGATGTACTATCACTCCATCACTCTGTAAATATACAACTTTTTGTAAATACAGGATATGTTTGTGGTCATTGGATAACCAAAGTTCCTTTAGGGGAGAGCCACAGCATGTCCATTTTACACATTTGTTATTGAAAATCAAATTTTGAAAGTACCTTTTATTTCACCAAATGCCTATTATTATTTCAGCATTAGGCAATATCCCATCTGCATGCAGTAAGTGACACTTAGGCTGCATTCACACCTGAGTGTGAGCATTAACAGGCAATTTTGGAGCATTTTATTTTCTGTGCATTTCTGCATGTTTTTTTCAGGCGTATTTTGGATTAAAGTGGTTCTAAAGTTTAAAAGTTTTTATCTTAAAGCGTTTGTTACCTTAAAAAAAAAATGGATCCTGTGCCTTTAAAGCATGTTACCAGGACAGGTAAGTGTCCTAATATTGAAAGTCAGCAGCTACAGTATTTGTAGCTGCTGACTTTTAATTTTTGGAGGGGGAGGAACACCGCTTTAACTTAGGGGTGTACTCACTTTTGTTGCCAGCGGTTTAGACATTAATGGCTGTGTGTGGAGTTATTTTGAGGGGACAACACATTTACACTGTTATACAAGCTGTACACTCACTACTTTACATTGTAGCAAAGTGTCATTTCTTCAGTGTTGTCACATTAAAAGATATAATAAAATATTTACAAAAATGTGGGGGGTGTACTCACTTTTGTGAAATACTGTATATATATATATATATATTTCCTATTCCTTGTTAGAACTCAAGCACTGCAGAACAGCTGATCGGCTCCTTGTGCTGCTTTCCCCTCACCCAATCTGAGCTCTGCAGTACAGGAGACTGTAGAAGTCTAATACCAAATAAAATTCAAGTCCTTTATAAAAATCCATTTAAAATGGAATTCCTGGATAACCCTAACTACTCCTAAAACTGCCACTCCCTCCCTCCCCCCCCCCCCCCAAAAAAAAAACCTATGCTTCCTAATCTGTGTTCTGTATACTTACCTAATTTCGGGACCCTCTGCAGCTGCAGGGGAGAGGAAAGATTGCTCCGACAATGGCTGGCAATGCCTGGGAGTGTAAAGTCACCTATAGGCTTCAATGGCCCATCTGTTGTCAGTGCTTCCTTTTTTTCCCCTGCAGCAATGCTGGCTAACACAGGGGAGCTGGATCACTAGACTGGACCAGAGTGGCCTGAAAGTATGTAAGTATACACAACTTTCTTACATGGGTTAGTAAGCATAGGTGTTAGGAGGTGGGAGGAGACAGTTTCAGGAGTAGTGTCAGGAATCAGCAGCTGGGAAGACCAAATATATGTAGCTACACCAAGAAACTGGGACCAGACCATGTATGTATTTTTTTAAAGTGAGATTTATTGACAGTGAATGAAAGATAATCACACACCAGCAAGCAAAAAACATGATAATGATTGAAAAGCAAAGCTAAATAACAAAAAGCCTAACCAGCGATCCTAACCAAACTTAAAGAGAAAGTCAACTCTTATCCATTACTTGTACCTATAGGTAAGCCTATAATAAGACTTACCTATAGGTACTGTAAATATCTCCCAAACAGACACCGTTTAGGAGATATTTACTATACAGGCAGCCAATGACATGCGCTTTGAAGGAACGGCCTCCCATTCTTTCAGATTCCTATGCCGTAAACAGCGGCTCCCACGTGCATGCGCGGGAATGACGGCACGCGGCTCCAGCCAATCACACAGCGAGAGTCAGCAGATCCAGAAGGAAGACAGGAGAAGATGGACGTGGCTTGCAGCGGGGACAATGCATCAATCAAGGGCTTTGTTTGCAGGTACGTTTCACATAATGTGCTAGTATGCATTGCATTATGGCTTTAATCTGCAGGTCATAAAAAAAAACAAAAAACAAAAAACTGCCAGTTTACTTCCTCTTTAAAGTGTTACTAAACCCAGGACCCTGCATTTACTATATCTGGTCTCCCACAGAACACAGAACATGGGGATGCAATAGTTTTAGTAAATATAAAAGGATAAATACCTTTTCTCATCAGCAGCATGTAGCAGCCTTGTGACTTTTATCAGTTCCTAGTAAAGCTTGTAGGAGGAGTTTTCATTCTCCCCTGACAGTCTGTCTGGACATGTTTGGACAGTGCTGATTGGCCCTGTGCTGATCAAATGCATTCTCCCAAGAAAAAAACAACTCTCTAGCAATACACACCAAACTGAGCATGTGCAGCCCGTAAATGTGATATGTGTAAATGTGTAATATGTGTAAATGTGATATGTGTAAATGTGATATTTACAGAGTGCTCACTCTGTAAATATCAGGTTATTTTTTGGAGACAGTGAAAGAAGAGGAGGATCAGAGACACAGGATCAAACAGCCTTTATACACAATGCAAAGGATTACCCCTTTAGGTTCCACAGTGAGTATAGTTTACTAACACTTTAACTATATATATATATATATATATATATATATATATATATATATATATATATATATACACACACACAAATGTACAAATGAGATCAAGAGTAAATGGCAACAGAGTCAGGCAGCAGCACAACAAACAGGGTAAAAAGCAGGAGCAGCCAAAACACTGAGACACCGTGTGCTAGTTGGAGCAGCGTAATATATAGCCACATCGCAGCTCACACCAGGTAGGGGTGGAAACCTCCTGGCTTCTGGGAGACACTTGCTGGTGGACACCGGAACTGCAGCGCCGCCAGCAGATGAATCAGGTCTTGAAAAATATTTACGGTTATCCTGAAATTCCAGTTTAATGATGTATGAAGTTTATTAATTATACATACAACTTCATAAAAGCAAAATAATTACACTAACGTGTTTTAGCTGAAATGGCCTTACTTTTAGCTGACTAGTAATTTAGAACGGCACCCCAATGCAATAGTACAGTTAAGGGCAACACACTATTGCTGAATCACTGCCAGGGAACAAGTTGGAGGAAACTTGCCCACAGACGTAGCATAATGGCCAATCTCCAACATGGGCGCGCCCATTTGCGTGGAAACTTTCACACATGCAATAGAAGTGAACTTGTGTGCGCAAGCACATGCCAAATGCAGTAGAATGACTGATACTCATGCGTGCCGCTGACTGGTCTTCAGCTTCCTGATTCTTGTGACACTGTGTGCTTGTGCTTCTGAACTACCCATTACCGACCCGACTTGCTCTTGGATACCTCTTGTCTTTCTCCTGGCTCTGACCTCGGGTTGTCCACAGATCTGCTCCTGTCCTGTGTATGATGTCAGCTTTCGGGACTGGTATGGATTTGGAGGGGAACCTCACGCCAAAATTTAAAACAAAAACGGGCCCCAAAATCTATACCAGATCTTTATCCTGGCATGTGAAGCCTGACAGGTCAGAAACAAGCAAGCGCACTCCCCCATGAACTATACCAGGCCACATGCCCTCAACAGGGGGGGGGGGGGGGTTTGGTGCTTTGGGGTTGGTGCCACCCCAAAGCACCTTGTCCCCCTGCTGATGCGGACAAGAGCCTCGTCCCAGAAATGTGGCTGGTGGCTGTGGGGGTCTGCGGGCAGGGTTTTTTTTGGAATCTGGAAGCCCCCTTTAACAACCTTAGATCCCGCCCCCCCCCCCATGTGAATGAGTTTTGGGTACATCATACCCCTACCCATTCACCAAAAAGTGTCAAAAAGTAATAAAAGCAAGAGAAGTTTTTGATAAATCCTTTATTAAAAAAAATATATATAGTGTCCCTCTATGTAAATCCATCATCAATCACGCCGCTCGCTGACCCAAAAAAAATAAATAAAACTCTGCACCTCCTGGCACTGCCTCCCACGGAATGCCTGCTCTGCTCTTTGACATTTCTTATATAGGTAAGGGACAGGGCCACCTGACTACGCCACCCGGTAGCACCAGCTCCCTTCTCTTGTCACAGACTGGTGCATGCTGGGCCTGTGAAGATGACACAAGGGGGCAGGGCCACCAGGTAACATTGCCAGGTGGCCCTGCTCTTTACCTATATAAGAACCGTCAAAGTGCAGAGAAGGCGTTCGGTGGGAGGCTGTTCCAGGAGGCGGAGCCTTTTTTTATGATGGATTTATATTGAAGGGACACTATTTATTTAATTTTTAATAAAGGATTTGTCAAAAATTAGTCTCTTGTTTTTATTACTTTTTGTACACTTTTTTGGTGAATGGGTAGGGGTATGATGTACCTAATACTCATTCACATGGAGGACCAGGATCTAGGGGCCCGACTGTTAAAGGGGGTTTCCAGATTCCAATAAGCCCCCCGCCCACAGACCCCCACAAACACCGGCCATGGTTGGGGGGGATGAGGCCCTTGTCCCCATCAACATGGAGACAAGGTTCTTTGGGGTGGGGAGCAGAGCCCCCTCCTGCCCCAAATCACCCACCCCCCCATGTTTGCCTGGTATGGTTCAAGGGGGGGTGCTCGCTCATCCCCCCCCCCTTTCCTGACCTGCCAGGCTGCATACCCGGATAAGGGTCTGGTATGGATTTTGGGGGGGCCACGCCATTTTTTTTTTACATTTTGGCACGGGGTTCCCCTCCAAATTCATACCAGACCCGAAGGGCCTAGTATGGACTGGGGGGGGGGTACCCCACGCCGTTTTCTTCTTTTTTTTTAACTGGCACTTTTTTTTAAATTATTCTGCTGTCAGCGGGGAAACCCATTGACAGCTGCTGACTCATCGATTGTTAAGGACGCCGCAGCCAGCTTCCCTGTCCTGCTTCATAACAACCAGCTTACACTGCGCCCTAATTGGGCAAAGCTTTGCTCAATTAGGGCGCAGAATGCACCCTGCAGCGCTCAGTGCATTGAAGGATGTTTGTCGGGGCAAACACACTGCAAATGCGGGTGTTCAGCGAATGGCCGAAAAGGCAAATGTTCATCCTGAACTCATGCTCAGGCCAAACCGTTTGCACATACCTAATGGTAAGGCACTCTCCTGCTCCTATCTCCCTCTTCCCCTTATTTTTCCAAGCTAACAGATAGACTGGAGACTGCACTGTCAACCTTTTACCCTTTTCTGCGAACAACGGATGTTCAGGAAAGCAGCACTGAGACAGCAGGCGCCAGAAGCATTAAAAGATGTACACAGCAAATGCCAAGGTAAGAATGTAAACAAATAGTTTACTGGGGTATGCTCAGAGCTTTTTTTCAGCTGGAACTTGGTGGAACTCAGTTCCACCACCTTTGGTTTAGGCCCTCTACTTCCTGCTCACCACTATCACTTGTAAACACAGAGGTCTGGCTTCCTGTGTTTTCCAAGTGCAGTATGGGGACAAAGAAGATGCCGGTGCCTGGGGTGCAGTGCTGACATCCCCACTGGATGATCTCCCTGCAAGTGAGAGAGGCGAAGCCATCTACAGTGTGAGGGGAGGTACCAGAGAAGAAAAGGGGTGAAAGAAGTGATGTGGATGGGAGATGCAGAGCTAAGCAGCTGTGGGTGAAGGCTGAACTTTGCACTCTGTGTGTAGCGCACCCCTGAACTCTGTATGCAGCACATCCCTGAACTGTGCACTATGTACCTAGCACACTCCCAAACTCTGCAGGTAGCACACCCCTGAACTCTGCACTAGGTACCTAGCACACTCTCAAACTTTGCAGGTAGCACACCCCTGAACTCTGCACTAGGTACCTAGTACACTCTCAAACTCCGCAGGTAGCACACCCCTGAACTGTGCACTATGTACCTAGCACACTCCCAAACTCTGCAGGTAGCACACCCCTGAACTCTGCACTATGTACCTAGCACACTCCCAAACTCTGCAGGTAGCACACCCCTGAACTCTGCACTATGTACCTAGCACACTCCCAAACTCTGCAGGTAGCACACCCCTAAACTCTGCACTATGTACCTAGCACACTCCCGAACTCTGCAGGTAGCACACCCCTGAACTCTGCACTATGTACCTAGCACACTCCCGAACTCTGCAGGTAGCACACCCCTGAACTCTGCACTATGTACCTAGCACACTCCCAAACTCTGCAGGTAGCACACCCCTAAACTCTGCACTATGTACCTAGCACACTCTCGAACTCTGCAGGTAGCACACCCCTGAACTCTGCACTATGTACCTAGCACACTCCCGAACTCTGCAGGTAGCACACCCCTGAACTCTTCACTATGTACCTAGCACACTCTCGAACTCTGCAGGTAGCACACCCCTGAACTCTGCACTATGTACCTAGCACACTCCCAAACTCTGCAGGTAGCACACCCCTGAACTCTGCACTAGGTACCTAGCACACTCTCAAACTCTGCAGGTAGCACACCCCTGAACTCTGCACTATGTACCTAGCACACTCTCGAACTCTGCAGGTATCACACCCCTGAATTCTGCTCTATGTACCTAGCACACTCCCAAACTCTGCAGGTAGCACACCCCTAAACTCTGCACTATGTACCTAGCACACTCTCGAACTCTGCAGGTAGCACACCCCTGAACTCTGCACTATGTACCTAGCACACTCCCAAACTCTGCAGGTAGCACACCCCTGAACTCTGCACTATGTACCTAGCACACTCCCAAACTCTGCAGGTAGCACACCCCTAAACTCTGCACTATGTACCTAGCACACTCCCGAACTCTGCAGGTAGCACACCCCTGAACTCTGCACTATGTACCTAGCACACTCCCGAACTCTGCAGGTAGCACACCCCTGAACTCTGCACTATGTACCTAGCACACTCTCGAACTCTGCAGGTAGCACACCCCTGAACTCTGCACTATGTACCTAGCACACTCCCAAACTCTGCAGGTAGCACACCCCTAAACTCTGCACTATGTACCTAGCACACTCTCGAACTCTGCAGGTAGCACACCCCTGAACTCTGCACTATGTACCTAGCACACTCCCGAACTCTGCAGGTAGCACACCCCTGAACTCTTCACTATGTACCTAGCACACTCTCGAACTCTGCAGGTAGCACACCCCTGAACTCTGCACTATGTACCTAGCACACTCCCAAACTCTGCAGGTAGCACACCCCTAAACTCTGCACTATGTACCTAGCACACTCCCGAACTCTGCAGGTAGCACACCCCTGAACTCTGCACTATGTACCTAGCACACTCCCGAACTCTGCAGGTAGCACACCCCTGAACTCTGCACTATGTACCTAGCACACTCTCGAACTCTGCAGGTAGCACACCCCTGAACTCTGCACTATGTACCTAGCACACTCCCAAACTCTGCAGGTAGCACACCCCTAAACTCTGCACTATGTACCTAGCACACTCTCGAACTCTGCAGGTAGCACACCCCTGAACTCTGCACTATGTACCTAGCACACTCCCGAACTCTGCAGGTAGCACACCCCTGAACTCTTCACTATGTACCTAGCACACTCTCGAACTCTGCAGGTAGCACACCCCTGAACTCTGCACTATGTACCTAGCACACTCCCAAACTCTGCAGGTAGCACACCCCTGAACTCTGCACTAGGTACCTAGCACACTCTCAAACTCTGCAGGTAGCACACCCCTGAACTCTGCACTATGTACCTAGCACACTCTCGAACTCTGCAGGTATCACACCCCTGAATTCTGCTCTATGTACCTAGCACACTCCCAAACTCTGCAGGTAGCACACCCCTGAACTCTTCACTATGTACCTAGCACACTCCTGAACTCTGCAGGTAGCACACCCTTGAACTCTGCACTGAACCTAGCACACTCCTGAACTCTGCAGGTAGCACACCCCTGAACTCTTCACTATGTACCTAGCACACTCCTGAACTCTGCAGGTAGCACACCCCTGAACTCTGCACTGTACCTAGCACACTCCCCACTCTGTAAATAATGCACTCCTGGGATTTATTGCCCCTTTAGGACCCTCCCACTGTTAGTGAAATTTTAACCAATTTGGGGAGGGGGTTTTGGGGAGTCATGGTTGAGTTCCTGCACCTATTTTCTGAGAAAAAAAAAGCCCTGGGTGTGCTTATTTTATTGTGCCCAATGTGTTAAGCTAAAAAAACACTGAGAGTTTAACACTGCTTTAAAAAAAATAGTACCATATTTGCATGGCTCAGATTCATAGGTGTAACCATGAAAAAGCAAAGTGACATTTCCTTAGGGACTCTCCCATCACACAGGCTTCAACAACCCAAATTTAGTGTTAGAAACGCACTGTTTACTTCCTCCTGTAAATTCAGAGGAGGCAGCTGTAGCCACACTTCACCAGAGGATGTCAAATATTTCTTGGTTCTACCTAGTAACACAGACTCTGAAAACATTACAGGCCTAGGGGCTGCTAGAACCATCAGGATCCTAACAAAACAATGTGAGCAGGCTGTTTGCTCTTGTTGACATTTCTTTAGCAGATGCGAGAGATGAATGTGTTTTCTCCCTTTGTTTGGACATTGACTGTCATCACCACAATTACCTTGTTCCAGGACATGAGAAACTACCCAACTTTTACTTTCTTATTATTCTTTCTACATTTGCAAAACACATTAAATAAAGCACACAGCATACGTAAAGTCTTAGAAGCTCAAAGCCCGGGGGGAGTGGCAGGCCATGTTTTTCTAGCAGCCATATTTGAGGGGTTTTTTAGGGCCCCTGTCACACCAGGAACTTAGTAAAGCTTCAACCCTCTCTGATTATTTTCTCTGGTGATTTGTAGCTTCTATATCTAGCTACAATACATCCAATACAGCTACGAATTAAGGGTGTGCCATGGTCATCAGCAGCTGCATTGAGTAACATAAACAGCTACAGAAGCTGGCCTATAGGGAGATACACTATATTGTCAAAAGTTTTGGGAGAAATGTCATGGCTGAGCAGAATGGGCTCTTCCCAAGACTGTTGCTACAAGGCTGGAAGTACACAAATGTCTAAAATATATTTATATGATGTAGAATAGCATTTATCTGGAATCACCTGAGCTCCACAGGGTATTGCATACTTTTGGTCTTACAACATATGTTTGTCAGCTTTTAACTGAACCTGGTTAACCACTTAAGCCCCGGAAGATTTTACCCCCTTCCTGACCAGGGCCTATTTTGCGATTCGGCATTGCATGAATTTAACGGACAATTGCGCGGTCGTGCGACGCTGTACCTAAACGAATTTGACGTCCTTTTTTTCCCACAAACAGAGCTTTCTTTTGGTGGTATTTGATCACCTGTGCGATTTTTTGATCATGCGCTATAAAAAAAAAAGTGCGTCAATTTTGCAAAAATAACAATATTTTTCACATTTTTTTATATGAAATTCCCCCCAAAAAAAATTTAAAAATCAAAAATTTTTTACATTTTCAGCCAAATTTGTTTTATGCTACATATGTTTGGTAAAAAAAGTCGCAAAAAGCGTATTTTGTTTGGTTTTGCAAAAGTTATCGCGTTTACTAACAAAGGGAAAGATTTTTGTCATTTTTGTTGTTTTATTTTTTAACGCGTAATGGCGGCGATCTGCAATTTTTTTTGCGGTACTGCGACATTGCGGCGGACAGATCGGACCCCTGACTGACATTTTTGACACTTTTGGGGTTACCAGTGACATTTCTACAGTAATCAGTGCTATACATATGCACTGTTACTGTAAAATTACACTGGCAGTGAAGGGGTTAACTTTTTTTGAGAGGGAGGGGTTATGTGTGTCCCTAGGGGCGTGATTCTAACTGTGATTGGCTGTGGCTTGAGATGTATGAACAGTGATCAACGGTCCTACATAGTACACAGGGGAGAATGACAGGCGGCTTGTTTACATTAGCCGCCTGCCTTTCTCTCTCTGCACCGACGATCGCCGAGTGACCGGCGGACATCGGGTCCGCCGGTCACACGCACGGGGGGGGTCCGTGACCGCGCGGGAGCGCGCCTCCGGGGGCGTGCGCTCGCTCCCTAGACCCTCACAGGCTAGCGACGTAGTACTACGTCGCTCTGCCTGTGAGTAGCTGACCGCCACAGTAAATAGTCGTGCGGCGGTCAGCAAGCGGTTAATAAACATACAATACAACCATATACACTATATTACCAAAAGCATTGGGATGCCTGCCTTTACACACACATGAACTTTAATGGCACCCAAGACTTAGTCCATAGGGTTCAATATTGAGTTATCCCACACTTTTCAGCTATAACAGCTTCAACTCTTCTGGGAAGGCTGTCCACAAGGTTTAGGAGTGTCTATGGGAATGCTTGACCATTCTTCCAGAAGCGCATTTGTGAGGTCAGGGATTAATGTTGGATGACAAGGCCTGGCTCACAGTCTCTGCTCTAATTCATCCTAAAGGTGTTCTATTGGGTTGAGGTTAGGACTCTGTGCAGGTCAGCCAAGTTCTTCCACCCCAAACTTGCTCATCCATGTCTTTATGGACCTTGCTTTGTGCACTGGTGTGCAGTAATGTTGGAACAGGAAGGGGGCCATCCCCAAACTGTTCCCACAAACTTAGGAGCATGAAATTGTCCAAAATGCCTTGGTAAGCTGACGCCTTAAGAGTTCCCTTCACTCGAAATAAGGGGCCAAGCCCAACCCCTGAATAACAACCCCACACCATAATCCTCCCTCCACCAAATGATTTGGACCAGTGCACAAAGCAAGGTCCATATAGACATGAATGAGCGAGTTTGGAGTGGAGGAAATTGACTGTCCTCCAACATCAGTGCCTGACCTCACAAATGCGCTTGTGGAAGAATGGTCAAACATTCCCATAGACACACTCCTAAACCTTGTGGACAGCCTTCCCAGAAGAGTTGAAGCTGTTATAGCTGTAAAGGGTGGGCCAACTCAATATTGAACCCTACAGACTAAGACTGGGTTGCCATTAAAGTTCAGGCCTCCAAATACTTTTGACAATATAGTATAGCTTTGTAAACAATAAAAAGTCAGTTGCTCAGCAACTAAGGCCCCATACATACTAGGCCTTGATGAATGCAACTCTGGCATTTAGGGCAAATGCTCCCAGGAACAAATGTCCAGAATGCAGACTGCTTGCGTTATGAGCATTTGTCCCTGGATGCATGCTTCCCTAAACTTTAGTACTCCTACTTGTACCATTGAGTACCAAAGCCCCCCCAAACTTTAGTATTTACCATTGTACCATTGAGCATCCAGCCGCAGTAGCTGTCAGTCTCTTAGACAGGTGCTGGATGGTGCACCTGCCCACATCTAAATGCTGAAACCTCATTCACCTCATTGTATACCAACAAAAGTTATAAAGTTGACTAAACAATGATATCAGCAGGGCTATACACTGCTAGAATTTCACCTGAGCCATCAGGAAATGTCAGCAGTGTACTGACTGCTTAACTGATAACTTGCTTGGAGTGTCTGGGACATGGACTCTTCATTGACTGCAATGAATCTATAGGCACAGAAGAATGCACAGGATTGGTTCTTGAAATGTGTTTTCTATTTCCTTTTTGTTTGTTTTTTTGTTGTCCTGATGTCATACAGACAGAAAGTCCAGGGACTGTCACAGATATCATATCCTCACTGTAATTTTAACATTTGTCTGCCCCAAAAATCCCCCCCCCCCCCAAAAAAAAAATGTATCTAGAGTTAGGTTTTATGGTGCTTGTATTCATACATACCTTAAAACAATAGAACCAGAAAACAGAAAAATAGGTAATACTGAAAATACAATATTACTTCTGAATCGCTGTAGCAACACAAAAAAGTCAGCTCCTTAAAGGGCACCTAGGTTTTCTTAGGACAGATTGTTTAACTTACATGCTTCATTTGCAGTGCCACCTAGTGGTGATATCTGGTATTGTATTACAACCATAAACATTAATATGCCTGCATTCTATTGGCCAACCTCCAGTTCCCCAAGCAATGGCAGCAGCTCAAACACTAGGGGTCCTGTAGAAGGCTGTCACCATTCTGTCTTACTGCACGGATGGTCACAATCATTTTTTTATTTATCTTTTAAAATAAATGTTAAAAAAACTGTTTCATATGCATGCCAGTAAGATTATTTCATGTAACACAACATCACGCTGTAACATCTGTTAATGTATAATTATTTATGTATCCAAATACTTACTTTGGTTTCATTAGCGATCTAATGTTCCTTCTAATTTATGTTTCTCTCTTCACATCTTATCCCAAATGCCCCAGGGAGACCCAGCACAGTATGGCCTAACACTGATGTCTGATGCAGTCTATAAATAAAAAAAACCACAACAAAAAAAATCAATGATGGAATTACTGGCTTTGTACAGGAATTTCCCTGAGTACAATCAACAGAGATGGAAATAACTAGAAACATTAGAATCCAATGTCTCAGTGGGGTGGATTACAAAAGGAAGATGTGGGTCTCCGAGGACACTGAAGCTATATATTCATACCTCTCAGATTACTGGGAAGGCCATGCATAGCCAGATAAATGCAACTGATGTGATGTTGAAGTATTTAGGCTGTGTAGGCGGTAAAAGTGGATCTAAACTAAATTGCTGAAGTAAAGCTATGTTAACCATTAATCACTTCCGCTCCAGACGGTTTTACCCCATTCCTGACCAGGCCATTTTTTGCAATACGGTACTCCGTTACTTTAACTGACAACTGCGTGGTCGTGCAACGCTGTACCCAAAATTGATGTCCTTTTTTTTCCACACAAATAGAACTTTTTCTTGGTGGTAAGTAATCACCTATGTGGTTTTTATTTTTTGCGCTATAAACAAAAAAATACCACAATTTTGAAAAAAATAAATATTTTTTACGTTTTGCTATAAAACATATCTCAAATCTAATTTCATCACCAAATTAGGCCAATATGTATTCTGTTACATGTTTTTGGTAAAAAAAAATCCCAATAAGCGTATACTGATTGGTTTGCACAAAAGTTATAGCGTCTACAAACTATGGGATAGATTTAGGGACTTTTTATTTTTTTTAATATTATTTACTAGTAATGGAGGCAATCAGCGATTTTTAGCGGGACTGCAACATTGCAGCAGACAAATCTAACACTAATGCCTCGTACACACGTACGGATCGTCGGCCGACCGATCGGCTATCTTTTGTCCAGGGATGTCCTGTCCGCTGAAAAGTGCAAAAGACTGCACACGAATTTTGTCGGCCAACAACAGCCGACTGCAGAAGTGATTTCATGTGATGGTTAACTTTCCCTGTTTTTTTTTTTTCTCTGAGCATGCCCAGTCTTGCAAATCTGCTGATTGTCGGCCGAATTCTGTACTGACTGAGGAACAATCGGCCGTTCTGGTGTTGGCCAAAAAAAATTTTAATGCCTGCACAACAGATTCTGTTCGGCCGAAAATGCGCTGTCGGATGTCGGAAGCATCATACTAACAAGCCTACAATTGGCCGATCGGTCGTCGGCCGAATATTTACAGCCGACAATCGGTACGTGTGTACGGGGCTTAAGTGACACCTTTTGGGGACCAGTGACACCATTACAGTGATCAGTGCTAAAAAAAATGCACTGTCACTGTATTAATGACACAGGTAGTAGATCTCCCACCAGCAATAACAGAATGCCACGCAAAAATAGATTCCCTCCAACAACAATAGATCCCCCAGCAGCCAGCCACAATAGACCCACTCTCATCAGTAGATCTCTTCCAGCAACAATTGACCCCCCCAACAACATAAGCCCCCCCCCCCAGCAACAATAGACTGCCATGCAAAAGTAAATCTCCTCCAGGAACAATAGATTCCCCAGCAGCCAGCATCAATGGACCCTCAAGGACACCCCAGCACCCCCTGCCATTACACACATTCAGTGCTGGTGGTGCCAGAACTACATTTCCCTGCGTTCCCCCTGAAAAAAACCAATATACTTACCCTTCCTGGAAAAGATGAGAAATGGGGAAACTGCTGTTGCAGGTTTCCTTCAGTAATGGTTAGATGTCTAAGTGCTGGTTCACATAGGTGCGATGCGGGAACCTTGGAAATCCACTGTGGGTTCCTGCATCGCACTTGACTCGCAGGCAGTTCACAATATGCAAACTGCTGGGAGTGTCAATACAAAGTTAATGAAACCCCCAGATTAGTTCGCATATCGCAGTGCGAACTGTCAATTTGGACAGGAATCGGATCGTAAAGGTGTGAACACCCATGTGATCCGATTCTGGTGCGGACCAAAAAAGGGTCCTGCGAGACTTTGGTCCAAATGCAATGTGAATTCAGCCATACAAACTGTATGGCTGAATTTGCATCGCACAGACATCGAATGTGATTTGCAGAGCAGTGCTGTGTGAATCACATGCGATGTCTGACATCGCTATAGTGCGAACCGACACTAAAGGCCAATCATGAGATATCTTATGAAGGAGAAGTAAAATGTTTTATCTCAAACATTTATACTTTGTGTCTTTCAAGCCTTAGTGGCAGAAAAATGATATTCTTTCAGTGTTCAACATGCAGAACACTCATAGTCCATGCCTGCTGCGTCAAATAGAAAAAGTATTATTATTTTACTGGCTGACAAATACGAACGATATGTGTTTTCCCAAGCAGAATGTTCTGCCTTTTGTATGCACATACCAGCTCTCGGATACTTACCATTTTCTGGAAAAGATGAGAAGTGGGGTAAATGCTGTTGCAGGCTTCCTTCAGTGATGACCTGATGTCTGAAGGCTAATCATTTGCCAAAAGCAAATAGACATGTGCATGATGTAAAAATTTGTTTTGTTTCGTTTAGTTTAGGTTAGTTAATCTTGTTATTTAGTTTTGTTAAATTCGGTTGATTAATTCAATTCATATTAGGAATTCATATTCGGAATTTGTTTTATGTCTTTTTAGAATTTTCTATGAATTTACCAATTTTTTCGATTCGAAATGTTCAAATCAATAAATTTGGAATCGGTTGAATCGAAAATTTTATATATTTTTTTTTTCGATTTGAATGCGGCAATGTGAACAAACAAAAAAAAAAAATCTTCATCAAATAATTACAATGACTCTTTAAATCATCTTTGGCTTAACAAAAACAGAATTATTTTGAAACGGTGCTCTAATAACACACATAGTCTGTGTGTTTGGATTTTGATGTAAAATTCATTTAGAGTCCATTCACACTGGCACGACTTGTCAGGCGACTTGGTCAGCCTGACAAGTCGTGCACCGTCGCTCCCACTGTGTAGTACAGGAGCCGTTCTAATAGGAGCGACACAAGTCGCTCCGACTTAAAAAAAGGGTCCTGTACTACTTTGGGGCGACCTGGAGGCGACTTGCATTGACGTCCATTATGTGAAGTCCGTGCAAGTCGCGCGGAAGTCACGCTGCACGCGACTTCACAGGTCGCCCCTGAAGTCGGAGCAACCTAATGTGAACGGGGGCTTAGAATTTCAATGTGAATTTCGGAAATTCAGACGAATTTAGTTTGTTTATTTGGAGCATTCGGTAAACTTTGCTTTTTCTGTTATTCGGGTATTTGGACATATCCGAATCTCCGAATAATGAAAAATTTGTTCAAATTCATTCGGAATGAAATGGACTGCACAAATCTAAAAGCAAATCATCTGCCGAAAGGGAAGTAAAGCACTTCTTTAAGACATACAGTGGGTACGGAAAGTATTCAGACCCCCTTAAATTTTTCACTCTTTGTTATATTGCAGCCATTTGCTAAAATGATTTAAGTTCATTCTTCTTCCTCATGAATGTACACATAGCACCCCATACTGACAGAAAAACACAGAATTGTTGACATTGTTGCAGATTTATTAAAAAAGAAAAACTGAAATATCACATGGTCCTAAGTATTCAGACCCTTTGCTCAGTATTTAGTAGAAGCCCCCTTTTGATCTAATACAGCCAGGAGTCTTTTTGGGAAAGATGCAACAAGTCTTTCACACCTGGATTTGGGGATCCTCTGCCATTCCTCCTTGCAGATCCTCTCCAGTTCTGTCAGGTTGGATGGTAAACGTTGGTGGACAGCCATTTTTAGGTCTCTCCAGAGATGCTCAATTGGGTTTAAGTCATGGCTCTGGCTGGGCCATTCAAGAACAGTCACGGAGTTGTTGTGAAGCCACTCCTTCGTTATTTTATCTGTGTGCTTAGGGTCATTGTCTTGTTGGAAGGTAAACCTTCGGCCCAGTCTGAGGTCCAGAGCACTCTGGAGAAGGTTTTTGTCCAGGATATCCCTGTACTTGGCCGCATTCATCTTTCCCTCGATTGCAACCAGTCGCCCTGTCCCTGCAGCTGAAAAACACCCCCACAGCATGATGCTGCCACCACCATGCTTCACTGTTGGGACTGTATTGGACAGGTGATGAGCAGTGCCTGGTTTTCTCCACACATACTGCTTAGAATTAAGGCCAAAAAGTTCTATTTTGGTCTCATCAGACCAGAGAATCTTATTTCTCACCATCTTGGAGTCCTTCAGGTGTTTTTTTAGCAAACTCCATGCGGGCTTTCATGTGTCTTACACTGAGGAGAGGCTTCCGTCAGGCCACTCTGCCATAAAGCCCCGACTGGTGGAGGGCTGCAGTGATGGTTGACTTTCTACAACTTTCTCCCATCTCCTGACTGCATCTCTGGAGCTCAGCCACAGTGATCTTTGGGTTCTTCTTTACCTCTCTCGCCAAGGCTCTTCTCCCCTGATAGCTCAGTTTGGCCGGACGGCCAGCTCTAGGAAGGGTTCTGGTCGTCCCAAACGTCTTCCATTTGAGGATTATGGAGGCCACTGTGCTCTTAGGAACCTTAAGTGCAGCAGAAATCTTTTTGTAACCTTGGCCAGATCTGTGCCTTGCCACAATTCTGTCTCTGAGCTCTTCAGGCAGTTCCTTTGACCTCATGATTCTCATTTGCTCTGACATGCATTGTGATCTGGAAGGTCTTATATAGACAGGTGTGTGGCTTTCCTAATCAAGTCCAATCAGTATAATCAAACACAGCTGGACTCAAATGAAGGTGTAGAACCATCTCAAGGATGATCAGAAGAAATGGAAAGCACCTGAGTTAAATATATGAGTGTTACAGCAAAGGGTCTGAATACTTAGGACCATGTGATATTTCAGTTTTTCTTTTTTAATAAATCTGCAACAATGTCAACAATTCTGTGTTTTTCTGTCAGTATGGGGTGCTATGTGTACATTCATGAGGAAGAAGAATGAACTTAAATGATTTTAGCAAATGGCTGCAATATAACAAAGAGTGAAAAATTTAACGGGGTCTGAATACTTTCCGTACCCACTGTATATACTCTTTCAGGCCGCAGTGACAAAAAATAATATTCTTGCAGTGCTGAACATGTGGAAAGCTCATGGCCCATGCAGGCTGCGTCAAATAGAAGAAACACAGTAGGGGCTGATGTAGGTTTGCATTTCAGCCCACTGCAATAGCCATATAGAACATTACATTAGATTTCTCTGCAGGTTCACATTTTTGACCAGTGTGGTGCTTGTCAATCCAATGGTCTTTCCTAATGCAATGCATGTTATTGTGCGATACAATGTGCATGTTTTAACACAAACACATGAGAACGCTGAGATGTGAAGAGGGCTTTGGATCCATAAAAACGCTGTAACGCAGAGCCCTAAACAGTTCATTCTATAAGGCGCCAGGCTTTTCTGTCCTCCACTGCCTCTTGAAGCTTGCTTAACTTCATGTTCATTGTTTCGATGATGCTATCTATCCATCTTGTTTTCTGTCGTCCTCTTCTCATTTTTCCTTCCATGTTTCCCAGCTTCAGGATATGTCCTTCCAGTGAATATTCAGAGTTAATTTCTTTCAGGATTGACTGGTTTGACCTTCTTGCCATCCAAGGGACTTTCAAGGGTCTTTTCCAACACCATATTTCATAAACATCAATTCTTCAGGGTTCAGCCTTCCTTATGGTCCAACTTTCACAGTCATATTTTACTACTGGGAATACCATAGCTTTGACTAAACGGCACTTTGTCAGTAGGGTGATGTCTCTGCTTTTTTTTTAATGTTGTCTAGGTTTTCCATTGCTTTCCTCCTAAGAAGCAAGCGTCTCTTAATTTCATGGCTACAGTCACCGTCTGCCGTGGTCGTGGTGCATTTCATACAGAGTACAAGGTTCAGAATTGCGCTGTACAGAGTGCAAGGTTCAGGAATACGTTGTACAAAGTGTAAGGTTCAGGAGTGTGTTATGTACAGAGTGCAAGGTTCAGGAATGCATTACATACAGAGTGCAAGGTTCAGGAGTGCATTACGTACAGAGTGCAAAGTTCAGGAGTACGTTGTACAGAGTGCAAGGTTCAGGAGTGCGTTACGTACAGGGTGCAAGGTTCAGGAGTACATTGTACAGAGTGCAAGGTTCAGGAGTGCATTACGTACAGAGTGCAAGGTTCAGGAGTACGCTGTGCAGAGTGCAAGGTTCAGGAGTAGGTTACGCACAGAGTGCAAGATTCAGGAGTGTGTTGTACGGAGTGCAAGGTTCAGGAGTACATTGTACAGCGTTCAAGGCTCAGGAGTGTGTTACGTACAGAATGCAAGGTTCAGGAGTGCGTTACATACAGAGTGCAAGGTTCAGGAGTGTGTTGTACAGAGTGCCAGCTTTAGAAGTGTGTTATGTACAGAGTGCAAGGTTCAGGAGTGTGTTGTACAGAGTGCAAGGTTCAGGAGTGCGTTGTACAGAGTGCAAGGTACAGGAGTGCGTTGTACAGAGTGCAAGGTTCAGGAATTAGTTAAACTGCAAAGACACCAATTATTTAAACATAGCACATTTTTATTAAAATCTTGATTAGCAGTATACAGGAGCCGAGGCACGAATGGCGGCATTAGATGCATTACAATAGAGTGCAGCCTATAGCAGGACATGCAACAGTGTAAACATCCATCCAGAAAAGAGGCAGGCATTGGTGGGAAAGCTGGTGGCGTACGGCTGCAATGAGAGTGTTTGGAGCTGTCAAATCGAAGCTCTGATGTTGGGGGTGGGTGGGGCCAATATGTGGGGCTCCACCCTATTGTCCTGTGCATAGACAAACAGCCAGCGTTTATACATTGCTGGCCGGGGAAGAAGGTGGCAGGGGGCGGGACCAATTGTAACTACTGTATGTGTACCCACATAAGTGTATAATAAACCTGAATTATAACAAACCTGAAATACTGCTGTGGGTGCACATACAGTAGTTATAATTGGATCCCACCCCCTGCCCCCTTCCTCCCCGGCTGAATCTTTAGGTTAAATACTAGAAAGCCTGCGGGTCTCAGCTTTGAATGGGATGTCTCCCATTTTTACGAATGAGAGACATATCCCACTCAGGTTTTTAGCTGTGTTATGTAACGTGTTAGGTGGTCTAAGATGTGGGATTTATGTCACATTTTTTCTATGAGCTGACATTTTACCCTATTCTTTTCTCTCTTTTCTTTCTTCTTTTAGTGGCAGGTGTACCACAGCATTGACTTATGCTTATGTATGTATGTATTTTGTTATAGATACATATATACTGTATGTCTATGTGGACTCACCTCAGGAGTTCTATATGTACGTGTGTGTATAATAGGTATGCCTGGCATAGCAAGGGTATATATGTATATATATATTTTTTTTTCTCTGGGATACTTGCCACTATACTGAGTACATGTAGGTATTTATTTTGTTTTGTTATTAAATTGTGCAGGTTTTATATTAGTTTTTTAGGTCTTTACAATTAATGGTTAAATGGGTAGCCTTTTTTTAACAGGATGATTAACTACCTGCTTGTGTTCTATAAGCTACACATGAGTGGTTCCGATTTTAGGATCAATTGCATTTGAGCCATTTGCATATGTCTTTGTGTATATATATATATATATATATATATATATATATATATATATATATATATATATATACATATATACACACACAGATTTTCAGCTGTGTTTTGTAATTATGTGTTAGGCGGTCTAAGATGTGGGATTTATGTCACATTTTTTTGTATGGGCTGACATTTTTCCCTATTCTTTTCTCTCTTTTCTTTCTTCTTTTAATGACAGGTGTACCACAGCATTGACTTAAGCTTATGTACATGTATTTTTTGATCCTTCTGCTTTTAATGACAGGTGTACCACAGCATTGACTTATGCTTATGTACATGTATTTTTTGATCCTCCTGATTTTTTGTTATAGATACATACAGTATATATAAAGTATGTCTATGTGGACTCACTACAGGAGTTCTATATGTACGTGTGTGTATAACATGTATGCCTGCCAGGATGATTAACTACCTGCTTGTGTTCTATAAGCTACACATGAGTGGTTCTGATTTTAAGATCAATTGCATTTGAGCCATTTGCATATGCCTATGTATATACCCATGTTTGAGTTTATTATCTCAGCTATGATTAAGCACCAGGAGAGGTGTGAAACATGTTAGCTGTGCTGTACTTTTTACCCGCATTTTGCTGTATGGATTATCATTTTATTACATGGATCAATAAAGGTGATTTAATTGGAGTGGGGCCATCTGGACTTTTTTCCTACATGTTTCTGATGCATGCAGGGCCGGCACCCATATTACATGCAGAGGCAGCAGAGTAGAAGGTGTTCGGCACCTTGAGCAGTATAATCCTTGTATCCATATAAGATCAGCATATATCCATACTACTATTACAAAATGTTGTGATGAAAACAATGAATTAGACTGTATCATGGATCATCTATTTTATGAAATGTTGTACAGAATCTTAGCATGTTTTTATATTTATCCACAATAAAGGAATTATATTTTATGTAATAGTTGTGCCTCAAAAATCCCATCCTTTACATTACAATACAGAACCTTAAATCAAAATTAAATAAAAGATTAAATAATGTGGCTTTACATATACATTTTAACACTACTTTCTATAAAAAAAACTTTGACTTTTGTGAATATTCTCAACTTGAGCTGTCCTTAGTCATATGAAAATAAAACTTTATAGAAAAGAAAAAAGATTTATCAATTCCAGAAACTAAAACCATTTGGATCTTAAAATAAGAACAAAGTCAAGAATTTGGCAACAGTACACAGAACTTAAGATTGCTTGGCTTTCCTGTGATCTGAATGGAGACCAGAAGGGTGTGTTGTGAATGTAATGTGACCAGACTTCATCATTCAGCCAATTATCTTAAATTTATATTGTATGTAAAGTTAATTGACAAACTGGCAGGGGTTCAATCTCAATGAATTTCTGTAAAATGAACGGAATATGAAAAAGAAACTCAATGATAATTCCAAAACATCTAACCAAGCAAATTTAAATACTTCCTGAACAACGGGCTGGATTTTTGATGGCCGTCTGGCATTGACCTGACCTTTGATGATATTATGCAAATCCTTTGTTTGAGTCATGAAATGCTCTCCAGATTTCCATATATGAGGTTTTTTTCATCTTATGAAATTGTTTTTAAAAAGTATCAAATAAAAGGATTTATTTTTTTTTGCTGTAAAATGATATCTGACCTATTTTCTTTTCACTGCATTTCTCTGGTATAAATATTAGAGAGAAAGCTATTGCCGCTGTAAAGAGCTTTAGTGAGAGCTTGGCCTTAAGATGGCCATAAGGATATCGTAAAAAAAAAAAAAAAACATTGCTCATATGTGAATGACAAAAATGTCCCCTTTCATAAAATAAAATATTTGTGTATAAATGAACTCCGAATAGGCAAATCAATATTAATAACACAATAAAAATGAATTATATATAAAGTGATTTGTGCACAATTGGATAAATATAAAAAATAAATATAAAAAATATAAAATATATATTATATAATAGTAACAGTCCTTGTTCAAACAGCAAACACTAGCTGTGTATGCTAATAAAGTGATGGCGCTCCAAACGGTGATAATATTCAAGTAAATTCCAAAAAAGTGCAGATTCGTGCTCTGTAAACAAGTGACTTTAGTGGGTATCTGGAGCATGAGTATTCTCCACCTTATACGCTTCCCACTTATCAGATGACCCCTTGTATGCTTCCCACTTACCAGATGACCCATTGGGGTCTCACATAGGTAAGTGGTCTCTATGGGTCAGCTCTCAGTAAGTAATGTAAGTGACTACTTTTTTGAATAAAATATTATATCGAATACTACACTATGAGCCTCCCTACTACTCTTTCCATCTCTATACTGATACCCTACCACTAACGAGTGTAAGAGTGGCGAATAGAGGAATCTCCAACACAGCCCCCCACGCGTTCTCCACTGAGGGACACAGCGGACCCCCCTCTAAGGATATGTCAAACCCTAGGACAACAACCCTTGGTGTATCATCCTGAGTATAGGGACCCCTGAGAGCTGACCCATAGAGACCACTTACCTACGTGAGACCCCAAGGGGTCATCTGGTAAGTGGGAAGCATATAAGGTGGAGGATACTCACGCTCCAGATACCCACTAAAGTCACCTGTTTACAGAGCACTAATCTGCACTTTTTTGGAATTTACTTGAATATTGTCACCGTTTGGAGCACTATCACTTTATTAGCATACACAGCTAGTGTTTGCTGTTTGCACAAGGACTGTTACTATTGCACTATTATATAATATATATTTTATATTTATCCAATTGTGCACAAATCACTTTATATATAATTAATTTTTATTGTGTTATTAATATTGATTTGCCTATTCGGTGGAATAGGACACTGAGTTCATTTATACACAAATATTTTATTTTATGAAAGGGGACATTTTTGTCATTCACATATGAGCGCTGTTTTTTTTTTTTACTATATCCTTATTCTTCACAACCAATTGTTGTCTAAACTAGCAGTTTATATAAAATTCACCCACCATTCTGTAAACTCTAAAGGCAAAACAGGGGATTAAATTGAAAAATTCAATACAGTTTTTTGAAAGTTTAAATTGAAATAGAAATAAAATGGGAAAAGACTATGGCAATTTTACTGTAATTGACCTAATTTTTCCAATGTTTCGATCAGGGCACATTTGATCCCATCACCTTGCAATTGTTCAAAACCAATATTTTAAGTCATCAATTGCTTTGTGTTTTTCCATAAAAAATGGAAACAAAAGTTAATTTGCTTTAGCAAAATGCCATGTGTATGACCAGCTTAGGAATGATTGAATCTTGCCCCCACAATTAAATGCTCTCCATAGTGCAGGTAAGCACCCCATTACTAATATCACCAGTATTAGTAATATGACCAGTATATTGCCAAGAGGTGCCAAGTAGATTGAAAGGCTGGCAGGATTTTTCAATGAAAGTCAGAGCAGTGAGATAGGAAAAGAAAAAATAAAATAGTCAAGTTTTGGGGTTTGTAACCTTTAGCCACATAAATTAAAGTGAAACTCCACCCAAAAGGGTGAGCTACACTTATTTGCATTCTCAACCCCCCCCCCTTCCGCTGCCACATTTGGCATCTTTCAGTGGGTTTTGACAGGTACCCACACCCACTTCCAGCTAACTTTCCCACAGTGATCTCATCAGGGAGTTTGGCCCCCCTATTCCTTCCCCTGCCGCCGGGCCATTAACAAAGTGCAGGTCGCTTCGCACATGGGCAGGAGGAAGCAGGCTTCACTGCTGGTCTCCCTTAGCCGAGATGGCACCTGAGAGCCTATTGAAAAATAAGCTCTGGGGAAAGACACCGCTGGATTCATGGACAAGTAAGCATCCTAATATCAAAAATCAGCAGCTACAGAATTTGTAGCTGCTGACTTTTACTTTTTTCTGAAGTAGCCTGGAGCTCCACTTTAAGAACCTGTGTGAACAGGCTTTTCCTTGCATAAGAACGTATTCTCTTCCCATACAAGTAAACTGTAATGTTAGAGTTGAGCTGTTTCTATTGGCTTTTGCAGATTCTTAAAGGGGTTTAGGGCACAAATGGGAAATTTGCTTACATGTGGTCAGTTGGGCAGAGGTCTTAACATACAACTTCCTTCTTATACTCTTATACTAACTAACCTTTCCTTTACCCCCCCCCCCATTCTGTTAGTCTTTAGGAGCCTTTGGATATACCCCCTGGGCAAGGGAAAGCAGGTGAAGTTGTCCTCTTCATATTAGGATGGGCTACTTGAGGGCTGAGCAGCCAACTGCTAGGTTCAGACACCATTATATAATGGAGGATAGAAGAGCACTAACCTTGTGGAAGCTCTGACATAGAGCAAACAAATGAATTAGACTCAAGGCTCTGGCCACAAATGCAGGTGGGGGAGGGGCTAGAAGATTGACAGAGGTTTTAAGAAGAGAGGGTTTTCTAGCCTAGGAAATATTGAAGTTTTTTTGCAGGGCCCAAGAAGGTCTGCTGGTATGGCACCTCACAATTGGACATTCACCAGGCATATAATCATATGATGTCTATGAAAACCTTAAATATCTGCTGACTAAATTTTGTTCTGCATTCAGAGACCTTCCTGTGGAAGTTTTTATGGCATGGAGATACAGGATGCACATCTTGGTCTACAAATCAATCACTTTAGCTCTTTGGAGATAAGACAAGATAATAGTTGACATTACTTAGATCCCTTTACACACACAGCTTTGTAAACAGTATCAGAGAGATTAAGCTGTTTATTTTTCACGTGTACCTTGAAACTAAAGTGCAGTAACAATGGCTGATTAGGGCATTTTAAACCTAAATCTCAAAACATGGCTTCTGAAGCCTGAGTGGATATCAAGTTGCCAGGATGATATACACTATATTACCAAAAGTATTGGGACACCTGCCTTTACACACACATGTCTTAGTCCGTAGGGTTCAATATTGAGTTGGCCCACCCTTTGCAGCTTCAACAGCTTCAACTCTTCTGGGAAAGGTGTCCACAAGGTTTAGGAGTGTGTCTATGGGAATGTTTGACCATTCTTCCAGAAGCGCATCTGTGAGATCAGGCACTGATGTTAGAGAGAAGGCCTGGCTCGCAGTCTGCACTCCAATTCATCCCAAAGTATTCTATCGGGTTGAGATCAGGACTCTCTGCAGACCAATCAAGTTCCTTCACCCCAAACTCACTCATCCATGTCTTTATGGACCTTGCTTTGAGCATTGGTGCACAGTCACAAGAACAGGAAGGGGCCATCCCCAAACTCTTCCTACAAAGTTGGGAGCATGAAATTGTCAAAATTGTCTTGGTATGCTGATGTCTTAAGAGTTCCCTTCACTGAAACTAAGGGGCCAAGCCAAACCCCTGAAAAACAACCCCACACCATAATCCCCCCTCCACCAAATGATTTGGACCAGTGCACAAAGCAAGGTCCATAAAGACATGGATGACCGAGTTTGGAATGGAGGAACTTGACTGGCATTCACAGAGTCCTGACCTCAACCCGATTGAACACCTTTGGGATTAATTAGAGCGCAGACTGCAAGCCAGGCCTTTTCTCCAACATCAGCACCTGACCTTCTGGAAGAATGGTCAAACATTCCCATAGACACACTTCTAAACCTTGTGGACAGCCTTCCCAGAAGAGTTGAAGCTGTTATAGCTGCAAAGGGTGGGCCAACTCAATATTGAACACTACAGACTAAGACTGGGATGCCATTAAAGTTTATGTGCGTGTAAAGGCTAGCGTCCTAATACTTTTGGTAATATAGTGTATGTGGTTGTATTGTATGTTTATTACCATTAATGACCACTTATTTATTTATTACAAGTACTTATATAGTGCCATCAATTTACACAGCACTTTACATCTACTGTATATGTATTGCACCTTCACATCAGTCCCTGCCCTTGAGGAGCTTACAATCTAAGGTCCCTAACTCATATATATACACATAGTAGGGCAGTGATGGCGAACCTTGGCACCCCAGAAGTTTTAAAACTACCTTTCCCATGATGTTCAACTATACTGCAGAGTGCATTAGCATCATGGGAAATGTAGTTCCAAAACATCTGGGGTGCCAAGGTTCGCCATCACTGTAGTAGGGCATATTTAGACAGGTGCGAATAAACCTACCAGCATGTCTTTGAAGTGTGGGAGCAAACCCATGAAGCACAGGGAGAACATGTAAACTCCAGGCAGGTAGAGCCATTGCTGGAATTCAAACCGACCCTAGTGCTGCTAGCCAGAAGTGTAACCACTTAGTCACTGTCTTACTTACACACATTCCTGTAAAATACTGCAAGTTTAAGACCTCATTGTCAAAACATAGAACAATTCCCTTGTTACATCCATCACCCCTGAGATGCACCAAGAATAAGAGATAACATTCACGATTTTACCTGCAATGCCACCTTCTGGTGAAATCTGGTATTGTGGTATAATATAAACAAATACTGTACAATACAGCTATCATATACAATAGTCTTTCAAGCTAAAGCTGGCCATACAATGTCAGATTTTTTCAAATGAACGTTCGTATAAAATATCTCAGCAGTACATATGATAATGCCAACAGAGACTTGACATTGTTGTTCAAAAGTACTTCAAAAGCTACTCTCCTGTCCCCCTTTCCCACACAATTTCTTACTGTTTCTCCCTCTCTTGTTTCCATATCCTCTACCATTTTCTCCCTAAATCCAACTGTGTCACGCTATTGTACCTGCATAATACTTGGTAAATAACATATATTACTTTATAATACCATCTCCTACAGCTAACATTGTCGCCTCCATTGTAATTCTCTCCCTGCCATGAGTAATTGTCATTCATTTTGCCTGCCTACATGAGACTTACATAATGTTATTGTACAGACTTTGTTTCTGTTCGGCTCAGATGTGACACCTGTTTACGTTGTTTTATATTCTGTTTTGTGTCTCATCCTCACTGTTCCCCTTGTATTATATAAAACTTGTCAATGAAAAAAACAGTCCATAATAAAAAATCAGTGCAGCGCTAAAAAACAGAATATAAGTAATAATGTAAGGAAGACACAGAACAGTCCCAATGGGTGATCAGTGGTGCCAAATGGAATACAGTGACACAGTGCCAAAAACCTCCACCACAGATGTCTCAAGCCCCTGAATCAACAGGCAGGTCAAACACACTTTTTCCCCTCCAGGGACAGAGAAATAGGTGTCTCCTACACACATCCACCAAAATCAGGAATATTCAGAAAAATTTGCAGTGAGAGAAGGGACAAAACTTGTCTCTCAATGGACTTCAATCCCAGACTCCTCAGCGATTAGCATATGAAAAGATAGAGCATATACATAGTGCTTTCTGGTAAAAACATCTTGTTTATTAAGCTAAAGAATCACACTTAGAAAGATAGCACTATGACCCAGTGCTCAGTATCCAAAGCATAAACAATAACCATGAATCGCGTGCATAAACAGCTCACACTTGGATGACTACAGGTGCCATCATGTAGCTCCTCCCCTTCCACCGTACGCGTTACGTCCCATGGGCAGGCTTTCTTTAGCAGAAACAGAGGCACATTGGAAATCCGCTTGATGTAGACCCAGGCTCAATTGTCATAAGTTAGATATTAACCATCTCTATGGTAACCAGACACACTCTGAGTCCAGCCCGGAAGTATCCACAGCTATATTACGTATATTAATATACCGAGGCAGCTAACCACCCAGTAAACAAAAAAATGTTGCTATCTGTACACCAAAATAAAGTGCCAATACTAATGAGAGATTTACTGGTGACATAAAAAAATATATGTAACTAACCTCCAGGGTTATATTAATCTGCGCATTTACCAACTCACATAAACATATATTATAAAGAGAAAATTCTCATATATAAAACTACTAAAAGTGATCAAGATATTAATAAAAAAACAAAAAGAAAAAGAAAGAAGGGGGTGGGAGTACACATATCATACCACCGCGATCATCCATTACAATACCAATAAACTATAAACTCACAAATCAAATAAAAAAAAAAATCAAGAAAGCAATAAACTCATAAAATTATATTAACGATCAGAAATAACGCAATTAAGATCAAATTCATGCCCATAGGGACAGAAACCTTAGTTTCATGTATCCAGTATGATTCACAGCGACTCAATTGCCTAATAAAATTTCCCCCTCTCCAGTGTTTTTTTTACTCTTTTGATCCCCCAATATTTAAGTCCCCGAGGGTCTTTACCATGACAAATCCTGAAATGTCAGGAAACATTATGTGTTCTTAGTCCTTTTTAAATATTATTCACATTAGGGATGCACCGAAATGAATATTTTGGGCCGAAACCGAAACCGAAAATGCAGGATGCCCTTGGCCGAAAACCGAAACCGAAAATTACTTTTTCCCCAAAAAATTTTTAAAATGGATAGAACAGGGGCATACACCAAAAAAAGGTAGTGACGTACACCTGTCGCTGCCACCCTGTCACAGTATATGTACTGTAACGGGTTGGCAAGAGGTTAATTTAATTACCAATGGTATTTGTATTATGAAGCATGAGGGGTTAATGTATTGTCACTGCTGGTCACTCATCAATTAGTGACCGACCAGTGGCAGTTAATTAACCCCTTTGTGCTGCATTAGTGCAACCAGTATCATTGCAACCAGTGTTAATTAACACTGATACTGGTTGCACTAATGCAGCACAAAAGGGTTAATTACCTGCCACTGGTCGGTCACTAATAGATGAGTGACCAGCAGTGACAATACATTAACCCCTCATGCTTCATAATACAATTACCATTGGTAAGCTGCCCCAGCTCCCCCCCATCTCCCCCCCCCCCCCACTGCCTCAGCGTCCCCCTCCTCGGGTGTCCTTCATTCAAAAGTCCCGCCTCTGGCCAGCGGCACCGCCTCTCAATGACGTCCCTACTACAATCTGTGCATTAATGAATGGACATACCAGGCGGGAGGGCGGGGCGAGCGGCCGCTATAGATAGAACTATGTGATCCTTCCCTGTCAGCTCAGCACGACTATGTGTGAATGAGAACAGAACTGACCTGACACCAGGCGGGGGGGGGGGCGGGGGGAGCGTCCGCTATTAGCTGTAACTATGTGAGAGCTTCACTTCCCTGTCAGCGGAGATACATGCCTGTCAGGGAAGTGAAGCTCTCACATAGTTACAGCTAATAGCGGCCGCTCCCCCCGCCCCCCCGCCCGGTGTCAGGTCAGTTCTGTTCTCATTCACACATAGTCGCGCTGAGCTGACAGGGAAGGATCACATAGTTCTATCTATAGCGGCCGCTCGTCCCGCCCTCCCACCTGGTATGTCCATTCATTAATGCACAGATCGTAGTAGGGACGTCATTGAGAGGCGGACGGCCGGCCAGAGGCGGGACTTTTAAAACCTGCCCTGCGCTGCGCCCTCCTCCTTCCCCACGGCGGCCATATTTATTTTCGGCAATGTTAACCCATTATCGGCCGAAATTTCGGTGCATCCCTAATTCACATTTTCCCCTAGGCGTACATGGAAGTGTCTTGGGGTCCTGCCAATGTATTGAAGGCCACATCCATATTCTAACATATAGATTACCCCTATAGTGGAACATGTAATTAAATCTTGGATTTTATAATGTTTATTAGTCGCCTGGGCCAAGAATTCTTTCCGTTTCCTAATATTGACCTTTGAATGCCGACAGGCGGTACACCGCCCACATGCATAAAAGTCAGCCAAGAAAGAGAAGAGCCTACTCTACGCCTCTATGGGTGGATCAGTGACACCTGGGGCCAATTTATCTGGTAATGCAGGGGCCTTTTGGAAATAAATTGAGGTTTTGGGGGCAACACTGGACCGTGAACTTTGTCATGTCTTAATATGCACCAATTCTTCTGAATGATTTTCTCAATTTTCCTATATTGCACATTATAGCCGTAAATCATATTGGATATATGAAACTATGGGCCTGAACGTAAAATTCAATCTCAATTGCTTTATTTCTGATCATTAATATAATTTTATGAGTTTGTTGATTTCTTGATTTTTTTAATTTGATTTGTGAGTTTATAGTTTATTGTTATTGTAATGGATGGCCGCGGTGGTATGATATGTGTACTCCCCCTCTTTCTTTTTCTTTTTTTATTAATATCTTGATCACATTTAGGAGTTTTATAAATGAGAATTTTTTATTTATAATATATGTTTACGTGCGCTGGTAAATGTACAGATTAATAGAACCCTGGAGGTTAGTTACATATATTTTTTATGTCACCTGTAATTCTCTCATTATTATGGCTGATTATCATTTGTCACTTTATGTTGGTGTAAAGATGTTAATATTTTTTTGTTTACTGGGTGGTTAGCTGCCTCTGTATGTTTATTTACATAATATAGCTGTGGATACTTCCGGACTGGACTTGGAGTGTGACTGGTTACCAAGGAGATGGCTAATATCTGACCTATGACGATTGCACCTGGGTCTATATTAAGCGGGTGTCCAATGTGCCTCTGTTTCCGCTGAAGAAGTCCTGCCCATGGGACGTAATGTGTACGGAGGAAGGGGAGGAGCTACATAACGGCACCTGTAGTCATCCAAGCTGTTTATGCACACAATTCATGGTTATTTGGTAATGCTTTGGATACTGAGCACTGGGTCACAGTGCTATCTTTCTAAGTGTGATTCTTTAGCTTAATAAACAAGATGTTTTTACCAGAAAGCACTATGTATATGCTCTATCTTTTCATATGCTAATCGCTGAGGAGTCTGGGATTGATTTCCATTGAGAGACAAGTTTTGTCCCTTCTCTCACCGCAAGTTTTCTGAATATTCCTGATTTCGGTGAATGTGTGTAGGAGACACCTATATCTCCATCCCTGGAGGGGAAAAGTGTGTTTGACCTACCTGTTAATTCAGGGGTCTTTCAATGAGGTGAGTGGCTTGAGATATCTGTGGTGGAGGTTTTTGGCACTGTGTCACCAACAAGTTGTCTATTTCATTTGGCACCACTCATCACCCATTGGGACCGTTCTGTACATTATTACTTATGTAGCACCCTCCTAGTCAGGTGCTAGGTAAAGGCATTTGTTTGCTCTTCTGCTTATCAGGGAGCAGGATTTCTAGTTTTGCCTGTTACATGTGTCCAGGTGTGATTCACTTGGTCTGAGGGAGTGTCCACACTGTATCCAATAGGGGAGCCTGCTGGACAGTGGAGGAAACCCAGCCAGTGACACACAGGTTTTTGTGGCTTTCCCAGTGGGAGGGCACAACCGCAGTGCATCCTGGGATTTGTCATAAAAGCCAGGGGCGTCTTTGGGCAGGAAGTCAGGTCCCAGGAGGAGGGTGATGGCTGTCTCTCCTCCTGTCAGTGTTGAAAGTGGCCACAGACAGTCGGTCTAGAGGACCACAAGTAGGGTGCTGAGCCAGGGAGTCCAGGATACTGCCTGTGTAGCAGTGGCATAGCAACCTGAGGAAAAACAGTGTCCGTGAGTACCGGGGAGTTTGCCAGGGGTCTGCCCAGGAAGGAGAACGCTCCAGGGAGAGTCAGTGGACAGGGGCCAGCCCACGCAGCGAGTAAGAAGGGGGGGCCAAGTTAGACCCTGAAGATAGAAACCTAAAGTAAAGTTTATCTTTAAAATCTTCACCTCAGTGGCAAAGTGAAGCAGCAGCCTTGCCGCACACACCACAGCTAGACGTCCTCAAGTTTTGCGCATAGTTACTAAGTTGGAGTATCCCACTCATCCCTTCTCCCATCACAGCTCCAAATAAAATACAAAAAACAACTCCTCTGGACTGTTCGTAAGAAAAAAAGGATTGAACCTCTGGTCCCAGTTATCAGTAGGATCATACAGAGATGGGACTTTGAAGGATAGGTTACATAGTAAGGTAAGCATGTATTGTAAAAACAGAATTTTATTCCAAAATTGCATAAAAACAGATACCAATAGGTACAACTGATACAAAATCGTAGCATATAACAGTGCATAGATGAATAAATACACAACTTAATCCACTCATTCGACGCGTTTCGCAGATTAATATATTGAATGTTGCTTCATCAGGAATGAGAAGAGAAATATTTTTCATCTATTGTACTTGTGAAAAAGAAAAAATATGATAAGTCATAAGGTTCACATAGTTATCACCATAAGTTATACTTTAAAGTTCAAAGTGAAAATCATCAGCTTACCATACATTATAGATACATTTTGACACAAATTTTAGCCAAGACGGACTCAAAAAGATAGGGTAACTCCAATGGGTCGACAAGCCCCGAGTCCTAGCCATTCCACCCAAAAGGTCCAATTGTCCCAGTCAGGGGTTGGCCATAACGGTGCAGCCTGGACCAGACACTCGTAACGGATTTGTCCCGTGGCAGGAAATGGACCTCACATTCAGACCAATAAGGATCTAATACAGGAAGAATAATGGGGAGGATCATCTACTCAATCTTATTTACCAAATAAGTAAAAACGAGACCCCCAAATATTGCCATACATGTGGACACACTGATATAGCCTGGTATAGATATAATTTTGCCTGCCTTACCGCCATTGTCGGGGACATTAGAGCCAAAAATGATTAAAGGCATACACTTAAATAATAAGCAGTGATGCTTATATCACTGGACAACCAAATTCACTAACAGAGAGAGGTTTATCCAGTGGGATAAAAAGAAAATCCTATATCTAGTCCAAATAGTTTGTACAAGGTCTTCGGTGCTTTGAGGCCTAATAAGGCCAAAAAATCTTCACAATGGTCCACAAAGTATGCTGCAAAGGGGGCTTTCAATAGATAAGCATATCTACCTCTGAATCAGATCCGTTTCGTTCCACCGTTATACCGTGCGGATGCACAGGAGGAGCCGCTGCCGGTGTCCTCCACGGTGTCCTCCGGTGTCCTCCGGTGTCCTCCGGTGTCCAACACCTGGTCTGTTGGGGTTGCTGACACAGCATCCAAAACAGCAGCAGTATCAGGACTTTTGAATGACTACAAAAGGGAATATATTACATATAATTAACATGCCTAAAATATGTAAGGTGCGTATAAAATCTCATTATAAGATTGGTGTTGAAATGAATGGTCTGACAACAGGGTTGAAAATACAAAAGAAAGGAGGAGCAAGCACCTAGTGCATTACCCTTAGACACCTTCTAAAAATGTATTGAATGCCAAAAATGTATTGCATACTCCCTTCCTCTGCCTCAGACTGAGGCTGAGGAAGGGAGTATGCCTCTCGAAACACGTCAGCGGTCCTAACACAGGGACCTTTTTTTTTTTTTTTTTGTCCTTTTTGCACATGAGGTGGACTTGTTTTATGGGATTTTACTCTTAATGTTTGTGAGTATGTTTTTGGCATTCAATACTTTTGCCTCCTTTCTATTATATTTTCAGTCTTTCCCCATGTGAGGAGAACAGCACACCTACTATTCCCGATAGAGGCAGGAATAGTAGGGAATAGTAATAGGAATAGTTGGGAAATGTAGCTGTTTGATGACAGGGTTGCTTTAAAGCGGAGTTCCGGCCACAAAAAACATTTTTCAATAAAAATACCCCCGGGACAGTCAGGGCTAGTACATTCCACAATGGATAGCCTCTGTACTGTCCCGGGTCGCACTTACCTTTTAGAAGAAATACTTACCTTGAAAATTTCTTCTCCAGCGCTGCCATCTCGGATGTGGGCAGCTGAAGCCAGCGCGTCCTCTTCTCCGTCCTCTTCCGTGTCCTCTTCTCCCAGAATGCGCCTGCACCGGCCCCACTCGTCACTTCCGGTGCGGACGCGTCATCCCTCCACAGGGAATGAGGCGCCCGCACCGGAAGTGACGAGCGGGGCCGGTGCAGGCGCATTGTTTCCTGGGAGCGATGACGTTCAACTCCCAGGAGTCATCACAAAGAGGAAGTCACGGCGTGGGTCGCGGCCGCCGAGGGAGGAAGTGGAAGAAAGGTGAGTATATTTTTCTTCAATAACAAGGTAAGTAAACCAAAAAAATGTAACTATCCATTTATTTTACAGGTGACCAAAAGCAAGCGGATGGCCCGAAATCGACTATGTCGATTTTGTGGCCGGAACTCCGTTTTAAAGTGTTACTAAATCCAAAACAGTAAAATCAGTCTGTATATGCAGTAAAGCATGCTTGTTATACCCACTGTGAAACCTAAGGGGTTAATCCTCTGCATTGTGTAAAAAGGCTGTTTGATCCTGTCTTCTTTGATCCTCCCCTTCTTCCACTGTCTCCATTCCATCTCCTGGTAAGACAGAGCATTTGGAGTCAATCTGCACATGCTCAGTTTGGTGTGTATTGCTAGAAAGTTTTATGTTTTTGTTCTTGGGAGGGTGCATGTGATCAGCCCAGGGCAATCAGCACTGTCCAGACAGAGGGTCAGGGGTCCTGCAGCCTCATAGGACAGTCAGAGGAGAATGACAACTCCTCCTACAAGCTTTAACCAGACACTGATAGAAGTCAAAAGACTGCTATATACTGCTGATGAGAAAAGGTATTTATCAGTTTATATTTACTAAAAGAATTGCATTTCCACGTTCTGCGTACTGTGGGAGACCAGATATAGTGAATGCAGGCTTCTGGGTTTAGTAACACTTTAAAGGGTAACTCCACTTTCGTGGGGGAAAAAAATTACAAATAAAGAAAAAACAATATAGCGTATACAATTGCGGCACAAATCATATTGTAATTGAATGTTATTAAAAATTACCTTTCCTTTTCAATCTGCAGCCGCTGTAATTTTCTGAAAATGCAATGCTATATGGCTTCCTGGAAGGGTTCTGTACACAGAATGTATACTGACCACCCCCCAGAAACGTCATTTCCTGCTTGTGTGATTGGCTCACCAATTTTCCCAGAAGTCTGCACTAAGATACAAGTCAGATTTCTGGCATCCCCTGCAACAAAAATTTCATTTTTTTTTTATATACACCCAATAGGAACACGTCTAAAGGTATGCAGGCCCAGCATATTTCCTCATTAGAGCCCTGCAGCTTCCACAGCTGATAGATAATTATGTAACCATACAAGTCAGATTTCTGGCATCCCCTGCAACAAAACTTTCATTTTTTTTATATACTCCCAATAGGAACATGTCTAAAGGGATGCAGGCCCAGCAGATTTCCTCATTAGAGCCCTGCAGCTTCCACAGCTGATAGATAATTATGAAACCATACAAGTCAGATATCTGGCATCCCCTGCAACAAAACTTTCATTTTTTTTATATACTCCCAATAGGAACATGTCTAAAGGGATGCAGGCCCAGCAGATTTCCTCATTAGAGCCCTGCAGCTTCCACAGCTGATAGATAATTATGAAACCATACAAGTCAGATTTCTGGCATCCCCTGCAACAAAAATTTCATTTTTTTTATATACTCCCAATAGGAACATGTCTAAAGGGATGCAGGCCCAGCAGATTTCCTCATTAGAGCCCTGCAGCTTCCACAGCTGATAGATAATTATGAAACCACTCCCAATAGACCCACTCAGCACAGAGGAACAAACAATGATTTCTTCAGAATAACAAAAGGTAGGAATCTGCAACAAAGGTTGTTATAATCCTTGTAATGTACAGAGATCACCCAGAGGGGAATGTTTTTTTTTTTTTTTTCAACAAAAGTGGAGTTACGCTTTAAGTTAGCTAAGCCAACATACTCAAATTCTACATGTTATTGGGTTTTCTCTTGACCTAACTGATAGAAATGTTTCCAAGTGAATGAAATATTATTCTGGCTATGCATGCATGTGTGTGCCCCTGGTGGAACCCCTTTAATACATTTTTCCATGATTCGATTTTATAATCGTGCTAATTGCAGACTACGGAGCTGTATTAAACAGCTAGATTAAACTATTATTTGCTAGCTATTTTTAGAAAGCGTTGCGCATTTACGGATTAAACAAACAGCAGTCCGTTGAATGGGGTGACTGAACCAGAACCAAGAATTCTTTTTTCAGACAGTGTGTTAAGATGATGTCATGTGTCCTATCCCACTGGAAAGAAAGTAATTACTGAAAGCAAATGAAAGCTTAATTAAAAACCAAGCTGAAAGCTAACATTTTCTAGACAATGGCCCGGCTGGCTGTGATCACATTATATCAGTCTGTAAATGTCTTTGCTTTGCTGTAATTCTCTGTTGTAATAACACTCCGCTAGATTTCTGCTTTTTCATAGCATTGACAGCTCACAGTCTGAAGAATAGAAACTATTAGGCTGACCTTCTAGGGCAAATAATGCAGAGTAAGCAGCCGGCCAGAATCCTTTGTGCAAGCAGGAATGTCAGAGCCTTCATTGCTCATAGGCACACAAGGGTGGGGTATTACTGAAGATAGAACCACAGATATTTAATGTCATCCCACATTGGGGGAAAAAAAAAGTTAAGGACACCTTTTAAGCTGACTATAGCGAAACAAGCACAGTTTTATCTTTATTGCTTTATTAGATGTTATCAGTACTTATTCCCAAAAATGCATGAGTAATGGTTAGTAGAATGGTTCTTAAAGACAAACTGCAGGTAAAAGGCTAATTCTATGGATGATGGCAAAAATACATTAAGTGCTGGTTCACATTTGTGCGATCACAGAGATCGCACGTAATTCAAAGCGCACTGCTCCTAAAATGACATGCGATCTCTGTGCGGTGCAAATTCAGCCATACAGTTTGTATGGCCGAATTCGCACCGCAATCGCACTGAAACATGCACAGGACCCCTTTTTTGGTCCGCAGCAGAATCAGATTGCATGGTGGTTCACACTAGTGCGATCCGATTCTGTGCAAACTTTCAGATCGCACTGCGATATGCGATCTGCTATCTGATCTGGGGATGTCGTTAAGCTTTAATTGACACCCCCAGCATATTGCATATGGAAGTGTGAACTGCCAGGGGTGCAGATGCGATGCGGGAACACGCTGTATATTCGCAGCGTTCCCGCATCGCAGAAATGTGAACCGCCACTTATGGGAGTTGTTTTACCTGCTTAAAATGATTGTAAATTCTCAGTTTAAAAAAAAAAACAAAAACAAACATGTTATACTTACCTGCTCTGTGCAGTTGGTTTTGCACAGTGTGGCCCGGATTCCCCTCTTCTCGGGTCCCTGGCTGGAGCTCCTGGCCCCTCCCCCTCCTGACGAGTGCCCCCACAGCAATAGTTTGGCAGCATACACTTACTGCGAATGCTGCCAAACTATTAATTGGATGGCGGCTTGACCGTAACCACTTCTGGACTGGAAGGATTTTCCCCCCTTAATGACCAGGGCATTTTTTGCAATTTGGCATTGTGTTACTTTAACGGAAAAATGCGCGGTCGGGCGACACTGCACCAAAATAAAATTGATGTTCCTTTTTACCCACAAATAGAGCTTTCTTCTCGTGGTATTTGATCACCTGTGCGATTTTTATTTTTTGTGCTATAAACAAAAAAAGAGCGACAATTTTGAAAAAAAAAAACTATATTTTTCACATTCTGCTATATAACATTCCCCCCAAAAAAATGTAAAATCAAAACTTTTCATCCTTCTAGGCCAATTTGTATTCTGCTACATATTTTGGTAAAAAAAATTGCAATAAGCGTATTTTGATTGGTTTGCTCAAAAGTTATCACATCTACAAACTAGGGGAAAGATTTGTCTTTTTTATTTATTTTTTTTTTTTACTAGTAATGGCGGCGATCTGCAATTTTTAGCAGGACTGCGACATTGCCGCGGACAGATCAGACCCCTAACTGACATTTTTTACACTTTTGGGGGGACCAGTGACATTACTACAGTAATCAATGCTAAAAATATGCACTGTTACTGTAATAATGACACTGGCAGGGAAGGGGTTAACCTAGTGGGTGATCAAAGGGTTAAATGTGAGCCATGGGGAGTGTTTACTAACTATGGAGAGAGGGGCTTGTGAAATGACCACAGAGACCGGTGATCCTATATAGAAGGGTCACAGGCGCTCTGTAATCATTTCAGAGAGAACAACGGTCTGCTGTGTTTACAACAGCTGACCGTCCTTTTCTCTTAGCGGGGAGCGATCGCGGGTGCCCGGCGGCAATCGCAGCCACCGATCCCGTGTATCAGCATCCCCGCTGCCTAGTGGGGGTGGGAGCGCGCCCCCCATAGCGTGCGCTCATCCTCCAGCACCAAGTGCGTGACCGATGTAGGGCTACATCGGTTTGCCCAGGCGGGCCAGCCTGCCGCAGTAGATGGGCGGTGGGCGGTCCCTAAACTGTTAAGCATATATCCCAGCTATTGTGGTTCATCATATACATTTCCATGCACTTTTATGGACCTTGTTTATTGCACCTTTACTGGCGTTTGGCTCATGTGAGTCTAGTTTTTATTTTAATTTTATTTTGTTTTAGTATATTGTTTTACCTTTTTGTAATAAATGACTGCACTATGAGAAACTACTCTCTTCTCATGCCTAATGATTTACCCTGCTTGACTGATTGAATACTCCTTGATGGCTCCATCCTAAATGTTAAGTAAATAGTAGCTGTGCTAGATATGATAAATGGATAAATAAATATATGTTTAAAAAGTAAATTAGAAATAAAGTACTCTGGTGACAAAGTGAAATGATGCAACCAGGTGTATGCCGGTGCACAACTTATAATGGAAAATTAAACACGTGCAACTCAATTCTGGGATCAAGTATAGCAGTGATACAACTTAATATAATCCAGTGCACACAGCAAATGTAAACATGTACACAACTATAATATAATATACATACAGCTCAGCTATGAGGCCAAGTATATCAATAGTGTAACCTAATAAAATGACTTAATAATCAGGTGCACAGTACAGGGAAATAAATAACTAAATAAATAAATAAATACATTGAGAATTGTAAGACCCCGTTCACACTGGGGCGACCTGTCAGGCGACCTGTTCGCCTGACAAGTCGCCGTGGGTCGCCTGCCATAGAGCAGCACAGGACCCGTTCTAATAGGAGCGACACAAGTCACTCCGACTTAGAAAAAGGGTCCGGAGCTTCTTTGGGGCGACCTGAAGCGACCTGCATTGACTTCAATGATATGAAGTCCGTGACGGCCGCTCCGAGGTCGCGGTGCGAGCTGCGCACCCGCGACTTCACAGGTTGCCTCGGCAAGTCGGGTCGCCCCAGTGTGAACGGGGTCTAAAAGTCCCAAAAATTTGAAGTGAAATGACAGTGTGGAAAGAAAATTGTGAAGTCCTCCACCACAACAGTGTTGAATATATCCCTCCACGGTGCGTCCGTTAATGTAACAAGCCCATACGCTTACCAGATGATGGTAATAAGTGTGCCGTTCAATTGATCCTCAATGGGTTCAAGTAAAAAGACCAACAAGATGTGGAATGGCTATGAATCGGTGCTGAATAAAGGTGCAGCCTTTAGGTGGTACTCGAGCAATATGAAACATAAACAGCATCCACCGTGGGGTCAGCATATATAAAAAGTAAAAGCTTCCATAGTGAAGTAGGTAAAAACAGTACTTTAATGATATAAGAAAAAAAACTCTCATTTAAACAGATATATCAGTGCTGTAATAAAGATAACCGGCCAGATGCACTGTCACCCGTCTTCCGGATTCCACGTGGTGACGTCAACACGCCAATTCTGACGCATTTCGTCACAGCTGACATCTTCCTGGGGATCTATCCTAAATGTGTCACCATTTGGTTTGGTTGGTTACAGAGATCTCCAGAGAGGCAACACATTCATATCTCAACACTTGGTAGCTGTCCTATAACTTAGCATATATTTCTGGTGAATTTGCATTTGAACTGTTTGGTGAAGGAAAGACAACATGGGTGACACCTAAGATCACATCGAGCACTGGGAATTTGGCATTCGATAACTTTTCCTTTTTCACTTGAACTTTTTTTCACTTGAATTTGATTTGTTAGACATTTCATTGTGATTTGAGATATATTTTTTTGCACTTATATTCATATTTTGGTTTATTTATCAGCACTGAAACCTTTTCATATGTTGTTCACATTAGTGTTGGTATATTGGCACTGTTTGCATGCTGCTGACATTTGATTATTTGGGCGCTGATATTATCACATTTACTTTATTTCTGATATCCAATAAAAAAAATTGAAAAAAATCAATTTTGGTTTACTTATCAGCGCTGCAACCTTTTCATATGTTTTTATTGGATGTGTTTTATAGCAGAAAGTAAAAAATATTGTTTTTTTTTCCAAAATAGTCTGTAATTTTTTTGTTTATAGTGTAAAAAATAAAAACCGCAGAGGTAATCAAATACCACCAAAAGAAAGCTCTACTTGTGGGAAAAAAGTGCATGCATTTTATTTGAGTACAGCACCGCATGACAGCACGATTGTCAGTTAAAGTAATGGAGTGCCGAATCAAAAAAATGACCTGGTCATGAACAGGGGTTAAATCTTCCACGTGGTTAAGTAATGTGACGGTATTCACCGTCACTGAAGGTGAGGAGCAGATGCTTCATGGAATTGCTTCAGATGGGACAGTTATATTTGTCAACCATATCTTCATATAGAAATATGAAGATTTAATACCACCTTACACAGTGTATTCCATGTGCTTGAGAGAGACACACAGACTGTCATTGGCAGACTTCCCTATTGTTTGTGTATTGGGAGGGAATGTGGATTGTGCCTGTCTCATTGTTAAGTGTTAATGACCTCACATTGTTCCGTCTGCCTTAAAATAAGCTTATTATGGGATGTATATGTGTATGTGGATTGGCTACTAAGGGGGAGGGGGGATTGTCCCACAGTGTATATCTTTGTGTACACTGTATGGGAGTGTAAAACTCTGTTTTCATTGGATTGTGAATGTCAGGGCCTGTTTTCAACAAGGTCCATCTGGGCAGTAACCTTGTCGGAGAAAACTGTATAAAAGTCTGTTTCTTGTTCAATAAAGAGTTATACTTCACCCTCAATCTAGAGTCCTGTCTCTCATTGGGGGAATATGCTTGAAGGGATTGCTATATCCTTCATATTCCCTTGAATAATCAATAAGCTCTTGTAAGAACGTGTGTAAGAGCTTGTTCCTGCTTCACTCTCTGGGGAAAGAGAGGGTCACCCACGGGAACCTGGAGCCTTGTCGTAGGTCCAGGGTGGGTAGGAGACAGTGAGACTCCAACCAAGCTGCGGCGGTTCGTGGGGTCTGAAGTGGTTATGGTGGAGTGCTTTGAGCCCTCGGGAAGCACTTGGAGTATTCGTCAATGGAGGTGCCCGGTCGGGGTGCCGGTTGATCCATTACAAGTAACATAATAATTATCAAGCAGTTCCACAGTTTACGTCTATGATTTACATCAGTCTCTTTTTTTCCATTTCTATTGTTTTTAGTCTTGCTCTGCTTAAAATGAGCATGAATAAAGGTTTTGAAGCCTATTGCTTAGAAGGAACAGTTAAGCTTTGAGCCATGTGTAATAAGGTCAGTTTGGACCCTTTCCATGTGAATAGGCTTGTACTTCCCCTTATGACCAAGCATGTGATATTACTTGTAGATAAGGAAAAATATTTTTGCGCTCCTAGAGCATCATGAGCGGGTGCTTGTATGGTGTTAATTAACATCCTTGTTTATGTTGTGTAATGTAATATTGGATAACAAAACATATTATGTGCTGTATACTCTCAGCAATGTGATTCTTTTGGCAGTAAACAAAAACCCTCCTGTTCCTCCGGCCTAAATCAACTCTATGCTGAAAATTTTGCATTTAGCAGATTAAAAGTCCTCATCTCAGTACCATCACATGCAGTGGAATGTGATAGGCTTATTAAAGTGGCCCATAAACTAGTAAAATAGCTTTTTTTTAACAACTTTTATTTTCAGAACGTTTGTTTGATTTACGTCCCAATAGTGGGGTCAAATCAATGGTTGTTTTCCATCATAATAATGATAGATACTGTATGGAAGGAGCAGGCTAGACCTGTTTTCTGAAACAAATTTCAAAAACTGTTCATGGTTTTCATTTAGGAACTTCAATTCCTTTCAAAATTAATTAAAAGGATGGTGACGCTCTAAAAAAGCACTACAAAAGCACACAACAAAGCTAAAAAAAAAAAAAAAACGCGATGCAGCAGGTGTCGCTGAAGTAGTCTTAGGTGTGAATGGAGCCTTAGAATCAGCCATGACACCATCTCCTTAGAAACATTGAAAAGGTAAGAAATATATCCTTTACCCACAGGCAGTCGCATGCCAAAACGTGTTGCTGTTTTGCCGACACGCGTGGGTGCCCTTAGCAGCACCATGCCATTCCATGTGGCTCCTCAGGAGTGCATTTTTGAAAAAGGGTCGGGGACCTTTTCCAAGCGTTTCCCACTGGTACAGCAGCCCATTCAAATAAAATGCAGCCCACATGTGGGTGGGACCAGCTTATGGGACTCAACTTAAAGCGTAACTCCACTTTTGTTGAAAAAAAAAACATTCCCCTCTGAGCGATCTCTGTACATTGCAAGGATTTTAACAAACTTTGTTGCAGATTCCTACCTTTTGTTATTCTGAAGAAATCATTGTTTGTTCCTCTGTGAGTCTAATGGGAGTGGTTTCATAATTATCTATCAGCTGTGGTAGCTGCAGAGCTTTAATGAGGAAAGCTGCTGGGTCTGCATCCCTTTAGATGTGTTCCAATTGGAAGTATCTCTCCAAAAATGACATTTTTGTTGCAGGGGATGCCAGAAATCTGACTTGTATCTTATGCAGACTTCTGGGAAAATCGGTGAGCCAATCACACAAGCGGGAAATAATTTTTCTGGGGTGTGTTCAGTATACATTCTGGGTACAGAACAGCTCCAGGTAGCCATATAGCATTGCACTTTCAGAAAATGACAACAGCTTCAGATTGAAAAGGAAAGGTCATTTTTAATAACATTAAATTAAAATATGATTTGTGTCGCAAATGTATACGCTATATTGTTTTTCCTTTATTTGCTGATTTTTTTTTCAGCACGAAAGTGGAATTACCCACACTCAAAGCCCTAGACAGTTTATCAATATTGTATTTAGTTGAGTATAAATCAAGGAAAAAACACTGTTGCATGCAGAACACAGATGTTAGCAATATTAGTATTGCTTTACACAGGCACAGCATCTCTCGGCATAACAGGCTCAATAAAGCTGGCCATGCATGTTCATTTTCTGGTACAATTTTCCCTTAGATTTACCAAAAACTATATAATATGAGGTCAAAAACAACTTTTAATTATATCCAAATAATCAGGCCCTTGCTCTACAAAGTTTAACTACTTCTGGACCGCCCACCGCAATTTTACATCGCTATTTTGACGTTAAATTCTGGGGCTATGGCAGCAGATAGCTGACATAACCCCAGTATTTTTTTACTGGGCGTGTGGTCCTCTTTCACAAAAAAGTGGTCCCAGTGGCGGATCACTTTTATGGGCGGCGGGAGAGATGCCCCCCTCCTCCTGCTGCTTCCTGGTCATTCATTCCCGGAGCCGTCGGTAGCGGGGAAAACAATTCGGTCCTTTCCCCTCCTAGGCAGGAAGTCGAGTGAGGGCAAGCTGGCTCCCACTCGACTCTATGCCCTTGGAGGACCAGAGCGACGTCATACGTAGCTTCATCCCAATGGCCTTAAAGGGCCAATTTTTTTCATGATAAAAAAAGTACTTTTTTTTTTTTTTGCTTTTTAGTGTAGATGTGAGATCTGAGGTCTTTGTGACGCCAGATCTCACATTAAAGAGGACCTGTCCTGTCTTTTCTATTACAAGGGATGGTTACATTCCCTGTAATAGGAATAAAAGTGATCTTTTTTTTTTTTTTACAAAGGGACAGTGTTTTTTAGCCAATGAGGAAAACAGCGCCTTTGCAAACAACATCATCGTTTGGCAAAGGTTCATAGACGATATTTTCATTATATGGACCGGACCGGAGACCATGATCCAAGAATGCCTTCAGGCTATGAATAATAACACCTATAACATGTTCTTTACTCTCAACTATGACAAAGAAAAAATCCCCTTCCTGGACACATGGATTATGAAGGATAAGGATGGACTCCTAAAAACAACCCTGTATCGGAAAGAAACAGCCGGCAATTCAATACTGCATTCATCAAGCTTCCATCCCACTGTACTTAAGAAGGCTATCCCATATAGTCAATTCCTTAGGTTAAAAAGGATTTGTACAACAGAACAAGATTTCCAGAAAGAGGCCAATTCTCTTACGGCCAGACTTCTAAAAAGAGGCTATACCAAGACAACCCTGAGAAAGGCGTTCAATAGGGTAAAAAGACAGGAAAGACATGTTATTCTGTTTAAAAACAAAAATAAACAGAAGTCCAATGAACAAGACAACCAGACAAGGATTATAACGAGATTCACGAATGACCACCCCAAAATAAAGACCATTATTGCAAGACACTGGCTGATCCTAAAAGAGGACCCCGCAATCAAACCATTTATACCTGAATACCCGCAAATAACTTTTAGAAAAGCAGGATCCATGAAACAAGCACTCACCCACAGTGAGTATAAAGAAACGAGAAAGGATCCTTGCAAGCAAATGGGTACATTCCCTTGTGGCAGCTGCGGGCAATGTAATGTCATACAGAGATGTGTTAATACCACACTCCCCAATGGGGAACCCTTTAAACCCCGACACTTCGTTAACTGTCGGACAAGAGGGGTGGTCTATCTTATGAGATGTCAATGTGAATCCTACTATGTAGGAAAGACTAAACAGGAATTCGGAAAACGTGTCAACCAACATATTAATAGTATGCAACTATGCAACTTTTATGTGCCCCTTGGTAGGCACGTAGCACATTTGCACAAAAATAGAATGCCAAAAGTGACTTTCATGGCACTGGAAAGGATCCATATACCACATAGAGGGGGAGACTGGAACAAGAGATTGTTACAAATGGAAATGAGGTGGATCAGACGCCTTCGGGCGACAAAACCACCCGGACTAAATGAAAATGAGAGCTTCCGCCCGTTTCTGGAGGGGTTTTCATCAGGCAAGACTGATTGACCCATTCATCCATCCATCTGCCATACAAACAGTTCCCCCCACCCATTATGTATCCACCACCCGTTCTCTTCCAATATCCCTCCCTGTTGTCCCTATTTACATAGGGGAAATATTAATCCCCTGATTTACTTGCAGTTCTTTTAGTACCAACCCTTTAAAATAGTGTCCAGGACCCGATTCCTTAAAAACATGATCCGGTGCGACCCTGGTATCGCCCCGCGATCAAGACCGTCCCATCCCCCCCCTCCCCCAATACCCGATGTGGGGTATTGTATAACTGCTGTTAAACATTACTTATTGCTGATTGTTGTATTTCATGATTTTCATTATTGCATCTCCAATATATGAATGTTTATTGATGTTGGTTTAAACCCACATTGCAATATTCAACATCTGTGTCATTATGTGCACACACGGATATCAGCTCGCCTTCTGCAGACAGCACTTCTCTCTTTATCCCCGCAGTCACACCCAGCACGGTAAGCCCCTTCGTGCATCACGTAGGGGCTGCACGGGACGAACCAATCCCCTTCGGGGAGAGGACGGCCCCTCCCACTGTGCTGGCGGCCGAAGGAGCGTCCTTAACAACGAGCCTGCATCTGCGCGCGCATCCATCCGGCGCAGGCGCAGGGACGAGTGCCACGTCAACGCTCTCTGAGTCCGATTACGTGCAGCGCACATTGCGCATGCGCGAAGGACTACAAAAGGCCGGGGAATACGAGTCAGCCTTCACTCCTCACTACCAGAGGAGAGAGGACAGACCGGACCTGCGCCTATTCTACGGATTAACCCTCTAAAACGTAAGTGCTCCAATGGAACGTGAATGAGTCAATCAGGACTCAATTTTCTTTGGCACAATTACCCAATATACTGTCACTAAGCACTTTAATAAAGATGTAAACCACACATTTTTTGGGGGATTTTGGCACTCTTGGTAATAAAATACATAGCCATGGCACACTGGTAAAACAGGCTTATCATTATATATATACTACAGACCAAGGACCTGGTGGCAAGAAAGGGAAGAAAAATCTCCCCTCCCTTCCCCCCTCTTCTTCCCAGAACCGAGGAGGACCTCTATCCTAGCAGCTTACTCAAACTGTAAGTTCAAGACATTTTTCTTCACCCTGATAACACCCACCCACTCATTGAATTAATACTATTGCCATCCCCCCCCCCCCTAGGCTATATGCAGGATATGATTCCCGCTGTGACTGTAAACGAGGATGAGAGTTCTGCGCAGGATAACGGCTATACCCGTGTATGTACCTTCTAAACTTTTCAAAGTATTTGATGACGTAATAGGATATTCTCATAGGATTTGAATAATCCTGTACATTGTTCTCATAGATTTATTTTGACTGAGTGACTGAACGCTTTGATAAAGGCCCGTGAGAGAGCCGAAACGCGTCAGCGACTGGGGATTTTCCTGGGAACAACTTTCCGTTTAACATCATACTGGAAAACGGGGAAATCCTTGTAAAAAGTCACCCAATGCACCATTGTCACTGATTCCTTTGAATCACTCTTACCTTTCTCACACTTGGGGTCCCTCTCCCCAAGCACATTGTTCACCCCTATATTTGATACAATTTGTAATATTTCATTTTTGTAATAAATCGTGTATTTATTTTTACCTACACCGCATCCGATTCATTGGTTGAAACAACCATCCACCTGCCCACAAAGTCCCACATCTCTTGGTTTGAGGCACCAGCAACCCCCTATAGAATTTTTCAAGGGACGGTGGCAAAACCTACTCATCTATATGTGTACAAAGAAAAAAAACCCCCTTTGCTACAAAGGGACAGTGTAAAAATAAAAAATAGATGGCAAAATAAATTTAAAAAAAAAGAAAAAAATTTAAAGCGCCCCATCCCTCCGAACTCACGCGCAGAAGCGAGAGTATATGCAAGTCACACCCACATATGTAAATGGTATTCAAACCATGCATGTGAGGTATCGCTGCGATCGTTAGAGAGAAAGCAATGATTCTAGCCCTAGACCGCCTCTGTAACTCTAAACTGGTAAGCTGTAGAAATGTTTAAATCATCGGTCATGGAAATTTTTAAGTACCAATGTTTGTCACTATTCCACGAGCGTACGCAATATTGAAGCATGACACCTTGGGTATCTATTTACTCAGCATAACATTATCTTTCACATTATAGAAATAAATGGGCTAACTTTACTGTTTAGTTTTTTTTAAATGCAGTAACATGTATTTTTTCCCCAAAAAATTGCGTTTGATAGACCGCTGCGCAAAAAATATTGCAACAACTGCCATTTTATGCTCCAGAGCCTTTGCTAAAAAGAATATATATATATATATATATATATATATATATATATATATATATTTAATGTTTGGAGGTTCTAAGTAATCTTCTAGCAAAAAATATTGATTTTAGCTTGCAAACAACAAGTGTCAGAAATAGGCCTGGTCCTTAAATCTGAAGGAAAATTGTATAAGAAAAATAAAATACTGTAGCTGGTGACTTTAAAATATTAGAACGTACCTGTCCATGGAGCCCACGATGTCGTCACCCAAAGCCGATTTTCGTATTCGACATTCAGGGTAAGGAAACCCAGCAGTGAAGCCTTTCAGCTTCACAGCTGGTTCCCTACTGCGCATGCGCGAAGAGTGCTGCGCTTTAAAATTGGGCCAGCGGCAGAGGAAGAAGGAGGGGGTCCGAACTTCTGAGAGATGGCACGGAAGCGGAGAAGGGTACCTGTCAAAAACAGGTACCCATTCCCCCCTCCCCCTATAAGGTGCCAAATGTGGCACCAGAGGGGGGGAGGAAGCAGATGAGCGGAAGTTCTGCTTTTGGGTGGAACCCTGCTTTACATACACTGACCATTCTGACTGCTGCTTCCCCCTATGGCACCTACTGATGCTGCAGGGGAACACGATTCCCTTTAGGATTTAGCTCCATCCCTAAGGTTTCCAAGCTCCACCTTCTGGGTGGAGTAGGAACTACACCTACCAACACGCACATACCGCATCAGTGTGAACCTAGGCTAAGGAATATTCTGCTTATACAGTATACACTATATTGTCAAACGAATTGGGACGTCTGCCTTTACAAGCACATGAACTTTAATGGCATCCCAGTCTTAGCCTGTAGGGTTTAATAATGAGTTGGCTCACCCTTTGCAGTTAAAACAGCTTCAACTCTTATGGGAAGGCTGTCCAAAAGGTTTAGTAGTGTGTCTATGGGAATGTTTGACCATTCTTCCAGAAGCGCATTTGTGAGGTCAGGCACTGATGTTGAACGAGAAGGCCAGGCTCGCAGTCTCTGCTCTAATTAATCTTAAAGGTGTTTTATCAGGTTGAGGTGAGGACTCTGTGCAGGCCAGTCAAATTCCTCCATCCCAAACTCGCTCATCCATGTCTTTATTGACCTTGCTTTGTGCACTGGTCCAAATCATTTGGTGGAGGGGAGATTATGGTGTGGGGTTGTTTTTCAGGGGTTGGTCTTGGCCCCTTAGTTCCAGTAAAGGGAACTCTTAAGGCTTCCGCATACCAATTTTAGACAATGTCATGCTCCCAACTTGGTGGGAACAATTTGGGGATGGCCCCTTCCTGTTCCAACATGACTGCACACCAGTGCAAAAAGCAAGGTCCATAAAGACATGGATGAGCGAGTTTGGGGTGGAGGAACCTGACTGTCCTGCACCGAGTCCTGACCTCAACCCAACAGAACACCTTTAGGATTAATTAGAGTGGAGACTGCGAGCCAGGCCTTCTCTCCGATATCAGTGCCTGACCTCACAAATGCGCTTCTGGATGAATGGTCAAACATTCCCATAGACACACTCCTAAACCTTGTGGACAGCCTTCCCGGAAGAGTTGAAGCTGTTATAGCTGCAAAAGATGGGCCATCCTTAATATTGAACCCTACGGACTAAGACTGGGATGCCATTAAAGTTCATGTGGGTGTAAATGCAGGCGTCCTAATACTTTTGACAATATAGTGTATGTATATATATATCATACATTACTGTTTCAAATCTCAGTGAACGTTCTGTTTTTAGTTTTTATCCTGTGGAAAAAGAACAATGAAAATAGCGAAAGGATTGAATATTATCTCTTTTTATTTCATGTTTGATGTGTTTATTTTGATAGTCTCCTGCAGTTTCTATGCAATGCACAATGATGATTCAGGCAGAATTTTACAGCCAAAGCTGAATTCCAAGTCCAACAAGAAACCACAAAAAGATCTGGCCAAGGAAAACAGCGAGGAGCAGCAAATTCTAGATGACTATAACACACAGTGCTTTCTTTCTTATTCCCTCTGCCCCGCTCATCCCTTTTCTCTATACAGCAATGTTTACTTTTAATGTCTGTATTATATGATAGTTCCTTCAGTTTTTCTAACTAGTTTGGCTATCTACACAATGGATAGATGAGACATTCACACATCCATACCATGGGCCCTGACTTTATTAAATCTTTTATTAGACACATCTGTCTGGTTTTATTATAAGTCTGTTTTTCTTTTCAAGCCCAGGCTGATTGAAATGTACACTATATTACCAAAAGTATTGGGACGCCTGCCTTTACACGCACATGAACTTTAATGGCATCCCAGTCTCAGTCCGTAGGGTTCAACATTGGGTTGGCCCACCCTTTGCAGCTATAACAGCTTCAACTCTTCTGGGAAGGCTGTCCACAAGGTTTAGGAGTGTGTCTATGGGAATGTTTGACCATTCTTTCAAAAGCGCATTTGTGAGGTTAGGCATTGATGTTGAAGAGAAGTCAATGATTACATGGAGCTCTCTGATGGTGGGTGGCATACCATGAGGTGCTGTGGTGGTGGAGGACTCTCAGTGGGGCTCCACTTCCTACTTCCTGTCAGCCTTACTTCCTAAGTGATGTCCTTCTTTTTCCTCCTTTCTGCAACGGTATCCAGGACAAGAAGATGGATGATCCCATTCACCTACCGTACCGGCCTTTACTTACCTAAGAGTAAGTCACTATGTGTTTTTTGTATTAATAAACCTTATGCTTCACTAAGCTGGCGCTGCTTTCTTTTTGTTTATGTTGAAGAGAAGGCCTGGCTCGCAGTGTACGCTTTAATTAATCCCAAAGGTGTTCTATCGGGTTGAGGTCAGGACTCTGTGCAGGCCAGTCAAGTTCCTCCACCCCAAACTCGCTCATCCATGTCTTTATGGAATTTGCTTTGTGCACTGGTGCGCAGTCATGGAAGGGGCCATCCCCAAACTGTTCCCACAAACTTGGGGGCATGAAATTGTCCAAAATGTCTTGATGTGCTGGCACCTAAACCTCCCTGGCGGTATGATTCTTTCAGATTTTAGGTGCTGAAAGAGGTACGATTATTTTGCATGTAATTCTTAAGGATGAGCAGCCCAAACCAACTATATACATATGAATTTTTACTGTACGTTCTTCTTTATAACATCTTTCTCTCTCTCTCTGTCCCCTTTGGTCACGGTTCCCACTTTCTGCCCCTTGAAACCTCTGATGCGCAGCAGCTTGTTGCTCCTGGTACCGATTTGTTTCCGTAACAATTTTTTCAATAACCTCATTGGTCAAAAAGAGTTGGAGGTATGCCAAGGGGTTGCCAACATCCACTTTGATACCAGGTGCTCCAGTAAAGGGGAATCTTTGGGGCTCTATGTGCTCCGTACCGCAGTCAATCGAGCACCTCGCTGGGCACAGTCGCAGGATCATTGCTGAAATCGCTTTCTGTGTCCAATGACGAAATTCCCCACAAATCGCTATCACTCAATTCTGCAAGCGATTCTGTATCGCTGTCGCTGTTTTCCAGCAGGTCATATACCACTTTGAGGTGGCGGCATGCTTTTTTGCAGTTTCCAGACACAAAGTACAGTAAAACTGCAGGCAAGGGCATTGGAGAAAGCACTGGGGGGCTAACTAAGGTCAATTTATTTTATTTAGTAATGTACTGTAATCCAATAGGATTACAATGTATCAGTGTGTTTGTGTTTTTTACTTTTTGAGTTTGCCACCAGTTCCACCCCCCCTGCGATGCAGCGCTCGCAGGGAACGGAAGCCGGGGCACACAGCATCAGGTGGAAGATCCAGCCGCCGTACACTGCCGGAATACATTGCGGGATCCCAGGGACAAGGTAAGTAACCTCTTCCAGGATCCAGCGATCCTCCCTGGCGCTAATGGTACTGAAATTCCACCCCGAGCCACACTCGAGAATACTGCCAGGGAGGTTAAGAGTTCCCTTCACTGGAACCAAAGGGCCAAGCCCAACCCCCTGAAAAACAACCCTACACCATCATCCTCCCTCTACCAAATGATTTGGACCAGTGCATGAAGCAAAGTCCATAAAGACATGGGTGAGCAAGTTTGGGATGGAGGAACTTGAGTCCTGACCTCAACCTGACAGAACACCTTTGGGATGAATTGGAGCGCAGACTGCAAGCCGGGCCTTCTCGTCCACATCAGTGCCTGACCTCACAAATGCACTTCTGTAAGAACGGTCAAACATCCCTATAGACACACTCCTTCCAAGAAGAGTTGAAGCTGTTATAGCTGCAAAGGGTGGGCCAACCCAGTATTGAACCCTACAGACTAAGACTGGGATGCCATTAAAGTTCATGTGCGTGTAAAGGCAGGTGTCCCAATACTTTGGGTAATATAGTGTATATATGAAAATTACAGACATTTTTGTTTACACGATTTTGCAATTAAATGCTCAGGGAATGATTGACTAAATGGTGCTATCACTTTACACTTGGGTTAAAGGGTCCATCAAAAAGTGATATTTCAGCAACAGGATGGGACCTGATGAATTGAGTTATATGCTGTCTTCCTATGGCTCTTGGGGACCTTAGAACTGAACTCTGGCTATAGTTACACATTTACCCTAAAGGGGCTTTAGACATTGAAGGGCAGTCAATGATGCAGGCATATTCCGACTACCTTATTATCACATAACAAGTACACTTAGTTTACAGTTGGGGCAGGGAATGCTGATATGTTTTTGGCACCTTCTTGACCCTAGCTGATATTGCTTGGGGAAATGTCAGTCAACCAGGACTGATTTTACCGGTGATTAATATTCTTTCCCCTGAAGTAGCCATTGCACACAGCGCTCCCTCTCCCTCCTCCATAGGCACAAGCATAGAAGTCAGGCCAATGCAAATTTTCCATGTCTTTAGAAAGGCTGTTTGCCAGCCAGGAGGTGCTTGTATGGGTAACCAATGTCTAATGTCTGTATACAGCTATGATGCATACTTACAGCAAATATGAGGGCATCTAATACCTGCCCGTCCCTTCTGCATTGAACTGTTCTGTAAATGTACTGTCTCCCCTCTAAATTCTAAAGCATTGTGCAAACTGTTGGCGCTATATAAATCCTTTATTATAATAATATTAATAGTAATAATAATAATAATAATAATATGCAGTTCATCTCTGTAGTACATACACATTTGCCTATGTTTTATCCCTTTAAAAATCCTGCAAATACCTGTTGATCTGCTAGAAATACACTCAGCTCTTAATATTCTATTGTGTGCTGACAACACAAGTGGTGTCAGCCCTGTTCTTTGTCTTTTGCTGAGCTATCCAACTTTTTTAAAGAGACATGACAAAATGCTTTTAAAGAGGAAGTAAACCCTCCTCTGACACTTTTACCTATAGGTAAGCCTATATTAAGGCTTACCTATAGGTACTGTAAATATCTCCTAAACATGTACCGTTTAGGAGATATTTACCTTACATGCAGCCAGTGACGTCACTGGCGCATGCGTTCTGAAGGAACGGCCGCTGGTGCCGTTTCTTCAGAGCCCCGTGCCGTGACCGTCGGCTCCCACGTGCATGCGCAGGAGTGACTTCACCGCGGCTCCGGCCAATCAGATGGCCGGATGCCGCGATCCCGGAAGACGGGCGACTGGACATGTCGCCCGTCATACAGGTGAGTGAGCGGCACGGCGGGGGCTCGTTCTTAGGTAAGTATTTCATAATGAGCTAGTATGCGATGCATACTAGCTCATTATGTGTTTCTCTTTCAGGTTACAGAAAAAAAAAAAACGTTCATGGGTTTACAACCTCTTTAACCACTTTAGCCCCGGAGGATTTGGCTGCTCAATGACCAGGCCCTATTTTGCGATTCGGTACTGCGTGATTTTAAGGGACAATTGCGTGGTCGTGCGAGGCTGTACCCAAACGAAATTGACGTCCTTTTTTTCCCACAAACAGAGCTTTCTTTTGGTGGTATTTGATCACCTGTGCAATTTTTATTTCTTGTGCTATAAACAAAAAAAGAGTGACAATTTTGAAAAAATAATAATATTTTTCACATTTTTTATATGAAATTCTAAAAAAAAATGTAAAAATCAAAATGTTTTAACATTTTAGGCCTATTTATTTCCTGCTACATATTTTTGGTTAAAAAAAATCGCAATAAGCGTATTTTGATTGGTTTGCGCAAAAGTTATTGCGTTTACTAACTACGGGAAAGATTTATGTCATTTTTATTGTTTTTTACTAGTAATGGCGGCGATCTGCAATTTTTTTTTTGCGGGACTGCGACATTGCGGCAGACAGATCAGACCCCTAACTGACATTTTTTACACTTTTGGACATTGGACATTTGGACATTACTACACTAATCAGTGCTAAAAATATGCACTGTTACTGAAAAAAAATGACACTGGCAGGGAAGGGGTTAACTGTACTGGTGATCAGGGGTTAAATGTGTCCCTAGGGGCGTGATTCTAACTGTCAGGGGGCGTGGCTTGTGAAGTAATCACAGAGACATGCAATCTTATATAGCAGGATCACATAGCCTCTGTGATCACTTCAGGGAGAATGACAGAAGGCTGTGTTTACATCAGCCGTCTGTCCTCTCTCTGCTGCGGGAGATTGCGAGTGGCCGGCGGCCATCTGAGCCGCCGGTCACACGCACTGGCTCCTCAGCTAACGAGCGGGGGCGGGAGCACGCCCCCTAGAGTCTCCTGAGCGAGCAACGTAGTACTACATCGCTTTTCCCAGGAGCGGCTGCCTGCCGCAGTAAAATTGCGGCGGGCGGAGCTCAAGTGGTTAATGGTATAATAAAAGGTGTACGTATATTAAGTAATAAACCCTCCGTTTTTAAGCACTTCCAATGTAACTGAGTATGTAGCTTCTTTGTCTTTTAATCCTTGCCTATGTTCCTGTTTAACCACTTGCTGCCCAGGGTAATTTTGACATTTTTTACTTATGTATATGTATATGTAAAAATCAACTTTTTTTTTCCTTGAAAATTACTTAAAAATCCCAAACATTATATATTTTCTAAAAGCAGAGGCCTTGGAGAATAAAATGGTGATAGTTGCATTTTCTTTTTCATCTCACACAATATTTGTGCAGCCATATATAAGTTTTCAGGAAAAAAAAAAACATTTAATTGTTTTTTAATGCACATACAAACTCAATATAATACCCCATTTTTGTTAAACTATAAAAGATTGTGCAAAGTAATTAGATTCCAAACATGTTAAGATGAAAAATTGTACACACCCATGAAATTACAACAAACTACTGTACCTAAAAATCTCCATAGGCACACATTGAAAGCCTTTACAGGTTACCAGTTTAGAGGTAGATTGTAGATCTGAGTCCTTAGTTGTATAGTATGTATCAAGCTTATGTCTTTGCCTGGGGTCTAGAAATATTTTTTAATGGTTGCAAGGGTTTAAATGATGCTGGGGTGGAGGGGAACCTGGACAATTAGGTTAAAGCTGGCTACACACTATACAACTTTTGTTGTTAGATTTCCTTTAGATTTACCTTCTGTAGTGCAAGGGGACTGCCTGGTTGCATACAAATTGAAAATGTTTAGATTTGACCTCATATTATATGGTTTGGTAAATCTAAAGGACAAAATCTAAAGACAATTGTATAGTGTGTAACAGAACTGAAGCCATTAGTTTTTCAATACCAGTCATGGCTGGGAGCAGGTTGGGGGAGGATTGGGCCATCTCCAAGCTCACCTGTTTCCCATCCATCCATTAGCATTCATGTACTCCCATGTTTGAGACACTCAGGAGACACTCGGTTTGAGTAGTGTTAGGACTGCAGGATACACAGGGTGCCTTGGAGTGGCCTGCAGCTTATACATGCGTTTGCAAATGTGTGTTAACTAAACCCCTGTTTTTAACCTATTATGTTAGACAGGTTTATTTGGTTTGTCAGCAGACTGGTGGGTAAGTATAGAAAACGAAGGGCCGGTTGGTTTCCACACACACACCTTCTTTAATCCCCTTTTTCTCTTCAGTTCTGTTATATACAGGGATGGAGACGCTGAGCAGTGCTCGCCGGTGTCTCATCTAAAGTCCCAAAACTGCCCAAATTTTCCATTGTATAGTGTGTATGGCCCATGAGGAATCCTGGGATGAAAATCTACAAAAACAGCAAATAATCTGCTTCCGTTGTTGGGTTTGCAACCTTGGTGATAGTCTGTCTTGGAGATGAAGGAGACCATCCTAAAAACCTATTTAACCACTTTACCCCCAGCCACTGTGCTGCTACTGCGGCACAGTGGCTCGTTCCCGTCCAGCGACGTAGACCTACGTCGCTGGACTCCTCCCCCTGTAGGCGGCGCTCGCACGCCGCCGGAGGCGCGCTCCCGCTGTTTTCAGTCACAGCGGGAGTCAGGCCAGGGGAGGAGCAGCGGCGATCGCCGCCGCTCTTCCCCAATCGCCGGGGAATCGAGTGAGGAGATCCGCCCGCCTGTGTAAACAGAGCGGGCGGATCTCCTAAGTGACAGGGACTGACAGATCGGAGTGTTCAGCATAGCTGAACATCCGATCTGTCCTTCTGTCACTCAGTCACCTCCCCCCCCCCACACGTCAGTAAGCACCAGGCATACATTAACCCCTCCCTCTCCAATAAAATTAACCCCTTCACTGCCAGTGTCATTTTTACAGTAACAGTGCATATATATAGCACTGATTACTGTAGTAATGTCCCTGGTACCCCCAAAAGTGTCAAAAATGTCAGTCAAGGGTCCGATCTGTCCGCCGCAATGTCGCAGTCCCGCAAAAAAAATTGCAGATCGCCGCCATTACGCGTTAAAAAAAAAAACACCAAAAATGACAGAAATCTTTCCCGTAGTTAGTAAACGCAATAACTTTTGCGCAAACCAATCAAAATACGCTTATCGTGATTTTTTTTACCAAACATAGGTAGCAGAAAAAAAAATTGCCCAAAAATTTTTAAAAAATTTGATTTTAAAATTTTTTGGGGGGGGAATTTCATATAAAATATGTTAAAAATATTGTTATTTTTTCAAAATAAACGCATTTTTTTGTTTATAGCGCAAAAAGTAAAAAGCGCACAGGTGATCAAATACCACCAAAAGAAAGCTCTGTTTGTGGGAAAAAAAGGACGTAAATTTCGTTTGGGTACGGTGTCGCACGACCGCGCAATTGTCAGTTAAAGTCGCACAGCGCCGAATCGCAAAAAGTGGCCTGGACGTAAGACAGCAAAATCCTCCGGTGGTAAAGTGGTTAAGCTTTCCTCTTCCTCCTGGAGGAGATGGGTTAACAAGTTGGCTCCATCTGCTGCCACAGACATTGGGGTAGTGATCGTCGCCTTTCCATGGGAAGCTTCAGTTATGTAAAGAGCTCAGGAAGAGTATGAACATCATTAATGATTACTGGAGACCTATAATGATAAATCTAAAAAGATAACAATAAAACCTCTTCAGATGACAAAATATATAACATTAGGTCATTTTAAAAGAAGGAATTTTGAGACACAGGCTTATCCTGGAGATAACTTAAGCAAATAGGTACACAGTGTTGAAACAATTGAAAGATAGGAAGTCACCAAGGTCTTGATTATAAACCTAACTACTTTGAGTTGCTAAGCCCTCAGATTCCCATAACCCAAACACATTAGCACATAATGATGCACCTGTAATTTATGGCTGATTGTGCACACTTGGCACTTTGTACAACTTGCACAATGCTGCAGAATTGGAAAAATTTTCCCGAGTGTCATGCCACAATGGCATTACATTATAAACCAGGTTTTAGGCCTCTTACACACGATACTCCTGTTTGAGCATCTCCTTTTTCAGCCGTAAATTTGTCTTATTGAAATGCGTGCATTTTCGCACGCATGCGTTCGCGCAAATTTGCGTCTTTTCATGCAAATGTATTCTCGCGTTTTTTAAAAATATGCAAATTTTTCAGATCAACAGTATTTTCGTGTGCGTTCATTTGTGCGCAATGCGCGTATTTGTGTGCATTTGCATGTGTTAAGCGTAAATTACTGTCCAAAAGTGCAGATTTTTCTATTTTGTTTTTACTGAAGAATACACGGCGCTCATTTACGCGCCTATGTGCATAGGCACATTACAATGAATGGGCTGTATTTTAGCTCAGAAAAGAAAAAGCTGTACTGAGAATTTTTACGCTGCAGTGTGCAATAGGCCTTATTGTGTATCCTATACAGTTGCCATTTATTTTAATAAAATGCTGTTTTTTTTCTTCATTTTCTTCATCTTAGTACTGCTGATTTCCTCTAGCCTCTTTATTCTACTTGCTGTCTGCATGCACTCAAGTGTCAGTTGCACTTAATTGCTCTAAACTAGAGATCTTCAAACTACGGCCCTCCAGCTGTCGCAGAACTCCAAGTCCCATGAGGCATTGTAAAACTCTGACATTCACAGAAATGGCTAGGCATGATGGGAATTGTAGTTCTTCTGAAAAACTGGAGGGCCATAGTTTGAAGACCACTGCTCTAGACCAGCATTGTGACAGCAGTGGGCCAGCAGTGGGCCATACATTCATCACTTTGGAGGGGATCTTATGCTAGGTGAAATACACATGAAAACTCGTTGCACCTTATTTGCTTATGGATTAATTCTAGGATTAGACCCCTTTCACAGGATCAGAAAGTTTTTCTGGCAGATCCAATTGTACCCTCCATTGTCCTTTAGGGAGCAGTGGGTATAAACGGACATGTGTCCATTTACACCTGCTGACATCGAATCCCATCCAATACGCTCAGGTTCTGAGGCTAATATAATGCACATAAGACACTAAGTGAGTTTAATTACCACCTTAGTAATCAGCCACAGAACCTGTGTAATTAATGTGTGTCCTGGTTCAAAGGGATGAGGTGAAGGGTTGCCACCTCATTCCTTTAATCCAGGACACATATTCATTACACAGGTTCTGAGGCTGATATAATGCACATAAGGCACCAAGTGAGTTTAATTACCACCTTAATCAGCCACAGAACCTGTGTAATTAATGCGTGTCCTGGATTAAAGGGATGAGGTGGCAACCCTAAGATCAAGTGTCAGTCGGGGGCTAAACGGACAGGCAGTCCGTTTACATCCGACCAACCATAGAGCACAGTGGGCTGTGACTGCGTCCGCTCTGCATAAGCAAAGTGAACACGGACAAGCCATTCGCCTGCTAAACAGGAATCAGTGGACAGATTCCTCATTTAACATGTGGTCTCCTGGAGGAGTCTGCCCCATGTGGAAGAGGCCTTAAGTTTAAAAAATGTGTATACGCTCATTGTTTTAGCTTGTATTTACCAACAGCATTGCAATTCACTTAAAGGTTATTAAATGGCAGGTAGTAATATAATTTAAAGCTTAATTTAAATGGTTCTAAAGCCTCTCTGCATTAAGGTTAATACCTTCAGTATGCAGCTCCTCCTCCCCCCAGCCCCCCTCGCACAATTACCTGAGCCTGATCCCAATCCAGCAATGTGCAAGAGAGGAGAGGCTCTCATCGCTCTCCCTTCTCATTGGCTCCAGCTGCTGTTAATCACAGCTAGTGAGGAGGGAGCCAGGGACACAGAGCTGGGTCAGGAACGAACATGCACGAGTGCCCCTATAGCAAGCCGCTTGCTATGAGGGCCTTGGCGGGGTTGAGGAGCCAGGAGCGCAGGTGGGGGACTCGAAAAGAGGAAGATTGAGGCTGTACTGTGAAAAACTACTATGCAGAGCAGGTGATCTGATTCCTGTGTCTTACTAGCTTTCACATCCCAAATCTACATACCAGGAAGTCATGCAGTTTTCTATAAACATATCAGGAGCTAAGGTAAGGCCTTGTCCTAGAAATCAAAGAAAGCTTTTATTTTTCTGCAACAGAGGTACATTAGTGGTATATTGGGACATAGGTGAGCTGGAATAAAAAAAAAAAAAGGTGACCTTAACTTTGAATTAAATAAGGCAAAATAATGTAGTCATAGGGCACACACCCCTGCCACACTCCCTTAAGGAGAATTACAAAAAAAAAAATGATTGGTAAAACCAACAAGTGCTTATTTTAACCACTACAACTCCTTTATACTGGCTTTGGAAATTAAAAAATGCAGCACTGGAAACACTTTTTGAAAGATAAATCATGCACTTTATATACAACTATATAGATCAGACCAAAATGAGGAGGAAAGAGGGGCAGAGGGACCTTTGTTCCAAAACAGGGACAGTCTCTCGAAATCAGAGACAGTCCCTCAAAATCAGGGACAGTTGGGAGCTATGTGTGTAGTTCATAAGATTTATAATGTGTTGTCATTTTATCCCACACGGCCAAAGTATGTGAAAGTGTTTACTTAGTAAACACTTATTATTGGTCATACCCAGACACTAAACCATGTCTCAATCACTTCACAGCACTTCAAAAGTCTGTACCAAGGACAGTACTAAATAAAAAGAGGTTTGGGACTTTGAATGAAGTTCATGGATAGCCCAAGTACTTCCATCCCTGTTTCAATGGTAAAGAAAAAAAGGGCGGGACTTTATATGAGGAAAACAACCAAAAATGGGTATAATGAAACCTGGAAACATAGGTTCATTATAACAAAAGGAATGATGTCAAACCATTTGTTTAATCAAGAGTATCCACAAAATATTCATGTTAATAAATACATCAAACAAACAATGTATAAACATCACTGGTTATATGCAGGTCCTGATGATAATAAATATATGAATACAGTAGACATCAATTGTATTGCAGTCCAGTATATGAGTATATATGTATAAAATATGCATCCTAATAAGCCCGACGTGTTTCGTGGGATACATACCACTTCTTCAAGGGCAGGAGCAATAAATTGTATCTATAAATATAATAATAAAAAGGTTAGCAATATTGATATATAATTGAAAATCTGTTGGAGAACATAATAAAGAGGGAGAAAGAGAAGGGGAAATCCCCTCATTTAAATAAAATTACCTTGCAAGGCCAGCTCAGGATGTTGTGAAGTAATGCTTGGAACTGAAGGCTGTATGAAAACGTCCATAACGGAAACTGAGGGAGTACAAATGGTGCACAAGCATGCAGGGCCGGTGCTAGATTATTTTGCACCCTAGGCAAGACCAGATACTTGCACCCCCCCTAAAAAAAACTGTACACATTGCCCCCTTTCTGTACATAATGACCCCCCCCCCTTTTAACCCTACACTCCCCTTCCTGTATACACTGCCCCCTTTAATCCTACACCCCCTTGCTGCACACACTGCCCCCCTTTAAACCTACACCTCCCTTCATATACACACTGCCCCCTTTAACCCTACACCTCCCTTCACACCCTATACACACTACCTTCCTTTAATGCTACACACTCCTTGTACACACTGCCCCTCCCCCATTCCTGCACACACGGCCCTTCTTTAATGCTACACCCCCTTCCTGCACACACTGCCCTCCTTTAACCCACACCCCCCTTCATATACACACTGCCCCCCTTTAACCCTACACCCCCCTTCATATACACACTGCCCCCCTTCAACCCCACACACCCCTTTATTTACACACTACCATCCTTAATGCTACTCACCCCTTGTTGTACACACTGCCCTTCTTTAATGCTACACCCCCTTCCTGCACACACTGCCCCCCCTTTTAACCCTACACCCCCTTCATATACACACTGCCCCCCTTCAACCCTATGCACCCCCTTCATATACAGACTGCCCCCCTTAAACCTACACCCCCCTTCATATACACACTGCCCCCCTTTAACCCTACACCCCCCTTCATATACAAACTGCCCCGCTTTAACCCTACACCCCCCTTCATATACACACTGCCCCCCTTCAACCCTACACACCCCTTCATATATACACTACCTTCCTTTAATGCTACACACCCCTTCTTGTAAACACTGCCCTTCTTTAATGCTACACCCCCTTCCTGCACACACTACCCCTTTTTAACCCTACACCCCCCTTCCTATACACACTGCCCCCCTTTAACCGTACACACCCCTTCATATACAAAGTGACGCCCTCTCTAGAGGTGACATCCACAGGGTATGAGGAGGTAACAGGAGAGCAATGTGGCACTGGCCATGGCTGCGCCCTAGGTGACAGTGCGCCCTAGGTGGCCGCCTAGTTTGCCTAGTGGAAGCACCGGCCCTGCAAGCATGTAGGAGGCCATATAAGTCTCCAAAGTGAAAAGTGAGATGGTGCCAGTAGCAGTACATCAGAGATTCTAAAAGTAAAAGAGTATTCTAGTAGAGTATAAATACAAATGTACATATTACTGCAAAGCTATTGTCTAATAGATGACTGCAGGTATAGTGTCCGAAACCAAGAAAGACTATAGCCACGGTGCACTGGTAGGAATGTGAATGGAACAGAGAAAAGTGAGACATAGTGATAGAAATAAAGATTAGGATTGAATGTAGTGGTGTGCAAGTACTAGTGAAACAAGTACCCATGGATCAAGGTGTCCATAAAAGTATAAGGGATAATGCCAAATACCTAGAAAGCCTCCAAAAAATTGAGGAATTAGGGTACCAACAGTGAAAGAAACTATTTTATACATATATACTCATATACTGGCCTGCAATACAATTGATGTCTACTGTATTCATATATCTATTATGATCAGGACCTGCATATAACCAGTGATGTTTATGTGATGTTATACATTGTTTGTTTGATGTATTTATTAACATGTATATTTTGTGGATATTCTTGATTAAACAAATGGTTTGACATCATTCCTTTTGTAATAATGTACCTATTTTTCCAGGTTTCATTATACCTATTTTTGGTTGTTCTCCTCGTATAAAGTCCAGCCCTTTTTTTCTTTACCAAGGACAGTAAACCATGTCAAGCAGAATCTCAGGTAGATAAACGCTGCTTCATCTTAAAGTAGTCTTAAACTCAACACAAAATATGTCATATATATGAGCTGAAATTGCACTGGGTCATACCAAAAGTAGTGCATGCACTTCTTTTAAAAACGTACTGCAACCAGATCGTATGGTACCCAAGTACCTGGTGAAGGCAAATACTCTGAGTATGGGGTGTCGTTTGAAACCCGAAGCAGATTGCACACCCAATGCTTTTCTAACGCGATGTGGGTTTCCTGTACCGTGTTTTGGTGTGAAAGGGCACTTAGTGTGAATCTTTGCTGTAAACTAACACAATTGACCCAGGTGAATGATGGGCATGGCTCCTACATTTTGCATTTGTTATGCTAGTGAGATAGGCAGATATTTTCTATTTTAGGAAGGCTCCACTGTAAATTTCACTAATTTCACTAATTTCGTTAACCCAATTTACCATAACCTGTCTGGTTAATCTTCCAATTTACCTTAAGAAATGAGAAATATATATTTTTCTTTTTTTTTTATCTTACTATAATAAACAAAACCATAAAGTTTTTTTCTAAGAACACTATTCAAAGAAACATCTCAATGGATCATTTTTCCCTTGTTATCAGCATGGCCTCATGTAAGAATTTGTCTAGTTGCACCCACAATGGTTTGCAGCACATGTTGATCCATTGACCATAATAATATTAATAAACTGTGTCTGACTCTTTTTTTATTTTTTATTTTTTAAAGAGCAGACGACATCATTCCAATTTGCACATTTTATATTCTGTGCCCAGAAGCTAAAGATTTCATCACTCATTTGCCATATTCCCTTCTCTGTAAATCTCTCTCCGGCTCATTATCTCATGCTGTACTAATAAAAGACGAAGGATTACATCTAGAAAATCTCTTTCTGAGATGCTCTTATGGGTGCATTAGTGCTGCGGCCGTCTGACGTTATCTTGTATTGTTCTTCTCCTTCTATTCATGGGAAAATCAGGTATTGTGGGTCAGGCAGACAACATGGCTCCATACTGCAAATCTCTTCCACTAGCCTGGCTTTAAGGCTTCAGCATGTCGGTTGTGTCAGCATTTGGTGTTCAATGCTTTCATAGGTCTGTGCAACAAGCTAAGTAAAATCAGGAACATGGATGGGCAGCTTTCATTTTTGCTGTAATTGCTCTCCTTTTCCTATATGCAATAAGTATTGTTAAAGCTGAAATCCAAGCAAACAGCTTAACGCACAGATGAAATACATATGTGGCAGGTTCCTTACCTATCAAAAGATTTGCATTGCTGTCCAAAATCTGTGATCATTTTTACCATATGAATGTTTAGTGACAACATATTTTATAAAAAAATAAGTACAAGTTACGTTACTTACACTCAATCAGATGTGTCCCTTGTGCTGCCAGTATTTTTTAGTTGAAATCTTCAGTCCTCTGATCCCACCTACCTCTTCAGTGGTAATTTTCTGGTCCTTTGGGGGTTAATTTCAGTTGAGGGACCTGTCATATGCACCTCCTCCATTCATAGAAGCTGTCCTATAATTTCTATGACTGAAACACATTTGATAAATGGAGGAAGCAGACCTGTCATCATGCCTACAGCCACATCACCCTGAACCAGTGGCGACCCATCCATTAGGGGCGCAGGGGCACCGCCCCCCCTATCCATGCGTCCGGCCCCCTAATCTACATGCAGGGCACCGGATGCATGGATTCCAATGGGGGATTTTTTTTTTTTGAAGCACGTGATTAGAGCCAGAGGCTCTAATAGGCTTCCAAAAAGGGTGTCACACAACTGAGCCCACCCAGTTGTGTGACAATAGCGAATGAATATTCGCTATTGCCACACTGATTCTCCTCTCAGCCAATCAGGAAGCGGGTCCAATTGGCCGAAAGGAGAAGGCATCCTATTCGCCAAGGAGGGAGGAGACAGTCGCCGAGAGGGAACATGGGGACTGAGGGGGAAGCCGCTGCCGCTGCTTGTCAGTCCCGCAGAGCAAGGTAAGTCTGCCGATGGAGTGATTGGAGGGGGATCCGTCTGCCGCTGGAGTGATTGGAGTGGAGGGGGTTCCGGGGGGTCCGTCTGCCACTGGAGTGATTGGAGGAGGGTCCGGGTCTGCCACTGGAGTGATTGGGGGGTCCGTCTGCCACCCGCTGCCCCCCCAACTGATGAAGCACCAGCCGCCACTGCCCTGAATGTTCCCAATCTCGTGCATGGATCGCGTTTCTTTCATGGAAGCTATAGGACAGTTTCTGTGAATGGAGGAGAAGGCAGAAAGGGCATGTATAATCTATGCTCTTGATGAATGCCTATGACAGGTCTTTTGGCTTGGGTTAACCCCACAGTTCTGGAAGGTTAACCCAAAGAACAGAAAGGAGAATCAGAGAACTGAAAATCACAACTGAAACCTCAGCCAGCTTCACAAGGGTTACGTCTCATTGACTGTAGGTAACGGCCCTTGTACTTATTTTGTTTTTTAAATGTTTTGACCAAATTAGGCTTCAATGTAATTTCAAAAGTTGTTCTTCTATCATAAAGGTCCTTATTCAGGCTGTAGTGACACTTATTGCAGGCATGTCCCACTACTGCCATTATCAGAAAGCTGGTCCAAAGCAATGCTATGCAGCCGATGTTGCAATGAGAACATGTAGACAGGAAGTGGCTGAAAGATGCTGTTGGAGATTAGCAACATTGAGATGTATAAAAAGTATGAAAAAAGAATGATATCAGTATTTAAAAAAAAAAAAAAAAAAAACATAGTAATCATGATACACATAGTTTGAACAAACTGAAAATCTTCCACTTGGTATTTATATATGCTTTAAGTTTTCACATAATTTTGATTTTGAAGCGATGAGAGGAGTGGGCCATTTATGTTAAAAAAGGGCATGGCAAAAGGGAAAATATTCTAGCCTGCAAAAAAATTCAGGACACCCATGTCTTCTCTAACACTCCATCCATTTCCTGCCCATTGTCAGGAAGATTAAGCAGTAGCTATTTTGTTAGGTTGCATTTCAAGCTATTTCCTTTCATTTAGGTCACTGGCATGGGTAGAAAAAAATAGAAGCCTAGCAAAGATGTGGAATATAATTCTACAATATTACATGCTTCAAATGATATAGTTGGTCAGAAGAGCACTGCAATTTTAGCTATTGTAAACCACATGTATTAGACAAAATTCATTTCCTGGTTTTTCAAACTGTGCCCTCCAACCCTGCCAGATGACCCGTAGACACATTACCGTAACCACGACACAATAATGCACCAATGTGAAGTTCACAAATATTTGAACATCGCTGGCATAAGCCACAATGAAAAAAAGATGACACATGAAAGTTACACATATTTGTAACTGAGCAATAAAGCATCACATCCGAGGCCCACAGAGTCCTAATGAAAGTCTTGTATAAGCATGTTTTCCTGAAATACAATTTATGGGACTCCAGGGGATGTTATTTTCTGTTTCACTCTCTAAATTTGAGTTAGACAAACTGCTGTGAATTAATTCCAGTTGTGGCAGAATTTAATAACATTTAATTATTTTCTAGCTAAAAACACATAATGATGTGCAATATTTGTGCAGTAAGGGAGAAAAAAAATGCATTACAGAATCAGAGTAAGGCCTAGACTCTGCTGCCTCTATTGCTATGCCACTGCGCTGAGATATGTGGAAGGGCCTTACGAGCCTGGACCTAAGGTGGCAGCATTTCATGTAGGGAGCTAGTGTTTTTTTTTTTTGTATTATTATATTTCTTTCCAATATATTTTTATTTGGTAATATAAAGGCAAACTATAAGTTGAAGGATTGCCCTCATATGTGCTTGTGTACTTTTTATTGTTGTGGCCAGATGCGTAACTAGCATTGGGCACCCGTCCCAAGGTACATGCCTCACACCTCCTGCAGGGTGTCCCAGATGTCGTGACTGCAGATACTGTACAATGCCTATGATTTGTGCACTCAGACAGTGCAAAACATAAGCAAAGGCACAGATGCAATTACAGTAGGTGATTAATTTACTGTAGGGTCCAAGCTGGGAGAGTTGGACCACATGGAGTAGCTAGGGGACAGCCGATACTAGGTATTTTTTATCCCTCTGACCACTAATGCCAGGCATTTTTCCTCACCCCAGCAATTAATACCAGACTTTTTTTTCTCCAGTCTGCTGTTTTTGCTTGCTGTTGACCACAGATACCAACCATCTTTTCCTCCTGCTGACCAGAAATATAGGACAAAAAACTATGACATATAACGCTTGTATGCAGGTAGAGGTTAACGCTACCCTGTTGGGAAAGGTATGGTTAATTATGTTCCTGGGTTTTCTTCTGGCAGGCTTTGCTGTGCCCAACCCAATGGTCCTGTGTGTTATAAAAGGAACTGGGGATTGCACCCATGAGTCCCCCGAGGGCCTGGGACTTTGAGCTAAAAAGATGTGCTTCTCGTCGCCAGAACCTGGATTACTTGCACCATGCCAGGATTGGAAATTCTGTTGTTAGGGGAGACTGCTGAGACTTGCAGTGCTCCTTGAAGAACCCTATTGTGGACTCTAGCAAAAATGGACTCTCATGCTAAACAGGTATGCTGGCGCAGCGACAAGCCTGAAGTTAGGGACCAGGGATGTAGGAAAAGACTGCACTTTATGTTGAACTGTTACCTTGTGAATGTCATTGTGCCGAATTATTTAAGTAAAGCTTTTGAAACTTTGCCCTTGCCTGGTTTGAAGTTACTAAAGGGGTGTAATGCAAGTAACCGGTACACATAGACTACAGCTCAGGTCACTAAGCACATTGGGTTATGAAGATAATGGTACAAGAGTTAGTACAGTGTGAAGATACAAGCAGATCTGCACCAACGGGGCCCTCAGCCTGTACACAGGTATGGAAGAGGAAGAGTTAAGTATAGTGCATGCATGAAGTACATGCTAAGTTCATTTTGGGACCCCATACCGTTACTAGGAGTGAGGTAGCAGTGATACCCTGGACAGGTGGAGAGTGCATAGGCTCTGCATGTCCCTCTTAAATGCAGAAGCAACCATGGTGATGTCTAGTACATCGAGAGAGTTTATTAGAGTTCAGTCATCTATTTCCAGCAAAATTACCCCATGTGTAATGCAGTGATCCTATCCAAGGTGCCTGGCATAGCCTAGAAGAACCCACCCCAGGGTAGGCTTCTCATGTGCCCCTGGCTTGGTGTGAGGATGAGGGACAAGGAGGGCATCCTATCACCCTACCCTTACATGCTAACTGCTGCACTAGTTCATTTTGTTGTACATAACAAAGTGATAACCACTGTACATTACATACTCCTAAATAAAGTGTTTCCTGTCTCAACAGTTGCTGTTGCCAAGTAGTTTCCAACTATTTTGGTAGGCTCAGACAAAGTGTTAGCTCTTTTCCATATTCTGGTTTATTTTTTTATTCAATAATTTTAACTTAAGTTTTAAAAGTAGACAACAATAATATTTAGGAATTTTGCCCCAATGCAGTGGGATTTAATGGTATAAGTACAATATATAGATGAAAAAAATACAAGTACGCTGCGAAACACACTCAATAGTCACTTATTGGATACGCCACATTATGAAATATACCAGGGGACTCCAAACTTTCTAAACAAAGGGCCAGTTTGCTGTCCTTTAGACTTTTGGGAGCTAGACTTTGACCATTGTGAGTAGAAAAGGTCTCAACATCAGTGGGGAAAAAACAATGCCCTATCATTGGTATAATTGGGAGGAATTGTGTCCCATCATTGGTGTCATTGGGCCCAATTGTTGGTGTCATTGGGAGAAAGCGTTCACCATCATTGGTGTCATTAGGATGAATTGTGCTCCTTCATTGGGGTCAGTGTGTGTGGGGAGGAGGATTATGCCACATTGATGAAATAGTTCCCTAAGGGCCGAATAAAAGTAAGCAAAGGGCCACAGAGAAAAGTAGGTAGAGAAAAGAGAGCATAGAAGCGAGAATGAAAGACAGATATGGGGCTCTCTGGCTGCCGAGAATGAGCCAATACCATCTGCTTCCCCACCACCACCACCAAGTCAGTTGAGACAGTTAAAGTTTTTAAAGGCCAATGGTAAAAGTTCAAGGGTAAATAGGATTACAGGTGACTAAACTTTCTGAAAAAAGGGCCAATCTGTAATTTAAAAAAAACTTTATTTTGTCATTAGACATCGTCCAGGATACTCAAGTCCTTCCATCTAACTGATCTAAATTAAAAGTTTTCCATGCATTCACATTGGTTTGTTGCAGATCTTAGGCTAGCCATAAGTTGATTGTTTTTTTGTCCAAAAATCTGACCAAGATTCTAGTCATTCAAGCTCAATTTTATACATCTAATGTACAGAAACACTCACTATCAGAAAAAATCACAAATGGCCAAAAAACTGGCAAATATCGAACAAACTGAGTTGCCAACAAAAAAGAAAACATTCTCAGTAGATGGTCATTAACAAGACGTCATGAATTTAAATCTGTGGCTATAATGTCTGTGTTAAATCTGCTACACCATTAGCACATACTCTATAATTGGAACTACAAATTATTTTCTATTAAATATTACTTAATTGAAGCTTTGCAAAAAGTAGGGAATAGCAGGGTAGTAAACAGTGCTGCCACTGGGTATAATTCATTGTAGTAACCCAAAGTTGACATAAACAGGAAAGGATAACAGTATTTTAATTGCAAGAGAACAAATAAAAAGCCATTTAGTCACAGAAAGCTTAGAGCACAAGATAATGACAAATCTGCATGGTGCAGGGTGTATACACCTATGATAGAAAGCTAAGAACATACAGAGAGTATAAAGGATATATCGCCAAAGAACAAGGGACTTTGAGGAAGTGTTGACGTCAATGAGGTGGGCACAACACCACCATGATTAAAATGTACACATTTTATTAATATTCCAATTCAATAAAAACATCATTGATAAAATTCAATATTGGTACAGCTGGGTGTCAGTAAGTCATCATCAGTTCGTGACTACATCACGTCATTGGGAGACAGTGGAAAATAGAATATGATTTCCTTTGTGAGCATAAAAGTTAGAATTATGTATCTATGTGATTTATGTATTTCAATGCAAGGTGTATAATACATATCTCTTCCACCTTTAAAATGTTAAAGTTGTAGATGAAAAATCAGGGTCCCTGAAGAAGCAGTCTCTGCGAAACATGTTGGACCACATCTACATATCATATTATGTTTATATTGGACTGTACTGTCTCAGCTGTAACAATATTGAATGTTATCAATGATGCTTTTAATGAACTGGAATATTAATACAATTTGTACATTTTAATCATGGTGGTATTGTGCTCTCCTCATTGACATCAACACTTCCTTAAAAGTCCATTGTTCTTTGGATATATATCCTATATACTCTCTATATGTTCTTTGATTTGAGTTATATATTTGGATGTGGAAGTGTTGACGGTCTCTAGAACTGATATTGTTCACTAAATACACCTATGATGAAAAGGTTTTTGATATACTGAGTGTGACGGTATTCACCGTCACTGGGAGTGAAAGACAGATACCTAATAGTTTGAATCGCTTCAAGTGGGACAGAAATATTTGTCAGCTGCTTGATTCTGAACATGTTCATTGAAAGAGCTAATCACATTGGCTTCTGTCCCATGTCCTTCAATGTCAGACAGGCTCTCCCTATTGTTTGTGTATTGAGATAATGTGTATTGTGTTAAGTCGTCCTGTCCCGTTGTTAAATGATAATGACCTCACATTGTTCTGTCCAGATGGCTAGATAATTAGTTCAGGTTAATTCTGTTTCTGTATACAATTTCATCTGCATAGGATAATGTAATCAGGCAGAGGGGTGGTATTGTGTACACTGTATGGGAGTGACTTAGTGTAAAACTCTGTTTTATTGGATTGTGAAGTTCATGTCCTGTTCCCCACAAGGTCCACCTGGGTGGTAACCTTGTGGGGGAAAACTGTATAAAAGTGCAGCTGTAGCATTAAACCTTGAGTTCTACTTCACCCTCAATCTAGAGTCCTGTCTCTTATTGGGGGAATCTGCTATGCTCTTCATACTCCCTTGAATAATCACTAAGCTCTTGTAAGAGCTTGTTCCTGCTTCACTCTCTGGGAAAAGAGAGGTTCACCCACTGGAACCTGGAGCCTTGTTGTAGGTCCAGGGTGGGTAGGAGACGACGAGACCCCAACCAAGCTGCAGTGGTTTGTGGGGTCTGAGGTGGTTATGGTGTCTGGTGGAGTGCTTGGAGCCCTCAAGAAGCACTATTAGCATCTGTCAAAGGAGATACCCAGTCGGGGTGCCGGTTGATCCGTTACACTGAGGTATTGCTGGAAAGAGACATTAACCTCGAGTAAAAGAAAAAAAGAACTGTATTAAGCCACAGAAAACACTGCCTACAGAGTCTAGTAAAGAAAGAATAATGGAAATCTTTTGACGGGCTTTGATTATTTTGTATCCATATTGTAAATCGACACTCCCAATAATTTCAGATGTGATGGGAGTGATAAGCTTTTAGGATTTTTCCAGTTTCTAGTAATAATCTGTCAAACGGAAAGTAGAATGTGTGTAACTATGTCTTGCCACACTCTAAACACATGTGGGTGAGTTAATTACAGTGCCCTGAAAAAGTATTCACACCCCCTGAAATTTTCCATATTTTGCCATGTTACAACTAAAAATGTAAATGTATTTTATTGGGATTTTACGTGATACACCAACACAAAGTGGCACATAATTGTGAAGTGGAAGGAAACTGATAAATGGTTTTCAACATTTTTTACAAATAAATATCTGAAAAGTGTGGCGTGCATTTATATTTAACTGCCTTTACTCTGATACCCCTAACTAAAGTCTAGTGGAACCAGTTGCCTTCAGAAGTCACCTAATTCAAAAATAGTTCACCTGTGTGTAATTTAATCACAGTATAAATACAGCTGTTCTGTGAAGCTCTCAGAGGTTTGTTAGAGAACCTTAGTGAACAAACAGCATCACAAAGGCCAAGGAACACACCAGACAGGTCAGGGACAAAGTTGTGGAAAAGTTTAATGCAGGGTTGGGTTATAAAAAATAAAAAATATCAAATTTAAAAAAACATTTACTTTTTTGGTTGTAACATGACACAATGTGGAAAATTTCAAGGACTATTAATTCTTTTTCAAGGCACTGTACATACACTCACACACATATTAGGGCCAATTAATGAGGCTCTACAGTGCATTGAATAAATCTCCATACCCCTTGACATTTTTCACACTTTGTCATGTTGCAACCAAAAACATAAATGTATTTTATTGGGATGTTATGTTATATGATATGTCATATTACTGTATGCAAGTGAAATAGGAACCATAGATTGGGAGATCCCTGATGGTAAGGACTGATATAAATTTTGTAATCCTTATGCTGCTAGCATTAGTAAACAGTTAGGGAGGTACAATATTTATTTGTTTTAAACTTATTTTTTACATTTCTTCAGGTGTCTTCCTAGTTTCTGGTCTAGCCCAAAATGATGTCACACATCCCAGAAGTCTTGATGGCAATCTTTTCTTATTTTATCTGGAGGATGGGAGGAGGGTCTCTCTCAGTTAAGCACACCCTCCTCCCCAGCATGCCTGAGCAAAGGGCAGATGGATTCCAGTAAGTAAATGCTACATGAATCATCTGCCCTTGCTCAATATGGCTGTGGATAAAATTGGTAAAAGGTTTTTTTTCAAAATGATTTCTCAACAAAATAAAGCGTGGACTCACCGATGGATTGATTATTAAAAAATAATTATAAAGTTTTTTCAGTTTTTGGTACTCGGATACAGTTTTGTTCCACTTTAACTTTCTGGTTACTTGTGATGGTTTCAGGAAGGGGTTCCTGACAGTTTAAATATCATGTTAGAATTAGAAACTTGGGCAGAGGAGGAGGAATAGAGGGTCATTATGACCATGTGGATGTTACAAGCAAGTCTGTAGGAGGTATGCCGGATCCTGGTGGTAAAACACCTTTTCCACATCTACAGTAAGGAGCAGTAAAGATGTTTTTACCTACTAGTAGCATCAGGGGCTTGCCTTCCCTTTATAAAGCCAGTCTGATCAGATTAAATCAAGCAGAGACCTATATTTTGGAGACTCAAAATATTTGTGTATGTGCGCATGTGAAGTAGGGGCTTTAGATTGTAAGCTCCTTGAGAGCAGAGACTGATGTGAATGTACAATATATAAAGCTTTGCATAAATTGTCAGTGCTTTAAAAATACCTAATAAAAATGACTAGCTTTACAGGCCTTATCTGTTACATTCACTTCACATTCATACTCTTAGCTTTACCATTCAATATTACCTGGAAGTCCTAAAAGGTCTCCAAATGTCATGTATTTGGTTTAGGCTACTCAACTTGTATGTAAAACGAAGTCTTTTTACTTTAGTATGAAGTACAGAAGGATTGGACTCTACTGTCTGTGGAAGATATCCCTTCTATTTGGAGAGATATCCTCTCACTTTCTGGGGCAGGAAACTCCCTATCTCCCTAATAGGATACAGATAGCAAAAAATAAAAAAGAAAAAGGAAAAAAAGAAAAAAACAAGAAAAACTCCAGGGGTCTTCTGTACTCTATCCAAATTATATTTAAGTCTTGGCTTTACAAACACTTTAGGGTTGTTGAAGTCAATACAGAAAAACCTTGGATTGAAAAGTATAATTTGTTCCGGAAACATGCTTGTAATGCAAAGCACTCTTATCTCTTATATCAAAGTGAATTTCCCCATAAGAAAGAATAAAAACTCAGATGATTTGTTCCACAACTATTTATTCATAAGTCTTCAGTTTATAGTCCATATAAAAAGATTATAGCAATGTGATAGGTTGTGTAACCATAAAATGTCCATCCAAAAATGGCGGCCTCCACAAGAGGATAAGAAGCAAAATCCAGCAGGAGCTACAGAGTATAAGGCTCCATTTAATTATAGGCATCTCAGATCTCACAATTTGCAAAATTGCTGCAATTCTGGAGCCTAAAAGAAAAGAGAGGCGCTTCTAAGTGTTGCAATATGGGTACATTTAATGAAGGTACAACATTTAGCAACTCACATGGCTGATGATTAAAAGAGGCACATCTAAGTATGCAGGTATCCGGGGTAAAGCTGTCCACATTGACCATCCTCTGCACCGCCAGCTCCCACCGCCGTCAGTCTGCAATCGTGACTGTGGAGGCCATTGGAGTACTGTTCAAGATGATTTGAGCTTTGTGACATAGTGCAATATCCTACTGGAAGGAACCATCAGAAGATGTGTACATTGTATTCATAAAGAGATGGACATGGTCAGCAACAATACTCAGGTAGGCAGTGGCATTTAAATGAGGCTCAGTTGGTACTAAAGGGCCCAAAGTGTGCCAAGAAAATATCCTCCACATCATTACAGCACCGCCACAAGACTGAACCATTGATATAAGGCAGGATGGATCCATGCTTTCATGTTGTTTATGCCAAATTCTGACCCTACCATCTGAATTTTGCAGCTGAAATCGAGACTCATCAGACCAGGCAATGTTTTTCCAGTCTTGTATTGTCCAATTTTGGTGAGCCAGTGTGAATTGTAGCCTCAGCTCTTCCTGTTCTTAGCTGACAGGAGTGGCACCCGGTGTGGTCTTCTGCTGCTGTAGCCCATTCTTCTCTGACATCGACAAGGCATTTTCGTCCACACTAATACCGACTTACTGGATATTTTCCCTTTTTTGGTCCATTCTGTGTAAACCCTAGAGATGGTTGTGTGTGAAAATCCCAGTAGATCAGCAGTTTTTAAAATACTCAGACCAGCCTGTCTGGCACCAACAACCATGCCACGTTTAAAGTTACCTAAATCCCCTTTGTTCCCAATTCTGATGCTTGGTTTTACCTTCAGCACATCATCTTCACCACATCTAGATGCCTACATGCATTAAATTAGCTGCCATGTGATTGGCTGGTTAGCAATTTGTGTTACCAAGCCATTGAACAGGCGTACCTAATAAAGTGGTCGGTAAATGTATATCCTGCTATATTTGTACAATCATCTACACAATATTTGACAAATGTCGTGTGAAAATATTTCAAAACGTAGTTAATTTTAACAATTAATTTTAGAATGAATAGCATTTCCCAAACTAAAAGCATGTTCACTGTTAGAAATTTGTTTGAGAAAAATTCTCCATCCTGCCCCTTTAAATCTTCTCATCACTGAGGTTGAAAATGAACATTGATTTGACCCCACCAACTATTTAAAAATCGAGTAGTAAATCCTGAAACAAAGGTTTTCAAACAAAATTCTGTATGAGTGGCTTTAGCCTGGCCATACATTTTCTTTTTTCTTGTACAATTTTCTTTTAGATCTACCAAAAACCATAAAATATGAGGTCAAATCTAAACAATACTTTCAATTGTATCCAATTAGGCAGGCCTTTGTAAGAAATTTGTAATTTCTAATAAGAAATTAGTCAATTGTAAGAAAAATGTATAATGTATAATCAGCCTTACGCTGGCCATACACTATACAATTTTCTTATTAAATTTTCTTTAGATTTACCTTCAACTATGTAGTGCAAGGGAATGCCTGATTGCATGCACATTGAGGTGTTTAGGTTTGACCTCATATATAGTTTTGGTAAATCTAAAGAAAATGGATAAGAAAATTGTAAAATGTATGGTCAGCCAAGTGGGCAAAAAAATCTTTATCTTTAGCATCGGAGCCTTTAGCCTACAGAAGTTACTATATTTGCATGTTTCATCATGCGGATAAATATAACTTTTGTTTTCAACCAAAAGCAAGAAATTTTAGTATACATAAAACATTAGGCAAATGCACGCACTTTATTTTTACCTGCGCTTTGAGATTACCTAATTTTATAGCTACTTAAACTGTAGTTTAAGGCTCCCTATCCAGAAATAAAATAAAGTATCGTGTGTTTTTCAGAAATAATAAAGCCTGGTTCCAAACTAAACATGCACTATGTTTATAAGACCAGCCTTGAGTAATAATAACGATAATTATATTGCTTTACTTGCCAATATAATAAAACTGGAAGGGAAAGGAAAGGTTGTTATTTTTTATTATGCTTTGGTGAAAAAAAAATGGAAACCCCAAGGGGGCAACCGTTGTTGAACAAATGAATGCACAATATACCAATGGCACCTCTTAATAGTAATGTATAGTAGCACTTCTCTGCTTTACTGGTGAGGTATAATTACTGCCTAAAAGAGCAATAAACGTAAACTTCTTGATTTCGTGTTGAGCAATAGTACAACAACACATAATAGACAGCCTTTCCTTGGCCTCTCCACAGCCTGAAATGACTGCTATTGCTAACATAAATTAGCAGGTTGTACTCTGCAACTAAGCAAATTTTATTACAATGTGGGTTATCTAAATGTCCATCTAGGCAAGGTAAATTGTTCTAGTATATACTTTTTACCTCAACTAAAACTTTTCTGTTTGAGTCATGTATTTTTGACTCATAGGCCTTTTAATGAATAAGGAAAGTACAGCATATTTTCACTGAACACTTATTTTAGATATTATTGGAGTGCAATTAAATTGAAACTTTAACAAAAAAAACAAAAAAAATTGGTAAGCCGGTAGGATCTTTAATGTAGAAAAGACACACTATGCCTTCTCTGCAATAACATTCCTTAACCACTTCTGGACCGCCCACCGTGTATTTACATCTGTACTTTGACGTTAAAAACCGGGTTTATGGCACCAAATAGCTACACAGCAGGCGATCCTTAATCTGATAAAAGTGGTCCCGGAGAGGTGCACAACCCCCCCCCCCCCGCCGCTTCCCAATATTTTTCCCTGCTTACCAGAGCCATCGGAAGCGGTGAAAACGATTCAATTGCGATGGACAGATGGGCAGGAAGTCGAGTGAGGGCAAGGTGGCCCCCAATCGACTCTATGCCCCTGGAGGACCGGAGCAACATCAAACGTCACTTCCGCAGACATTTTTTTTTTTTTTTTTTAATGGCAAAAAAAATAAATAAATTACATTTTTTTTTTTTTTTTTTGCTTTTAAGTGTAAAATGAGAGGTCTTGTGACCCCTTGTGATCCATTTAAGGACTGGAAGGTTTTACCTCCTAAATGACCAGGCTATTTTTTGCAATTTGGCACTGCGTGATTTTAACTGCTAATTGCGCAGTCATGCTATGTTGTTCCCAAACAAAATTGATGTCCTTTTTTTCCCCACAAAGAGAGCTTTTGTTTGGTGGTATTTGATCACTTCAGCAGTTATTATTGTTTGCGATATAAACAAAAAAAAAGACCGAAAACTAAATTTTTGTCATACATTTAGGCAAAAATGTAATTAGCTATATGTCTTTGATAAAAAAAAATCTCAATAGGCGTATATTTATCGGTTTGCGCAAAAGTTATAGCGTCTACAAACTATGGTGCATATACTGGAATTTACGCAGCTTTTACTTTCTGACTGCCTATCTAATTTCTTAAAGTGCTAAAATTACCAGGGCAGTACAACCCCCCCCCCCCCCCATATTACCCCTTTTTGGAAAGTAAACACCCCAAGGAATTTTCTGAGAGGCATATTGAACCTACTGAATATTACATTTTTTTTTGTCACAGTTGTTTGAAAAATGACAAAAAAAAAATATATATATATATATATATATATATATATATATATATATATATACATATATATATATTTTTGTTTTACACAAAGTTGTCATTGAAATGATATATTGCTCATGCATGCCATGGGTATATTGGGAATTACAACCCAAAATACAAACCCAAAAAATTGCTTCTCCTGAGGATACCCCATGTGTGAGAATTTTTGACAGTATAGCCACCTACAGGACCCTGAAAACCAATCACTGCCTTCAGGCTTTCTAAGAACGTAAATTGTTGATTTCACTCCTCACTACCTATCGCAGTTTCGGCCAAATTTGTGGAGCTGGTCATATCCAGGGACACCCCAAGGACAACAGAGTGTCATTGAAATGCATGAACTGCAAGATTTGCTCCTGTCTAGTCCTGGCCATGGCAGCAGAATTGAATTGGGTCAGTGGACAAATTTAACGGCAACTCACTCTTTTTAGTAATGCCCAGGATGAGGGATAGGCCGAGAAAGGTTTGAAATTCAGAAACAGTGATACGTTTCCATGCAAATTCTGTAGCAACGGTCAAATTTGGATTTGCGGCGATAAATTGATCGGCATATACATTTCTTTGGTCCACAATAGATCTGTACAGATCTTGTGTGAAAAACAGCTCATAAAAATCAAGGGAAGGGAAATTGGCTGATTCCACCTGAATTCCAGGTTGGCCAGTGAATGGGGGAAGTACGAGCGCTGCAGAAGTGGTGGGCTCCCAATTAGGATTTGCAAGCACATCAGGAAGAACACTATGGGCTCTACGGGCCTGTCGGGGAAATGTTGGTAGCTGTGGGCAGTGATGGAAGTAACTGCGTTAAAGTAAACGGCGTTACTTAACGCAGTTACTTTTGAGGGTAACGAGTAATCTATCAGATTATTCGTTTTCTCCCTGTAACGCCGCTGCCGCTACTTTCGCCTGCGTTACTGCAATTACATCTACTGCCACCAGATGGCAGCAGATGTAATTGTAATTCCCCCTCTCCTCTATGACCGCTGTCTGCGGTACAGGAAGTAGAAGAGGAGGAGACTCAGCCAAGGAGTTTCAGCGTCTGTGCTTCTGCTGTCAGGCACATCATCTCAGCAGGGGGCTGCCTGTCCTGGAGACACTACCATACATAAAGATTACTGTTTTCTGCCAGCAAACCATTGCCAGCCTGTGCCTGGTCGGTTAATGAGAGGAAACCCTGAGATCTGCATATAATCTGTCACTGCTTCTACAAACAGGTCGTATATCAGTTGCGACACCTAGTGGTCACACAGGTGGATGCAACTTTCTTCTTTTTTGTAATACACAGATTGGGAATTGTTTATCACCTTTTACCATTAGCATCACCAGAAATTCTCATATTTTTGAACACTAAACTCTTTACAGTAATCACTCATGTCTGTCAGACTCTGCACTGTTTAAAGAGGTTTTGGAATAAAATACCACTTGTTTCTAAAAAAAAAGGATTTGTTTATTTATTTGCACATAAGCACTTTGCACGTGGTCACCACACACAGTCCAATCCAGTGGTTTACAATTGGATCAAATATTGAGTTGCACTTATATTATTTGGTGGTATTTCTTTCATTTGGATTTTATTACTTTGAGTCACTACACCATTTATTTGACACTTGGTTAATCACAGGTAGCGCCGTTTCAACCTCTTTTGTACTTGTACTTAAATCAGCCAAGGAGACACTAGAGACTCGGCAGATGATGATGGCTGCAGAGGGGTGGAGATGATGGCTGTGGAGGCGTAGATGACGGGGAGATGCAATGCTCTGGCAGAACCTGCCTGGCTACATATCCATGGAGGGTTTTGCAAACTATGGAGATGACTACAGCGGGCGGAGGCAGATCGTTTTTCATGCTACAGTGCTGCATGCGGTATAGAGTATGGGGAGAGGCACTGCTCTGGGGGGGGGCTAGTGGCTACATATCCATGCAGGGTCCTGCAAACGTCAGGAGTTGGGGCTGCAGATGAGTGTGCATTGGGCCTGTTTAGTAGTGGGATGGGAGTTAGTTGCTGGATGGTGGATGGCAACCCCCAACTCCTGACATTTGCCCCCCCCCCAGAGCAGTGCATCTCCCCGTACTCCACACCGCAGCTCCATAGCATGAAAAACTATCTGCCTCCGCCCGCTGTAGTCATCTCCATAGTTTGCAGGACCCTCCATGGATATGTAGCCAGGCAGGTTCTGCCAGAGCAGTGCATCTCCGCCTCCGCAGCCATCATCTCCGCCCCTCTGCAGCCATCATCTCATAATGGGTTAATCATATCAAGGTATATCGGGCTCGGCTTGTTCGGTGAAAATCCTGCGCATGAGCATTTGCGGCAGGCAGACCGCTTCTCTCTGGGAGATCGATTTTCACGCTACACTGGTTCACACTAGGTCGCTCCGACTTCGGGGGCGACCTGAGAGGCAGAGAGCACAGCGCGCCAGCCCCAGGAGGAGGACGGAGCCAGACGGACCCGGACAGTGTGCCAGTGCCTGCCAGGCCACACCACCTCCAGCAGCCAGCCCAGCACAGCAGGTACCAAAAAAAAAAAACCTCACAGTCAGTCAGGACTCAGACCCACACCGCCACCACCAGTGTGCCACACCGCCACCACCAGTGTGCCACACCGCCGCCACCACCAGTGTGCCACACCGCCACCACCACCAGTGTGCCACACTGCCACCACCAGTGTGCCACACCACCAACAGCCAGCCAATCCAGGCAGCAAGTACCAAAACACCAAACAAAATACAGTTACTCAAAGGTCAGGAGGACTCAGGACTCAGACCCCCACAGTGTGCCACACCGCCACAACTATTAAAGATCTCATAGAACGTAATTGCATTATAGAATAGTAAAAAAAGTCGCAGTTACTTTTCTGAGTAACTAATTACTTTTTCAATGTGGTAACTGAGTCAGTAACTCAATTACTTTTTGGGAGAAGTAATTTGTAACTGTAACTAATTACTTTTTTAAAGTAAGATGACCAACACTGGCTGTGGGACACTACTTGTGCTAACCACCGCACCAGCTTGAACTACACTTATGGGACTCGCAGTGCTGGTTTGACTACGGCCAGGCTGTACTAGGCTGCTGGTGCTTGCCAGTTCACCAGAAGGTTGAGCAGCACTTATACCTACACTCTGCATATGAGAACCCTTGTTGCACCTCAGCAACAGAAGAACGAGGTCGGGTACGCCTGACCTTAGCAGGGACCAATCCTCTGTCATCAGAGCTATCTGTCAGGGTGCCGCTGCTGTCTACAGGTTTGTATACTGACCCTGACTCTGACAGTGAGGCTTCTTCATCGCTCTCATCTGTCATGCTCAGCATTGTGTAAAACAAAATAAAACAAAAAAAATCTCTGTAAGCGAGGGGGAAAAACAATATCCCCACATCAACCTTTAAACTAACAGAGACCTTTCCTGATATAAATGGTAAACATTATATACTACTTATAAATGTATTAATAAACCAAGCCAGGTCAAATGAGCGCATACACATCACCTATGGGAATATCCCAAAAAAACACCAAAAACTGATAAATAAAAAAGGCTAAAAAGGCTAGAATAGAATAAGAGAGAGGTGCCCCTGGAATCAGTTACCTATTCAAAATAATGGGAAACATCCCACTCAAAATGTAGGCCTACTGGCCTTACAGTATATAGACTGAAAATCCAGAACACCACTCTCCTACATAATAGCCTGAACTTGTCACCTCCCCTTGTTGGCATCTGGATTTTCTCAATGCCCTTAATAACCAAACTAGAAACATCTTTGTTATAGGATTCATTCCAATGCTTGGCCAGCCCCATTATTATTGTGATTTTTCTCTATGTCATACAGGTGGTCATATAATCTGTCCCTTAATCTATGTGAATTGTGTAGTAGTTGAGTTGTAGTTGATTGAACAAGATCCCCCCTCCTAATGTAAAAACAATACGAGCATCCGTTTAAACCACATCTGAAAGTGCCTTTAAACTGCAACCAATGGTTCCAGGACTTTTTACTAATGAATAAGCTGGGGGGAAAGGACCCTCCCAAGGGTGGGAGGTCTACAAGAAACATAATACCCCTAGACAAAATCTGAGCATAAACAGAATCATTGTATAAATCTGGGAGGTATTTAAGAATGGTGTCTTTAACCTTGTCGTATTCCGCACTATATGGGGTGGGAAAAACCAGGACACTAATTTGTTTATCACTTCTCTTATTAAATTTTTTGTCTTGTTATCTTTATCCTTCAGTAAATTCTCCCATGGGGTATTGACAGCAATCTTGATGGCTCCATTTTTTGCGATAGGGCACAGCGTTACTAACCAACAATTGCGCCGTCATGCGATGCTGTACCCAAATAAAATTGATGTCCTTTTTTCCCCATAAATAAAGCTTTCTTTTGGTAGTATTTGATCACCTATGTGGTTTTTATTTTTTTTGCGCTAGAAACAACGACAATTTTGAAAAAAATATATATATATTTTTTTTTTTACTTTCTGCTATAAAACATATCCAATAAAAAAAAATGTAAAATATCTAATTTCTTCCTGAATTTAGGCCAATATGTATTCTGCTGAACATTTTTGGTAAAAAAAAATCTCATGAAGCTTATATTGATTGGTTTGCGCAAAAGTTATTAATCGAACAATTGGATATTTTTATGGCATTTATATTTATTTTATTTTTTTTTAATAGTAATGGTGGTGATCTGCGATTTTTAGTGGGACTGTGACATTGCAGCGGACAAATCAGACATCTAACTGACACTTTTGACACTTTTTCGGGAACCCGTGACATTACTAGATTAATCAGTGCTAAAAATATGCACTGTTACTGTACTAATGACACTGGCAGGGAAGGGGTTAACACCAGGGGCGATCAAAAGGTTAGGTGTGTCCCTAGGGGATGCTTTCTGTGTGGGGAGTGGACTCACTGGATGAACACAGAGATCCCTGTTCCTGCTTAGCAGGAACACATGATCACTGTGTTCATCCCGGACAGAATGCCGGTTTGCCTTTTTTACATCGGCAGACTGCCGTTCTACCTCTCTAGGGAGCGATCGCGTGTGGCCGGCGGACCCCACACCCCCTCTGGCTATTGTACAGGTACATTGTTTCACGCAATAGAGCCAACCTGCAGCAGTATATATACTGTTGCTGGTCGGCAAGTGGTTAAAGTGGTAGTAAACTCTGTTACACCACTTATGCCTGTAGGTAAGCCTGTAATAAGGCTTACCTCTATGTATTGTGAATATGTTATATTCAGAGTGCATGAAGCTGATGACATTACCAGCACATGCATTCTAAAGGGTCTGGCATACAGTGCGCTCGATCGGTACCCGGGGGGGGCGGGAGAGGACGTCCCCCCCCCCTCCCGCCGCCTTCCGTGGCTTTGCTCGGGGCTCCCGTCCGCCGGTTGGATGGAGTCCCCATGAATTTCCGGAAACGGCATCGATCGGGTCTCCGTTGACGTAACCCGCAGGCGGCGTCCATGACGTCACTTCCGGGTTACTGTGCTGCAAAAGGCAGCAAATTTGAAAATCGGCTGTATGCAAAAACTCAGTTTTTGGCGTTTTGCATACAGGGAAGTGTAGTGGAGGGGTCTAGGGTCTTTTAGACCCTCGATCCCTCCATAAAGTGTACCTGTCACTACATATTGCTGTCACAAGGGATGTTTACATTGCTTGTGACAGCAATAAAAGTGATCAGATTTTTTTTTTTTTTTTTTTTTAAACTGTAATAAAGTTAAAAAAATAAATAAAATAAATGGGAAAAAAAAAAAAATAATTTAGCCACCCCCGTCACCGTTAGCTCGCGCACAAAAAAAAAACGTATACGGAAGTCGAGCCGCAAATGAAATCGCTGTTCAAACCACACATGTGAGGTATCGCCGCGATCGCCAGAGCGTGAGCAATAATTTAAAAAAAAGAGCTACACTCTAACTCTAAACTGGTAACCGTTAAATAAATTTAAAGCGTCGCCTATTGAGATCTCTATTGACCGTAGTTTGTCGCCATCCCACGGGGGGGCGCAATTTTAAACCGTAACTTGTTGGGTATCTATTTACTCGGCGTGACATGTTCTTTCACAATATACAGAAAAAATGGGCTAACTTTACTGTTTCGTATTTTTTAAATGCAGTGAAATGTGATTTTTCCAAATTTTTCCAAAAAAATGGCGCTTTAAAGACCGCTGCGCAAATACCGCGTGACAAAAATTATTGCAATGACCGACATTTTATTCTCAGAGTCTTTGCTAAAATAATATATATAATGTTTGGGGGTTCTAAGTAGTTTTCTAGGAAAAAATACTGGTTTTATCGTGTGAACAAAAAGTGTCCGAAATAGGGCTGGGGCTTAAGTGGTTAAGGACATGGTTTACTGGAACCATGTTCTGTGGTCTGAAGAGACCAAAATAAAGGTATTTGGCACAGATGGTGTCAAACGTGTGGCGGCAACAAGGTGAGGATGACAAAGAGAAGTGTATCTTGCCTACAGTCAAGCATGGTGGTGGGAGTGTCATGGTCTGGGGCTGCATGAGTGCTGCCGACACTGGGGAGATACAGTTTATTGAGGGAACCATGAATGCCAACGTGTACTGTGACATACTGAAGCAGAACATGATCCCCTCTCTTCGGAGACCGGGCCACAGGGCAGTATTCCAACATGATAATGACCCAAACACACCTTCAAGACGACCACTGCCTTGCTAAAGAAGTTGAGGGTAAAGGTGATGGACTGGCCAAGCATGTCTCCAGACCTAAACCCTGTTGAGCATCTGTGGGGCATCCTCAAACGGAAGGTGAAGGAGCACAAGGTCTCTAACATCCCCCAGCTCCGTGATGTCGTCATGAAGGAGTGGAAGAGGACTCCAGTGGCAACCTGTGAAGCTCTGGTGAACTCCATGCCCAAGTGGTTTACGGCAGTACTAGAAAATAAAGGTGGCCACACAAAATATTGACACTTTTGGCCCAATTTGAACATTTTCACTTAGGGGTGTACTCACTTTTTTTTTGCCAGTGGTTTAGACATTAATGGCTGTGTGTTGTGTGTGTTGAGTTATTTTGAGGGGACAGCAAATTTACACTGTTATACAAGCTGTACACTCACTACTTTATATTGTAGCAAAGTGTCATTTCTTCAGTGTTCTCACATGTAAAGATATAATAAAATATTTACAAAAATGTGAGCGGTGTACTCACTTATAAAGCAACAATAGTAGGACATATATATGAAAAGTAGTCTATTAAGGGTATGTTGAAAATGTGTGTTCTTGTAAACAGTCATAGTTACATAGTTACTGTACATAGTTTGTGAGGTTGAAAAAAGACATCAGTCAATCCAGTTCAACCTATGATGTGTGTGTGTGTTTGCTGTTAACCACACATTGTATACCCCTGTATGTTGTGGTCTTTAAGGTGCCCATCTAATAGTTTTTTTAAACTATCGATGCTCCCTGCTGATATGACTGCTTGTGGAAGAGAATTCCACATCCTTACTGCTCTGACAGTGAAGAACCCCTTACGTATTTTAAGGTTAAACCGGTTTTCCTCTAGTTTTAGTGAGTGGCCACGTGTCTTATTATATTCCCTTTCTCTGAAAAGTTTGTTCCTTATGCTAGGGTCGCCAGTACAGTATTTGTACATTGATATCATATCCCCCCTCAATCGTCTCTTCTCCAGAGAGAATAAGTTCAGTGCTCATAGCCGATGCCCTCCATTCCCCTAATTATTTTTGTTGCCCTTCTCTGTACTCTCTCCAGTTCCAGCACATCCTTCCTGAGGACCGGTGCCCAGAACTGGACAGCATACTCCAGATGTGGCCGGACCAGAGTCTTGTAGAGTAGGAGAATAATCTCTTTATTTCTAGAGTGAATCTTAAATATCGTGTGACTTAAGCATCACTTCAAATAACAATTATTGTGGGATAAAAATATCAATAGAAGGAAAAATAAATATAATAGTAGAAAAAAATACAATAAAACAACATTGGGGTACCATCACACAGAGGCGTCGGTTTAAATGCTTTCCTTTATTCATGTTTTGTAGATAAACCAGGGATCCCTTTTCATATGAAATGCTTTCTTGAAATTATTAATAGTATGTAAAATAGTCTCCGTGATCTTGACATCTTCAATTCTCGATAATATTTGTGGAAAGGGTACAACTCTAGATTTCCAATGGTATGCAATTGTCCAGCGTGAGGCAACACATATCGTGTGGATCTATTGCAATAGAGGTGGGAGTATATCTGGGACATTTTGAAAAAGTAAGCAATTGAGATGGGAAAGTACAATGTTTTTACCTGCAAGTCTATTATTAAGGAACAAAAATGTCCTTCCATGTGGGAGATAAATGTTCACAATTCCGAAAGGTGTGCAGGAGAAACATATTTTTTTTTAAATGGTTAGTTCTCTTTAGCCAAAAGGCATAGACAAATGATATCTAAAATTTTAAAAATTTCTGAGGTTTCTCCAAATGATGATTCTTTCCTTCTCAAAAGTCAAAAAATTTCAAAACTCTTGGTCCATAATTTCTGCACACTTGAAAATATTTTGTGCTGCTCCCTTGCGAAACCTGATAAATTTTCTGGGATGCAAATTACTCATAAATAAAGGGTTATTGGGGTTAGAGGGCATTCTGTGTTTTTTAGAAAAAAAACCTTGGCACCTTGTCCTGGTGGCCAGGCTTACCATTGTAGTGGCCCGTTTGCTGAAACACCGCCTCGTTTCTGTTCCCTAGCTGCTGTAAGTGTTCAACCAGTCAGGTGGGTCAAATTCCTGTTTCCCCTTCCACATGCAGTGGTTCTTCCTACTAGCTCAGTATGACACGTATGAGCCTGTAGGAGAAACCACAGTGTGCAGTGGGGAAGCGGGTATTCCACACACCTGAAAGTGTGGAATACTTGCAGGGGCCAGAGGGCATCGAAGTAATTTCAGCAAATGTGCTGCCAGAAAGGATCACAAAGCAACAGGGTCACCCTAATAAATTAAAACTATGTTTATGGAATATGAGAACTGATAGCCACCCAAAAGAAAATGATAGGTGTTATTGATCAGTATAAGGTGGCTATATTGGCTATACAGGAATGAGATGGTTTGGTAATCAATATTTTACCGTTGTTACTCAATAGCAAGCCTTAGAGTGTGATAATTTGATTCCTCTAGAGCAGGGGTCTCCAAATATTCTAAACAAAGGGGCCAGTTTACTGTCCTTCAGATTTTAGTAGGGTCAGACTATGGGATTAGATAATGTCCAAGCATCAGTGGGAGTAAAAAATGTCTCATCTTTAGTGTCATTGTGAGGAATTGTGCCCCATCATTTGTGTCATTGGAAGAATTGTGTCCTATCTTTGGTGTAATTGGTAGGAATTGTGCCCCATCATTGGTGTCATTGGGCCCCATTGTTGGTGTCATTGGGGGGAGATGTGCTCCATCCTTGGTGTAATTGGTAGGAATTGTGCCCCATTGTTGGTGCCATTGGTTGAGATTGTGCCCCAGCATTAGTGTCATTTGGAGGAATTAGGTCCCATCATTGGTGTCATTGGGTCCTATTGTTTAGTGTCATTGGTAGGCATTGGTGTGCACAGCCTATTGAATTAGGATGTGCACCCCAGAGTACAAACACACATGTGTGTATATCAGCAAAACAGTAGACGGTGACAGTGGGGCAAAGATTGGTGTCAGTAGGGCAGCGGACAGTGTCAGTAGGTTTTTCTTTTTTAATTTTTATTTTTTTTTTATTCTTTTTTATTGAAATTTCAATAACATAGACATTACCCTCGCAGGAGCAACCAAGGCAGACCATCGGAGCCCCACACAGCTGCCAAAAATAGCCCAATAAAAACAACTCACAAGGTGTGTGTGTAAGGCTCATCCCAGAACTTAAAATGTAAACAGAGACAAGCTAGTAAATCATCCCCAACAGTATACCCGAACCCGCCTAAACCCCCCCCCACCCCCCACCCTAGTAAAATGGCATAATACAAACATTTTAAAACACGTCAACACTTTTTTTTTACAATTTTAAAGGCACCTTTTTTACATTTATTTTTTTACATTTTTTTTTTAACTATTTTTTTAGGAGCCCTATTGGGGGGCTTTGGTGAAATATGGGGGTCTAAACAGACCCCTGATGTCTCACTTTTGAGATAGAGAAAGGGATTGAGGACAGAGATTCCCCAATCCCTTTCTATGTAGCCTCAGCTGCACTGGACAGTGAATGAATGGGAAGTGTTCTGTGCTGAGCGGCTTCATGTTCATTCACAGTTTACTATGCTTCAGTTAAGAATGAACACAGGAGCGATCATTACCAATCACTCACTGGCATTCATTCAGAAAATATTTCCCGGCCCCTTTCTTTGCTCTCCATTCTGAAACATCCCCCCCAGCAGCCAGCAGGAGAGGAAAGGGGGTAAGCTGGCAGCACTGAGTGGGGGGGGGGGGGGGTTTGGAGGCAGGGGAAGCCAAAAGGCAGAGGGACTTGGCACAGCATGGGGTGATTTGGGTGTGCCCATTCACACCCGCCACAACCTGTGAGCATGCATATGTTGGTAAGAATTGTGCCCCTTCATTGGCGTCAGTGAATGAAATAGTGCCCCAAGGGCCAGAGAAAAACAAGCAGAGGGCCACATTGGATTATGGAGACCACTGCCCTAGAAAATGTACAATAGACTACTCTTTATCAGTCTGTGCTGACCCTCATGTAGCAAGTAATGCTAGAATTTTACACATTGCTTAGGTTTGTTGGGGCATGTATGACCTCACTTACTAGACTAATGGACCTTTGTGTAATTTGTCAAAAAAATGTTTTTGCTGATTGTGACATTACCCCCTTGCACATTCAAGTTCACATGCCTATGAGATCATGTCTAAATAATGAACTAATAAACTCATTAAAGCAAAGTGTCTACAGTGTTACAGGATTACACACATATCAATGCCTGGATGTTTGCTACAGCACACAATTGTACATTTTTTGCCTTCTTTTTAATTTGGCTGACATACACAGATTTAAACCTTGCATGTTAGAATTTTTTTTTTTTTTTTTGAGCCACACAGTTTCCTAGGACATTCTTAGATCACCACATCAAGGGGATTTTTAAATGATGTGCTGCAGCAAATAGTGCATAGGATGGTTATCTGAGGATAACGGTCTAGGGTGGAAATTGAGATTTAGTTAGCTCTGAAAATGGGCCAAAGGAAAAGAAGGAAATCCTTGTTCACACAGAACTTTCTGAGTTTAAAAATCAGTAAGGATTTGTTATCTTTTTTTATAGGTGAGAATGGATTAAGAATTTGATATGAATAGGAAGACATTTATTAAAGCTTTTACTAAAGTTTTATTTTATTTAGTTGAATTTATTAAAGTTACATTTACATTAACACACAATTTGCATATAAAAATCTTAGCAATAGTCTTCAGGCCTGTTTTGTGACTAACATGAAAAGTTTTAGGCCTTGTTCACACTAGTGTGATTTCTGATGCAACTTGAGTCGCACAAAATTGCATGACAATTTAAATCATATTGTTTTCAAAGATGCCCATTCAGATTAAAGCGACTCAGCACAGAGTGGTTTTGGAAAAGGTTCCTGCACTACTTTTGTGTGATTCCAGCTTGAATTTGGCCCCTAAAGCGGGGTACACACTATAAGAAAATCGGGCTAACGATCCTCCCATTTTCCTCATTGTTTCACAGCAAATTGGAGCCGATGAAAGCCCTGGTGAGCTCAGCAACATAAAAAAGGCATGGACATCCACAGAAGACAACAGTGGTGGATGATCGCTGGATCCTCTTTATGGTAAAGAAAAACCCATTTGTAACATCCAGACAAGTGAAGGTACTCTCCAGGAGGTGGGCATATCATTGTCAAAGTCTACAATCAAGAGAAGACTTCAGGAGAGCAAATACGGAGTGTTCACCACAAGGTGCAAACCATTCATAAGCCTGAAGAATAGAAAAGCCAGAATAGACTTTGTCAAAAAACATCTAGAAAAGCCAGACCAGATCTGGAAAAGCATTGTTTGGACGGATAAAACTAAGATTAATCTGTACCAGAATGACGGTAAGAAAAAAGTGTGGAGAAGGCTTGGAACAGCTCATGATCCAAAGCACACAACGTCATCTGTAAAACATGGTGGAGGCAGTGTGATGGCATGGGCAAGCATGGCTTCCAGTGGCACTGGGTCATTGGTATTTATTGATGATGTGTCAGAAGACAGAAGGAGCCAGATGAATTCTGCAGTGTTTAGAGATATACAGATCTCGTGAGATTCAGCCAAATGCAGCAAAGTTGATTGGACTTTCCTTCACAGTACAGATGGACAATGATCCAAAACACACTGCAAAAGCAAGGAGCTTTAGAAGGATAAGAAGTGAAATATTCTGCAATGGCCGAGTCAATCACCTGATCTCAACCCAATTGAGCATGCATTTCACGTGCTGAAGGCAAAACTCAAGGCAGACCCACAAACAAAGAACAACCGAAGACGGCTGCAGTTAGAGCCTGGCAAAGCATCAGAAAGGAGGAAACCCAGTCTTTGGTAAAGTCCATGGGTTCCAGACTTCAGGCAGTTATTGCCAGTAAAGGATTCTCAACAAAATATTAAAAATGAACATCATATTTATGATTATATTCATTTGTCTAATTACATCTGAGCCCCTGAAAATGGGGGGAATGTGTGTAAAAATGGTTGCAGTTCCTAAAATTTGTACTTGATACTTATGTTCAACCCATTGAACAGGGCTCGACAAACCCCGGGCGCCAAGTCGCATTGGTGACTAGAATTAGCGACCTGGCGCCTGGGGTGCCCTGCAGGAGGTGTCCTGTCCCTTTTGCGCCCCCACCTCCTCCCTGAGTGCACGGACTACCGCGCCGTCCGAAAATTGAGGCCCCGGCTTTTTGGCCTTCTTCTGTGAGATGAGAGAGGCTTCCAATGGGGAACTGGCACCCTCTTGTGGTGGCCGGGAGTTTCACAAGCAGTCACTAATGACTGTTTCCACTGCCTGTTCTCAATGCCTGCCCATGTCCTTCCCAGGAGGAGATGAGATGGAAGTTTTTGCAGGCTTCATCTCCCTGTCCACTTACCTTTGCTTAAAGGTAAGTGGACAGGGAGTGTGGTTATTATTATTTATTTATTTTTTTAATTATTTAAAAGAAAATAATAATAACAATAATTTTTCTTTTTTTTTTTAATTATTGAAAAAAATATATATTTTTTATCATCTCCCTGCCATGCCACAGCCACACAGCCGAAGGCCCCTTTCACACAGGCTGTCTGATCAGGTCCGCCTGTCAGTTTCTCAGGCAGACCTGATCGGACCCTTCAGTCTCCTCTATGGAGCGGTAATCTGCCGCCATCTGATCCTGTCCGCCAAAAACAGACGGATGGTGGATCTATTTTCTATCCATCCCGTGGATCGGATCAGATGGCATCGGATGGAAAGAGACAGACAATCTGTTTCCATCCAATTGCGCTATAGAGGAGAGCGGGGTTCTAGTCGTATTTATGTGTAAATTTAGTATTAGTTTTTTTTTTTTTAAATAAAGCTTGGTTGTTAGTTTTTAAAAAAAAAAAACTGGCTCCTAACTTTTTTAGCTGGCTCCTAGATTTCAGGCAAATTTGTCAAGCCCTGCTATTGAATTATAGATAGAAAAGTCTGCACTTCAAATTGATTTGGATTGTTTAGTTTTAAAATTATTCTAGTGGCATACAGAGCCAAAAGTATGCAAATTGTGCCTTTGTCCAAATATATATATGGACCTAACTGTATATATACACATATATATATATATATATATATACACAGTATCTCACAAAAGTGAGTACACCCCTAACATTTTTGTAAATATTTTATTATATATTTTCATGTGACAACACTGAAGAAATGACACTTTGCTACAATGTAAAGTAGTGAGTGTACAGCTTGTATAACAGTGTAAATTTGCTGTCCCCTCAAAATAACTCAACACACAGCCATTAATGTCTAAACCACTGGCAACAAAGGTGAGTACACCCCTAAGTGAAAATGTCTAAATTGGGCCTAATTAGCCATTTTCCCTCCCCGATGTTACGTGACTCTTAGTGTTACAAGGTGTGGTAAATTTGGTGTTATCGCTCTCACTGTCTCATAGTGGTCACTGGAATTTCAACATGGCACCTCATGGTAAAAAACTCTCTAAGGATCTGAAAAAAAGAATTGTTGCTCAAAATAAAGATGGCCTAGGCTATAAGAAGATTGCCAAGACCCTGAAACTGAGCTGCAGCAAGACCATACAGTGGTTTAACAGGGCAGGTTCCACTCATAACAGGCTTCGCCAGGGTCGACCAAAGAAGTTGAGTGCACGTGCGTCATATCCAGAGGTTGTCCTTGGGAAATAGACGTACAAGTGCTGCCAGCATTGCTGCAGAGGTTGAAGGGGTGGGGCCGGTTAGCCTGTCAGTGCTCAGACCATAAGCTGCACACTGCATCAAATAGGTCTGCTTGGCTGTCGTCTCTGAAGGAAGCCTCTTCTAAAGATAATGCACAAGAAAGCCTGCAAACAGTTTGCTGAAGACAAGCAGACTAAGGACATGGATTACTGGAACCATGTCCTGTGGTCTGATGAGACATGATACTTTTTTGGTTCAGATAGTGTCAAGCGTGTGTGATGGCAACCAGGTGAGGAGTGCAAAGACAAGTATGTCTTGCCTACAGTCGAGCATGGTTGAGTGTCATGGTCTGGGGCTGCATGAGTGCATGCCGGCTCTAGGGAGCTACAGTCCATTGAGGGAACCATGAATGCCAACATGTACTGTGACATACTGAAGCATGATCCCCTCACTTCGGAAACTGGGCCGCAGGGCATTATTTCAACATGATAACGACCCCAAACACACCTCCAAGACAACCACTGCCTTGCTAAAGAAGCTGAGGGTAAAGGTGATAGACTAGCCAAGCATTTCTCTAGACCTAAACCCAATTGAGCATCTGTGGGGCATCCCCAAACAGAAGGGGGAGGAGCACAAGGTCTCTAACATCCACCAGCTCTGTGATGTCATCATGGAGGAGTGGAAGAGGACTCCAGTGGCAACTTGTGAAGCTCTGGTGAACTCCATGCCCAAGAGGGTTAAGGCAGTGCTGGAAAATAATGGTGGCCACACAAAATATTGACACTTTGGGCCCAATTTGGACATTTTCACTTAGGGGTGAACTCACTTTTGTTGCCAGCGGTTTAGACATTAAAGGTTGTGTATTGAGTTATTTTGAGGGGACAGCAAATTTACACATACACTTACTACTTACTACTTTACATTGTAGCAAAGTGTAATTTCTTCAGTGTTGTCACATGAAAAGATATAATAAAATATTTTAAAAAATGTGAGGGATGTACTCACTATTGTGAGATACTGTATATACTTACCGCCCACTTTATTAGGTACACCTGTTCAATTGCTTGGTAACACAAATTGCTAATCAGCCAATCACATACAGCAACTCAATGTATTTAGGCATCTAGACATGGTGAAGATCTCTTGCTTAATTTCAAACTGAGCATCAGAATGGGGAAGAAAGGGAATTTAAGCAACTTTGAACAATGCATGTTTGTTGGTGCCAGATGGGCTGGTCTGAGTATTTCAAAACTGCTGATCTTAGGCAGCCCTTTTTTCCAAAAAATTTACGTACCTTTTTTTGTTTTTGGAAACCTCTTAGAAAATAGGATAAAATGATAAAACAGTAATCAATTACATTGTTAGTGAATCATTTTTGATTCTGGTTGTGTCAAGATAACAGAATAGTTAGAAGTGGTGTTGTAAGTGCTGGTGGTAGCTAAAGATGATTGATGGATCCTACATTCACTCTACTTCTTAATTGTGCCAACATTCTGCTTACCTCCCTGATATGATCCCACAACCAGACCACCATATTGTTCTCATATTTGTCATCAACCTTAACATCAACAAACAGGGAGTGAAATGACTCAACATTTTGAGAACACATGGGCACCTTGAAAGGAATAATATTGAGAATAAGGAGAACACTGGCAAGTGTTCATCACAGAAGCTAGCATCCCTCATACCATGGAATTTGTATTTTGGGTGACTTGGGTACTGGAATTGTTATAAACCAAAGGACTGTACTATACCAAGTAAGAAAAAAAAAAAAAAAAAAAAAAAAAAATATATATATATATATATATATATATATATATATATATATAATGACCACTTTGCACGATAGTCATATGCCATGTTCCCATCCCAAAACAACAGAGGCGAATCCTGAGGAAGAGGCGAATCCTCAAAATGCGTAAACCTAGTATCAGAGGACGCTATACCTTGGAGTTCTGATGCGGATGGCACTGTATCCATTTGATATGATTTTACCAAGACTCTGTTTGTGAGTATTTTTATACCTTTTATCCAATAAAACCTTTATAGAGGATAATGCACTAGGCCGGAGCACCCTTGTGTTTGTTCTTTGATTTTAGTGGTCTCAGACTACCCTGGTCTTGAAAAGGGGCTGCAAGGCCGAAGTATCCAAGCAAAGCCATGTAGAAAGTTTTCGGTAGCCGCATGAGTGTGGCTGGATGTGGTTAGAAGATAACCTCTCAGAGAGCAGGAGATTGGTGTTTGGCACCAGTTTTTTTGTTTTGGTCCCCATTCTCATCTGTATAAAGTGATTCTGTCACTAATCTATTTTCTTCTTTTAATCAACCCATAACCGTAAAAGAAGACAGTAAATACTCACCTACCCTGTTTCCCACACCACCACACACTTCTGCAGTCCTGACAAAGCTTTATTTGAAGTCCACAGGAAAACTCCACTCCATACATCAGGGAGTGTCAGTTCCCTGGGCCCCCCACAGCTCTCACTGGTTCCTCCTGCTGACCTCCACATGTTACAGGATATAGTAGTGATGTGGAGGTCAGTAGAAAGAACCAGTGAGAGCTGTGGGGGGCCCAGGGAACCGACACTCCCTGATGTTTGGAGTGGAGTTTTCCTGTGGACTTCAAATAAAGCTTTGTCAGGACTGTTAATTTTCCTGAAGACTGTTCAGGATCAGAGTGGCATTTCAAGAGAAAAAGGAATAGCGAGCATGTACAGTATTCTTTTACAGGTATACAGTAATTTAAAAGTTAGTATAGCAAACGAGTCATTTGATTACCAAGTGTTTCAAAACACATGTATGAAAAAGTGTTTTTTGGCACTTGCTATGTACATGATGAATATTGCAGGCCAATGATGAATCAAGGAGTAAGGGAAGGGAAAGGTTTGCACCACAGGAGCATGCACTTTAGAAAGCAAATGGGCTTTCCTTTTCAGATGATGAAGCTGAAATTGGAAACAGTGTTTCATACAGAAAACAGCCATAAAATTCATTGCCACAAATCAATTTTTCTGTCAGGTTGTTGCAAGGAAGCTTTCCTATAAAAAAAAAAAAAGATGGCTTTTCTTAGATAAATGACTGACAGAAAGTTGATTATTTCTTCGAAACGCTGTTCTGTCTGTGAGTGGCTTGAGCTGTGCTGTCAATAAAAGCAGTATATAGAAAAGGGTAGGAAAACAAATCATAAATGAAGGTATCAGTGACAGAACAATATATTAGTTGCTTTGCCATTGCAATAAAAATAGGCAAAAGTGTTAACGAGCTCTATCTTGTGTTTCAACAGCTCCTCATTCTAAAACAATATCCCTCTTCCAGATGGCCATGAGAAACTAATTCAGCTGCATACACATTAATGCAATATGCATCCAGTTATCTCTGTTCTCCTTCCCATTCTGGCCTGACACAGTTGATAAACGGCCAATATTGACATTTAGCATTGGGAGTTTAAAGATGAGATTGGCCAAGCAACACAAGAATCATCTGATATTATCAAAATCCTATCCTGCTGAGTGTTCTTCTTAGTCAACCCAAGGAGTGGACTCAAGAATAGCAAAGATTTCTGCCAAGTCTGAGCCAAACCTTCATTCTCTTCTTATTGTCTTCTGTTGTCCTTTGGTTTCCTAGTCCGCAGGATCACCTTTTTAGTGACAGAGGAAATGGAAAGCTTTGAAATATCTACACATCACATGAAAGACGTATTGAGACATATGGAGCGATGATGACCTTTTATTCAGGCTTTAATCCCTTTGTTAAAAATCACATTACATTATTATTAGCTAAAAAATGAAAGCTAAAATACAACACTATAGCAGCATAATACTAAAGGACTAGGGATCCTATCAATCAAAAGCCTCCAGAAAGAAATGATGGCCTATTAGCAATTCCTGCATCCTTTGCCCTTTAGATGGAGAATTCTGGACGGCCAGATATGGCAAAAAAACTAATATGACTACAATTTTAACTGCTGTACTATGGCACTGCCTTTTCTAACCCTGCTACCACATACATGGGTAATTACTGCTGGGCAATCAAGAGCCTTGAGGCTCCATGCACACTGGGCTTAAAAAGCGACAGTTTCTTTGGCAGAAAAAAATGCTCAAATAGTTTTTTTTTGTAAATAGTTTAGACAAATTTAGGAGAGTTTTGCATTTTTTCTGCCAGAAAGCTCCAATCAGAAATGCAAACCTAAAGGTTTTTTTTTTTCTGCCTCTAAACACTGAACTTAAAATATGGCTGTAATCATCGCAATGTGCATGGACACATAGGATAACACTGAGTTGCTTCTAATTTTTAAGCCAGTGTGTATGGAGCCTAAGGCCCCTTTCCATTTGGTGGATCTAAACGGACGCCACATGCATCTCTATGGGGCATCGGATGTCAGCGGAAACATGTCTGCTGACATCCGATCCGTCAAATCTGGATGGATGGAAACCCTATTTTCCATCCGTCCAGCGGATCGGATCGGATGGGATCTGATGAGAATGGACAGATGGTCCATTCCCATCCGATTCCCCCATAGAGAACAGCGGGACCTGACAGCTGTGTCTCCTCACACAGCGCTGAGACACAGCTGTCATTCACCTGCCCAGCGGGGGATCGGCGGATCAATCCCCCACTGAGAAAAATGGAGTCCACCTGACAGACTCCCTGTGTGAAAGGGGACTAAGACTAAGTTCTGAGTAGGCATAAAAGACACAAAATATTGTACCTCTGTAATCATCAATACATGTTTTATTTTAAATGCAAGCACTTGTGGGTACCTGATTTTGACCCGGAGTCAGCCTTTTTCAATCACTTTAACATACAGCTGGTGTGTGAGCACAAGAAGCAGTACAAAGAGCCAATCAGTCAAGAAGCAAGCTGATAGGAAGAAAGAGCAGAGTGACAGAGAGATGAACTCATGAATATCTGGGAACTCACATGATTGTCCACCCCATTCCTACCCTTCAAGCACTAACTTGCAAGACAACGGCAATGAATGCCATTGCTGTGGAAGTAATATATTAAAGGTTCTGAAGGTGTAGATAGAACTGTGTGGCAGCACGATGCCATGTGTTCCTGCTCATTGGAACAAGCTTTTTTAGCTCTAACCAATGCAGCACTTTGGTGTGAACTGATGCAATAGGACATAAGGCAAATGGCCTTTCTATGTGTTAGAACTGTGTTGGGCAATGCTACCCAATGTAGTCCAATGAAGCAGGTGAGAATGAGCCCTAAATGGCAGTGGACATAGGTAGGTTAATAATCTTTAAAAGAGAAGTATGGCTAAAGCTTTTTTGGTCATACTTCTCTTCTGGATCACTTACTTTTGCACTCTTGTGACCCACAATCAGCCAACAGTGGTCTAATGTCTGCTGAAAGCTGACGTCAGAGAGCCAATCCAGGTTCTGGAAGGATCTGAGCCACTGAGAGCCTCAGCCAGCCACTCCTGCCCCCTCCCCAACCCAGTGCTCCAGTGAGCGCTGGAGGGGCACAGCAGAGAGCAGTGACTGATAGTCACCTCTCTCTGCTCAGAGCAGACTGAGAACCGAGTAATCAGCGGTCATGTGATCGCTCCGTTCCTGAGCTTAGAGCCAATGAGGGTCAGCTGCAACATCGGACAAATGCTACAGCAGGGCAGGTGAATATAGATGTTTGGTTTTTTTAGCTTTCCATACTTCTCCTTTGAAAAGTGCCAGTCACAGAGCCTCACGTGGTTGACATCTCCTTCTGGAAATGCTATCTGCTCTGCTCTCATACTGACCCTCCATCTATATTATTTTGAGTCACTGACTCAAAATGAGTTTGCAGAAAAGGTCTCCTGACTCCTCTGACCTAAATATGTTCCCTTGCAGTGACTAAGAAAGTACTAAGCAAAAGAACTGCCTGTACACTGCCTGATTTTCTTCATATGTAGAATGACTTCCCTGATTTTATCCATCAAACCTCACAAGTATCATTTAGCTAAATAAGCCAGAATTTTAGAATGGTCAGAAAATTCAATGCCTGTGCTTCATATAGTACATCCAATACCAAGCCTACAAATAATTAATGGTTTCCATTGCCCCCTTGTTCTGTACTGTATCATTATCCTATCCTATTGTTTTAGAATGTACGGAAGGGCAGAATTTATTCTCCTGTGACTCTAATACAGAATGATTTATTCATTGTCTTGCAGCTACTGCAAATATTTCCAGGATAAATATACAGTCCCTGCGCTGAGCAGCAATATAAATAAATTTACATCTGCTCCTTAGCATTGAACCTTGAATAGCTGTCCTCATTGCTAAGGAAATAATAGTATATCTTTTTTTTTTTTTTTATTAATGTGACAGAAGGATGTTGGGGCTGGGCTGTGCAGTTATATATTGGAGAGTTCATTAATATGAGAACTGCACAGCAGGATTACATGCCTGATAAATCGTGTATTCAAAACTCGTTTTAGACCTCCATTAATAGAAGTCTGGCTACACGCTAGCAAGGAAGGGGGGCTCACCAATCAAAACATCAAAATTCTGGTCAAGCAACTGCGCCTGATGACTGTTCCCCTTGGATGTTTGCATATTAATTGCATGCACATACTCTTTATGTGCTTCTAATATGGGTACAGTGATGCAGGGAGCCAATACAGGTACTGTACTGAATATGGCCATAAAAATCCAAAAGCATTGTAGCAGAAAATAAAGTGTATTTAAAACCAAAACCAAAAATGAAATATATTGCAGCTTACTATTCCTTATTGATATGGTTACATAGTTAGTTGGGTTTAAAAAAGTCCATTTAGTTAAACTAATAGAAAAACACACACATGTAGCACAACTCCCAAGGGAGCTGCTGAGTGTGGGTCCCCCTGGGTTACCGCTAGCAACAGTAGTACCTTTAATCATGTTTCCCAAGTGTGAGCACCTCAGACGAGATCCAGTCCACTGTTTTTCCAGAAGATCTCTGCCCATTAGGTCCACTCGGTCAGCAACTCTGGATCCCCTGCAGCCCAGCTCAACCTCTGGTCCCTAGGCCGACTGCCCGGACCACCTTCACACTTCAACAGGAAGATAGACAGCTGTCACCTCCTCCTGGGACTGATGCTCCCGCCAAATGACACTCTGTCACATGCTCCCTCAGGATTTATTCCCAATCCCAGGATGCATTGCAGCAATGCCCTCCCACTGGGACAGTCATAAACCCTGGTGTGCTATTGGCTAGGTTTCCTCCACTGTCCAACAATATCCCTCATTGGATACAGTGGGGAGACTCCCCAGACTCAACAGACCACACCTGGAAGCACGTGACAGACTAACTAACAATTCAGGCCCCTCCTGATAAGCAGACAGGACCCATAAATGCTTTTTCCTAGCACCTACCTAGGAGGGTGCTACACACAAATAGAAAATCTCCCTATACACAATCCTATACCGACAGTTGATCCAGAGAAAGGCAAAAAACCCAATAAAGCATCATCTAATTTGCTCCAGGTGGGAAAATTCCTTCCTGATTCCCCAGAAAGATTTTCCCCTGGTTAACTCCCCTGGTGCTAATACCTATAAATATACATTTTCAATTATATTTTATGCAGTTAGGAAAGAATCCAGGCCTTTTTAAAAGAATCTACTGAGCTGGCCAGCTCGTGAGAGAGTCTATTTATTTATTTTAGGTTTTTATATAGCGCTGTCAATTTATGCAGCGCTTTACACATACATTGCCCATTCACATCAGTCCCTGCCCTCAAGCAGTGTACAATCTAAGGTCCCTAACTCACATTCATACATACATAGTAGGGCCAATTTTATACAGGATCCAATTAACCTACCAGCATGTCTTTGGAGTGTGGGAGAAAACCAGAGTACCCGGAGGAAACCCACGCAGGCACAGGGAGTACATGCAAACTCCAGGCAGGTAGTGTCGTGGTTGGGATTCGAACCAGCGACCCTCTTGCTGCTAGGTGAAAGTGCTAACCACTACACCACTGTGCCTCCCCACATGTTCACTCTTACTGTGAAGAAGCCTTTCCCTACATGGAGGTTAAATCTCTTTTCCTCCAGAAGTAAAGAGTGGCCCCCTTATACTTAATGATGACCTTAAAGTAAATGGCTCAACACCAAGTTCACTATGTGGACCACTTATGTATTTATCCATGGTGATCATAGTTGTGGTGTCTGCACTAGTTTTTTTTGTTAGGCTTTTGCCCTTTATTTTCACTTTATTTTTATTCTACCAGTAGCTTATGATTAAGCTCTGTTATCTGCATGAAACGCGTTAGAATTTTTATGTCCTATGTCCTAGTGTTCGTTGTACTGTATATGCTTTTATTTGTTGATCACTACAATAAAGATTTTCGCATCCTTCTGGAGTGTGCAGTTACTCAGCCATTTTTCCCTGCCAGTAACACACTTCGATCCTAGGGTGATGTTCACTGTCTGTATTGTATGTACAGGGCAAAGACGTTGTCACCCTAGGACAGTATTAAGACTTCAAAGCACTTCCGCTCTGCTAATCTCCATAACATAGGGGTGCTTTGTAGTTCACAGAGGGAACTCAGGCATGACTGATAACATTGATTGATGTTTCATTGCAGCATTGCCAACTCACTACATTAAATTACATGCTCACTGAATATCTGGCAGGATAAACAGGTATTGTTGCACTTATCGAACAGATATCACAAAATGTATGTAGCGCACCCCTCAACCTCCTAGGGCCTGATGGTGACCCCCAGAGATAGAGAGAGGGCCGACATTCCTCTTCAGGGTGAAGATTACTAGGCATGGTGGGTGGTGAACAAGATAGACAGATGGGCGCCAGTCACTTTTATGCTTAAACAAGGAGAAGTTTATTTCTCTCAACAGGAACAAAAATGGGAGAGAGGGGTAGGGCACAGGACACCCTTAGTGAAAATAGCAGATTTGGCAGACTCCTTACACAAAAATGAAGTATAGGCAGACAGCAGACAGAAAAGAAGCTTGAGCTTAGACTGACCTGGGAGGCAACTCCTCTCCCTTGGATCTAGTCTCTTGTAGCAATCTGTACTTGTAGAAGCAGCTGTCTCCTATATCAAAAGCGGGTAACTCACGGAAGGTGCAGGAATTCTGTGGATGTTCCCATCTGGATGCTTTCCCAGGCTCTCCACCCTATGCCAGAGTCACTTCTGGTACTTCATCTCAGGTCTCCATCCTTCCTTCATTCTTCAAAGCAGTATACAGTCTCTCCCTTGCAGAGCCCTGAGCACATGGTTAGGCCTCAGGCTTCAGGCCTACCCAGCAGCAGCAATTGAACACACACCCACCCCATACAGGGGTCTGGGTGGTAAAAGACAGATCATCTGACCTCCTCCAAATAAATAGTCTCTCCCAGCATGCTCCATTACCAGTGTGATTGGCTGGGAGAAACATACATATTCATAACCTAACTGACTGTAATTTATCACTCTAATGTCAAAGGCAACAGTGCCACCTACTGACAGAAGAGGGAATTACAGCCAAACCAGGATTAGGAGGAACATCCAATGACCACAGGACTATAAATCAGCCAGGTTAGCTACCACCTAGCACAGCTAAATTTACTAGCAACCCTGCGTATGACAAGGGTGCTACGTGTATAACAAAAATGTATTGTCAGGGTTTACACACACTTTACATCAATTTATTTTTTATATATTTTTTTCAATAATTGTATTTGAAATTTTGCATGTTCCAGCATAAGACAACTTCTAATTAAGGTTATTCATTCATGTTTCCCATTTTTACACATCAACCTTCACTTCTCGCTGCTCTTAGACATAGTAACAAGGGAGAATTGATAGAGAGTATTTGCCTCTTGATGCATTGCTAATAGGAAATGTTGGATTGGTGAGCCTGGTTAGAGATACTTCATTGTTAATGCTTTCTCAGAGAGAGACCCAAAGTATGTAACACAGGATTAGCTGTTAAATTGTTATTTGCTTCCTGTTCACACCTGCCATTATAGCATCAGGCAAAGGGAAGTCTTCTAGCACTAAATTCCTTTGCTGATCTGAGATTTCATGTGATTGAATATCCAGAGCCACCAAGGAAGCTAAAGCTTGACGATTTGAAAAGGTGTGTCACAATAAACCACAACCTTTAGGAACATCCATCTTTCACCATGGCCACATTCGATGTAGAGCCATGGCACACTTTGATCAACAGACTTTCCTTAAAATCCACCACTACTATGTAGTACTGCCCCTCTAGGGGCTGCTGAGTATTGATCTGTCAGATGCTTGAGTATTTTCACCCAGCCAGTTGCACACTAAACCACTCGTTATCCAATGACCAGTCCAAGGGATTTGTTTTTTTGTATTTATTGGTAGAACTTGGATAGGAGAGGGGGATTAGTGGGATACTCCAACTTGAACTATGCACAAAGAAGGACAACTCTCACTTGGCCTCATTTAATTGACTGAATAGCAGACCCTCTGTTAATCATACAGCCTTTATATGAATGAAATGTCCTTTGCTCGCTCTGGCAGAAGACTCAATGAACAACACTGACACTTTAGGACACTAATCAGTACCCTCTCTAGCTGGCACTATTCCACTGACTTCAATAGCCTGAAGGGATGGCCCTCACCGAACAGGCCCCTAGATGTAGATCTGTACTCACAGAAACCAGAAACAGATCATTCCAGGTGTATCCCCTCTCTCAGTCAGCTCTGCTGGACATCTGGGTTGCAGCTTCTGTAACTCCAGGCCCCCAGGTCGACCACTTAAGGGCCGCATGGCAGCTTGTACAGAGGAGGGGCAGCAGCCCCCTCCTTTTGGGACCCCGCTCTCCAGCCAAAGACCCCCTTCACACGTTCTGTCTTGATATAAATACATTCACCCTTGAGGCACTTTCATCTGCCAATGGCCAGGGCTGTAACTACACCCATGCTCCCATTTGGCAGGTTTTCTCCCACTGTCCAATATGCCCCGACTTATTGGACCAGGCAGACAGCATGAGCAGCATATGTTCACACTGAGCAGACCCTATTAATGGATCAATGCTCCCTGTTAGGCAGAGAGTACTTAAATTTGCCTGACAATTACCCTGGTAAGCAGGAAAACCCAAAAACTATGCACTCTCTACCACCTACCTAGGATGGTGCTACAACTATAAAAGGGCTGCACGATTGTGTTTAGCCTCCAAGCCAAGTACAGTATAGTATGGTTGGTTTTAGTTATCCCAGGTTATTATGAGCTACGGTCACCAGATCTCATCAAATTTAGCTAGATATGCCCAGTTGATATATATTTGCTAATATTTAGAATGTATAATATTCCCAGATTGTATATAAAATGTTATGCTTAGTACCACAGAGTGTTATCAATTTGGGAGCATCGCTTTTCTTGCATAGAAAAATACTAGCTGAAGTAAAGTCTTTGGGTGTTTAAATTCCTATATAACCACTTAACAACAGATCCATATTTTGTACATTTTGCCACACTGGTAACATTTTTTTTCAATCTGTATCTGTCTAGAACAGGGGTCTCTAAACATTCTAAACAAAGTGCCAGTTTACTGTCCATTAGACTTTGAGGGGGCCACACTGTGGCCAGTAAGAGTAGAAAATTCTCTGGCATCATTGGGAGTAAACAATGCCCCATCATTGGCATCAATGGGAGGAATAGTGCCCCATCATTGGTGTCAGTGGGAGGAATAATGCCCGTTCATTGGTGTCAGTGGGAGAAATAGTGCCCCATTGTGAGTGTCAATGGAAGGAATAGGGCCCCAAGAGCCGGATAAAGGTAAGGAAAGGGCCACATCCTGCCACTGGGCCACGGTTTGGAGACCACTGGTCTAAAATATATACCAGATCACATTTGAATTACGCACTACTATTTATAATGAACATGTTCAAATTGCCTAATAATTCTATAGGAACTTATATATTATCAATATCTGAATTTGTTTTTCTCAGCGCAAAGTATTCTGATGTGGATACAGGGATCCAAAATTCAAACCTGGATTTCATTTATACAGCGGGGTTGATTTACTAAAAGCAAATAAACTATGTGCAGTTACACTCATTTTCCTGTGGCAAAGCTTCATTTTGTAAGGATCGAGTGCAAGGAAAAAAAATATATATATTTTTGCTTGCACATTAACCTTCCTAGCGGTATTCCCGAGCGTGACTCGGGGTAAGATTTTAGAGCCAAAAGCGGTAACCCCGAGCCACACTCGCTGGATCCTGGTAGAGGTTTTACTTACCTTTTCTCCGGGATCCAGCGAAGAATGCGGGCGGTATGCGGCGGCGAGCCCCGGCTTCCGTCTCCGGCGACGTGACGTCCGCCGGGGGGTGGAACCGGTGGCAAATTCAAATGTAAAACACACCAAACACACTGATACCATTCAAAATAAAAAAAAAATCACATTACATTGCCCCCCAGTGCCCTTTCCTGCAGTTTTACTGTACTTTTTATGTAAATATCGTTATATATATATATATATATATATATATATATATATATATATATATATATATACAGTATATATATATATATATATATATATATATATACATACATATACATATATATATATATATATATATATATATATACGTATATACAGTGGGAACGAAAAGTATATATATCTTTTTAAATTTTTTAATAAATCTTTTTTAATTTTCTTTTTTAATAAATCTGCAACAATGTCAACAATTCTGTGTTTTTCTGTCAGTATGGGGTGCTATGTGTACATTCATGAGGAAGAAGAATGAACTTAAATGATTTTAGCAAATGGCTGCAATATAACAAAGAGTGAAAAATTTAAGGGGGTCTGAATACTTTCCATACCCACTGTAACAAAGAGTGAAACATTTAAGGGGGTCTGAATACTTTTCGTACCCACTGTATATATATATAATATATGTATACATAATATATGTATATATATATATAATAAATGTATACAGTCGGTTTGGGCTGCTCATTCACAAGAATTACATGCAAAATAATGGTACCGCTTTCAGCACCTAAAATCCAAAAGAATCATACCGCCAGGGAGGTTAATGGATGATGGAAATCAGCAGAGCTTTACCGCATTTACTAAACTCTGGCGAAAATGAGTGCAACTTCACTTGCAAAGTGCACAGTCTATTCGCCCCTAGTAATGCTACCCCAGTACACAGGATGGTGGTTATGACTACAGATCTGAACGGCCACACAGTTCTGCATACATTGTATCAAAGTAATAAGAATAGAGCTTCATACATTGTCTATAAAAAAGGATTGCAGGAGATAAGTGTAATGCATTTAATTCACTTAATTATATGCTTTCCCTACTGAGACATGGATCTTCAAAATCTGTTACCAGAACGCAATGGTGCGATTAGCAGAATGCTTTCAGTGCATGAGATTTCTACTTCTGGTCCCTGCAGTTTTCTGAATAGAATTTGTTGTAGCAATTGAAATCTATGGGGCCAAGATTTGCATCGACTAATTCCATTCCGAGAATAGATATAGAAAGTGGAAAGTGCAAAGATAGGAAGCTTTGAGTTTACTGGAGGGTTGCCCTATGGTCACGATTTTCAGAAAACTATATTTTGGAAAGGACTGCATACGAGGTTTTGTAAATGTGGGTATATACTACTACATTTTGTTTACATTTTTCTTTTGATTTTCTAATCAAGGATCAAATCGACACTCATTTTCTACCGCGGTGACAAGATAATTCAAAGGAGCAGGATGGAATATTTTTCTCGAACAAATACATTTCCAAGGGTGTATGTGGTTTTAATCAGTAAGGTCCATTTGTTCCACAGTTGAATGTTAAAAGCAAGCAACATTTTGAACTGCTTTTGAACGACATTTACCAAGTCATCAAATGTACTGAGAATTTTCATATAGATGAATATGGGTACCAAAGTTTGCTCGAAAATCTACTACTGTATACTCAACCTAAAGCGAAACTGTAAAGCCTAGTACACATGGGCCGAACGTTGGGTGGCAGCCAATGGCTGAGAGCGCTGACCAGAGTGTTCTGGTGGGAGGCCATCCCCCTGTCAGAACACAATTGCACAGCATGAGAGATCGCTGTACTAAAGTCTGATAGTTAGTACAGCGGCTCCTCCTGAGCTGTTAGTTTTTTTTTTTCATTCAGCCCTGCTGGGTTGAACAGAGAAAACGACTAGTGTGTACCAGGCGTAAAGCGGAGTTCCGGCCTTGGGGGTAAATTTAAGCTAAAAATACCCCCTGGACAGTCAGGGCTAGTACATTCCATAATGGATAGCCTCTGAACTGTCCCGGGTCGCACTTACCTTTTAGAAGAAATACTTACCTTGAAAAGTTCTTCTCCAGCGCTGCCATCTCAGGTGTGGGCAGCTGAAGCCGCAGCGTCCCTTTTCGTGTCCTCTTCCATAATGTCGGAGTCCCACAATGCACTGCACCGGCCCCGCTTGTCACTTCCGGTGCAGGCGTGGCACCCCTTTACAGCGCTGTGCCAGTCTCTGAGAACCTGCATGCGCAGGAGTGACATCATCTTGTGCTGGCCAATGAAGAGACCGAAGACCCGCACTCAGAAGAAGATGTCGGTGTTCTATCAGAATTTTACTACCTATCAGACTATGCAACCCAAAGTGACGTTCGGACGAGAACAACTTACTGTGCATGTGCCAATATGCATTCCAATAGCTTTCCTAATGTGACAGAACACTAAGCAGAGGCGGACATCTTCTTACACCCATGCAAGTCTTGAATTTTACATTTATTTTAGCAGTAAACTCACCTTATATACTGAAATAGACTATTTCACCGCGACTGAGTGAAATAGTCTATTTCACCATATAATCAGTTTGTCGCTGAGTAGTGCGGGGTGTACCAAGATGGCCGTTGTCACCTTCTACCTGCAGGTTTCTCGCTATACTTATTAGAATACAATAATAATACAACTGTAATACTGTGATTCAGTATATAAGGTGAGCTTATAAAATAAATGTAAAATTCAAGACTTGCGTGGGTGTAAGAAGATGTCCGCCTCTGCTTCGTGTTCTGTCACATTAGGAAAGCTATTGGAATGCATAGCAGCCATGTTAGAATGCATGGGCATTAAGTTGTTGTAGTCTGTACATCACTTCCGGTTGCAGAATCTGATAGGTAGCGGTATTCTGTATGAACACCGGCTCTGAAGAGGGATCGTTGGACAGGTGAGAATGAATATCATTACTTCCGCTTAAACATATTACACTTATTTCTGCTGTCCTTTGAAGCTTTTCTTTTATCCGCAGGCAATGCAATTCTAACTTTTCCTATTTTCTTATGTTTTATTTTATCCTCTGGATTTTTTTCAAAGGATCGACGAGTATTGCAAGAGTGAACAAACTTATGTGGAGTTTGCATGTTCTCTCCTGTGCCTGCATGGGTTTCCTCCGGGTACTCTGGTTTCCTTCCACACTCCAAAGACATGCTGGTGGGTTAATTGGATGTATCCTATTTAAATTGGCCTTTGTATGTATGAATGTGAGTTAGGGACCTTAGATTGTAAGCTCCTTGAGGGGAGCGACTTATGAGAATGTACAATATACTATATACTGTATGTAATAGCACTGTAAATTGACAGTACTATATAGGTACATGTAATAAATACATAAAATAAACGTCCCTCTGAAATTCTGCTCTCCTAGGCCAGGGTGGTTTACAAATCCGATCTTGTTAATAGCCAGTGTTTACATGGTTAACCTAGCCCAGTGGCGGCTGGTGCTCAAAATTTTTGGGGGGGCGCAAAAAGAAAAATGTAATAGGTATTGCTTCGTGGCAAAAAACGCGGTAAAAAAATTGCGTTCCTTTGAGGTCATGGTACAGGCATGGCACAGGTGATGGTATAGGCATGGCACAGGTGATGGTATAGGCATAGCACAGGTGATGGTATAGGCATGGCACAGGTGATGGTACAGGCATGGCACAGGTGATGGTATAGGCATGGCACAGGCATGGCACAGGTGATGGTATAGGCATGGCACAGGTGATGGTATAGGCATGGCACAGGTGATGGTATAGGCAAGGCACAGGTGATGTACAGGCATGGCACAGGTGATGGTACAGGCATGGCACAGGTGATGGTATAGGCATGGTACAGGCATGGCACAGGTGATGGTATAGGCATGGCACAGGTGATGGTATAGGCGTCATGGTACAGGTGATGGTATAGGCGGCATGGTACAGGTGATGGTATAGGCGGCATGGTACAGGTGATGGTATAGGCATGGTACAGGTGAGGGCACAGGTCGGCTTCAATCACTTACCTGCTCTCCTCCTGGGCTGCCTGCGAGACGTCCACGACGCTGCTCCTCTCCTCGAGTCCTCTTCTTCTGACGGCGGCGGGAATTCCGGGAACCTTCCACGGCGCTGCTCGTCTCGTCCTCTTCAGTCTTCTGGTCTTCCGATCGGTCCGGGTGGCGGGAAGGAGATCGGGCGGTGACGGTGCGTGAATGACGCATGCACCGGCACCGCCCCATTGCGACATCAGCGGGGTCAGCAATCGGATGTCCTGGATGATGATTGGTCCAGGCTGGAGACTGGACCAATCACAGCCAGGATATCATGAAAGTGGGGGTGTCCTAGCGCTATGACCTGCGCCCAGGTTACGCCCCCAGAAGGCAGCCAATCGGCGCCTCTTCTGGGTTGTAAACCCCACCCCCCCCCATAGCCACCACATAGGCCGGCGAACGCGATTTTTTTTTTTTAAAACTTTATTGTTCTTTTTGTAATTTTTTTTTCTTTTTTTTAGGGGGGGGCGGCGCCCTGGCGCCCCCTATGCACAGGCCGCCACTGACCTAGCCTAATCAACTGGCAACTGTGGTCAAAAAATACTGAAAATAGTACACTAGATTACATAGTTAGTCTGGTTGAAAAAAAAAAGACACAAATTCATCCAATTCAACCAATAATGGAAAAAAAAAAATTGAATAAATAGAGAACCACCATATACTGAATCCTACACCCACGAATAATCTATAGGTAGGTATTATACAAACCCTATAAAGCATGCTCCAATTTTCTCCAGGGCAAAATACATTTCTTTCTGATCCCTCATAAGGCAATGGGATATTCCCTTTATCATCAACCTCATGATATCATCTATAAATGTTAATATCCATTTGTAGTTCTGTTTAAGTACTCATCCAATATGAAATTATTTGTTGACCCACTCAGTAAATTATCCAATGGTTTCTAGGCCCCTCTTAATCAGAGTTTATGAGTATAGATGATTCACGGTGGAAAATTACTTTTTTTTTATACTCTGCTTTCAGTCACCCTTCAGGCTGATGTATCTAAGCATATTTGTTGTTTGTGAGGCCTACCTAATCTCATTCAATCCTGAATTTTTAGAGTAGTCAATATATAAACATTTTTTTAACATTGTCACCATCAAAATATAGTCCTGTTCATGTAAACTGAATGACATGTTTTATTCTCAGTCTGGGGCTAGGCAACATTGGTAGGATGCCTTCACAGGGGATATTAAGAGATAAACAACAATCCTACTCATCCTCTGGCTGACACATCCTGTGCGTTGGTGCCTAAAATCCTGCCCTAACGATAAATCTTCATAACTAGATCATGTTCACCTTTGCCCTAACTATGACAACTTCCTGATTTGTCTTATCTGGGTCATCAAGTCAACGTTAAAAAGTTTTTTTACACTCAAATGATAACAAGAAAAGAAAACAGGAAGCAAGCCTGAGAGATTTATCGGTGTTTACTCTAATTGTCCATACAGATAAAAAGGACTTTCTATGTATACGTTAAATAAACTTAGACGGAAATAGAATGACAGTTAACTGTGGCTTCATGAAGCACATGGCTGGCACAATAATTAGTATACCAACATGGATTGCTAAAGATGCCTTTATTCTTGCCCTTGTTAGCGTCCCATATATATTTGCACACCAGTGACCAGGAAGGGCAAGCATTTTAAAGCGGAGTTCCGGCCACAAAATCGACATAATCAATTTTGTGGCCATCCGCTTCCTATTTGTCACCTGAAAAAGAAATGGATAGTTACGATTTTTTATTTTTTTTTATTTACCTTGTTATTGTAGAAAAATATACTCACCTTTCTTCCACTTCCTCCCTCGGCGGCCGCGGCCCGCGCCGTCACTTCCGGTTTGCAATGATTCCTGGGAGCTGAACGTCCTCGCTCCTAGGAATCAATGCGCCGGCACCGGCCCCGCTCGTCCCTTCCGGTGCGGCGCCTCATTCCCTGCTAAACAGCTTCTGGGCATGCCCAGAACCTGTGGAGGAAGGCGGCGCCGCACCGGAAGTGACGAGCGGGGCCGGGGCAGGTGCATTCTGGGAGAAGAGGACACGGAAGAGGACGCAGAAGAGGAAGCGCTGGCTTCAGCTGCCCACATCCGAGATGGCAACGCTGGAGAAGAAATTTTAAAGGTAAGTATTTCTTCTTGCAGGTAAGTGCGACCCGGAACAGTTCAGAGGCTATCCATTGTGGAATGTACTATTTTTATTGAAAAAATATTTTAGTGGCCGGAACTCCACTTTAAGATAGTTAGGGCTCTTTACGATTACACAGTGATGCCAGCCTAACTATAGCCATAAGCAGTGGCGTAACTAGAACCTTCAGGGCCCCGGTGCAAGAAACCATAAAGGGCCCCCCGGACCCCTTGCCTTCAAGCCTGGGGCTCTTCCCACTGATCCTGGGGCCCTTTACTCTCATTGTGGGGCCCTTTATTAAGGTCCCGCAGCAGGACCCTTTCACAAGTTTTGCAGTGTGCCCCCTTCCTGCCATCTTGGAGCCTTCCCACAGTGGTGGAATGCCAGGGCCCGGTCGCAAGTGTGACCTTTGTGATCCTGGAAGTTCACCCACTGGTGTCAGTAGTTTTTATTTTTAGGTATTTTAATTGTATAATTTTTTATCATTTTATTTTATTTTTTTACAATGTCACTGACTATGACTCTGTCCATTCAGAAAAGGAAGGAGCTGGTAAATTACATATTTACAGACCCCTTCCTGGTTCTCTATTGTGACACATCCCCTCCAGCAGCCGGCAGGAGAGGGAAGGGAGCACAGTAGGGGGGGGGGGACCAGGGGAGCACACAGGGGCCCAGAGACAGCAGAACACAAGTCAACTGGATAGGAGGAGTGGCGGGGGCAGCATACAGAGGAACAAATCTCCTCCATTTTCCTCCTGCAGCTACAGGGGGAAAAAGGAGGACAGTGATTTCTCTACATGCTGCCCCTGCTACTCCTCCTATCCAGGTGTACAGGGGAGCCTCACAGGCCCCCTGGAGCATGGGGCCCAGTTGCAATTGCAACCCCTGTAGTTACGCCCCTGGCCATAAGGATGACCTCATAAGGGTGCTGTTGATTCTTTATTGTCCAGTGGGATGGGAGCAGCTAGTTGACCAGGCTGAATTGCTTATCTGTTTCTGTCCACACACAGCACATTTTTGGCTATTTCAACCAAGTTCAACCAGCTTTAGATTGTAGGAACAACTTACCATAAACAGCCATAAACTTTGTGTGTTTTTTAATAGATTTTGCTAGTGACAGACTGTGTTGGTCTTTTCTTATTCTAAAGCTGATTGAAAATTCTTGAACTTGCCTAAAAACTGCCATGTTTATGACCAACATTATAAAGAACAGTGAACCCATGCACCTCGCAGTGTGCTTAAATATGTATGATCGGGTAGAATTAACATTTAAAGCAAACCTGTGCATTGGCTAGCAGAGAAAAGCATCAGGTTCACTGGAATGTCACCTCCCAAGCAACCCACACTTAGTGAGAGCCCAGCACTGTCATATGAGGGCATAGAAAGAACCTTTAGCTCTGTGTAAGTTCAGAGCCTCCTCAGGCTTTTCTATACTCACTACTGGAAGAGATTGAAAAAAAGGTGAGCATATGGTGCTGGGTATGAACTTGTTGCTTTGTCCTGTATTGAAAAAGCAATGATTTTCTTTAGTTTGGACACCCTCAACCCATATTTTGTGTCTTGGCTATCATTTCGACAAATTTGGTCATGCAAGGGTAGCACTAGCCCCGAGAGGGCCACAGGTTTTGTGTCCCAGGTTCTATTCCTTCTACAGCAGTTTCCACACCTCTGGATCAGGAAACTGAGGCTGCCTTTTTAAAGTTTATTGCAGCAATAATTTGGAAGGGGTTCAGGGAGCTGTGGGATTATGAAGGGGAACAACGAGGACACTCTCCCCTGTAGCAGGTCTGCAGAACAGTCCCTTAAGCAGCGGGACGGAAAGTGGACAGCAATTGAGCACCTCTAGCAATGTCCCAGGCCATGCAAGCCTTGTACTCTGTGCAACAATAGCGGTAGAGTCAACAGTTCCCCTTTAGGCTGGTACTCACAGTGTCCCTCAAACTTGGAATGTTACCCTCAGACTTCAGCAAGCAGGCTCCTCTGTGAAATTGCCACGGCAGGTCATTAGAGGCATCCCTCTTTAGTTCGTTATAGGGTTTGTGGCTGAATAGGCCCTTCAGCTGGGCATGGCTGGAACCCTGATCAGCAGGCTGGACCTTCAGGAGGACTGCCAGAAAGGCAGACAGACCTGACTTGGATCCTTTCCTCCAGGGAAAGAAACCCCTCTCTCTGTGGTTCCAGACTTTTTATATCCACCAACCACCATCTAGGATCTGGGAGCAATATCCTCTGATGATGTCTGTGCGGACGACACGCGTCAGGAGCACGCAGTAGAACTTCATTTTAATACATTGCCTGTTACCATGTGATTCTTGTAAGTGCGATTCCTTTTATTTCATTAAAAGTTTTAGCAATATTACGCTATGTGCACTCCTTTTTCTGGTTTTCATGTCATCTGGTCTTGAGAGACTTCCATCCCTCTGCCTACCACCTTATGAGCTGAAAACTACTTCCATGGTAATGATCGTAGGAGGAATCAGGATCACCTTGTACAGCCTGAACAGGTCTGTTTGCTATATGGCAATTCAGACCCATTTGATCTGGTGAGAGGCCACTTTTACTGTTCACTTGGTGTTGGGATTCTTTTCATCACGTTTGGATTTATATATGTATACCAACAAGATGGATCACTTCTTTGGGACTTTTATTTAAGCCCTATTTCAGTATTGGACTTTATTTCACAATATCCTATATTCTATATATATATGTTCAATTGTACTCTTGTATATTATGTACACTAGCGCTGCACTTTTTTCTTCCACCATCTAGACACACCACCCCAGGGATTAGCTGGATCTACATAAATATTCAGGTTGTCTTTTTGATTGTCCCACCCACTAGATTCTGGAAATCTCCAGAAAAAAGGGGGACGCAATCAAACCTGCAGAAACCCAAAGAAATCGAACACAGCTCAACTGATTACAGGAGAGCCAAAGAACTAAATGTGCCTTTCCAAACCTAGCAGCCTAAATAGTAGGGTGCTCCTCAAATATAGCTAAACTTGAAAAGTGCCATTTCAGAAGATGGACAATGACTGCTTGGACATTTGGATGATTAAATGTAATGGCTGGACAAGTTTCTAGACTGGGAAAGATATGGACACTTGTCCCCCAACATAACCATTAAAGGAAAGCCAAACATTTAGCACACTAATTTTAAAGAGATTGCACTTTATTGTGTCAAGGTGTTCAAGGCATTCAAGCTGTTTGGGAACAATCTGTTAATTTGACCAAACACTGGAAGAACTTCATTAGAAATATTTTGATGCAAGAACATTCATTCAATTTCCTAATTGCTAGTACGCTCAAATTGAAGTTCATTTTCAACCACAGTGAAAATTTGAAGGAGCAGGAAGGAAACAGTAAAGGCGATTTTAATTTAAGTAAGTCTATTCATTCCAAAATCGAATGTTAAAAGCATACAAAATTGTGAAGTACTTTTGAACAACATTCATCAAGTCATCAAATGTACTAAGGATATCCATACAAATTTTTATATGACCATTCCTTTAAAAAATCTGCTAGTTTATGGCCAGCTCAGTTCTGTCAATGCTCATTCCTTGCTTGATTTTTTGTAAGAACATGAAGAAAAATAAGTAGGGTCATGTGACAATTCTAGTAGCCATAAAGCTATGTTCCAAGCTAGGGAAGTGGAAGGTGCATCTCCCCATTAGGGTCTTGGTGACATTTAGTGCCAGTTCACACTAGGTCGCTCCGACTTCGGGGGCGACCTGTGAAGTACCGTAGACTTCATATAATGAATGTCTATGCAAGTCGCTCCGAGGTCGCCCTGAAGTAGTACAGGACCCTTTTTCAAATTCGGAGCGACTTGTGTCTCTCCTATTAGAACGGGTCCTGTAGCACCGCATGGACCGCGACTTGTCAGGCTGACAAGTCGCCTGACAAGTCGCGGTAGTGTGAATGGAGACTTGGTGTCCCAGCAGGGGGGTCCTAATAAAGTCAACCAAAAATCAGGTAAATACTTTTTAATGAGTCTTTTAGTGTCACATCCTAAAATCTTTAGGAGGCTCAGAGGGGGAGCTGCAGAATAATGACTCCAGTCTTATGCTAACTAATGATGTCACCTTTTGATGATTTAAAGTGTTACTAAATCCACAACAGTAAAATCAGTGTGTATATGCAGTAAAGGTTGATTGTTATATTCACTGTGGAACCTAAGGGGTTAATCCTGCACATTGTGTAAAAAGGCTGTTTGATCCTGTCTTCTCTGATCCTCTCCTTCTTCCACTGTCCCCAATCCATCTCCTTATAAGACAGAGCCTTTGGAGGCAGGCTGCACACGCTCACGTTAGTTTTGTATTGCTGGAGAGTTTTTTTTTTTCTTGAGAGGGTGCATGTAATCAGCACAGGGCCAATCAGCCCTTTCCAGACAGAGGGTCAGGGGTCATGCAGCCTTATAGGACAGTCAGAGTAGAATGAAAACTCCTACAAGCTTTAACCAGACACTGATAGAAGTCAAAAGACTGCTCTAACTGCTGATGAGAAAAGGTATTTAGCAGTTTATAGTTACTAAAATAATTGCGTTTCCATGTTGTGTGTACTGTGGGAGACCAGATATACTGAATGCAGGGTCCTGGGTTTAGTAACACTTTATTGATGTCTCCTTTTCAGTTTGGTAAAAGGGGAATTAAACGTAGGGAACAGCATAAAAAAGCTTTTAATAATGGTAGTTAAAACCTAAAGTGGTTGTAAAGGCAGAAGATTTCTTATCTTAATGTATTCTATGCATTAAGATAAAAAAAAAAAAACTTCTGTGTACAGCAGCCCCCCTCAGCCCCCCTAACACTTACCTGAGCCCCATCTCGATCCAGCAATGTTGAACAAGAGATTCGGCTGTCCAGGACTCCCTTCCTCATTGGCTGAGACAGCAGCGTGGCGCCATTGGCTCCCGCTGCTGTCAATCAAAGTCAGTGAGCCAATGAGGGGAGAAAGGGGGGCAGCGGAAGGCTGGGCCACGGCTCCCTGTCTGAACGGACACACAGAGCTGTGGGCTTGACTCGGGTGCCCCCATAGTAACCATGGAATATTAAGCCCCCGTTCACATCGGGCAGATTTGACATGCGATTTGACATGTCAAATCGAATGCCAAATCAGAGCCTATTGCCAGCAATGTCACTGTCCGAATTGGTACAACGCTGACTTTGCAGCGCCACACCGATTCCCAAAAGTAGTTTCTGCACTACTTTTGGCGACTTCAGGGCGATTTCAATAGACATCTGTGCATGAACCCGTACAGATGTCTGTCAAATCGCCCCCAAAGTCACACTGACATGCAAGTTTGAAATCGCGCGCGTTTAGCTGAATGATTTCAAACCCGCCCTCAGTGTGAACCGGTGCCATTGCCGGAAATAGGCTCTGATTTGACATGCGATTCGACATGACAAATTGCATGCAAAATCGGCACAATGTCAACAGGGCTTCATGTTCCATGAACAATACCCAAAACAGATTGCAAAATGCAGTGAGCTTGCCAGAATCGCATTGCATGGGTGTTCACACCCATGCAGTGTGATTAGGTGTGGAGAAAAAAAAGGTCCTACAACATTTTGGTGCGAATGTGATGCAATTTGAGCCATACAAAATATGACATCACATGTGATGTGCACATGAACGCGGTGCGTTTTTGGTGCAAATCACATGCGGTGTTCAGCATTTACCATTGTAAACCCAGGCTATGTTCCATGAACGATACCTCTAAACAGAACCCAGGCTTAAAAAAAGCAATGGAATAAAAAAACGTCAAAAAACGCCAGTTAGCAGCGTTTTTTGGCGTTTATCAGAGTTTGTCGGCGTTAGAACATTTTTACAGCTGAAAAACGCCACTCAAAACCCACTCGTTTTTGGGGATTTATTACAGCCAGAAACTGCCCCTGCCAAAAACTGCTGATAACAACCTATGTGTGTATGGACACATAGGATAACATGCTGGGGCGCCCAAGAAGCCAATCAAAATTTTTTTTAGATGAAGAGGTGCTGCAGTGCGTACCTACGTTTTAGGGTGTTTTTGCAGCTGCTTTTAGGAGCGTCAGAGGCTTAAAAACGCCCCTCCATGTTATCTTATGGCCTCATGCACACACAGACGTTTTGCAGCTATAAGTGGCATAGGCATTTTCAAGCTGCAAAAAACCCAGGGCCAGTGTGTTCTGAGGACCAGAGTTAGAGCTGTAAAAACATCTAATGCTGCTAAAGGCTGCTTAACGCTGCTTATACAGCGATAAGCCACATTATACGTTTTTGGTTTTTCTATTCCCTATGGGAGCTCATTGATTTAAAGGCAAGTCGCATCCAAGTCAGGATGATCCGACTTGTGGTGCGACTTGCGCTCTGAGGATCTTGAGGGGGAACTCCATGCCCAAATGGAAAAAAAAAACAGCGTGGGGGTCCCCTCCCCAAGGTTCCAAACCAGGCCCTGGTATGGCCTGGTATGGATTTTGAGGGGAGTCCCACGCCGTTTTTTTTTTGCGTGGGGCTCCCCTCAAAATCCATACCAGACCTAAAGGGCCTGGTTTGGAACCTGGGGGGGGGGGGCACACTGTTTTTTTTCCCATTTTGGTGTGGAGTTCCCTCTCAAGATCATCAGAGCGCAAGTCGCACCACAAGTCGTGACTTCCCTTCAAATCATTGGGCTGAAAGCCGTATCAAAGACATAGGCAACCATTGATTTTGAATAGAGGCAGAAAAACGCTGTTAAAAGCCAACGTGGCTAAACGTGCATGACGCCAATGGGAAAAGCTACTATAAGTACGTTTTTACAGCTGCTTTTTCCTGGCGTTAACAGTGGCTCTGCAGCTCGTTTTTTCTAACACCCTGTGTGCACGGGGGCCTTACTAAGCATAGCTTCCTTCCTCCGATCCATGTAAGGCAGGGGTAGGGAACCTATGGCTCGCGAGCCAGACGTGGCTCTTTTGATGGCTGAATCTGGCTCGCAGACAAACAGGGTCTTCTGCTATGAGCATATCATTATTAGCCCAGAGTCGAGTCCATGCCTGTGCGCTGCGGCCACACTGGTTGCTAGTATGCCGCTTGGCGTCTACCAACCAGTGATGTCGCATGATGTCAGCGTCGTCACGTGACTACGGGAGAGCGAGGGCAATGGTCAAATTCCTCCTCCACTCCTAAATTTACTCCACCCACCACCGGCCACCTCCATCTTCTCCAGGCGGCAGAGCGGGCTAAAGCCCCGTACACACGTACTGATCGTCGGCCGAACGATCGGCTGTCTTTTGTCCAGTGCTGTCGTGTCTGTTGAAAACTGCAAAAGACTGCACACGAATTTTGTCGGCCAACAACAGCCGACTGCAGAAGTGATGTCATGTGATGGTTAACTTTCCTTGTCTTTTTTCTTTTCTGAGCATGCCCAGTCTTGCTAATCTGCTGTCTGTCGGCCGAAATCTGTAATGACTGGCGAACAATCGGCCGTTCTGGTGTTGGCCAACAAAAATTTTAATGCCTGCACGACAGATTCTCTTCGGCCGAAAATGCGCTGTCGGCTGTCGAAAGCATCATACTAACAAGCCTACAATCGGCCGATTACGGCCGACAATCGGTACATGTGTACGGGGCTTTAGCGTAGAGCCGAGGGAGGTCCTGCAGCGACAGGTCAGTCAGTCAGACTCGTCAGTGTAAATATTTTGCTTTCTGTGCTTCCCCTGTCTCAATTAATTGCAAATACTCTTTCAGAAAGAGTATTTGCAATTACTAAGTTGAGACAGTGAAGCACAGAACGCAAAAAAAATATAGGCTAGCCTGCACCTTCTTTTTTATCTTTTATTCCCAGTTTACAGAGGCTCCCAATACCCTCACTGAAGAAGTGCTGCAGGCCTGCAGCCGTATATACAGTGGAATTTTTTATTTACATTTCCCCAGACATTGACATTTTGGCACATATGGGCTACACATTCACTTTCTGTTTGCTCTAAGGTTATTTCTCCATTCCATTGTCATGCCCTGCAAATCGCACTAGTGTGAACAGGGGTAGTCTACTTTAACCGGTTGCCGACCGCCGCACGACTATATACTGCGGCGGTCAGCCTCGGCCAGGCAGAGTGACGTATGGATACGTCACTCGCCTGTCACTGACTTGAGAGGCAATTGCGGGCGGGCGGGCGCGCGCCCGCCGAGGCGCGTGCCCGCCGCAGCTCGTTCACTGACAAGTCAGTGCGTGTGACCGGCGGACCCGATGTCCGCCGGTCACACTATGATCGCTCCGGTGAAGGGCGAAAGGCGGAGCGGCTTATGTAAACAAGCCGCCCGTCATTCTCCCTGGTGTAAAAATGAAGATCAGACGGTTTTACTATGTAGGACCGTTGATCTTTGTTTTTACACCAATAGCCATGTCCCTATACAGTTAGAATCACGCCCCTAGGACACACTTAACCCCTCCCTCTCCAATACAGTTAACCTCTTCCCTGCCAGTGTCATTTTTGCAGTAACAGTGCATATGTATAGGGTCCGATCTTTCCGCCGCAATGTCGCAGTACAGAAAAAAAAATCGCAGATCGCCGCCATTACGCGTTAAAAAAAAAAAAACACCAAAAATGACAAAAATCTTTCCCTTTGTTAGTAAACGCGATAACTTTTGCGCAAACCAATCAAAATACGCTTTTTGCGATTTTTTTTACCAAACATATGTAGCATAAAACAAATTGGCTGAAAATGTTAAAAAATTTTGATTTTTACATTTTTTTTGGGGGGAATTTCATATAAAAAAATGTGAAAAATATTGTTATTTTTGCAAAATTGACGCTCTTTTTTTGTTTATAGCGCATGATCAAAAAATCGCACAGGTGATCAAATACCACCAAAAGAAAGCTCTGTTTGTGGGAAAAAAAGGACGTCAAATTCGTTTAGGTACAGCGTCGCACGACCGCGCAATTGTCCGTTAAAGTCACGCAGTAAAAAATCGCAAAAAAACCCCCTGGTCTTTTAGCAGCCAAATTCTCCAGGGCTTAAGTGGTTAATATTTCAGCTCCTTTAACCACTTCAGCCCTGGAAGGCCTTATCCCCTTAATGACCAGGCCATTTTTTGCATTTCTTCACTGCGTACTTACTTAAATAAAGGTTCCCGACCCCTGAAGTATGGTGTATGGCTCTCCCGGAATTACATTTGAAAATATGTGGTGTTCGGGGCTCTCTCAGCCAAAAAGGTTCCTGAGTCTGACCCCTGATGTAAGGCCTACCTATCAGTTAAAAAAAAAACTCTGTTAGCTAAATAGCAGAAAACAGAATAGTCTACACAGTAAAGTGTAACTGATCATAGATGGTGAGCAGGATTTGTGAATTTTATTAAGAGCCCTTCCATACAAAGCCATTTGTATTTTAAATGTAATGGTCTTTTAAATTACTTTCACAAATCACCATCTTATCTCTGAGTTCCAGACACCTGAAATCCTCCATTAAACTTTTTTTCAGTCTTTTACACTATGTAGCATGGCTGGAATACGATTACTGAGCCTTACACGCTTATTGTTTTACATAAACCCAGCTCGCTATGTACCGCTGTCAGAAGGAGCTCGGGAGAAAAGACTGGAGCGCCGAGCATATAATCAGATTATCAAATCTGCCAGGGACTTTATTTTCATCGCTCTCCTACCGATTTTACAATGCTTAGCCTCCCTGGAAAAGGTTATTTTCATAAAGTCCGAGGGACACAAGATGTTATGGTAATCTGCAGACAGAGCCGCTAAGCCACATAACATGATTACATTCCATTCCGTTCAGGGGGAAAAATACAATCTTTATACTGGTAACTAAAGCTATAAGTCAAATCTCTGAGGGGGGATATACTTGGAAAATGTTTTTGTTACAGCCAAATATCCTGGAAACAGAATGAATTAATCTATTTTCAGAACCGGACTCTTTGTAGCACTATCCAAAATAAAATTTTGTGACATTGCTCCATTTAAAGTGGAACACCTTCTTAAATTAAAAAAGCCATTTTTTTCTTGGAAGCATTACAAAGTTTAAAAACCAGTGGTGTTTTGAAATATTGCATCCCCAACATCTCACTCTGTGCTGGAGTTTCTTCATAAATGTATTAGTGGTCGACCGATAACGTTTTTTTACCACCGATACCGATATTTTGGTCATCGGATATCGGTATCGGCTGATATCTGCCAATATTTTTTTATTTTTTTTTACTGTCTACATGTACTGTGGTGGAGGGATCTGGGGGTCTAAAAGACCCCAAACCCCTCCTCTGCACTTAAAGCATTCAAAACGGCAAGTTTGGCTGTTTTGAATGCTGTAAGATTTTGAATTTGGCGCCGCCAGTACCCGGAAGTGTTGTCATGACATAACATCACTCCTGGGTACTCGGCAGTCGGCAGCGCCGAATTCAAAGAAATGGAGACTCGGTCAGACGACAGCGGTGCAGATGGAGACCCGGTCAGACGGCGGCGGTGAAGGTAGGATGCCCGGGTCTCCCGGTGGAACAGTAGACCCGGGCGAGCCACGGAAGGCGGCGGGAGGGGGGGGACGCCCCCTCCCGCACCTTGGAATGACAGCCGCATCCGTTGTCATTACAAGACAGCCGACCGTCAGCTATGGACACCAGTACCGGGGTGATGCCTCTAGCTGCAGGCATCACCCCGGTACATGTACTTTCCCAAAATATCGGCAATATCGGTAAATCAAAAAGCCGATTCTGATATATCAGGGAAAGTGCATATCGGCCCTTGATATATTGGCTTTGCCGATAATCGGTCGATCCCTAAAATGTAAATGGCAGTTATAGGTGTTATTGTAGGGTTAGGCAGGCCAGAGATGATACACTTTTCTTTCCTGCAACCATTGCAGGAAAGAAAATCACTTGATTCCCCGATCTACACTGTCAGTGTTGATGGGGGAATCCCTCCTGCAGAGCTTTTGTGTTTTGTGTTTGTGTGTTTTGTGTTGCGGGGGGGGGCATCAGGAGCCATGCCTACCAGGAGAACACATTGATTATTGCTAGAGGTTATAGCCGCTGACAATAATCACATGCCGATAACCTGACATTCTGGCTGTACCCAAGTTAACTAATCGATCAAATCGGGTACATTCGCTCTGTCTATAGATGGTTCAAATGGCAGCTGTTCCCGTCTTTACAGGCTGAAATACATATTATTAACAATGTACTTCAAAATGGTTTGTAATTATCAAATGTCCTATTCTAGGGTGATAACGCTGCTGCTCCACAGATATAAACAGTTGCAAGTAGGTTGGTGTCAAGCCTGATGACGGCACAATTGCCACATCCCAAAATTATATAATACAAAAAGCACAAAAAAGTCCCACAGGGATTTTTAAGGCATAGGCCAGCCAAAAAAAAGAAATAGTAGACAGTATATAAAATTTCAAAAATTTTATTAAAAATTACACATGGGCAATAGAGTGGGGGATAACCCCACCCAAATGTTAAGACAAAATAGACACAATGCCAAACATAAGAAACTGTGCTCATTATTTAGATACAACATATAAGGGATCAAACTAATCGTGGTTCATATAGACATCCCGACATGTTTCCAAATCTGAGATGATTTCTTCTTCAGGGGAAGGTCAGAGCAAAAATATTCTTCTATAAATGCAATATACATGTATTAGTATTGTACATAAAATGAAACAACTAAAACAAAAAAACATCCATCAATTGTTGGAACATGCAGGCAGTCCGCCAAACTTACAATGTGGAAGTGTGTGAGTATTTTAATATGGAAGGTCGCCCAAGGCTCTTGAAGCTGTCCTCTCTGAAAGAGGAGGGGGGAAGGGATTGAGGTGGAGGGAGAAGGAAAACACTAAAGAATCTAGAGTATAATATACCCCGAACAATGTTTGGTGAATGGTGCCAGACCTGTAGCAGCTAGCTAGAAATGCTGCATGTCCGCTGGTATATCTATCAGCATTGCTCGCATGAAGCGCCCCAGAAGGGGAAAGGGAGCTGATCTGAAGATATAATATAGATATAGTACAATATGTAGCATTGTCACAGTAGGACAGGAGGTGTTTCTGGAAATGAGGGAAAAAAGGAAACAAAAAGCCTAAAAAATGCAAAAAAAAAAAAATTTTTCCCAAGCACTTAAACCCCCCCTCCTTATGTACCCCCACATACATGTACATATGAAGGTAAACACATGCGTCGGGGTTGCCATGTGAAGATATTGATTGCACTGCCCATCTTACATGTTACTGTGCAAAGCAGAGTGAGAGAAAACATTTTAGACCCATCAGCTTAACTTTAACCACTTTAAAACCGGAGGATTTTCCTGCTTAACGTCCAGGTCACTTTTTTCAACTTGGCACTGCGAGACTTTAACTGACAATTGCGCGGTCATGCAACGCTGTACCCAAACAAAATTTACATTCTTTTTTCCCACAAACAGAGCTTTCTTTTGGTGGTATTTGATCACCTCTGCGCTTTTCATTTTTTGCGATATTAATAAAAAAGAGCAAAATTTTTGCGCAAAAATTGACATTTTCTACTTTGACAGTTAAAAAATATCCAATATATTCAATTTTTTCATATATTTAGGCCAAAATGTATTTAGCTACATTTCTTTGACAAAACAATTCTCAGTGAGCGTATTTTTAACCACTTTAAGACCGGAAGATTTTACCCCCTTCCTGACCAGGCCATATTTTGCGATTCGGCACTGCGTTATTTTAATGGACAATTGCGCGGTCGTGCGACGCTGTACCCAAATTAAATTTATGTCCTTTTTTTCAACCACAAATAGAGCTTTCTTTTGGTGGTATTTGATCACCTGTGCGATTTTTTTTCCATCTACGTAAAAATTGTGCATTTTTAAGCTTGACCTGTTGAATATCTATTACTTGGCGCAACCTAACATTTTATTTTTTAACAAAAACTGGTTAATATATTTACTCTGTGAGCCCCAAAATTAGCTAAATGTATTTTGTTACTGAAAGTGTGGACTTGAGTAACTGTTCTGCCAATATTGTTCAACATATAAAATTGTAACTACCACCATTTTATTCCCCAGAGTTTCTGCTAATGTTTTGGGGGTTTTAAATCATTTAAAATATAACTAAAGTCAAAATTTTTTTTTTAGTTTTGGATAGAGCAGAGAGGAAATAGAGTGCTTGTCAGTTTTTATTGCTGTCTGTTCCCCCATTAGGGAGATTCACCCTCTCTATTCGTCCTGTTTACCATTATCATTGAAAGTGAAAGTAAAAGAAAATCTCAAATATTGGGTTGTCCCCAGAAAAGTAATAGAGAGGAAATCTTTCAATGGGGACACTAGTTCTGGTGACCTGGAGGTCCTCAAAGAATTTCCTTAATTTGAAGGGATTTCCTCTTACTTCCTGTGTGTCTATGGGACAGGAAGTGAATGGAAATTTCCTCAATTGGACACAAATGGTGAAAAAAAATTTGACAAGGTTTATGACCCTCCCTTGTTCTATCCAAAATTAAAAAATGTGGTTTGCCTACAGTTCTACTTTAAATAACCCTAAGGCTCAGACAGAAAAAGGGTTGACTATACTTTACCTGATACCAAAAGCCTGTGTACAATAGCATTAATTCCAGCTGTTCCGGGAATTAGTGTAGCCCAGGAACACACATTGTGGATACAATACGAGCATGTATTATAGATGGTGAAGACTTTTACAAACCATCTTTATGCAATTCTAGGATCAAGGAGCTCAAGAGAACATCAAAACACATCACATCATGGAAGGAGTTGTCTGAACAGAGTGAACTGAGTTATCTTCCCAGTGCCATATACACAGTTTCCAAGACAAATAGACAATGGTAAATCCTGGTATGTGAACTTAGGTCAGATCCCAAAGACATACAAAGATAGATTGTGTCAACACTGTTATTATCAATGACTTGGCGCATTAGACAGACATTGTTATTCAGTCTATTAAGCAGGTTAACCTTTGCATGCAAGTTTACATTTCCACCTGTTAAGAAGGGTATTTACAGGCCGAATATTGTATGGTTCAGCAGGAATGGCCAAATTTCGCTCTGTGTGTACACCTGTCTGTTCAACAGAAGCTGGTCTAATGACTGTCTTCTGTCAAACGGTCATGCTGGAAAACCAGCATTTAATCGGCGCTTGCAGCCAATGGCTGCAATGAAAAATAAATGTATTCTGGTGAAGGGGGGGGGGGGGAGAGAGCACCACTGTCAGAATACAATAGTGCAAAGGGGGGGGGATCCCTGCATCCACATCTCTTGGGTGGGTGTGGGGATCTGCGATTTTTTTCATTCAACCTGCTGGTTGAGCAAAAAAAAAATCAAGGTGTAAACATGCTAACTTAGGCCTAGACATCAGGTGCACTTTGGCTGTGTGTGCTTGCCCTGACTGCTAGAATATAAGATGCCAAGAGCCAGTGGTAGAGGGGTGCTGGACGTGGATTTTCACAGATTATCAAAATGTGGACAAAGTAAATATTTGGGCCCAATTGGCCTTTATTTGGCAGCTCACAACAAAGCCAGGGAAAGAGAATTGAGAAATCCAAGTGTAATAGGTCAAAGAGAGCAATAAATGAAACATTCTTAAGAGTCCAAAGCAGGGCAAAGGACATCCAATGTGCTTCAGGGCCACACAATACCCTTTTATTAGGGCCGGGTGAAATGGCAGAGTGTTAAATGGACTCAAAAGTACTCCTATGCAGACTGCAGGCAGAGGATGTTATAGACAACAGTCAGTGCTGGTCTGAAGCCCATGCCCGCTCCACACAGAGAACTGAGTGATCAAAGATGGCAGATGGCTGACCGGCATCTGAGTGCCTAACTGTGAGTCACCACCCTGTGCTCTGCCCCTCCAGTGCTCACTGGTGTGCCAGACTGTGGAGCAGTGTGCTGCTGAGAGCCCGAGCCAGCCGGCCCTGCCCCCACCACAGTCCAGCACTCCAGTGAGTGCTGGAGGGGCACAGCAGAGAGTGGTGACTCACAGGCAGGTGCTCAGATGCCGGTCAGCCATCTTGGCAGATCCCAACATTATTGTCAGAGACCCTGCATAGCCTGGACCAGCTGAGTGACATCATCCGACAGCAGGTTTTAGCAGAACTAAGTGCACTCCTGTGAACCACAGGAGATGTGTGGCCAAAAACAAATTGGCTATATTTCTCGTTTAAAAATTACTCCTTACATTTTTACTTGCTAAGAAGAACTTGTGGAAAACTCTGTGTGTTTACTATGTACAATTTTTTTGTGAATGAGTAATCATTTACAGGGAGATTTGGAAAGCTATCTGGGGGGCCCTCTTATTTTAAAAGGGGGCTTCCATATTCTGATAAGCCCCCTGCCCACAGACCTCCGCAACCACAGGGCCAGGGTTGTGGAGAAGAGGCCTTTATCCTCATTAAAATGGAAACAAGATGCTTTCTCAGAGGGTTTCCCCTCTGGTAAGGTCTCTCCTCCCATGTCTATGGCATTGGGGTTAAGGGCCTGGTATGGATTTTGGGTGGCCACCATGCTTCTCCATTACTCTTTTTTGTGTGGGGTCCCCCTTAAAATCTAAAGAAGACCTGAAGGGCCTTTACACTATACCTGCCTCTTTGTTTACATTCACCTGTCAGTTGGTAATACCATGATGCCAGCTGAATGTGCTGGGTGGGGATGAGTCACTGTTTGTCAGAAGGTTCTGGCTCCCTGACAACCAGTAGCCTTGAGCAGGAGATGTCACTTTTAGCAGCAATAGACATATTTCTGCTAAATGTTTCTCTTCCCACTGCAGATGGAGGTTCACTCAGTCGAGCAGCAATTCTTTCAGCCATTCCCTGAGGGATCTGTATACATTTTCTGCACAGTGCAGATGGTTGAATGTTCTTTACTTAATAGTTAGGCCATTTTCTGTATTTGTATGTGGTTGGGAAAAAAATGTAAATTCAATGGAGATAATCAGAATAAAGAACAATTATAATGCAAAAATCCTAGTAAGAAACAATATATACACTACTTCTGACAATTTGATCGATTTATCAATGTTACCGTATATACCTGTACAGGTATAATAATTGTGGATGTTAGTAGTATAACTTTCACATGTAATTTTTATTTAAGACGTCTTTAATAAAAAAGGTTCTTGCAGCAGCAATGTATCAGAATGGTTATTACATTGGGGTAAAATGAAAGCAAATTAAGCAGAATTCGTTTAAAAAAGGGAATTTAGCAAAAGTAGGAGCACACAGAGCTGTTAATTTAGCACCATCTGTCATCTGCTGCTAGCAGTCAACAATTGAAATCACTGATTCTTTTCTTTTATGGTGGCAAAAATATGCATACTGCCTAAAAGCAGTGAAAAAAAAGAGCATGATGCATGTAACAGATGGAACAAAGAAATATGAAGAGAAGAAAGGAAAAAGTGATAAAATGAACTTAGACAGGACCAACGAACAGACCTAAACATAAATTAGAATTGTTTTAGCTCAAATTCCCCTAAGGTTCCTACGCAATGGAAATGTTTAGGGATAATTAACCCCCTTTTTCACCACCACCAGAAGTATCCATTAAATGGGTAAATATTGGTAGCTGTGTATTTGGGTGTGTTTGGATATCACTAAAGTATTTTTATGAAAAGAAAAATAGTCCTAATATTAGGACTATCTACAGCGGTTGCTAAAACAGTATGAAAGTTATATGCAATATTCTTACAAATATAAGTGCAAATGTGCAAATTGTGCCAATTAATTTATCAAAAATCAATCAATTCATAAATGTATCTATAAGAGTCCATCTCAAAAAATGCAATCATAAAAAACATGAAACCAATGTTCAGTGTTTGTTCCTTATCCTGGGAACTGTGCAAGTGCTCACAAAAATCAATGAGTGACTAATAAATTGCAGGTGCTGGGTGCCTTCTTCCCGTGCAGCAATTTATAAATTGGGTGACTTACCGAATATAGTGGGCCTCATATACCTTACAGTATTGAGACCAATCTCACTTGTTGGTAAGTCCCCTTTAAGGTCCTCCTGTGCCAGTGGTGATTTTCTTCCTTACTATTCCATAGGGCAGCTCATGATGTTGAATTTGGAAAGAAAGATAAAAGGCTCCAGATAGTATAGTATTGTTTATAAAGCGGTTTATTCCAATAAAAAGTATATCAGCTACCAGTTTAGTTGGATCCCGCAAGAATCTCACTATGGTAGTGTCCGTGACAATCAAAAGATACCATGCAGAGTGGCGAGCGGAGGTAATTCCGGCTTGCGTTCCAAATGGGTGTCACGTATCACGTTATGCGGTCCACGTTCTGACGCGTTTCGTCACATCCGGTGACGTTCTCAAAGGGTATTTTTATAACTTATTTATAATTTAAAGGTGCTTATATAAATATATAATTTAAATAAAATGCCAGAGACATTTAGTACATCCCATAGCAATACAAGACTTCAACAACTACCCCAGTGGGACCTCACTCCTCCTCCCAGCAGGCCCTAACATCCTCCAACAAGATTTTACCTCTTAGCAGAACTTCTCCCGCTCTTGTTTTTTTTTTCCTATAAAAAAGAAAGATGACTCCAATGGTAAAATAACCAATTTGCCTTTATTATGAGTGTTTTTTTCACTATATAAAGGCGAATCTTATTGGTTATTGTACCATTGGAGGCATCTTTTTTTTTTTTTTTTTCTTTCACGTGTGAATTAAATGTCATAAGTTTAATGGAGGAATATGGTGATGCTTAAGGGCCTGACAGCTGATATAATTACAAAAGTGAGCTGTGCCAACCATGAAAGGGGGAGGCATAGCACTCTGGTAAATGCCTTTCTTTAGGGGAGAGGGATCACTTAGGCACAGATAATGTTTTGTGGTTGAAGAAGTTATTTTTGGGAAGGATTTGGAGCACTATTTTTTACACTTTCTATTGTGGCTATTTATATGTAAAAAGACTGTTTTGTTTTGCTTTTAAAAAAAAAAAAGATCATTTTGCTTGCACTTATACTTATTCTTACTTAAATGTACTTAATACTTACTCACTTATACTTACTTAAAGAGTTTGTATCACAGCGCTACTGTAAAGTGAACACTTTGCATTTGGATGTTTTGACAGAAAAAAATGGACTGAAAATCTATTGGATAGAAAAACATTTTTAAAGAAAGTAAGCATATTTGTGCATAAAAAAAACAATTTTGTATATACTTTACTACTAACACAAAGTGTAAATGCAATAACCTTGCTAATGGTTTGATATCAAACTCTCTCACACCTATTATACTTCTAGCTATTTTATTCCATTTGTTGTCCATATCGGAGAATATCTGTCTGTAATAACATTTCTATTTCTGTTTGAACATGTTTTTTTCCTCCACATAAGTTGTACAATCAAGTGAGAAACATCTGGTAAGTGGGTCAAAGAAAAAAATGACTTTTCTCTTCCAGACTTCAGCAGACTGGGCCAACCGGAGCATAGTCTTGCTGACTAAGGTTGTTTGATGGCTTCAATACAGAGCATGCCTTTGAAGTGAGCTGTCCCCTGTCTGTGGTTCCTTTGGTCTGGGCAGTTCTTCAGATAGTCATTAAAAGTCGGAATAAACAACGCCATTTGAAACGAGGAGAAAACGGAGTAAAAAAATTATCCCTAGTTCCAGGAAAGGGTATCTCTGCAAAGTTATTTCTTAAGAGTTTGTGTGTTATTGCAAGAAATGACTTACAAGAAACACATTACCAATAAACTGAGAGCAATTTATCATGTATTTTGATGAAAGTACACCAGTCGCTTTCATTCTAAAATTAATCAGCAACTGGTATTTTGGCTTTTGAGATGCTCCTGGCTTCCTCAGGGTCAGTGTCAACTGCAATCTCTTCAATCCCTAAAGATACAGCCAGAGATGATCTGAAGCACAGGAGTGGGCCATAACTATGTAGGCAAAAATGCCCTTAAAGAATGATGGGTGGGGCTTTAGGTGCCCCACAGTAAAATACCACCATTGCCAGCCTGTCAAACGTGCTATAGTTGACAGCTCATCAAGCTGTCAAATACAGAAGTTGCCCCTCTTCACAACTCCAGAGAGGCGGACCCACCATTTCAGGGAGGCCTGCCAACCACTCCAGCTCAGATGACACTTTACCTGCCTGTGCAGGTCTTTGCCTTCCCCTTGCAGTCTCAAGCCATAGCACGGAGAGGACAGAGGTTATGTGCTTGTAGGCAGGTGCCTATCTGTATGTTACTATTTTGTTCTATTTTGAGTGTGTTAATTATTCTGGTTTTGTGTTACTTTAAATATTCTGATTGTTTGCTCCAAGGGTCGGGTCGTGTGTGCCTTCTTCCGCTGTGAGTGCGTCATATCCTGTGTTCTGGGGTATATATACAGTAAATCTTCAGGACGATCATGGGAGACATCAGTGAGGACCAAGTGCAGTAATGTAACTCTTCTGCTTCTTTATGGATTTCCTTTCAATGAGCCCATTCTCCAGGAAAACCAAGTTTTGTGGACTTTATGCTAACAGACTAATGCCAACTCAGGTATGGGTGGCACTATGTTCAATTGTACTTATTCTATGTAAAACTACTAGGGATAGTGTACCAGTTCAGCACCACAGCCAAGCTACCTCAATGCGCATAACCAATTTGCATGCAGTCACATATATATATATATATATATATATATATATACTATATGTGCATATGGCAAATTATGTAAGATTACAGTATCTCACAAAAGTGAGTACACCCCTCACATTTTTGTAAATATTTTATTATACCTTTTCATGTGACAACCCTGAAGAAACGAAACTTTGCTACAATTTAAAGTAGTGAGTGTACAGCTTGCATAACCGTGTACATTTTCTGTCCCCTCAAAATAACTCCACACACAGCCATCAATGTCTAAACTGCTGGCAACAAAAGTGGGTACACCCCTAAGTGAAAATGTCCAAATTGGGCCCAATTAGCCATTTTCCCTCCCCAATGTGATGTGACTCGTTAGTGTTACAAGGTCTCAGGTGTGAATGGGGAGCAGGCATTTTAAATGTGGTGTTATCACTCTCACTCTCTCATACTGGTCACTGGAAGTTCAACACGGCACCTCATGGCAAATAACTCTATGAGGATCTAAACAAAAGAATTGTTGCTCTACATAAAGATGGCCTAGGCTATAAGAAGATTGTCAAGACCCTGAAACAGAGCTGCAGCGTGGTGGCCAAGACCATACAGGAGTTTAACAGGACAGGTTCCACTCAGAACAGGCCTCGCCATGGTCGACCAAAGAAGTTGAGTGCATGTGCTCACGTCTTATCCAGAGGTTGTCTTTGGCAAATAGACGTATGAGTGCTGCCAGAATTGCTGAATGAGGTCTAACTGAGTCAAAGTCTAGCTGAGACTGGGCTGAATGAAGGCTTGATGCTTCCCATCTCTCTCTCTTGGTCTTTCTTCTGCCCCAGAGGCAGAGCAGCCAGCACAGAGGTCTCCTCCAGATGACTGGTTCTCGGGCTCTGATCCCAGACTGCCAGGCTTCTGAGTATTTATGGGTTGTTTCCCAACCTTCTGGGCTTCTCCTCCACAGGGATTCATGGATAGCCATAAATATTCAGGCTGAATCTTCGATCACTCCACCCATTATATGCTGGTACTATCCAGGAAGTTCCAGAAGACAGGGGAAGGTAAAAGAGCCACAGCCTTTGAAGCCTCCTAACAAAATGAACCCATGCTCCCCTGCCTACAGGGGAGCCAAACTAAATATGCCTACACTAGCAACAGTGAGGGTACAACATATAATCACACCGTTTTTACAACATGTCTATAAGGAGTTGAAACTATAGATTCCATAGTAAGAACTTTGAAGAGTTAGATCTGGAACAGTATACATTTTACTATATGTTGTCTAACTGTACAGGTTGCATACAGTATGTTCCACAGCTTTCCTGGTTCATAGAAGTGTGTTTGTGTCAGTGTCAGTGATCAAATGAAGCCAGTTCATAAGGGAGATAGACATAGAGGTTCCCCAGTTGCGGGACTTTATAGGCACTTAAAACACATAACAGATAAATTGATAAAAACAGATATTTATTATGACTCATCAGTAAATGACAAGAAACATGAAATTTACATGATATGGACAACTGAAAATACACCAACTGAAACGATGATGAAACAATCTGGTATCCTCCACCCGATGCGTATCAGAGACTATATGGCTCTTTTAACAGGGGTATAAGAGGTAACCTTGTAGTCATTCATTGTTGTATCAAAGAACATTCCATGTTCCAGTCTCAGATCTTTCTGCCTTTTCGCCCAAACTTAGAGTTACATAGTTAGTGAGGTTGAAAAAAGACATCAGTCCATCCAGTTCAACCTATGATGTGTGTGTGTGTTTGCTGTTAACCGTACATTGTGTACCCCTGTATGTTGTGGTCTTTAAGGTGCCCATCTAATAGTTTTTTGAAACTATCGATGCTCCTTGCTGATACGACGGTTTGCGGAAGAGAATTCCACATCCTTACTGCTCTTACAGTGAAGAACCCCCTCCATATGCTTAGGTCGCCAGTACAGTATTTGTACATTGATATCATATCCCCCCTCAATCGTCTCTTCTCCAGAGAGAATAGGTTCAGTGATTGTACTCTTTCCTCATAGCTGATGTCCTCCATTCCCCTAATTATTTTTGTTGCTCTTCTCTGGGCTTTCTCCAGTTCCAGCACATCCTTCCCGAGGACCGGTGCCCAGAACTGGACAGCATACTCCAGATGTGGCCGGACCAGAGTCTTGTAGAGTAGGAGAATAATCTCTTTATTTCTGGAGTGAATCCCCTTTTTTATACATCCCAGTATTCTGTTGGCTTTGCTTGCAGCGGCTTGGCATTGCATGCCACTGCCAAGTCTGTTGTCTACCAGTACCCCCAGGTCCTTTTTTTGTTGTACTGGATAGAAGAGCCAATCATAAAGAGGAGCATCCAAAAGGTGCTACACTCAACCTGGAAACACGAGGGGGCACTGAGGTCTGGTAAACAGGGTCCTGCACCTATGGATCCATTATGGAAAAGCCAACCTCACATTAAGTAGTAATATGAGTATGGGTTGGCTTTAGACAGCACAGAGGAAGTGATGTGTTCTCAATAAAGGTGTGCAGTAGGATAAAATGAGGTTCAAAAATATACAGTAGATTCCATAGTAGAAACTTTGAAGAGTTAGATCTGGACTATTATACATTTTGCTATATGTTATCTCACTATACAGGGTTCTTAGAGTATGTTCCACAGCTTTCCTGGTTCATAGAAGCATGTTTGTTTCAGTGATTAAATGAAGCCAGTTCATAAGGGAGATAGGCTGTGTATGAGAGAAAGCCTTGTTTCAGAGTTTGTGTTACATTTCCCTATTTTCAGACAAATATATTTTAAATGGCAGCCAAATGTTTTAGTGTAACATCTAACCCTCATTAACACCATTGCAATGGCCACAATTTCCCCGGGGTACCAGCTGCAAGCCAAGCTAAATACTTTGCTTCATGGTTACCCTTCTTATGAGCCTGGCATTAAAGAGAGAGCCTTTAATAATATGGCTTTTTATTTCTTCTCCAGTGAGTTGTTATGTGACAAGAGCTCGAAGACTGACAGTGAAAGTCAACTTTAATCATTATGCTGCAGCTACAGTTTCAATAAACAAAACATAATTCACTTTCCACTGACATTTAAAGTAAGTCTAGTTGGTTCTCGTACATAGGATAGACTCATTTTGTTTATATGTCCTGCGTTCATTCTTCTACAGTAGAGCCCCAATACAATTATAAAGACTTAAAGCGTAACTCCACTTTTGTTGAAAAAAAAAAAAAAAAAACAATGCCCTCTGGGTGATCTATGTACATTTGAAGGATTTTAACCACTTTACCACCGGAGGATTTTGCTGTCTTACGTCCAGGCCCCTTTTTGCGATTCGGCGCTGTGCTAATTTAACTGACAATTGCGCGGTCATGCAACGCCGTACCCAAACAAAATTTACGTCCTTTTTTTCCCACAAACAGAGCTTTCTTTTGGTGGTATTTGATCACCTGTGCGATTTTTACTTTTTGCACTATAAACAAAAAAAGAGCGAAAATTTAGAAAAAATAACAATATTTTTCACATTTTTTTTATGTGAAATTCCCCCCCCAAAAAAATGTAAAAATCAACATTTTTTATCATTTTTCACCAATTTGTTTCCTGCTACATATTTTTGGGGAAAAAAATCGCAATAAGCGTATTTTGATTGGTTTGCGCAAAAGTTATTGCGTTTACTAACTAAGGGAAAGATTTCTGTCATTATTGGTGTTTTTTTTTTAACGAGTAATGGCGGCGATCTGTGATTTTTTTTGCGGGACTGCGACATTGCGGGCAGACAGATCGGACCCCTGACTGACATTTTTTACACTTTTGGGGGTACCAGTGACATTACTACAGTAATCAGTGCTATAAATATGCACTGTTACTGTAAAAATGACACTGGCAGGGAAGGGGTTAATTTTATTGGAGAGGGAGGGGTTAATGTATGCCTGGTGCTTACTGACGTGTGTGGGGGGAGGTGACTGAGTGACACAGGGACAGATCGCAGGTTCAGCTATGCTGAACCCTGCAATCTGACCCTGCCTGTCACTTAGGAGATCCGCCCGCTCTGTTTACACAAGCGGGCGGATCTCCACACTCGATTGCCCGATGATCAGGGAAGAGCAGCGGCGATCGGCGCTGCTCCTCCCCTGGCCCGACTGCCGCTGTGACTGAACACAGCGGGAGTGAGCCTCTGGCGGCGCGCGCGCACCGCCCACAAGGGGAGGAGTCCAGCGACGTAGGTCTACGTCGCTGGATGATAACGAGCCACATTGCCGCAGTAGCAGCAATGTGAGCGGTCGTTATGTGGTTAACAAACGTTGTTGCAGATTCCTACCTTTTATTATTCTGAAGAAATCCCTGTGTGTTTCTCTGTATCCATATGGGAAAGTGAGTCTAATGGGAGTGGTTTCATAATTATCAATCAGCTGTGCACCTGCAGTGCTCTAATGAGGAAAGCTGCTGGGCCTGCATCTCTTTAGCCATGATTTCCTATTGAAAATATATCTGACCAAAAATGAAATTTATGTTGCAGGGGATCCCTGAAATCTGACTTGTATTTTAGTGAAGACTTCTGGGAAATTGGTGAGCCAATCACACAAGCAGGAAATTATGTTTCTGGGGGGCATTCTGTACACCTCCAGGTAGCCATATTGCATTTTCAGAAAATTACAGGGCTGCAGATTGAAAAGAAAAGATCATTTTTAATAACATTCAATTACAATATGACTTGTGTTGCAATTGTATACGCTATATTATTTTTTTTTGTTTGCTATTTTTTTTTTTCCCCACTAAAGTGGAGTTACACTTAAACTTGCCGACCAGCCGCCGTAGTCTTACAGCAGCAGGTCGGCTTTGTTACGCAAAATGACGTACATGTACATCGCTTAGTGTATAAGATAGTAGGGGCGCACGCGCCCTGCCGGAGACGCACACACGCTCCGATTAGCTAGAGGGGGAGTCAATCAGTGGGTCCGGCGGACACGATGTCCGCCGGGCACCCGTGATCTCTCTCCATGGAGACAGAACGGCGGTCTGCCAATGTAAAGGCAGACTGCTGTTCTGTCAGTGATTAAAACAGGGATCCTGTGTTCCTCCTATTTAGGAACAAAGGTCTCTGTGTTCATCCAGTCAGTAAATCCCTCACACAGTTGGAAAGCATCCCCTAGACACACATTTAACCCTTTGATCGCCCCTGGTGTTAACCCCTTCCATGCCAGTGTCATTAGTACAGTAACAGTGCATAATTTTAGCACAAATAGCATTACTGTAGTAATGTCACTGGTCCCCTCAAAAGTGTCAGTTATGTGTCCAATCTGTCCGCCGCAATGACGGAGTCCTGCTAAAAATCACTGATCGCCGCCATTACTAGTAAAAAAATAAATAAATAAATAAAAATGACATAAACCTATCCCCTAGTTTGTATACACAATAACGTTTGTGCAAACCAATTAATGTACACTTATTGGGATTTTTTTTTTACCAAAAATATGTAGCAGAATACATATTGGCCTAAATTTATGAAAAAATTAGATTTTTTTATTTTTTTTATTGGGGATGTTTTTGCAGAAAGTCAAAAATATTGTTTTTTTTTTTCAGAATTGTCGCTCTTTTTTTGTTTATAGGTGATCAACTACCACTAAAAGAAAGCTCTATTTGTGGGGAAAAAAAGGACATCAGTTTTATTTGGTAACAGCGTCGCATGACTGCGTGATTGTCAGTTAAATTAAAGCAATGCCGTATCGCAAAAAATGGCCTGGTCATTAAGGGGGTAAAACCATACGGTCTTTAAGTGGTTAAAGCTGAGCTCTGAGAGCAAACACTTTTTATTTAAATGTATTCCTCAATAGACATAAAGGATATAAATCTACTTTGCGCATACCAAATGCCTTTATAGACCAAGATATTATCTTGAAAAAGAAATGGTGACATCATCACTGGGTTGCTTATGGCCTTTTTACACTGCAGAGCTGTGAGTGAAACCTTTAAGTATGGAGTGGGTTCAAGACCAGTCACCCCAGAGAAAGAGCTACAGTTAGTAGTCTTTATTACAGGAAGATACTGCACAGAGGCAAATGGGATTATTTACTAATGGCAAATGAACTGTGCACTTTGCAAAATGCAGTTACTGTACACTCTGCATATGCAGTTGCTCCAGAGCTTAGTAAATTACTTCCATCATCCAATCATGTAACAACGTTGTTTTTTAATTTTCCTTGCATGTGATTGCGTATTCTTTGCAAAGTGAATATTCACCCTATTTACAAAGCTCAGGAACAACAGAATGCAACAACACTTTGCAAAGTGCACAACCTATTTGCCTTTAGTATATCATCCCCTGTGTGCTGCTTTCACAAAGGGATATGCTGGATTTTATTCCCCAAAGTTTCACGCTGGATTGCTGCACAGATCTGGAAGAAATACCCACATACACCAATCAGTATTAGAAACAGAAAAAAAGGACGGTGTAAGGTAAACCAGATTTCTACCACGAAAAAGGTCAGTGCAGACTTATGCTCATGCTTGTGCACATTGCACACATGCTAATATTTATAAGTGAAGGACCAATGTCACTTTTGTGACTTTTGTCACTGTTTGTAATTATGCTTTTCAATAAAATGTCTAAGGTGTCTAAGGTTATACACTAGGCGTTTGCGCCTTCCAATTAAGTGGCCATGCAACGCTGTACATAAATGACATTTTTGTGCAATAAACAAAAAAAACAAAAAAAATGTAGAAAAAAAATATATTTATTTTTTAGTTTCCGCTATTAAACATATCTAATAACATTTTTAAAAAAATCTAATTTCTTCAAAAATGAAAGTCAATTTATATTCTGCTACATATTTTTGGTAAGAAAATAAAAATCCCAAAAAGCATATATTGATTGGTTTGCTCAAAGTTATAGTGTCTACAAACTATGGTTTACATACTGGAATTTTTATTTATTTTATTTTTTGTATACTAGTAATGGCGGCGATCAGTGACTTTTAGCAGGACTGCGATATTGCGGCAGACAATCTGACACTAGCTGAGACTTTTGACACTTTGTGGGAACCAGTGACAGTTATACAGTGATCAGTGCTAATAAAATGCACTGTCACTGTACTAATGGCAATGGCTGGGAAGGGGTTAAACATCTAAGGTAATCAAAGGGTTAAATGTGATTTTTATCCAGTGTTTTTGTGACTACTATGGAGTTGATTTACTAAAGCTAAATTTTATTGCCAGTGATGCATGCTGGGGAAGCAAATTGATATGCAAAGTGACTTTTTTTGGGGGGGGGAGAGGAGGTTGTGTTTGAGGTATGTTTTGCTTCTTGGGCCTGATGCCTGGGATGGGCATTGCTGAGTAAACATCCTGAGAACTTAGAAATGTTACTTAACCACTTAAGCCCCGGAAGATTTTACCCCCTTCCTGACCAGGGCCTATTTTGCGATTCGGCACTGCGTGACTTTAACGGACAATTGCACGGTCGTGCGATGCTGTACCTAAACGAATTTGGCGTCCTTTTTTTCCCCACAAACAGAGCTTTCTTTTGGTGGTATTTGATCACCTGTGCGATTTTTTGATCATGCGCTATAAACAAAAAAAGAGCGTCAATTTTGCAAAAATAACAATATTTTTCACATTTTTTTATATGAAATTCCCATAAAAAAATGTAAAAATCAAAATTTTCTAACATTTTAGGCCAATTTTTTTTTACCATATGTTTGGTAAAAAAAATCGCAAAAAGCGTATTTTGATTGGTTTGCGCAAAAGTTATTGCGTTTACTAACAAAGGGAAAGATTTTTGTCATTTTTATTGTTTTTTTTTTAGCGCATAATGGCGGCGATCTGCGATTTTTTTTGCGGGACTGCGACATTGGGGCGGACAGATCGGACCCTTGACTGACATTTTTGACACTTTTGGGGTTACCAGTGACATTACTACAGTAATCAGTGCTATGTATATGCACTGTTACTGTAAAAATTACCCTGGCAGTGAAGGAGTTAACTGTATTGGAGATGGAGGGGTTAAGTGTGTCCTAGGGGCATGCTTCTAACTGTGATTGGCTGTGGCTTGATGTGTAAGAACAATGATCAACGGTCCTACATAGTAGAACTGTTTGATCTCCATTCTTACACAGGGAGAACTGACAGGCGGCCTTGTTTACACTAGCCGCCTGCCTTTCTCCCGCTGTCACGGATGATCGCGAGTGCCCGGCGGACATCGGGTCCGCCGGGCACACGCGCGGGGGGTCCATTACCGCTCGCTCCCAAAACCGCTCGCTCCCAAAACCCTCACAGGCTAGCGACGTGGCCCTACGTTACTCTGCCTGTGAGGGGCTGACGGCCGACGTAAATAGTCGTGCAGCAGTCGGCAAGTGGTTAAATACGCCAAAAGCATACTTACAAATATAAAAGTATAAAACGCATATCATGTACAACTCCAGTACCAAGGATGACACATCTCAAAGGTTGGAAAGCTGATATGTTTCGGGAGGCAAGCTCCCTTCCTGAGTTGTACATGATATGCGTTTTATCCTTTTATGTTTGTGAATATGCTTTTAATAAAATTTCTAAGGTGTCTAAGGGCTCTTTCACACAGTCCGCCTCCGTAGGCGGATCCGTGTTGCTCAGCGGGGATCGATCCGCGATCCCCGCTGAGCCGGGCGGATGACAGCTCCGTCTCCGCTTGCAGAGCGGAGAGGGAGGTGTCTCAGCCCCCGCTGCCCTCTATGGGGGATCGGATGAGAGCGGACTGCTTGTCCGCTCTCATCAGATCCGCTCCGCTCTGATTACTGAACGGATGGAAAAATAGGGTTTCCATCCGTCCAGATTTCAGCACAGGATCGGATGCGGATGGCAGCGGGTGTCAGCGGAGGTGTCTCCGCTGACACCCGCTGCCCCATAGAGCTGCATGGAGGATCCGATCAGATCCGCCTAAAAAACTGACAGGCGGATCTGATCGGATCGCCCGTGTGAAAGAGCCCTTAGGTAATACACTAGGCATTTGCTCCTTCCTTTTTTTCTGTTTCTAGTGATTTGGAGTCTCTATGCTCAAGGAGAGCAGCATCGCTAAAAATTCTATCTTCAGCAGAGTGAGCGCAGAGGTTTGACAGTCTTTTGACACCAAAAGGAAGTATGCCTCTTATATTTAGGCAATATTTTGAGTTCAGAATAAAATAAAATCATTTACATCTTGTTTAAGCATTTAACAGTGATATACAAAATGAGTTGTTACTTTAAAATAGGGATTTTCAATCAAGTGTAATGGTTGATGCATGCTTCTCCAATGGTCAAGATGGAGTCTTTAACCACTTGCCGACCGCCCACAGTATATTTACTGCGGCAGTCAGCCCCTCCTGGGCAAAGCGACGTAGTACTACGTCGCTCACCCAGGAGCCTGTAGGGGGCGGGGGCGCGCTCCCGCCCCCGCTCGCTCACAGGCATCCCCGCGCAAGTGATCGGTGGCTCCAATGTCCGCCAGCCACTCGCGATTTCCCGCTGGAGAGGGAGGAAGGCAGGCGGCTAATGTAAACAAAGTCGCCTGTCATTCTCCCTGGATCGTATGTCTCTGTGGTTACATCACAAGCCACGCCCCTTTACAGTTAGAATCATGCCCCACCCTTGATCACTAATAAAGTTAACCCCTTCCCTGCCAGTGTAATTTTTACAGTAACAGTGCATATGTACAGCACTGATTACTGTAGTAATGTCACTGGTACCCACAAAAGTGTCAAAAATGTTAGTCAGGGGTCCGATCTGTCTGCCGCAATGTCGCAGTCCCGCAAAAAAAATCGCAGATCGCCGCCATTACTAGTTAAAAAAAAAACAATAAAAATTACATAAATCTTTCCCTTAGTTAGTAAACGCAATAACTTTTGCGCAAACCAATCAAAATACGCTTTTTGCGATTTATTTTACCAAAAATATGTAGCAGAAAACAAATTGGCCTAAAATGTTAAAAAATTTTGATTTTTACATTTTTTTGGGGAATTTCATATAAAAAAATGTGAAAAATATTTATTTTTTTCAAAATTGACGCTCTCTTTATTAGTTTATAGCGCAAAAAATATATCGCACAGGTGAGCAAATACCACCAAAAGAAAGCCTTGTTTGTGGGAAAAAAGGACGTCAATTTCATTTGGGTACAGCGTCGCAGGACTGCGCAATTGTCCGTTAAAGTCACGCAGTGCCGAATTTACAAAATAGGCCCTGGTCTTTGAGCAGGAAAATTCTCCAGGGCTTAAGTGGTTAACCAAAGCACACATGCCAGTTGTTAGTCACCTTCCTTCTATTCTGCAGATCTGTGTTCTTCCAAAACACATGGCTGTGGGAGCTCACTTCCTGCTTCCCTCAGTTTCCTGCAAACCTCACTTCCTGTTTAACCAACCCTTTCAGACTAGCTAGGCAAGTTCATTAGTATTTAAATATAGGAAGCCCAGCTACTGGATGTAGCTCGCTGGAAAAATGCAATTTAGTCTTTCATATCCAAATGATATCTAAAAATGATATTTCATATTTGATATACAAAATTACTAAACTGGTAAACTGCCCATAGCAAGACAATTGGCCAATGCTATTCTGTACCATTACTGCATCCCCGGGTCATGAGGAAGGCAGGAGGGCAGGGAAAAATATGGAAAAGATCCCCCATTGCCCAGCAATGGCAGAAGCATTGCTACTTCTGAGCGACTATATTTAACATTGTTACTGTGAAAAAAAAAAAATCGAAACAGTTTATAGACTTATACGGGCTTTAAAAAGTTTTGAATGCACTGAATTCCAAGCTGTATATTTTATTCATCTCTTGCCAGGAATTGTTTCTAGAGTACAGAGACACAGGGGGCCATTTATGAACCGGAAAAAATGCAGAGGTGCAGTACTTTTTTAAGCTCAGCTGCACTTATCTGTCTAGTCAAGGATGAAAAGAAGTACGCCTTTGTCAAACAATTTAATGTTTATCTTTGCAGAAACAGAAGTAAAAATGCCCCCTGTAGATACAACTTGTTGTACAAGCTCCCCTTGTAAATGTTCTCAGGTATTCTGTTCTGTCTCTGCTCCAACAGCCAGTCTTAAAGAGCAACTGTCCCTTTCTTTTCTATGGGAAAGCCGCACTCCGAGTTTCTGCTGGAGGCTGACATAGGTACAGGTTTCTATTAAAAATAAATGCGGTAGAGGTGTGTATGTAAAGTATGAAGTGGCTGTTTTTTGGGTGAAATGCAAAAAAAAATCGCAGATCGCCGCCATTATTCGTTAAAAAAAATACAATAAAAATTACATATATCTTTCCCTTAGTTAGTAAACGCAATAACTTTTGCGCAAACCAATCAAAATACGCTTTTTGCGATTTTTTTTTTACCAAAGATATGTAGCATAAAACAAATTGGCCTAAAATGTTAAAAAATTTTGAGTTTTACATTTTTTGGGGGGGGAAATTTCATATAAAAAAAATGTGAAAAATATTGTTATTTTTGCAATATTGTCGCTCTTTTTTTGTTTATAGCGCATGATCAAAAAATCGCACAGGTGATCAAATACCACCAAAAGAAAGCTCTGTTTGTGGGAAAAAAAGGACGTCACTTTAATTTGGGTACAGCGTTGCACGAATGCGCAATTGTCCATTAAAGTCACGCAGTGCCGAATCACAAAATAGGCCCTGGTCAGGAAGGGGGTAAAATCTTCCGGGGCTTAAGTGGTTAAATAAGTAGCACAGAATCTTTAATCAAATCACTATAGATTGTGGAAATCTTGATTGTCCAAGAATAGGACTGCAATTCCTAAATTTACATGGTTAACCACTTTAAGACTGGAAGGATTTGCCCCCTTAATGACCAGGCCCTATTTTGCGATTCGGCACTGCATTATTTTAACAGACAATTGCGCGGTCGTGCGATGCTGTACCCAAATAAAATTGACGTCCTTTTTTTCCCACAAATAGAGCTTTCTTTTGGTGGTATTTGATCACCTGTGCAATTTTTATTTTTTGCGCTATAAACAAAAAAAGAGTGACAATTTTGAAAAACAAAACAATATTTTTCACATTCTGCTATATTACATTCTCAAAAAAAAAATTTAAAAATCAAAATGTTTTAACATTTTAGGCCAATTTGTTTTCTGCTACATATTATTTGGTAAAAAAAAATCACAATAAGCGTGTCTCGATTGGTTTGCACAAAAGTTATCGCGTCTATTAACTATGGGAAAGATTTATGTCATTTTTTTATTGTTTTTTTTTTTTTTTACTAGTAATGGCGGCGATCTGCAAGTTTTTTGCAGGACTGCGACATTGCGGCGGACAGATCGGACCCCTGACTGACATTTTTGACACTTCTGGGGGGACCAGTGACTGACATTACTACATTAATCTGTACTAAACATATGCACTGTTACTGTAATAATGACACTGGTAGGGAAGGGGTTAACAGTATAGGTGATCAAGGGGTTAAATGTGACCCTAGGGGAGTGATTCTAACTGTGGGGAGGGCGTGGCTTCTGAGATGACCATAGAGACATGTGATCCTATATAGCAGGATCACAGGCGCTCTGCGATCATCCCAGGGAGAAGGACGGTCGGCTGTGTTTACAACAGCCGACCGTCCTTCTCGCTCAGCGGGGAACAATCGAGCGCGTCAGAGGGCAATCGGAGCCACCTGACACACGCATCGGCTTCCCGACTGACGATCGGGAGTGGAAGCGTGCCGTCGGCGACGCGCGCTCGCCCCCCAGTTCCTCTCAGGTGAGCGACGTAGGTCTACGTCATTTTGCCTGTACGAGCCACCCTGCCGCAGTAAAAAGGCGGCGAGTGGTCGGGAACTGGTTAATAAAAATTACCTTTCCTTTTCAATATGAGGCCACTGTAATTTTCTGGAAATGCAATGCAATATGGCTACCTGGAGGTGTTCTGTACACAGAATGTATACTGACCACACCCCAGAAACATAATTTCCTGCTTTTGTGATTGGCACACCGATTTTCCCAGAAGTCTGCACAGTATATAGATATACTGTAGATATACAGTGCCTTGCGAAAGTATTAGGCCCCCTTGAACTTTGCGACCTTTTGCCACATTTCAGGCTCCAAACATAAAGATATAAAACTGTTATTTTTTGTGAAGAATCAACAACAAGTGGGACACAATCATGAAGTGGAACGACATTTATTGGATATTTCAAACTTTGTTAACAAATAAAAAACTGAAAAATTGGGCATGCAAAATTATTCAGCCCCTTTACTTTCAGTGCAGCAAACTCTCTCCAGAAGTTCAGTGAGGATCTCTAAATGATCCAATGTTGACCTAAATGACTAATGATGATAAATAGACTCCACCTGTGTGTAATCAAGTCTCCGTATAAATGCACCTGCGCTGTGATAGTCTCAGAGGTCCGTTTAAAGCGCAGAGAGCATCATGAAGAACAAGGAACACACCAGGCAGGTCCGAGATACTGTTGTGGAGAAGTTTAAAGCCGGATTTGGATACAAAAAGATTTCCCAAGCTTTAAACATCCCAAGGAGCACTGTGCAAGCGATAATATTGAAATGGAAGGAGTATCAGACCACTGCAAATCTACGAAGACCTGGCCGTCCCTCTAAACTTTCATCTCATACAAGGAGAAGACTGATCAGAGATGCAGCCAAGAGGCCCATGATCACTCTGGATGAACTGCAGAGATCTACAGCTGAGGTGGGAGACTCTGTCCATAGGATAACAATCAGTCGTCTACTGCACAAATCTGTCCTTTATGGAAGAGTGGCAAGAAGAAAGCCATTTCTTAAAGATATCCATAAAAAGTGTCGTTTAAAGTTTGCCACAAGCCACCTGGAAGACACACCAAACATGTGGAAGAAGGTGCTCTGGTCAGATGAAACCAAAATTGAACTTTTGGCAACAATGCAAAACGTTATGTTTGGCGTAAAAGCAACACAGCTCCTCACCCTGAACACACCATCCCCATTGTCAAACATGGTGGTCGCAGCATCATGGTTTGGGCCTGCTTTTCTTCAGCGGGGACAGGGAAGATGGTTAAAATTGATGGGAAGATGGATGGAGCCAAATACAGGACCATTCTGGAAGAAAACCTGATGGAGTCTGCAAAAGACCTGAGACTGGGACGGAGATTTGTCTTCCAACAAGACAATGATCCAAAACATAAAGCAAAATCTACAATGTAATGGTTCACAAATAAACATATCCAGGTGTTACAATGGCCAAATCAAAGTTCAGACCTGATTCCAATCGAGAATCTGTGGAAAGAACTGAAAACTGCTGTTCACAAACGCTCTCCATCCAACCTCACTGAGCTCGAGCTGTTTTGCAAGGAGGAATGGGCAAAAATTTCAGTCTGTCGATGTGCAAAACTGATAGAGACATACCCCAAGCGACTTACAGCTGTAATCGCAGAAAAAGGTGGCCCTACAAAGTATTAACTTAAGGGGGCTGAATAATTTTGCACGCCCAATTTTTCAGTTTTTTATTTGTTAAAAAAGTTTGAAATATCCAATAAATTTTGTTCCACTTCATGATTGTGTCCCACTTGTTGATTCTTCACAAAAATTTACAGTTTTATATCTTTATGTTTGAAGCCTGAAATGTGGCAAAAGGTCGAAAAGTTCAAGGGGGCCGAATACTTTCGCAAAGCATTGTATATATCTATATATATATATATATAGATATATAGATATGTATGTATATCTATATATATATACTGTATATATCTATATATATAGATATGTATCTATATCTATATATCTATATCTATATATATATATACTGTATATATCTATATATATAGATATATACTGTATATATATATATATATATATATATATATATATATATATTCTAAAAGCAGACACCCTAGAGAATAAAACAGTTGTAATTTACATTTTTTATGTTATTTTACGAAATTACAATATTGCGTCAAAGGTCTAGGAAATTCAAAATTTCAGGCAGAAATACACTAAAGGTAATTTTAGGGTAATAAAATACCCAATTTTTTTTTTTTTTTTTTCTTGGTAAAACTTGAGATAAGATAATGTTGCAAAGTAAATAGATAGCCAACATGTCAAATCTTAAATTTGCGTGCACACGCGAAGCAGCGGAAAACTTCCATCCTCTATTTTTTCCATAGGCGACACTTTAAAAGCTCTCAACAGGTCATCGGTTTAGTGTTACAGAGGAGGTCTGGTGCTAGAAATATTGCTCTCCAGCATGCCTGGCGATATATAAAATGTGTATCACAATCAACGTTTTCGTGCATTTTTGTTCGGAAGTGAGGGTGGGGGGCCTCAAAAAGTTTTAGAGGGAGGACTTTTTGGTGCTTGGGTGAAATTTTAGTTTTTTACAATTTGAAAAAGTTTTTTACTTAATTTTTTTTATCACATAGGGGACGAAATGTCCCCTATGTGATTACTTTTTTGGTGACAGGTTTTCTCTAATAAAACTTCTAAAAGACCCTGGATTTCTCCCCTCTGCTCCAATATATCTCCTGGCCATGGTGGCCAGGGAAAGTGAGAGGGGGACCCAGACGTCATACACATCACTTCAAGGTCAGCAAGAAGACTGGAAGGAGAGCGGACAGGTAAATGGGCATGCAGAGCCCAGGATACATGGTGCGTGCACAAGAGGCCATTATCAGGAGGGTATGAAAGAAATCTGGTGCATTCGGAGGTAAAGGGAACATGTGACTCACTCCCCTTCCCTCTATGTGACGGTGCTGGTGCTTGGCTGCTCAGGGACATGGATGCAGTAATAATCCAAGCGGTCAAACAAAGCAGTGAGCAAAAAATGGTGAGCACATGCAGTTGGGGATGGTAGCAGTTACGTGAACCGGATGCTTTGCCCTGCTTGGACAAAGCAGAAGTTCACTTGAAGGTGGCCATACATGCATCTACATTACCGTAAATATAAACAATCTTGCAATTGAATTACACAAGCATCTATATATTTTTAAAGGCCAAGTTTAGAATTATAAAAAAACAAACATACTGTATATACTCAACTCTATGCTGCAGCATCAGTCTAATGCTGCAGCTGTCCCACCACTGATCTCTCAGTTCTTGGTCAGCTCAGAGTGGAGAGCAGTAACTGTCAGTCACCACTCTCCTCTCAGTGCCTCTAGTACTCACTGGAGCATTAGGACGGAGAGGGGCGGGCGCAGCTGGCTCCAGCTCCCAGCCAGAGCCAGCTGTCAATCAAGCATCTGGGTGGATCCCAACAATATGATTGGAACCCTACCAGAGCCTGGAGCTCTGTGACATTAGCCCACTATCAGCTGATTCTGGGTCATAGGAGTGCAAAAGTAAGTGCACTCCTGTGACCCAGAAGAGAAGTACTATTGACAATACTTCTTTTTAAGGGCCCCCAAAATTTTGTAGATTGCCCATTGCTGCTTTCTCTGACCAGGAAACTTTACCAAAGGCAAAAGAGAAAATAACTCATGGACAGAAATAGCAGACCATTAACACCATGTGTTGTATGTGAGCTCCAAGTCAGATCTTACCACATAACAGGATGCTTTCGATCATACAGGGGTCCAGCCAGGGCATCAGCTCCTCAGTAATGGTCTGCTACAGACTTTCTGGAGTCTTTTTACTGGACCACAAATCAAACCTCTCATTTAAAAATGTTTTATTCCTAATAGTTTCCATAATGAACGTGCTCCGTGCAGGACTATGAACCTGGTCATTAGGTCATATAAACCTACAGCAATATGTCACATGATCGCAATGGTAAAAAATATGAAATGAAAGCCTACGTGCCAGTTAAAATGGTTGGAAGTACTGGGAAAATAAACCTATAATTAAATATTATCTCAAAATACATAGACTTGTTAAATTGTTAGCTGGGTCTTTTTAACATCACAGAGTAAAAAGTAGAGATGTGCGGTAACCAGCAGGCACCAATCACAAATCAGGTTTTAGCAGCTGGAAATACATTAAATCTAAATCCAGACAAAATGGATTTCTATAGTTCTGGAAGCGGGTGGGGAAGCACTGAAACATCTGTCATGTTTTTAGCTAGCAAGTGAAGCACACATCTATTAGGACTATTAACAGTCCTTCTCTGGCATAGAACACTTTTCAGGAATTTCTTTAGAAGAGTCATGTAGGAAGCTTATTCATTCATTATTCAAGCTCTAATGAAGGGGGATTGTTTGACCCCCAAAACGTGTTGGCTACCTTTTATCCTCATGTTGTCTCAGTTTTATCAGCAATAAATGAATCTGTATTTTTAAGACAACCATCTGGCACAATTTCATTTGGATTTCTCAGTGGAGGACTTTGCCCTTTTGGGGGATCCTGCTTTATAGTAAAATTGCTAAGGTTCCGTTTTGAAGCCCAATCAACGACCCCTGACTGTTAAAACATCTGAGTCCAGAGTCTCACATTCACTTTTTCTGGGATGTTTTTTTTCTGTCTGTGACAGCGTTAGGGAGATTTTTTCTTAATTCCAATTTCCTTGTAATGCCCATACAAGAACATGGGAGTTGTGTTCATTGCTGCCACGGGAAGGAACAAACAGGATTAAAAAAATGTTAGAAGTTTAAATTCTTTCTAACAGTACTAAAAATGTGTTTTTGTTTTCAACTTTGTCTCTTTGAATAGATTAGAAGTGGGGGGTCGGGCATGAAACCCACCACATACTGTATGGGACAAGTGGCAGACAATAAAGGTATATAGGAGTTAAATGGTCAATGTTATACTTACCTGTGTGTAGCACTACCCCCTAGAGAGCTGCTGAGATTGGATTCCCCTGGGTTACCCGTAATAACAGTCTGTAGAAACTTGTCACTTTAACTCTTGGCTCAGACAATGAACAGTCCAGGGGTTTTTGTTTTTTTGTATTTTTATTGGAACTTGGATGGGAGAAGGGATGAGTGAGATACTCCAACTTAGAACTATGCACAATGTAGAGGACATCTACCTGCAGAATGCGGCAAGGCCACTGCTTCACTCTTCAAGTGAAGATAGTAAATGTGATCCTGTATTGGTAAACCTTCAGGGTCCTAACTTGGCACACCCTTTCTCACTTGTTTCTATGGCGTGACCTTCTTCCTCCTCCCGATACCTCACTGATCTTAATCTTAATATGAGCTATTATTTTGCCTATGCCAGCTCTTGTCATACGACTCCTCGATATGCTTAACCATTGATCTTCTGGTATCCTTCCCATTCCATCATGATATCCATGACCAGTTTTAGTTTTAAAAAATCTAAATGACGTAAGAAAATTATATCCTTAAGGAAATATATGTTTGCACTTGTGGTAGCATATATACACATTTGTTGTTGAGAGAAAAAATATGAGAGTGTCCTAAGTAGGGGGCAGTTCTGTCCCTATCCTTTCACTAGGGCAACCACTGTAGAATGCCCCTATTGTTCTTTTATATTATACAACAAACTAATATTGATGAAATACTTTTGAAAAATGATTAATGTATCTATCCTGTTTTTTCAGGAACATATTATGTACTGTAACAATATGTGGTTAAATATATGCATTTGTATATGGATGCTTTTAATATGTATTATCTATTTGTGTTCTCTTTACAGGCATTAGTTCTTTTCCATGTAATTGCTGACAGATCCTGAGGGGGCGTTGTGGGTAAGCGCTGAGGACTCTCCAAAACTAGCGAGATATGTGCGGCCAGACGGGCCACAGTGCGGCTCCGCCCATTCGGGCGGAACTTCCTGTGGCACCTGTATGGACTACGGAGGCAGTTCCTGCCTTCATGTGGTCCAGATACACCTCGGACATGGTGGAGAAGCGTTGGCGGGGTGTTCCCGTGCCTGCTCTCTGGCGATGTTCCGGGGGGAGTGGCTGGGGCGGTGACGTCTGCTGACGAACCGCCCGGGATCCACGCCATTTAAGGGCGATGGCTACACACCCCTGTATGGCGGCATTACCCCATCCGGCGAGGACTGTGTGCAAGTTTGGAATAGCGCGGCACGGAGTAAGTGATACAGCTTCACCCTTAGCATATGGCACTAACGTTTATTTTACTTTTGTTGGGACTCACATACTTACTTTAATTTCATCCTGTTATACAGCGGTTAGACAACCATAAGGGACACGCTACATGCATTAGGCTCCCGTCCTCTCCAGGTCTGGTGAGCTGTTTTGAATGTCCATATCTCGGGTTCTCTTACCCCAGATGGATTTATTGTATCCTATGATATCCTATCATCATTCCTTTTTGCTATTATTAGTTTAATACAGCATGCATTCTGACTCCATGATGGAATCATCCGTGCATATGCAATTTGGGTTACACTCACTGGAGTATAGAAACGTTTACTCGGGTACAAACTTGATACCATGCCTAAGATATAACTCCATCCTATGTATAGGGATTTATATACACATGGATTTTTATATATAGTAAAAATACAAATTAAGATGTTGGATACTCCATGAGTGGCCCATTGCTGCACGGAGAGTTCCCACATATGGATTCGTTACCTTGTTCCAATTATATGTCTAATTACCTATCCCTGTTTACTAAGTCAATATGAATTCTTTAATCACCCTTTTCTGGGACAACTACTGGGTCTCTGTGGATATCTATGCACTCTACTCACATGCATGCAGTATACATATATATATATTATTATTCTTTCTTCTTTTTCCTTTTTCCTTTGTCACCCTGGAATGTTCCAGCCCTCTTGGCTAGCACATACTCCTTTTTTTCGATCTTTCAATGATAATTATAGAACTAATATACTAACTGGTCCCTTTAAAAAAAAAAAAAAAAAAAAAAAAGTCCAGTGTTATAAATATTAACCACTTTACTACCAGTCACGTAACCTCTACGTGATCAGACTTTGCGGGGTTATACCGGGATGATGCCTCTAGCTAGAGGCATCATCCCGGTACCGTTGTTTGAAGCCGACGGTCGGCTTTCCGTCGGGAACGATCGATGCGGCTCGGGAGCCGCTCGATCGTTACCCGGGGGGGCGGGAGGGGACGTCCCCCCCCTCCCGCCGCCTTCCGCGGCTTTGCTCGGGGCTACCGTCCCACCGGGAGCCCCGAGCACCCAGCCGGCACGTCCGCCGGCTGGATGGAGTCCCGATGAATGCCGGAAACGGCATCGATCGGGTCTCCGATGACGTAACCCGGAGGCGGCGTCCATGACGTCACGTCCGGGTTACTGTGCTGCAAAAGGCGGCAGATTTGAAAAACGGCTGTATGCAAAAATGCCGTTTTCGGCGTTTTGCATACAGGGAAGTGTAGTGGAGGGGTCGAGGGTCTTTTAGACCCTCGATCCCTCCATAAAGAGTACCTGTCACGACATATTGCTGTCACCAGGGATGTTTACATTGCTTGTGACAGCAATAAAAGTGATCAGATTTTTTTTTTTTTAAAAACCTGTAATAAAGTTTAAAAAAAAAGAAAAAATAAATAGGAAAAAAAAAAAAAAAAAAAATTAGCCGTCCCCGTCACCGTTAGCTCGCGCACAAAAAAAAACGTATACGCAAGTCGAGCCGCAAATGAAATCGCTGTTCAAACCACACATGTGAGGTATCGCCGCGATCGCCAGAGCGTGGGCAATAATTAAAAAAAAAGAGCTACACTCTAACTCTAAACTGGTAACCGTTAAATAAATTTAAAGCGTCGCAGATTGAGATCTCTATTGACCGTAGTTTGTCGCCATCCCACGGGGGGGCGCAATTTTAAACCGTAACATGTTTGGTATCTATTTACTCGGCGTGACATCATCTTTCACAATATACAAAAAAAATGGGCTAACTTTACTGTTTAGTATTTTTTAAATGCAGTGAAATGTGATTTTTCAAATTTTTTCCAAAAAAATGGCGTTTTAAAGACCGCTGCGCAAATACCGCGTGACAAAAAATTTTGCAATGACCGACATTTTATTCTCCAGAGTCTTTGCTAAAAAAATATATATAATGTTTGGGGGTTCTAAGTAGTTTTCTAGGAAAAAATACTGGTTTTAACTTGTGAACAAAAAGTGTCCGAAATAGGGCTGGGGCTAAAGTGGTTAATGTTACATATGTGTTCTGACTTCTGTCCCATTACCTTTTCCTTCCTAACAGGCAGTGATGAGAAAATAATCCAAATAAGGTCATAGATTACAATAAAACCATGGCAGAGGCCCCAATCCATAAATTAAAAAACGTGTCTGGAGTTGGACCTAAATATACCAGTTAAATAAGCTTTAATTGCCTCTTGTTGTGCCTGTTGTTGACTGATGATTTTAGAACTTTTTCTTCAGTAATAAATCTGTTGATCATAAGGTATGAATATTTAACCTGAACTGTAGCTAAAAGCTGCTGTGGAACTCCTTTTGTTTCTGCTGTATTTTTCTTCTGCAGTGTGGCCAGGGTTTAACTGAATATTCATTTATGCAAAAGTGCAGCAGCCATCGTTAATGAGAGCAGTTTTCAATGCTCGTCTATGGAGTGTCTGCAGTGCTGGAAGAAGGTCTCAGTCACTTTTTGACGGTGGTGATTGGCTGCTGCAACAAAGTAAGGAAAGAAGGGGTCTACAGACTGGGAAGGAAAGAGGAGAGGTCTGGCTTGAAGCAAGCATGTGTGTGAAAAATCAGGTGAGACCTCAGCGAGACTGCTCATTACACAGGATCTTGTCTCAGAGACTGTAACTTTCTCCCTGGGAAGGTGTTAGGTGTGATTTGAATGCCTTGTAAGATCAGCACTCCCACTGCTTTTCAGGAAGGAAAAGAGGGACAGTCCCAGCAGGATTGAAAGAGAGAAATCACAGTAACTCCAGTTTCTCCTATTTCTGTCTGAGGCCTTGAACTAAATCAAAGCACATGTCCGGAGGCCCAGAGGAGGGTGCCCTGGATCTGGTAAGAGACTAGCATTGCACAAGGTAATCTGTTTTCTGATGGAAACTATTGTGTTTCTTCAAGGGCCCCAACATTGCCAGTCAACTTTTTTGCTTTCTTTTTCATCATTCACGGGCCAGTGGGATAAATCTTTGTGATTTGTCATTTTCACGTGTGCAGTGGAATCACAAGACAATTCAGTGGCTCCTCTGGGGCTAACGCTACACATACTGTTTAAAACACAAGATTATAGATAGTACATGGATGTTACTTAACTGTTAAAGTCTAGCAAAATGCTTTGCCTAGACTTTAATACCAATGTAATAACAACCTTGTTTTTTATGTTTTATTTTTTGTTCCTTGAAGTCTGTGCCACTCTACTAGCAGAGTCCCCATAATGAGGCCAGTGTCTCTTCAGTCTCAGCCTATGGACGCAGGCTGAACATGCAGGATCTGGCTCATCAACCTGCAGTCAACAAATTGTTGAGAGCAGATTGGCATGAAAACCCTGTTCCTCCTTACATGTACAGTGAGCGAGTAATGTCACCCTAGGACAGAAAGTGTATTACTGGCAGAAAAAAAACCCACTGCATCTAAGCAGTGCAAGCTGCTATATTTAATTGTTTTATTGTCAGGTTTAGATATGTTTCTGCCACAAATATCTGAATTGTTTTACCAGACAAAATCTTGCATCATCAGCTCCTATGATTCACAAACCCTTAAAGCAAAACTAAACCCACCAAAATACTTACCTCCACCTTCCATCCCTTGCCAGCTGTTGTCATTTTCTCCCAAGCTACATCCTGGGTGCCCAGTTTTTAGCTTCTTAAATGGCCAGTGGGGGAATGACCATTTCTTGTGCATGCGCTCGGAGGGTAATTGATTCCGGCGTAGCCAGAGTGTGCCTAGAATGCACGCTGAGCTATGCATGCATGGCTCCTATAGCTTTGATGGTCAACATGCTTGGATAGGGAACCTCAAGTGAGGCACTTAACATTACCAAAGGGCCAAACCTAATGTTTAGGGTCAGAAAAGTTGAAGAAAACAATTAGATACTGTGAGCATACTACAATAGATAGTAAAAGGCAGTGTGCATCCTGGAGGAGATGGTCAGAGATTGCAGGCATGTTACAGGAAGTGTTCAAGTACGGTAGACCTACTATACAGGTCCCTCTCAAAAAATTAGCATATTGTGATAAAGTTCATTATTTTCTGTAATGTACTGATAAACATTAGACTTTCATATATTTTAGATTCATTACACACAACTAGTAGTGCAAGCCTTTTATTGTTTTAATATTGATAATTTTGGCATACAGCTCATGAAAAACCAAAATTCCTATCTCAAAAAATTAGCATATTTCATCCGACCAATAAAAAAAAAGTGTTTTTAATCCAAAAAAAGTCAACCTTCAAATAATTATGTTCAGTTATGCACTCAATACTTGGTCGGGAATCCTTTTGCAGAAATGACTGCTTCAATGCGGCGTGGCATGGAGGCAATCAGCCTGTGGCACTGCTGAGGTGTTATGGAGGCCCAGGATGCTTCGATAGCGGCCTTGAGCTCATCCAGTGTGTTGGGTCTTGCGTCTCTCAACTTTCTCTTCACCACATCCCACAGATTCTCTATGGGGTTCAGGTCAGGAGAGTTGGCAGGCCAATTGAGCACAGTAATACCATGGTCAGTAAACCATTTACCAGTGGTTTTGGCACTGTGAGCAGGTGCCAGGTCATGCTGAAAAATGAAATCTTAATTTCCATAAAGCTTTTCAGCAGATGGAAGCATGAAGTGCTCCAAAATCTCCTGATAGCTAGCTGCATTGACCCTGCCCTGATAAAAAACAGTGGACCAACACCAGCAGCTGACATGGCACCCCAGACCATCACTGACTGTAGGTACTTGACACTGGACTTCAGGCATTTTGGCATTTCCCTCTCCCCAGTCTTCCTCCAGACTCTGGCACCTTGATTTCCGAATGACATGCAAAATTTGCTTTCATCCGAAAAAAGTACTTTTGACCACTGAGCAACAGTCCAGTGCTGCTTCTCTGTAGCCCAGGTCAGGCGCTTCTGCCGCTGTTTCTGGTTCAAAAGTGGCTTGACCTGGGGAATGCGGCACCTGTAGCCCATTTCCTGCACACGGTGGCTCTAGATGTTTCTACTCCAGACTCAGTCCACTGCTTCCGCAGGTCCCCCAAGGTCTGGAATCGGTCCTTCTCCACAATCTTCCTCAGGGTCCAGTCACCTCTTCTCGTTGTGCAGCGTTTTCTGCCACACTTTTTCCTTCCCACAGACTTCCCACTGAGGTGCCTTGATACAGCACTCTGGGAACAGCCTATTCGTTCAGATATTTCTTTCTGTGTCTTACCCTCTTGCTTGAGGGTGTCAATGATGGCCTTCTGGACAGCAGTCAGGTCGGCGGTCTTACCCATGATTGCGGTTTTGAGTAATGAACCAGGCTGGGAGTTTTTAAAAGCCTCAGGAATCTGAGAACCTTTTCATGACATGCTAATTTTTTGAGATAGGAATTTTGGTTTTTCATGAGCTGTATGCCAAAATCATCAATATTAAAACAATAAAAGGCTTGCACTACTTCAGTTGTGTGTAATGAATCTAAAATATATGAAAGTCTAATGTTTATAAGTACATTACAGAAAATAATGAACTTTACCACAATATGCTAATTTTTTGAGAGGGACCTGTAGGTGGGGTTGGAACCTGAAGAGGACTGTCGGAAACTGGGGACACATTACAAGAGAGTGTTAGAGATCACTGCCATAACGAGTCAGAACTCCCGATAGTCCCCTTAAAAATGACAGGGCCATATTGGAAATGCCTCTCAGCAAGATCCATTATAAAAGGCCATAGTAGTGAACACACAAAAAGGAAAAATGGATAGCACAAAAAAGTAAAAAAGTGAGTAAACTGAATTGTATAGTCATTAGAGCCTACATAGATTAATTAAAGTTTTCCTGCACTGGGGCCTGAGGGATGCACAGTTACTTACAAAAGGGCACCAGGTTTTTATAGCGTAGGGCTTGACTAAATCCTATATCTTGCTTTGAGCTGATTTTAGGAAGCGTAACTGAAAAAAAAAAAAAAACTTTTTTAATAGAACTTTAAAAAGTCTGCAAGTTCAGGATGTAGAGCAGACAACAGAACATTCTTCTGGGAGTATGCGTCTAATCTTTGATGAGATTTCTTCATACGAGAGGTATACAAATCACTGGGATGGCTTTAAGGCAGCATTTAGTAAAGTGAGGATGTGTAAGATTAATGAAGGCCTTATCATCCAGACCAGGCCAGGCTGCCTCCTGCTACTTTGTCCATAATAAATCTCAAACATCTTCTCTTCTAGGTTCCTGGCCACTCCATTCTAATCTTTGCGGTGTCATGAAATCCTGGGTGTTCTGGAATGGAATCCAGCTGTGGATTCCTGAGGCTGACATGGGAGGATCCAGCTCATGATCTGTTAGTGTTAACAAAAATTAACCAGTCAACGAGTATGCCTCCCAGTGCTGTACGTACAGCACAAATCAAAGACAAGGAGAAGAATGTGATAAATAATTGAGATTGCAGAGTCCGACCACACACTGAACATGGTGTTGAACATAGATGTCCAATTAAACATTTACATCTTTGCTGACATTCAGCTACTTGAAACTGCATTACTTTCCTGGTGATATTTATTTGTACTTCAATGGGCTTCCTTACTTAAACAGTAGTATGAAGGGCAGTGGCATGCAATATCGCATAGAACAATACTGAGCAGTCTAAAGTGATGAGGTTTCTGATTTGCCTCTCGTTACAACTAACAACTGAATTATATGATGAGTTATAAAAACTACAGAAATAATCAATTAGTATAAATCTTTAAAAGTGTAAAATCACCGTATCTACACTCTGCCCACCCTCCGGTCATAGCTGCATTTAACTCTATGGGTGATTCGCTGTTACTGTCCACACAGCCAGTGCAGCAGTTAGGGGTTTTGAAAGCCCCACTCTTCTTCCACAGACAGTCTTAGGGCTTCTAGGATAGAACATGGTGATTCAGATTAGTCAAAGTTCTCATGTGCCAGCACATGACCAACCAGAGTCGATCTGGTCCATCCTGGAAGCCCTAGAGAAAGAAGGTAAGAAAGATCTGCTGCTCCAGGTGAGATGAGTGAATCTGATGGAACCTCCACATGAGTGCTAGCTCCGGCTCGCCTCCGTGAACAATGTCAGATAAGAAGAAATGGCTGCACATCGCTGGAGTTCCAAATGTCTTTATTGTGATTTCCAAAGTGGCACGACAAAACACCAACCAGTCCAGGTAGATGCATTTTACACAGTACAACTAATGTAATAAGTAATTAATTCATGTAATGATTAAGCACAGTTGTACTGTGTGAAACGCGTCTACCTGGACTGGTTGGTGTTTTGTCGTGCCAATTAATTACTTATTACACTAGTTGTACTGTGTGAAACGCGTCTACCTGGACTGGTTGGTGTTTTGTCGTGCCACTTAATTACTTATTACACTAGTTGTACTGTGTGAAACGCGTCTACCTGGACTGGTCGGTGTTTTGTCGTGCCACTTAATTACTTATTACACTATTTGTACTGTGTGAAACGCGTCTACCTGGACTGGTTGGTGTTTTGTCGTGCCACTTTGGAAATCACAATAAAGGCATTTGGAACTCCAGCGATGTGCGGCCATTTCTTTTTATCTTAGCCCTACATGGGTAAGAAGGCAGAGCTTTCAATTGTCCAAATTGCTACACCCACTGCAAGGGTAGTGACAACTATAGTCGCCCATCGAGGGGAGTGCAGTGGGGACAAGCGGGGTGGAGGGTTGCGGGGAGGAAGGTGTGGGGTGCTGATTCACCATTTCATTTTTGGTGAAAGGGTGAACCTACACTTTAAAGTCTTACGAAACCTACAACAGTAATATCTGTCTGTATATGCAGTAAAGCATGCTTGTTATACTCACTGTGCACCTAAGGACTTAATCCTTTGCATTGTGTATAAAGGTACTCTGATCCTCCTATTCTTTCATTGTCTCCAAAAAATAACCTGATATTTACAGAGCCAGGAGACGGGCTGCACATGCTCAGTTTGGTGTTTATTAATAGAGAGTTGCTTTTTTTTTTTTTTTCTTGGGAGAGTGCATGTAATCAGCAGACAAAGGATCAGGGGAGAATGAAAACTCCTCCTACAAGCTTTACTAGGAACTGATACAAGTCACAAGGCTGCTATATACTGCTAATGAGAAACGGTATTTATCCATTTATACAGTATTTACTAAAATAATTACATTTCCATGTTCTGTGTACTGTGGGGAACAAGATATAATGAATGCAGGTTCTGGGTTTAGTAACACTTTAACTCTTTAACTTTACCACTGTATTAGTGTCACTGGTGATGTCAGTGTCAGTTAGTCAGTTCCCACTCAGTGTCAGTTACTGTCAGATTGCCTACCACACTATCGCAGTCCCATTATGAGTTGCTGATCTCCACAATTATTAGTAAAAAATCAATAAAAAAATTCCAGTATACTGTATATACTGGGGGTCTTCAAACTATGCCATCCAGTTGTTCAGAAACTACAATTCCAATCATGCCTGTGAATGTCAGGGTTTTACAATGCCTCATGGGATGTGTAGTTCCGCAACAGCTGGAGGGCCGTAGTTTGAGGATCCCTGGTATATACCATGGTTTGTAGATCCCATAACTTTCACACAAACCAATCATTATAAATTTATTGGGATTGCTTTTTTTTTTTTTTATCAATGACATGTGGCAAAATACATTTTGGCCAAAAGTTATGAAGAAATTAGATTTTTTTTTTAATTTTTATTTGATATGTTTTATAGCAGAAAGTATAAATATTGTTTTGTTTTTTATCAACATTTTCTGTCTTTTTTCATTTATATAAAAAAAAAAGTGGTCATCTAGCACTACTCCCTTGGGAGCGGCTTATTACGGATTCCCCTGGGTTACCCATAGCAACAACTTAACAATATAGCATATTCAAAGTGCTTGGCTCAGTCAGAAAACAGTCTAGGTGTTTTGTTTTTTTTGTTGTTTTATTAGAGAACTTGGATAGGAGAAGGGATGAGTGGGATACTCCAACTGTATAAACTATGCACAATTTGCTGGGACTTCTATATTACGCTGAGTGCGGCAAGGCCGCTGCTTCACCCTGCCACTTTAGTGAACTGTACTGCACTGTGAATCACTCCTCAGGGTCCTACTTAGCACCCCCTTTGTCCCTACTCTTCAGGGTTCTGAAGCTGGCACCCCCTTTACTCTGACACTCTGTGTGAGCTGGCCCTTTGATCCTCTGACTTCACTGGAGTGGTCTCCCTTCCTGGGCAGACCCTTTGGCAAGTCCCCTGGTACTCATGGACACTGTTTTTACCGGAAGACTCTGCCAGCAGCTCCACTGTCAGCTGTACTGAATCCTCTGTGACTCAGCTTCACACCTAGTTCACTAGGCCGACAGCCTAAGACCACCTTCCTCACACACTGCAGGAGGAGAGACAGCCGTCCACCTCCTCCTGGGACTCTGCCAAAGGCGCCCTGGCTTTTATGAGTAATCCCAGGATGCATTGCAAGAGTGCCCACCCACTGAGACTCTCACAAAAGCCAATGTGTCAGTGGCCAGGTTTCCTCCACTGTCCAACAGGCTCCCCTATTGGATGCAGTGGGGACACTCCCTTAGACCCAGTGAATCACACCTGGGAACATGCAACAGGCAACCTAATAGATTAAGCTCCCCGGGTAGGCAGATGGAGCATACAATGCTTTGAACCTAGCACCTAACTAGGAGGGTGCTACAGTCAAATACCATCAAAAGAAAGCTCTATATGTGTGAAAAAAAAGGAATTAAATTTTGTTTGGGTACAGGGTTGCATGACCTTACAAGTAAAAGTAGTGCAGTGCCGAACAGCAAAAAATTGCCTGTTTGTGAGGGGGTAAAACCTTCTGGAGCTGAGGTGGTTAAAGGAGAATTATACCAAAAAAAATTAGTTAAACCCACAAGTGCTTTTTTACTACTATTATTCCTTTATACTGGCTTTTGAAATTTAGAAAATGCAGAAATTTAGAAATTAGATGAAAGGTTTAGCACTGAGAAACACTTTTTGAAAGATAAATAATGGATTTTTTTTTTTACGACTATATAGATTAGACCAAAATGAGGGACAAATAAGGAGGAAAGAGGGACAGAGGCACTTTGTTACAAATCAGGGACAGTCCCTCGAAATCAGGGACAGATGGGAGCTATGCATATATAGTCTCGACTGGAAGAGCATGTGATAAGGCGACAATGCAGGAGAGCAATTGGGTAATAGAGAGTTGTCACCCCACAACAGAAAATATCTGAGACCTTCATGACTGGATCACCTGGTATTCGTTTATTAATGCAGATTTGAAAAATAAAAAAGTACATTTAAATGCCTGCCATGTTAAAAATTGTATGAGATTATAGTGAGTGTACTTATAGATATATGTTAAAGCTTAAAAAAAAAAAAAAAGGAATTTAGAATTTTACCTGGTATCAGTCTTTTGCTCTACCTGTACAGCAGGGCTGGAGTCTGAGATAAAGAAGCAGTACAAGGAGCCAATCAGTGCATGTGCTGACAGTAGGCATGCTTATTTATGTATTTATTACAGGTACTTACATAGCAGCATCAATTTTATACAGCGCTTCACATATATATTGCACATCCACATCAGTCCCTGCCCTCCAGGAGCTTACAATCTAAGGTCCCTAGCTCACATTCATACATACACATACTAGAGCCAGTTTAGGCAGAATGCAATTAACCTACCAGCATATCTTTGAGGTGTGGGAGGAAACTGGAGGAAACCCACGCAGGCACAGGGAGAACATGCAAACTCCAGGCGGGTAGTGTCATGGTTGGGATTCTAACAAACGACTCCAGTGCTGTTAGGTGGAAGTGCTAACTACTTAGCCATTGTGCTGTCCACTAGAAGAGAGGGAAGAAGGGGAAGAGGGGTAAGAGAGGGGAGAGAGGAAAGAGAGGGAAGAGAGGGAAGCGAGGGGAGAGAGGGAAGAGGGGGAGAGAGGGAAGAGAGGGAGAAGAGGGAAGAGAGGGAAAAGAGGGAAGAGAGGGAAAAGAGGGAAAAAAGGGAAGAGAGGGAAAAGAGGGAAGAGAGGGAAAAGAGGGAAGAGAGTGAAGAGAAGGAAAAGAGGGAAGAGAGGGAAAGAGGGAAGAGAGGCAAAAGAGGGAAGAGAGGGAAAGAGGGAAGAGAGGGGAGAGAGGGAAGAGAGGGAAAGAGGGAAGAGAGGGGAGAGAGGGAAGAGAGGGAAGAGAGGGAGGAGAGGGAAAGAGGGAAGAGAGGGGAGAGAGGGAAGAGAGGGAAGAGAGGGAAAAGAGGGAAGAGAGGGAAAAAAGAGAAGAGAGGGAAAGAGGGAAGAGAGGGAAAATAGGGAAAAGAGGAAAGAGTGTGAAGAGATTGCTGTGCTGCTTCTCCTTTCACTGTCCAGTCACAGGCTGGGGTAGGTCAAGGGTGACCTGTGCTCAGAGGAAGTTGATGGAATAATGCTTGCCATCAGACTGAGGACATCTAGTGGCAGTAAAAAGTACTGGGGGGGGGGATATGTTGACTGAAAGTGAATATTTCAGCAAAAGCTGGTTTTCTTATATCTTTGAATGGGCTTATAAATTCTATATTTTTTTGAATGGAGCTCCGCTTTAAGGTCAGATATAGAATGAGGAATATCTGTATTCGGAATTGTATGTAAGTAGGATAAACATTATGGTAATAAGCAAATGAAAAATATGACTTATTTGATTACCTTCATTTTAAATCTAGAACATTTTAATTATTAAAAAAAATCAAATTTTCAGCAATCATTTTATCTATTTATTTTTATTTTTTACAAATATATCCAGTTCAGCTCTTTGGGTGTACTATGTACTTCCAAGGAGTAAACCTTTGATTATACGCTGATGCAGTAGCAGCCATCAGCCTGTGTGGGTTTTGTAGAGCCGGGCATCGGCTTCAAAGTGAAAGTGTTGCGGCAGCTCCATAGCAGATGATCACTCTCACACAGCCGGCTGCGCTACCCCCCCCCCCCCCCCCATGCCTCGATCTCACATACAAACAATGAAACCGGAAGTGACGTCACTCCTCAGTTCAGATGCACCATTTCCCCCCCTTAATGTCTCCAAAAAGAGTACCTGTCACCTGCCCAGTGCTATCACATAGGGGTTTAATAACCCCTTGTGATAGCGGTCACATAAAAATAAATAAAACAATAAAAGAAAAAAGTAAAAAAAAATATAAAATATATTAAAATTGTTTTTAAATTTTCCAAAACCCCCGTTGCCCTGTACATCTGCGCAAATACAAACACAGCCAAGGGTGTGTACGCGCATGTAAACCGCAGTCACACCACACATGTGACATATCGCCGCGAACGTTCAGTGTGAGAACAATAATTCTAGCACAAGAGCTCCTAGTTAACTCTAAATTGATGAGCTGTAACAGCATTTTAAAGCGTTACCTATGTTGATTTTTGGGCACCATCGTTTTTGGAACACACAATTTTAAAACATGGAATGTTAGGTATCTATTTAAACAATATAAGTAGGGAAAGAAACCCTACAAAGAAAACTGGAAAATGGCTCCAGGTGTCAGAGCCAAAAAACCAGGAAAAAAGTAAAGAAGAAGAAAGAAGGAAAGGAACAAGAAAAGTATAGAAAGAGGGGGTGAGAAAAATAAGAAAAACGAAAAAAAAAGAGAAAAAAACACAGAAAGGACAAAAAAGAAACGGGGAAAACAGGAGGGGGTGTGGGGGAAGAGGGGGGTAAAAAAAGGGGGAAAAAGGGAAACAAAGAAAGGAGGAACAATAAGGGTAATGAGGCAAAGAAAGGGGAAACTGAACAGGAAAAAAATGGAGGGCTAGTGGGATTTTAACCGTAAATCATAAAGTAACAAATATATATAAAATATAAATATTTATTTATTATTGATACACGTTAAAAACAAGTATAGAAAAACACATGTGTTGATGGGACAAGCAGTATTACAATACAAAGGTTCAAAAATAGGCAATATATATTATACAACTCATCCGATGTAGAATTTCATCGGAGATTAACCCGACATGTTTCGCGGACTCTGAACGGCCGCTTCTTCAGGGGTCTATGTCATAGTATGCATTTTAAGCCTTTATTGACCTGCATAATATAGATGGCAAAAATAAAACTAAAAGCATGATTATTACATAACTATAGAAAACGGTCAAGCCTGCAACTGTGGCGCCCCTGTGCATACACCATGCGTCATACCCAAATACGTCACCCGGAAACACACCAAGAGGGGACAGGCATGCACCCCCACATACACCTCACCCACGGATGTGGAGGGAGAGCAGGGAAGGAACACCAGAGAGCAAAGAATCCATGACCCAAGGGACATCCTGCAAATGTGCCAACTAAGGTCAGTGAGTTAGAGAAAAAGCCAAAGCACCCAAAAAGAAAATAGAAAAAGAACTCTCCACTTGTAGTTATTACCTGAGCAGATACTATTCATCAAGTATGATGTAGTAAAAACAGCAGGGGTTTTTTTTTAGCCCTGTTAAGGGACTATCTGAAAAGGAACCGAAAGTTCCTATCTATAAAAAGAAAAAGAAAAATGGAGGATATGTGTAATGAATATGGAGCCACAAGCAGAGTATATCCAAAAAAGAAACAAAAAGGTAATAGGTATCTATTTACTCGATGCAACCTTATCTTTTATATTTTAACCACAAATGGGAATTATATGGTGTGGTTTTGCATTCAAATGAATTTCATTATATTTTTTCATAAAAATTTGAATTTAATATTTTACGTAAAAAAAAATTGCAACTATCACCTTTTTATTTTACAGGGCTTTTGCATTCAGAAAATGTATAATGTTCTGGGGGTTTATGTAATTTTTTTTGCCAGAAATTAGGATTTTTACATGTATGCGACAAAGAAAAAAAATTGCTCTGGAGCCGAACTGGATAAGATGCTCCTGAATTGCAGTTTTACGAATCTCTTTGATTTCTATCCAGTGTTCATTCTTTTCTATTCTCCATAGCCATGCTTCTTCTATTAAACGATCTACCATATTTTTTTCCCCCACGATCATGAGCTATTATGTATTAGACTTTACACCCGTGTGGCCATACGTTTACACGGTGCATAACAAGTAGCCCGTCTCTTGACATTTTAGATGCAAATGACATGCACACATAGAAGATCAATTTGCATATTTGCCTAGTTAGGGAGCGGGGAACAGATGCTGGGCAGTGACACTGTCAAGCGCTGGTCCAGATGCACTTTTCACTGGCAGAGCCTTTGTGCTGCATCATCACTGCCTTTCAAGGTCATCCATGACGGTTCTGTCTTCCATCAGGAATTCTTCACCTGATTAGAAATGACCTGCATGGCAGATTACAACTCATCACTTAATGACATTTATTTTGACTATTCCTATTTGCAGCATGGGGGAGAGTGCAAATATTCTAAAGACAGCAGCCTGTATTTATATTATAGAGAATTGTCCTTCCCATCCTTCATCAGGGCCATCTATTTTCTCTTAGTAGAGGAGGCAGCTGTCCAGGCTGTCCTTGCAATTTCAAGGAATCTTTTCCCCTTTACTGTTCTCTATATGTCTTTTTACTCACATTATCTCAGTTACCAGTTTTATTTATTTTCAAGTAGCATTAAGGTTGTAAAGATTTATTCTTGGAAACATACAGCATCTCACAAAATCGAGTACACCCCTCACATTTTTGTAAATATATTGTAATATCTTTTCATGTGACAACACTGAAGAAATTACACTTTGCTACAATAATGAGTAGTAAGTGTGCAGCTTGTATAACAGTGTAAATTTGCTGTCCGCTCAAAATAACTCAACACACAGCCATTAATGTCTAAACCACTAGTAACAACTGTTTGCAGGTTTTCATCTTTAGAAAAGGCTTCCTTCTGGGACGACAGCCATGCAGACCAATTTGATGCAGCAACCTCTGGATATGACGCTGAGCACGTGCACTCAACTCCTTTGGTCGACCATGGCGAGGCCTGTTCTGAGTGGAACCTGTTTTGTTAAACCGCTGTATGGTCTTGGCCACGTTGCTGCAGCTCAGTTTCAGGGTCTTGGCAATCTTCTTATAGCCTAGGCCATCTTTATGTAGAGCAACAATTCTTTTTTTCAGATCCTCAGAGAGTTCTTGAGGAGGTGAGGTGCCATGTTGAACTTCCAGTGACCAGTATGAGAGAGTGAGAGTGATAACACCAAATTCAACACACCTGCTCCCCATTCACACCTGAGACTTTGTAACACTAAGGAGTCACATGACACCGGGGAGGGAAAATGGCTAATTGGGCCCAATGTGGACATTTTCATTTAGGGGTGTACTCACTTTTGTTGCCAGCGGTTTAGACATTAATGGCTGTGTGTTGAGTTATTTTGAGGGGACAGCAAATGTACACTGTTATAAAAGCTGTACACTCACTACTTTACATTGTAGCAAAGTGTCATTTCTTCAGTGTTGTCACATGAAAAGATATAATAAATATTTACAAAAATGTGAGGGGCGTACTCACTTTTGTGAGATACTGTACATGTTTTCCAGTGCTGAAAACATCAATATGTTTGCCGCAAGGGCTTGTTCACACAAAAACATATGTGATCATTTGTGTTGAGCTGTCATGCATTAATGGCTCTCCATGCTGCATTTTTTTTATTTATTTTTTTTTATTTTTTTTTATGTACTAGTTGCTTGAATGCCAAAATCCAGCTTAATAAATGCATAAAGCAAATAGCAACTCATTTGGTGCTTCGTTTTATTGGTGATTGGTGTTGAAGAAGATGAGCCCTGGTTCTACTCTCTTGACAAGAAATTGTTTACTTTGGTTATAGATTAATTGAATCTTCTCTTGAAACTATTGATAATTTTACTTACGTTTAGCTAAAGGCATTTTTTTGGATAGAGCTAACAGTAAAGCCCCGTACACACGTACTGATCGTCGGCCGAACGATCGGCCGTCTTTTGTCCAGGGCTGTCGTGTCTGTTGAAAACTGCAAAAGACTGCACAGGAATTTTGTCGGCCAACAACCGCCGACTGCAGAAGTGATGTCATGTGATGGTTAACTTTCCTTGTCTTTTTTCTTTTCTGAGCATGCCCAGTTTTGCTAATCTGCTATCTGTCGGCCGAAATCTGTACTGACTGGTGAACAATCGGCCGTTCTAGTGACGGCCAACAAATATTTTAAAGTCTGCACGACAGATTCTGTTCGGCCGAAAATGCGCTGTCGGCTGTCGGAAGCATCATACTAACAAGCCTACAATCGGCCGATCGGTCGGCGGCCGAATATTTACGGCCGACAATCGGTACGTGTGTATGGGGCTTAAAAATACACCTGTGAGGTTTTCATTGTTGTCCATGCCCTTGTTTAGAGAGATTCACCCGTGATGTTTAACCATTATCATCGAGAGTGAAAGTGTAAGAATATCCCAAATTTTGGATTGTCCCCATAACAGGAAGTTTTGCCTGTAGTTCTACTTTAAAGCCCAACTGCAGGCTAACTAAAAAAAATCATGAATTTGCTCCCCAGGAAAAGAGCAGCTCAGGCTTCAATACTCACCTTCAATCCAGAGTGGTCACCCGCAGTACTTTTATTCCACCACAAGATGTTCTCACTCTTCCAGAATGCATGATGCATTGCTTACCCTGGAAGGCTGTTTACTCTAAATCAGGGGTCTGCAAACTACGACCCACGGGCCACATCCAGCCTGCTACAAGATTGTACCCAGCCTGCAGCTAGGGTGAGTGCCATAACCCAGCGCACAGACTGAGGATTCAGATCAGTTGGTCTCTGCTCTGATCAGGGGCTCTGATGTAGGGGGAAATCTCATAGGGTCTCTGATATGTAAGGGGGGGGCTCTGAATTGATGGGTGCTTTTGATGTGAAGGGAGGACTCTTATATGTAAGGGGGGATCTGAATTGATGGGGAACATCTTTGATGTGATGGGGGAGCTTAGGATGTGAAGGGGAGAGTTCTGATGTGATGGGGGGCTATGAAGTTATTTCTTGGAGAGTGTTTATTCATTCATTTCAATACTATTCATTCATTTATTAAACTATTTTTTTTCAACCCACAAATATATAACGTGGCCCTTGTACTGAAACATTTGGAGAGCCCTACCCTAGTTTTCTGTAAATATAACGTTTTTGTTTTTTTGTTTTTTTTTCAGATGGAGCGGGGGAAAAAACAGAATCTTTTTTATTGCTGTCTGTGTCCCCTTTTGGGAAGATTTCTTCTCACTTCCTGTAAGGTCATCAGGACGGGAAGTGGGAGAATTCTATTAAAGGGGGATTCTGATAGCAGTAAAACCTTAAAGTGTTACCCACAACAATAAAATCAGTCTGTATATGCAGTAAAGCATGCTTGCTATACTCACTGTGGAACCTAAGGGGTTAAAGTGATTGTAAAGTCTCTGATTTTTTTTTAATAAAAAAACAAGCATGTTATAGTGACCTCCTCTGTGCAGTTGGTTTTGCACAGAGTGGCCCAGATCCTCCTCTCCTCGGGTCCCTCTTCTGTGTTCCTGGCCCCTCCCTCCTGTTAAGTGCCCCCACAGCAAGCAGCTTGCTATGGGGGCACCCGAGCCGAGTCAAAGCTCCCTGCGTCCATTCAGACATGGAGCCGAGACCCAGCCCACCCCTTCTCTCTCCTGATTGGCTGACTGACTTTGATTGACAGCAGTGGGAGCCAATTGGGCTGCGCTGCTGTCTCAATGTGTGCCAATAAGGAGGGGAGTCGCAGGCAGCTGAGAAACTCCTGCAACGTCGCTGGATAAAGAAGGGCTCAGGTAAGTATTAGGGGTGCTGAGGGAGGCTGCTGCATACAGAAGGTTTTTGTATCTTGATGCATAGAATGCATTCAAGCGTACTTCCATTATTGTTGAGAAAAAAACATTCCCCTCTGGGTGATCTCTGTACATTACAAGGATTTCAACAAACTTTGTTGCAGATTCCTACATTTTGTTATTCTAAAGAAATCATTGTTTGTTACTCTGTGCCTCTGTGCTGATTGGTTCTAATGGGAGTGGTTTCATAATTATCTATCAGCTGTGGCAGCTGCAGGGCTCTAATGATGAAATCTGCTGGGCCTGCGTCCCTTTAGTTGTGTTCCTATTGGGAGTACTACTTCTCACCAAAAATGACAATTTTGTTGTAGGGGATGCCAGAAATCTGACTTGTATCTTAGTGCAGACTTCTGGGAAAATTGGTGAGCCAATCACACAAGCAGGAAATTATGTTTCTGGGGTGTGGTCAGTATACATTCTGTGTACAGAACTCCTCCAGGTCGCCATATTGTATTGCATTTTCAGAAAATGACAACAGCTGCAGATTGAAAAGGAAAGGTAATTTCTAATACCATTCAATTACAATATGATTTGTGTCGCAATTGTATACGCTATATTGTTTTTGGTATTGTAAGTGGAGTTACCCTTTAAAGTGTTACTAAACCCAGGACCCTGCATTCACTATATCTGGTCACCCCCAGTACACAGAACATGAAAATGCAACTATTTTAGTAAGTATAAACTGATAAATACCTTTTCTCGTCAGCAGTATATAGCAGCCTTTTGACTTCTATCAGTGTCTGGTAATTCTTTTTTTAATTTATTTAATTTTTTATTCAATTTTTTTTCCCCACGAAAGTGGAGTTACCCTTTAAGATAAAAAAAAAAAACACCTTTTGCTTTTACAATCACTTTAATCTTCTGCATTATGTTAAAAGGCTGTTTGATCCTGTATGCACAGATCCTCCTCTTTTTCCACTGAACGTGTCCGGATAAGACAGAGCCTTTGGAGACAGGCTGCACATGCTCAGTTTGGTGTGTATTGCTAGAGAGTATTTTTTTTCTTTGGAGAGAGCATGTGATCAGCACAGGGCCAATCAGCACTGTCCAAACAGAGGGCCAGGGGTCAGGGATCCTAATAGGACAGCTCAGTGCAGTATGACAACTCCTCCTACAAGCTTTACCAGACACTGATAGAAGTCACAAGACTGCTATATACTGCTGATGAGAAAAGGTATTTAGCAGTTTATATTTATTAAAATAATTGCATTTCCATGTTCTGTGTAGTGTGGGAGACCAGATATAGTGAAAGCAGGGTCCTGGGTTTAGTAACACTTTAGCAGAGGTTCCGACCCTTCCCTTCCTCATCGAAAATAAAAACACATTTTTGCAGAATTAGGCCTGAAAGGTGGACGAAGTTATACAAATGCCTGGAAGTAGCAAGTCCAGATATGCAAGGGAGGCAAAGGGAAGGGGAGCTGAGAATAGTAGGGGCAGTACCGAGCATATCTGGGTAAACGGGTATTTAATTGTGCCTAAAAAACACTGTAAAGAGCAGACAATATATATAAAAAATATCAAAATATATTATGACATAAAAGACATGACAAATCAAATAAACAGATACAGGAAATGATACTCATTATACAAGCTTCTAAACATAGAGAATTGGCCCGCGGGACTTTATATGAGGTGAGTGCTAGTGGCTGGAGAAGAATTATTAACACAATATATATGTAAAACAATATGATTTATTACATTGTATGAACAAGTGTTGCAAAATAATGATGACATGTAAAAATATCACATAGCATAGCTCAATGGCCATAATAGCATAGTGTATACAACATGCACAATATTCAAACACATAGTATAGGTAGGTGTCCTGGTGTGGCCACTTGGTTACAAAAATGTCCTGAATAGAGTATTAGAGTTCCATGGTGGTGGATTGTAATACACAAGGATCTGACGCGTTTCGGGAGCTACAACTCCCTTCTTCAGAGATCAATGTATTGAGTGTATCTACAAAAAACAATGCGTTTGAGTAAACATTGAAACTCGTAGGAATTTGATAAAAAAATCAAAAAAGTATTCATGATTCAAAAATTAAAAACTTCAAAAAGAGTATGAGATACTCACAGGTTAATGGAACTAAATGGAGATTGGACTCCCGTGTAGGGGCAGCGGAACAGAGTCTGACCCGGGAGCTGAAGGGTCCCATGGAGAGCAGCCAGAGAGGGGGGTCCATGGCAGATAGGAGGTGGGAAAATGATGGGAAGATGAGCCTTCCAAATCTGTATAGTGAGTGAAAAAAGAAAAATGAAGGCAGGGATGGGATGGAAAGAAATAGTGTGAAAAGTGAGAAAATTCCAAGCTGGAAACAAAAAAGTAGGTGTGGGGAAATAGGAGAGTGCATGGGCAGAGAGTGAATGTGAGGGAGTAGAGAAGAGAATGGTGGCCGTGTGCAATGGCAAATTGCCTGGAAATAGGGAGAAGAAATGGTGAGCGAAGAGTGCTGACCCAAAGGAGGAAAATGCCACTGGGAGGGTGGAACGGTGCAGAAAGAAAGAAATGAAGATCTGGTGCCCCACCTACCATGTATCCCCGAAACCAGTCACAAGCCTGGGATCCTAACGTCATGCTTGGCGGGCAATGGCGGGTCAGGACAGGGCTCATCCGTGACCTCGTGGAGGAAGAGAACGCTGAAGGCGGACCTTCCCCTCCCGCAGATGTAGGCACGCAAATGGCGTGGTACCGTCAGTGTGATCAATGACGGCCGACGTCACATGTGCGGCATGACGCCGATGTGAAGGTGGACCCGCTCGTCCCAGAGAGGGGAGGAGCGGGGACAGCAAGGGGGGGCGGAGCCTCCCTCTTTACACATCGCAGCTCCCGGGGTCAGGGCAGCCGTCGCCTGTATGCACAGGAATCCAAAAAATCCAAAGGGGATGTAGCATCAATGTGAACGAGTCACATATAGGAAATTAAAAAAGTAAAAATACCTGTAAATGTTAGAGAGTATGTCATAAAAAAGATGTTCAAATAAAAAAGAGGGCAAAACCAGGGGATACACCAGGATAAAATCTTCAGCCAGGGAGGAGGAACCAGATCATTAAATGGGCACTTGTGGGTGTCTTCCACCCTAAATTCTGTACACAAGAGGCAATGGTCTGGTTCCCACCCAAGCACGCCTCCATCCCAAATTACATATAAACATAGAGAATTGGCCCGCGGGACTTTATATGAGGTGAGTGCTAGTGGCTGGAGAAGAATTATTAACACAATATATATGTAAAACAATATGATTTATTACATTGTATGAACAAGTGTTGCAAAATAATGATGACATGTAAAAATATCACATAGCATAGCTCAATGGCCATAATAGCATAGTGTATACAACATGCACAATATTCAAACACATAGTATAGGTAGGTGTCCTGGTGTGGCCACTTGGTTACAAAAATGTCCTGAATAGAGTATTAGAGTTCCATGGTGGTGGATTGTAATACACAAGGATCTGACGCGTTTCGGGAGCTACAACTCCCTTCTTCAGAGATCAATGTATTGAGTGTATCTACAAAAAACAATGCGTTTGAGTAAACATTGAAACTCGTAGGAATTTGATAAAAAAATCAAAAAAGTATTCATGATTCAAAAATTAAAAACTTCAAAAAGAGTATGAGATACTCACAGGTTAATGGAACTAAATGGAGATTGGACTCCCGTGTAGGGGCAGCGGAACAGAGTCTGACCCGGGAGCTGAAGGGTCCCATGGAGAGCAGCCAGAGAGGGGGGTCCATGGCAGATAGGAGGTGGGAAAATGATGGGAAGATGAGCCTTCCAAATCTGTATAGTGAGTGAAAAAAGAAAAATGAAGGCAGGGATGGGATGGAAAGAAATAGTGTGAAAAGTGAGAAAATTCCAAGCTGGAAACAAAAAAGTAGGTGTGGGGAAATAGGAGAGTGCATGGGCAGAGAGTGAATGTGAGGGAGTAGAGAAGAGAATGGTGGCCGTGTGCAATGGCAAATTGCCTGGAAATAGGGAGAAGAAATGGTGAGCGAAGAGTGCTGACCCAAAGGAGGAAAATGCCACTGGGAGGGTGGAACGGTGCAGAAAGAAAGAAATGAAGATCTGGTGCCCCACCTACCATGTATCCCCGAAACCAGTCACAAGCCTGGGATCCTAACGTCATGCTTGGCGGGCAATGGCGGGTCAGGACAGGGCTCATCCGTGACCTCGTGGAGGAAGAGAACGCTGAAGGCGGACCTTCCCCTCCCGCAGATGTAGGCACGCAAATGGCGTGGTACCGTCAGTGTGATCACTGACGGCCGACGTCACATGTGCGGCATGACGCCGATGTGAAGGTGGACCCGCTCGTCCCAGAGAGGGGAGGAGCGGGGACAGCAAGGGGGGGCGGAGCCTCCCTCTTTACACATCGCAGCTCCCGGGGTCAGGGCAGCCGTCGCCTGTATGCACAGGAATCCAAAAAATCCAAAGGGGATGTAGCATCAATGTGAACGAGTCACATATAGGAAATTAAAAAAGTAAAAATACCTGTAAATGTTAGAGAGTATGTCATAAAAAAGATGTTCAAATAAAAAAGAGGGCAAAACCAGGGGATACACCAGGATAAAATTATACAAGCTTCAGTACATATCTCCAAAACGTGGAGGTGTGTATAAGGATTTATTGCTGGATCAACGCGTTTCATCAGGATTCAACTAATGTAATTCAAGGTCAGTGTATACAATGATATCATATCCCGTCTCTGAGAATAGGTCGTAAACGCTTTAGGTGGTAAAAACTCTTAAAGGGCGATAAGTAAAAACATGTATCCAGAGGTCCCAAAGACCCTTACAGAAAAGGGGCTGATAATAAGTTCATAGAGAAGACCTTTATGTTTGCAGGTGAACTTCACATCCAGGGGTTAAGTAACCCCATGTGGCAGTGGGGATGTGTGTTAGAAATCAATAAACAGAGTAAAAACAAGGGATAAGCGGGGTGTCCAATCCAGACCGTGAGTTCATACAATGTCAGGGGTGTAAAAAGAAAGTCATCCCTGTATCTCTGTGAGCCGGAGATAGAGAGAAAAATGTCTTCACACACCGCACATCCAGCAGGATAAGACCATGGCCTTATACAAATGCCTTTGATATGCATCTGCATGCCTTAAATCAAGGCTAAAATGAGATTTGTGATCCTATAAATATAAGGGAAGCTTTTCTGTAGCATACTGAAGAGGAAGTATATTTAATCCCGAACCAAGGCTTTCCTGGACTGTCGTGCAGAGCCTGGAAATTATCAACACATCTTCCCAGAGTGTTTACAGAGAAACATTTCTAGGGTGAGCTCTAAGTGCTTTTGCAGTAAAAGACGCTGCGAAGGGAAGGATGGAAGGTCTGCTTAGCAGCAATTTTCAATGGATTTCTATGGTCACAGCTACGTTTCAAAACCATTTTTCATCTCTTGGGTGGGTTTTATTTTCCATTCTCGCTCTGCCAAAGTCAAAATGTTCTGTTTGTCCGTGACTGCAGGTGTTGTTTTTTCTTTTCATTTGGGGGAGCGGATTCTGCAGCCACCCAGACTGTGAAGAGATTTTCCTTAGATAAACAAGATTCTTCTTACAGCAGCGAAGTGGCAGTTTTCCAGCAAGGCCATCACACAAAGCTTGGTGTGTGGAAGTTCAGAGTACTGCTGCTGCTGCTGCTTTACACCCAGCTATGTCAATGATGAGGACATGTGACCACGTGACAGTTATTTGACTCACTTCACCAGGACTCGGTGGGCTGCAGCAACACCCAGTGGTTATCTAGGCCTACCAGTCTGCGTATATATATATATATATATATATACTTGTAGCGCTACTCCCTTGGGAGCTGCTGGTTACGGGTTCCCCTGGCTTACCATGACTGCTGAGAAGCATAGGCTCATTTATGAGCAGCTAATAAACCAATACCTTGCCCCCCAAAAAGACACAGAAGCTGATTAACCGCTTGCCGACCGCTGCACGACTACTTACTGCGGCGGTCAGCCCCTAACAGGCAGAACGACGTAGTACTACGTTGCTAGCCTGTGAGGGTCTAGGGAGCAAGCGCGCGCCCCCGGAGGCGCGCTCACGCGCGGTCACGGACCCCCCCCCCCCCCCCGCGCGGGTCCGCCGGTCACTCGGCGATCGTCGGTGCAGACGGAGAAAGGCAGGCGGCTGATGTAAACAAGCCGCCTGTCATTCTCCCCTGTGTAGGAATAATGATTATACAGTTCTACTATGTAGGACCGTTGATCACTGTTCCTACACCTCAAGCCACAGCCAATCACAGTTAGAATCACGCCCCTAGGGACACACATAACCCCTCCCTCTCAAAAAAAAGTTAACCCCTTCACTGCCAGTGTAATTTTACAGTAACAGTGCATATGTATAGCACTGATTACTGTAGAAATGTCACTGTTAACCCCAAAAGTGTCACAAATGTCAGTCAATGGTCCGATCTGTCCGATCAGATCGCCGCCATTACGCGTTAAAAAAAAAACAACAAAAATCTTTCCCTTTGTTAGTAAACGCGATAACTTTTGCGCAAATCAATCAAAATACGCTTTTTGCGATTTTTTTTACCAAACATATGTAGCATAAGACAAATTGGCCGAAAATGTTAAAAAATTTTGATTTTTACATTTTTTTGGGGGGGAATTTCATATAAAAAAATGTGAAAAATATTGTTATTTTTGCAAAATTGACGCCCTTTTTTTGTTTATAACGCATGATCAAAAAATCACACAGGTGATCAAAAACCACCAAAAGAAAGCTCTGTTTGTGGGAAAAAAAGGACGTCAAATTCGTTTAGGTACAGCGTTGCACGACCGCGCAATTGTCTGCTAAATTCACGCAGTGCCGAATCGCAAAAAAAAAAACCCTGGTCGGAATGGGGGTAAAATCTTCCGGGGCTTAAGTGGTTACGTTTGAAATAGGGCAAGGCCACAGCTTTATTGAACTTCGCAAAAGTAACAACTTTCCAAATGTACCAAACAACAGTGCCAGTCACGGTTATACTGTGAGCACCCGACAATGCCAGTCACAGTTCTACCGTGAGCACCCATAAAACATTAACTTACATAGTCTAAGAGGCCTGTCCTTACCATCAGTGCCAGACAGACATTAGACTGACCCCAGAATTTAACTTGAGGGCATAGCCCATAAAGCAACATCAATTGCTGGCAAGGTCAAAACCGCCAATAAAGCTGTGACAAAACATCACAACGGGCGGGGGGAGGGCAACTCTTGTAACAGCTGAATCTCCTCAGAGCAAATGGATGTGTCCCAGCGTAGCCTTTTCCTAGAGTTCAGGCTCCACCCAGTCACCTCAGGTCTTTGTAGCCAATACCAAGGGAGCTACTTAACTTCTCTTTTAGGTTCACACCCACAGTGATGCCATGCTTCCAGCAGTCAAGGCTCCCTTTCCCTAAAGGAGATTCAACGGGCCTTCATTAGCAACAGCATGACAGTTCAACATTTTCCCATTGTTTTGGATCAGTCAGGAAACAGTCCAGTAGCTTTGGTTTTTGTGTTTTTATTGAGAACTTGGGTAGGAGAAGGGAATAAGTGGGATACTCCAACTTATATAACTATGCAAAATCTGCTGGGACGACTCAATATTGCTGAATGCGGCAAGGCCACTGCTTCACCTTGGCAATAGCGATGAAGTAGTGATAAATGGACAGCTTTAGATAAGCTGTACTGTACTGCAGAATACACTTCAGGGCCCTTCCTGGCACCCCCTTTTTTTTACTACTCTTCAGGGCTTTGTACTTGGCACCCCCTTTACTGTCATACTCTCTGTGTGAGATAGCTCCTTGATCCCTGCCTTTACTGGAGTGGTCCCCCTTCCTGGGCGAGACCCTTTGGCAGGTCCCTCAGTACTCATGGACACTGTTTTTCCCAAGAGACTCTGTCAGCAGCTCCACCGTCAGCACTCTGGATCCTCTGCAGCTCAGCTCCACACCCGGTTCACTAGGCCGACTGCCTAAGACCACTTTCCGCTCACATTGCAGGAGGAGAGACAGCCGTTCACCTCCTCCTGGGACTCTGCTTCCCGCCAAAGACGCCCTGTCACATGTCCCCTTAGTATGTATGACCAATCCCAGGATGCATTGCAGAATACCCTCCCACTGGGACTGACATAAAACATGATGTGTCACTGACTATGTTTCCTCCACTGTTCAACAAGCTCCCTCATTGGATGCAGTGGGGACACTCCCTTAGACCCAGTGAATCACACCTGGAAACATGTGACAGGCAACCTAATAGATCAGGCTCCCCTGATAAGCAGCAGGAGCAATAAATGCTTTACCTAGCACCTACCTAGCTAGGTGCTTTTCCTAGCACCTAGCTACTATAATACCAAATGTATTGGGACGCCTGCCTTTACACGCACATGAACTTTATTGCCATCCCAGTCTTAGTCCGTAGGGTTCAATAATGAGTTGGCCCACCGTTTGCAGCTATAACAGCTTTATGTCTTCTAGGAAGGCTGTCAACAAGGTTTAGGAGTGTGCCTATGGGAATGTTTGACCAATCTTCCAGAAGCCCATATGTAAGGTCAGGCACTGATGTTGGACGAAAAGGCCTGGCTGCAGTCTCTGCTCTAAATTATCCCAAAGGTGTTCTATCGGGTTGGGGGTAGGACTCTGTGCAGGCCAGTCAAGTTCCTCCACTTCAGACTCGCTCATCCATGTCTTTATGGACTTTGCTTTGTGCACTGGTCCAAATCATTTTGGTGTGGGGTTGTTTTTCAGGGGTTGGGCATGGCCCCTTAGTTCCAGTGAAGGGAAGAGAAAAAAAAAGTAAAGTGTATACATCAGGAATTAAACATCACCATTGTGAATAAAAAGATACATTACATAATCTTTAGTTACCGTATATAAAAATAAATAAAAATAAATTGTGAAGTCTGTTAATAAATCCCAAAATATGAATAACGTCCTTAATGAGTATAGGAAAGGTTCCTCTCCACCAGCATGCAGGCACACTGTGCACTCACCAGAGTTTGTTGACCCCTATTACAGTGAGTCAAATTGCGCATGTGGGAAAATCCAAGGTGTCACACATGGAGTCACAGAACTTAAATCCAATTCACTGCTGCCATATATTCAATGTGTATGTAAATATGGTATTCAAGGAGAGGAAAGAGCACTTTCATGTGTAGCATTTTAAATCTTTTATTTAAAAAGATAATATTGCACTTTAACAACTTCCATACAGAGCAGTTAGACACCCTTCCTGCCCAGACCAATTTTCAACTTTCAGCACTCTCACACTTTGAATGACAATTGCTCAGTCATGCTACACTGTAACCAAACAAAATTTTTATCATTTTTTTCACACAAATAGAGCTTTCTTTTGGTGGTATTTGATCACAACTGGGGTCTTTTTTTTTTGTGATATATGCAAAAAAAGAGCAAAAATTTTGAGAAAAAAAACACTTTTTTTTAGTTTCAATTATAAAATTTTGCAAAAAATTTATTTTTCTTCATACATTTGGGCCAAAATGTATACTGCTACATGTCTCTGGTAAAATTAACCCAAATTAGTGTATATTATTTAGTCTGTGTGAAAGTTATTGAGTCTAGAAGCTAGTACCAATTACTGAAAATTGATCACACAAGATGTACTGACTGCCTATCTCCTTTCTTGAGGCCCTGAAATGTCAGGACAGTACAAATACCGCCCAAATTACCCCTTTTTGTAAAGTAGACAGTCCAAGGTATTTAGTAAGAGGCATGGTGGGTTTTTTGAAGTTGTAATTTTTTCCCACAATTCTTGGGAAAATGAAGAAAAAAATTTTTTTTCTTTTTTTTCCCACAAAGTTGTCAATTTATAAGCTATTTCTAACACATAGCATGTACACAGCAAAAATTACACCCAAAAATACATTCTGCTACTCCTTCCGAGTATGGCGATACCACATGTGTGAGACTTTTACACAGCCTGGCCACAAAAAGATACTCCACGTCCAAGAAGCACCTTCAGGCGTTCTAGGAGCATAAATACACATAAAACTTTCTTACTACCTATCACACTTTTCAAGGCCCTAGAGCACCAATACAATGGAAAAGTCCACAAAATGACCCCATTTTGGAAAGCAAACACTCCAACGTATATTCTATGAGGCATTATGGGTCGTTTGAACATATCATTTTTTTCCACAGGTTTTTGGAAAATGTGGGAAAAAAAATGAAAACTTTTTTTTTTTTACACAAAGTTGTCAATTTATAGGATATTCCTAACACATAGCATGTACACAGCAAAAATGACACCCCAAAATACATTCTGCCACTCCTCCTGAGTATGGCAATACCACATGTTTGAGACTTTTTCACAGCCTAGCCATATAGAGGGGCCCAACATCCAAGGAGCATCATCATGCATCCTAGCCACTTGCCTAGGCCTATTTTTGACATTTGGTGTTTACAAGCTAAAATCAGTTGTTTTGCTAGAAAACTGCTTAGAACCCCCAAACATTATATATTTTTTTTTTAGCAGAGACCCTAGAGATTAAAATGGAGATTATTGCAATATTTTTTATCACACCGTATTTGCGCAGCGGTCTTCCAAACGCAATTTTTTTGGAAAAAAATTTTTTAATTAAAAAATAAGAAACCAGTAAAGTTAGCCCAATTTTTTTCCATAATGTGAAAGATAATGTTACGCCGAGTAAATAGATACCCAACATGTCATGTTTCAAAATTGCGCACGCTCACGGAATGGCGACAAACTTTGGTACTTAAAAATCCCCATAGGCGACAATTTAAAAATTTCTACAGGTTGCCATCTTTGAGTTACAGAGGAGGTCTAGGGCTCAAATTATTCCCCTTGCTCTAACGATCGCGGCGATACCTCACATGTGTGGTTTGAACACCGTTTACATATGTGGGCGGGGTTTCCGTATGCGTCGCTTCTGCGCGCGAGCTTACGGGGACAGGGTGCTTTAATTTTTTTTTTTTTTTACTATTTATTTTATTTATTATTTTTTATTTTTACACCGTTTAACAAAAAAAAAAAAAAGGATAATTTTTATTTCTATTACAAGAAATGTAAACATTACTTGTAATAGAAAAGGCACGACAGGACCTCTTTTTTGTGAGATCTGGGGTCAAAAAGTCCTCAGATCTCACAAGTACACTAAAAGATAGAAAAAAAAAAATAATTATTATATAAAATGAAAAAAAAAAAAAAGGACCTTTAAACCGGTTGCTAGGCAACAACATTTTCCGTAGCTCCGGTCCTCCAAGACCATAGAGTCAAGTGAGGGCAAGCTTGCCCTCACTCGACATCCTGTCTGTGAGGATCCGGGACCGGATCGTTTTCCCCGCTGTCGGCGGGTCCGGTAAGCGGGGAAAAGGACCGGACGCGGTGGGAGGGGGGGGGGCACCTCTTCCGCCATCCCGGAAGGGTGATCCCACAGCGAATCCGCCGCTGGGACCACCCTTATCGGAAAGCCAACCGTCCACCGTTTAAAAAAATACCAGGGTTATGGCAGCTATCTGCTGCCATAACACCGGTATTTAGGTTTAAACGCAGGACGTATATAAACCTTTTTGGACTTAGACATGGTGGCTGTATGAAGGGTGACAGGTACTCGGGTACTTTGCTGGGCAGGTGACAGGTACTCTGGTACTGATGAGCAGGTGGCAGGTACTCGGGTACTCCGATAGGCAGGTGACAGGTACTCGGGTACTCTGATGGGCAGGTGATAGGTGCTGATGAGTAGTACTGATACTGATAGGGGATACTGATACGTGATAGGTACTGATGAGTACTGATACGTGATAGGTACTGATGAGTACTGATGAGTAGTGATGGGTACTGATGAGCAGGCGGCAAGTACTCGGGTACTTCAGGCGTCAGGTACTCTGATGAGCAGGTGGAAGGTACTCGGGTACTCTGATGGGTAGGTGACAGGTACTCAGGTACTCTAATGACGGGTACTCAGTTGACAGGTACTCAAAGTACCCGAGTATCCGTCATCAGAGTACCCGAGTATCCGTCATCAGAGTACCCGAGTACCTGTCATCAGAGTACCCGAGTACCTGTCATCAGAGTACCCGAGTACCCGTCATCAGAGTATCCGAGTACCCGTCATCAGAGTACCCGAGTACCTGTCATCAGAGTACCTGCGTACCTGTCATCAGAGTACCCGAGTACCTGTCATCAGAGTACCCAAGTACCTGTCATCAGAGTACCCGGGTACCTATCATCAGAGTACCCGAGTACCTGTCATCAGAGTACCCGAGTACCCGTCATCAGAGTACCTGAGTACCTGTCATCAGAGTACCCGGGTACCTGTCATCAGAGTACCCGAGTACCTGTCATCAGAGTACCTGAATACCTGTCACCAGCCCATCAGAGTACCCGAGTACCTGTCATCAGAGTACCTGAGTATCAGTAATTTCATTGGCTCTTTACCTAGATCGGGGATCGACTCTGCCCGAGGGATGAGCCTCGTCCCCGATCGCTGCTCTGCGTGCCCCCGGGGGCGCGCATTGCAGAGAGAACGAGCGGCTCGTGCTGGAGCCGCTCATGTGATCGGCTGTGATTGACACAGCCGATCACTTGGTAAACTGCCAATTTCTATTGGCTGTTTACCTTGATCAGGGATGGGCTATGTCCGAGGGACGAGCCTCACCCCCGATCGCTGCGCTGCGCGCCCCCGGGGGCGCGCAGTAGCAGCTAGAGCGGGCGGACATCATATGACGCCCGCCCGGATCCGTACAACCACCATGCCGACGTCATATTACTATGACTCGGTATGGAAGTGGTTAAAGAAGACAACGATCAGCATCTAGTGTATTGGAATCGCCAGTTTGCGCTCCACCTGTGTTCCAGCTGACCGGAAATGGCTTATCTCGAACACCACCCAACACAGTTTCGTCAGCCTGCGTCTGATGTCATGAGGCTTAGGACCTTCACCCCCAGATCATCTACAGTAAGGCTCCTTTAACGACCGCTTGCACTTGCAATATGAATCAGCACTATTTTTATTTTTTTCGCTCTTTACCTATTTATTTTTTTACACATATGCCCTGGCCTTTCCCACCAACCTTCCCTGTTGCCTCAGTCTCCTGGAATTCCATATCACATATCTCAGGAGGCTGCAGGAGAAGAGAATAACTGCCACCAGTAGGCCGAGCTGTAGTCTTCATTGGTGGTTGGCTGCCTGAATCCAGAAGAGGAAGCCGTTTTCCAATTACTGAGGAGTACCAAGATGGCAGCATGGGGCCCAGACTGCTGCATCTAATAAGCGGATTGCAGTAGAACAATGTTGCATTTGTTGGGAAGCAAGGCCCGGAGCAAGGAAAGGAGAGAGTAGCGTAGGGGCACCATGACCAGGTGAACAGGGGAGTGAAAGGGTTAAATAAGTTAAGCGGGCAATATCCAGTTTTAGTGTGTGGGGGGAGCCTAGGTCCTGTTTAGGTTAAGCAAGGGTGGGGTGGGGCTGGCAGGCAGGAAGAGGTAGGATCTTCTGGGCGCCAAAAAACCCCCTCAGTCGTTTAGAAGCAGTGTGGGGTGAGGTAGCGTCCTGCTTAGCTCCCCTCCCTCCGGCCCTCTCTCCCTCGGTCCCGCTCTCCGTCCTGCCTTCTATCCCTTCATCCATCTCTCCATCTGGATCTTTAACATCCTGCTCTATCTAGCCGGCCCTCATCCCTCCAGCCCTCATCCATCCGGCCCTCTCCCCCTTCCTTCCACAGCCCCTGCATTCTACCAGTTTAGGATGGCCGAGCTGGACGGTCCTGTTTAGGTTAAGCAAGGGTGGGGGTGGGGTGGGGCTGGCAGGCAGGAAGAGGTAGGATCTTCCGGCGCCAAAAAACCCCCTCAGTCGTTTAGAAGCAGTGTGGGGTGAGGTAGCGTCCTGCTTAGCTCCCCTCCCTCCGGCGCTCTCTCCCTTGGTCCCGCTCTCCATCCTGCCTTCTATCCCTTCATCCATCTCTCCATCTGGATCTTTAACATCCTGCTCTATCCAGCCGGCCCTCATCCCTCCGGCCCTCATCCATCCGGCCAGTGTTAATTTCGTCTACTAAAACCGACTAAAACATTTTTGTCCACTAAATTAACACAATTTTAGTCGACTAAAATAAGACTAAAACTAAAACAATTCAGATGACTAAAATATGACTAAAACTAAAATGCCATTTTACTCTTAATACTAAAATACGACTAAAACTAAAATGGCATTTTATTCAAAAGACTATAACTAAAACTAAATCGAAAATTTGCTGCCAAAATGAACACTGGTGCATGCTCAAAGCTTGATAGCATAAATAATAACATATTAGATTTTTCACTCCAGGACCAGTAGTAGTATATAATGAGTTTGAAAATTGTAGAGAAATGCTTAAATAATGCATTACAAATTACAATTGAACTACACCCATTCGATTATAGATGACTAAAATGAGTTATAGTCGACTAAAATGTAGGACGTTTTAGTCAACTAAAATGTAGGACGTTTTAGTCAACTAAAATGTACTGGAGTTTTAGTCGACTAAATATGACTAAAACTAAAACTTGCAGAATGCCATTTTAGTCCCAAGACTAAGACTAAAACTAAATTGAAATTTGCTGCCAAAATTAACACTGCATCCGGCCCTCTCCCCCTTCCTTCCACGGCCCCTGCATTCTACCAGTTCAGGATGGCCGAACTGGACGGTCCTGTTTAGGTTAAGCAACGGTGGGGGTGGGGGTGGGGCTGGCAGGCAGGAATAGGTAGGATCTTCTGAGTGCCAAAAAACCCCCTTAGTTGTTTAGAAGCAGCGTCCCTCCCTCCCTCCCTCCCTCCCTAATATTCCAGTGCTACTTGTCATTGTTTATTGGTGGGGTATGTTCTTTTTTCTTTGTTTTGGCAGGTTTGAATGGTATGTCGTGGCAGCTGTGGCATTTTTTGTTGGTCTTTGCTGGCAGGTGCAAGAACCTTTAAGACAAGGTAATGGTTCGGGACCCACTGGTGGTAGGTGTCCCTCTGGTCAAATGGGTGCACTGCGGGTGGTGTGTTGTCTCCGAGCTGGTATTTTGCGGCTGGAGGCATATTATTGGTAGAAGTTCTAACCCTTCCACATTCTAAAGGCAGCCATACCATAGTTTGATTTTCTCATTTAGATCACAGACTAAACAAGAGAAAGTCAATCAATTCCTCTAACAGGGTAGATTGAGGAATCTCCACTGCTGGCTATTGTGTTTAGGTAGCCATGTCACCGGCACCAGAATACAATGGCACTACCAAATAGTCTCTGTCCAATCAATTATTTTCCATATGGCTCAGTCAATTTTTAAATCAACATTTGTCAGCGAATGCAGCAGGAATCGTCCAAAATTGGAGCCGTCTATAGGGAGCCATAACAATGTGTTTTTGCCTTTTCTATGCACCAGTTGGTGAAATTTCTCATCACTTCCTGTTCTGATTGAAAGCAAGGGTAAATCTCCCAGTAATAAAAACATTAGTAAATCCTTGACTGATGCTCTAACCTTTCCCAGTTCTATCAAAACGAATAAAGTCTTTGAGCAGGAATTTGGCTTTAACATAGAAGAAGCATTGGGCACAATTTTCTTGCGTAGGGTTTAATATGCCTAAAATATTAGGATTTTTTTTAATCAATTTTATATTTTTGCCCTTTGAAATCTCTGCATTGTGCACATATCACCTGCTTCCCATGTATGCACTCACATCCTAGCCATGGGTGCATGTCCCATGTAACATAGCTAGTTATTACTGGACTACCTATCCCAAGGCCTCTCTTGCATTAGTGTTGCGGTCCTGTAGGACTGTAAGACCTCAAGATGTATAGCCATGCAGTGAGGGAGCACCCAAACTTTTAAACCCATTCCTGTCCATCACAGACTCACTGAGGTATTATGGGCACAGGATCCTCCCCTAAAGGTCAATACAAGAACACCCATGAGAGGCCCCCAGCCTGGCCTACCCCAGCACCACCCAGTAGCGAATCCATACTTTCCTCATGCCTTATGGCAAATGACCCTAACATCAGCTTTGACCAGCACCTGTTCATTTCCAGAAGATGCTCCCGTCTTGAGGTTAGGAGAGGGGAGAGTCTATACAACAAAAGCCTTTTAACTCTTTACAGAAACACAGCTCATTTAAATGTATGCATCGTTTTAGTCATCCCAATGGTGAAGGCACATTTCTTAGTTGCAAGCAGATAGAGGAGTTGAGAGTTGAGGAGCAGCTCATACCTTTATGGTTTGCCAGAACTACATCCTATGTCTAAGGGATGTAAGCAGTCTTATTAATCTTGCACCTATCCTTCCTTGCCTCAGAGATTACATTTTTGCATGTGTTCCTCCTTCTACTTCTTACCATGACCAACTCCCTGGGCAGACCACCTCCAAACTATTTATATAGGGCCCTCTTACCCAAGAGGCACCACAATAGTAGGGGCAGGGCTGGCACTTCCCCATTATTTATGGTACAACTTACTCACTACTCTGGGGACCTCTAGCAGCTAGCTAGATACCTACACTGCCCACTCTTCACTACAAGATTCCCCACCCAACTATGACAACATCTAGTGGCACATTTGGGGATCTACACCAAGCACCTCTGTGCCCCTACTCTGCGGTCTATTTTAGAGGTAACAGAAGGCACAGAGGCATGGAATGCCTAAGGTGAGACTCTGACTTGTTGAAATTTGACCATGTAGGTATAGGTGTCAATTGTCAAAAGTGTGACGCTAGCTCTGGTGTATATGAGGAATCAGGAACCAGCCAGGTCAGCAAAAGGTGGGTGGTGGAGCTCCAAAGCAGCAGGCAAATGGGTTGCCAGGGCAAAAGCCAAAGTCAACAGCAAGCAGGCTGGTACAGTACAGAGAAGGACAAGCTGGTGTGTTGTTAAGGGTACAGGTAGAAATCAGCAACAGAAAGCAAACAAGGGGTACTTTAATAGGTAGGTGTGTAGTCGAAAGTAAAGGCTAGGATCAGTAACAGATGGAAGCACGAGCAAGTCAAGAGGGGAGTCGAGTTGGTAATTGAAATGGAATCAGGATAGCATGTCACAGGTTGCAGAGCATTTCGGAAGACAATCAAGAGCTCAGGTTAAATGGTAAAGAGTGCACAAAAGTCTGCGTACATGACATAAATTGCACTAGCAAACACATGCACCAATGTGCAGAGACACACACCCAGCAGTGAAACTATCTGAAAGGTCATCCACAGACACAGCGAACCATTTAGAAACACCAGCTTGCAGTTTGGCACAACCTGCATAAAAATGTTATCCCTTAGTATGAGTCAGGATGGCACATCCTAGGGTGAAAATGCTGCTCTGACTGCAATGATGGAGATGAAGCACTTGGATTTTAAATTACAAAGCCTTCAAAGGGAGAAATAGAAACACAAAAAAGTGGGAACAACTGCTAAAATATCAATGTGTTCAGGAGTTACGACATGGAGGTCACAATGTCTGAGCATCAAAGACATATATGAAGTCATTATATGAAGGGAAAAAATTGTGCTGGATCCATGAAACTGTCTAATTGGTATTTCTAATGTACAGTATTGATGTTGGTGTACTCTTAAGTAGTATGGTTCCTGGGCTTCAACACTGTGGAGGATCTCCATGGTCTCCTTGGCTTGAAGTTCAATGTAACAAAACTGTAAATCTGCGCCACCAGCTGCTGACTAGACCTGTGCTTGTAATCGCAATGGCCAAATATACCATTAACCACTTAAGCCCCGGAAGATTTTACCCCCATTCCGACCAGGGTTTTTTTTGCGATTCGCCACTGCCTGACTTTAATGGACAATTGCGTGGTCGTGCGACGTTGTACCTAAACAAATTTGATGTCCTTTATTCCCCCACAAACAGAGCTTTCTTTTGGTGGTATTTGATCACCTGTGCGATTTTTACTTTATAAACAAAAATATAGCGTCAATTTTGCAAAAATAACAATATTTTTCACATTTTTTTATATGAAATTCCCCCCAAAAAAATGTAAAAATCAAAATTTTTTAACATTTTAGGCCAATTTGTTTTATGCTACATATGTTTGGTAAAAAAAATTGCAAAAAGCGTATTTTGATTGGTTTGCGCAAAAGTTATTGCGTTTACTAACTAAGGGAAATATTTTTGTCATTTTGGTGGGTTTTTGGTGCGACATTGCGGCAGACAGAACGGACCCTTGACTGACATTTTTGACACTTTTGGGGTTACCAGTGACATTACTGCAGTAATCAGTGCTATATATATGCACTGTTACTGCAAAATGACACTGGCAGGGAAGGGGTTAACTTTATTGGGGAAGGAGGGGTTAAGTGTGTCCCTAGGGGTGTGCTTCTAACTGTGATTGGACATGGCTAATGGTGTAGGAACAGTGATCAAAGGTCCTACATAGTAGAACCGTATGATCACTATTCCTACACAGGGGATAATGACAGGCGGCTTGTTTACATTAGCCGCCTGCCTTTATCCCTCTCCACCGACGATCGCAGAGTGACCGGCGGACATCGGGTCCGCCGGTCACACGCACGGACTTCCTAGGGAACGAGCCGGGGCGGGCGCGCGCCTCCGCGATCACGCGATCGCCCGCTATTGGCTCACAAGCAAGTGACAGGCAAGTGACGTACCCATACGTCACTTTGCCTGCTCGGGGCTGACCGCCGCAGTAAATGTACTTGCAGCGGTCGGCAACCGGTTAAAGGCCCAGCTCACTTCTAGTCCATTCACATTGTTTTCAATCAACCCCCACTGAAAGGAGCATTTTCTGACCCCTGATACTCTTTGGATTGTCCCCCTGACTTTTTTGGAATAAAGTCATATTTGGTCTGGCACTTCAGTAAACACTTTTATTATACAGGAAGCCATAGGCTGACTCCACCACCAATCATGGGCTGACCAGACCACCAATCAACAACTGTAACTAAAATATTATTATCAGATGGACTGATCCTTTATGTCTAAATAATAGTACGGTGCTGCAGGAAATAAATAAGAGTTCATTATTTGTCATGTAATGCCCTCTCCTACAAATAACTAAGGAGATATTTTCCCATTTTTTTTATTATCAAGGGCCAAGAATATCCGGGGATTGTTTGTCACAACATCAGGGAACACATACATCTGACAAATCTTGTTTATTCTATACAGTAGTGAGCAGTGGTTTAATTCACATTTATTGTTCTATCCTACCCTCACGGGGACAGACGGGTATAAACAGCTTATCTATTATGGGTGCACCGTGTACAACCGTCTTAGGATAATTGGACTTTTTTTTCCACTTGCTTAAACAAAAACACTGGGGATTTCTCCAAAGAATGAAACAATTATCCAATCACATAATTAAACATCTTCTCGTTTTCTCTTGGGTGCTTATCAGACTAAATGCAGCTTTCTCCAGCTAGATCGGTTGGCGTTTAAGAAAGGAACACAGATGCAGTATGTTTTATATCAATGCCCCACAGAGCTGTGACTTAGAGGCTGTCAAATCATTTATGGCACTTTTTCTTCGAGATTCCTTTTCCTCTCTTCATCTATGAGACTTGCTATACAAATATGTAAAAATCTGTCCTCTAAATGAGATGGAAAATGATTCTGTGTACTATGCAGAATACTAATGACCGTCATGATCACAATGAAGAGTATTCAAGCATTGCACACAAGACCTGGGTCTTACCATTCACTAAGAGAGCCGTGACACTGATAACAAATACATGTCTTTGCATCTACCAAGAGCTTCCTCCTGACCTCCCAGAGGACATCCATATCCTTTTAGGATGAGATCAAACCATTCATTTCGATCCCTGACAACAACAAAGAATCACGTTTCTCTTTTGTAAATGACAGAAAAATTGGTGCTTTTAATCCCTACTTTATACAAGCATATTTTTTGTATATAAGAAGTAGGAATTTTTTGCTACAATTTTGACAAATCGTATATCATCATACAGTTTAAAATAAAATTAAACAGTATATATATATAAAAAGAAGGCAGACTACAGTTACAATACACTTGGCACAAAAGGAATCAGAGGGCCCTGCTCGTTAGAGCTTACAATCTAAGAGGGAGGGTCACTTGATACAAAAGGTAATAGCTGCAGGGGATGAGCTGATGGAGAAAGTGAAACAGTGTATTAAGGGCCGTACACACTTGATGAAAATCGGACGAAATATCCTCCGATTTTTCTCCGTCTTCTCAGCGTTCATTACCGTTTTTTGTCGACAGTGCATAAATGTTCACGAAATTTCTCGTCCGATTTTTCTTTTTTTTTGGCACATTTGTTCCTAGACTTCCGGGTTGTCAGCAACTTCAGATCATGCGCGGTCTTTCGTATCCAATTTTTCACGGACGTACTGCATACACATTAAATGAAAATCGGTCGTCTGGGGACGGACGAAAAAAATTTTGGTGTTTGTCCCTCCGTTTTTTTTTCGTTGAAAATGTCGGCATCGGCTGCTGAAAGTTGTGTACACACTAGGGGAAAATCGGACGATTTCACATCGGGCGGGAATTTTCGGCAGATTTTCTACTAGTGTGTACCCCACTTAAGTTAGAAGCCAGATAGGCTTCCTTAAAGGGAAGGGTTTTCAGGGATCGTCTAAAGATTGATAGATTAGGAGACAGTCGGCCAGATAAGGGTAGGAAGATCCAAAGGATGGGAGAAGCTCTGGAGAAATCCTGGAGGCGAGCATGGAAGGAGATGACAAGGGAGCTAGAGAGCAGGAGGTCTTGGGAGGACCGAAGAGAGTGGCTTGATTGATATTTTAAGATCAGGTTACTGATGTAGCTGGGGGAAGAGTTGGGGATGGAGCTGTTGTTTGTACTTTGAATTTTATTTGTTGGGTGAGAGGAAGCCAGTGGAGGGATTGGCAGAGAGGGGTGGAGGACATTGAACAGTTGGTAAGCTGGATGAGTCTTGCAGCAGCATTCATTATGGACTGATGGGGGGATAGTCTATGTAAAGGTAATCCAATGAGGAGGGAGTCGCAATAGTCAAGGCGAGAGATAACCAGGGAGTGACTTAGAAGCTTGGTGGTGTCATTGCTTAAAAAGAGGTGTATTCTAGAGATGCTGCGGAGGTTAAGGCGGCATTAATTGGACAGGGATTGGATGTGGGCCTGAAAGGACACTTACGAGTCCAGGGTTACCTCTAGCACCCTGGCATGTGTGGACAGATTGATATTTGTACTATTGATCTTGACAGAGAATTTAGGGTAAGGGGCACGTGGGAGAGGAAATATTATGAGCTCAATTTTAGAAAGATTCAGTTTGAGGAAGTAGTGTGACATCCAGGCTGATGTGTCTGTTAGTAAATCAGTGATTTGTATATTACCAAAAGTATTGGGACGCTTTCCTTTACAGTATATGCACATGAACTTTAATGGCATCTCAGTCCTAGTCCGTGGGGTTCAGTATTGAGTTGGCCCACCCTTTGCAGCTATAACAGTTTCAACTCTTCTGGAAAGGCTGTCCGCAAGATGTGTCTATGGGAATGTTTGACCATTCTTCCAGAAGCACATTTGTAAAGGTCAGGTATTGATGGTGGATGAGAGGGCCTGGCTCGTGGTCTCCACTCTTATTCATCCCAAAGATGTTCTATCGGGTTGAGGTCAGGACTCTGTGCAGGTCAGTTAAGTTCCCCCACCCCAAACTCACTCATCCATGTCTTTATGGACCTTGCTTTCTGCACTGGTGCACAGTCATGTTGAAACAGGAAGGGGCCATCCCCAAACTGTTCCCACCAAGTTTGGAGCATGAAATTGTCAAAATGTCTTGGAATGTTTATGCCTTAAGAGTTGCCATTTACTGGAACTAAGGGGCTAAGCCCAACCCCTGAAAAACACCCCAACACCATAATCCCTCTCCGCCAAATGATTTTGTGCCTGAGCTCACATATGTGCCTCTGGAAGAAACCTTGTTGATAACCTTCCCAGAAGAGTCAAAGCTGTTATCGCTATTAACGTTCATGTGCGTGTAAAGGCAGACATCCCAAAACTTTTGACATTATATATATATATATATATATATATATATATATATATATATATAGTGAATAATAAAAAGAAAAGTTACCAGCCCCCAGTGAACAAATAATCTCTTTCTCCCAGTGCTTTTGATCATGCAGTGCAACAAAGCTTATATAGATATACAGTATCTCACAAAAGTGAGTACACCCTTCACATTTTTGTAAATATTTTATTATATCTTTTCATGTGACAACACTGAAGAAATGACACTTTGCTACAATGTAAAGTAGTGAGTGTATAGCTTGTAGAACAGTGTAAATTTGCTTTCCTCTCAAAATAACTCAACACACAGCCATTAGCCTCCCTGGCGGTCTGATTATGTCCAGATTTCTGTGCTAAAAGCGGTACATTATTTTGCATGGAAATCTGTTGTTTTATATTTAAAAACTCACCTTCCCCTGCGATTCCCCACCGTACTCCCCTGCCGTCCTCCCCCACTGTCCTCCCAGCCGATGCCGCCACCTGTCTTCCGGTTCCCTTCCCTGCAAGCGTTGCGACGCAGGGGGGTAAAACCGGCGGCAATTTCAAAAATGTTGATACACTAAATGACGTGTCATCCTGACGTAATCACTCTTCCCAGTTTGCCCTACAGGCATATATACCAGGCTACGATATATACTGTACATTACCCAAGACACTTTATCTGGAGAGGAGAGGAGTGTTGGTGAAAGAACCAGTTTAAGCGAGTGGATGATCCAATAAAGGCTGGGAGATCTGGGTCTTGGTGATATCACAGGTGGAGAGGCAAGTTTATCCTGTTGTGACGGCCCGACTATTGAATCAGTATTAAAGCCTGGTTTAATCTATCTCTGGTGAGAGTTCAACACCTAGGGGAGAGGTCTCACGTGGTGTGGTGATGGGAAGGTGATTGAACTTTTTTGGACTACACATCTGAACATTTTTTCCCCCCATCAACACTCCCTGGGAATAATTTAAAGCATTTTTTTGGACTTTTCAAAGGATCTGAATAACAGAGGAGGAATTCTGTCTTATTGAAGCGCTGCTAATGTGGACATTGTTTAATATTTAATATATCAATATTTTATATGGATGATGGAAGCATGAGTATATATATATATATATATATATATATATATATATATATATAGTGACAATATAAACATAGGTGTTCTATTGGATGTTAATGAAATGAACAACAGGTGCACTAGATGGGCAACAATAAGACAACCTCCAAAACAGATTGGTTTTACAGGTGGAGGCCACTGACATTTTTTTTTCCCTAATCATCTTTTCTGACTGTTTTTCACTAAGATTTAATTTGGCTAGCATCAGTGTCACTATTGGTAGCATGAGGCTATATCTGGACCCTATCCCTATAGAGGTTGCAGAAGCAGTCCGACTCCTCCAGGGTGGTACATCAGTAAGTGCCATTCCTCAGCACAGTCTCAAGAGCATGGAGGAGATTCAGGGAGACAGTCAGTTTCTAGAAGAGCTGTACAGGGCCATAGGAGGTCCTTAACCCATCAGCAGGACCGGTATCTGCTCCTCTTTGTGCAAGGAGGAACAGAATAAGCACTGCCAGAGCCCTACAAAATGACCCCCAGCAGACCACTAGTGTAAATGTCTCTGACCAAACAATCAGAAACAGACTTCATGGGAGTGGCCTGAGGGCCTGACATCCTCTAGTGTGTCCTGTCCTTACTGCCCAGCACCATGGAGCTTGATTGGCATTTGCTATTGAACACCAGAATTGGCAGGTCCGCCACTGGCGCCCTGTGCTTTTCACAGATAAGAGCAGGTTCCCCCTGAGCACATGTGACAGGCGTGAAGGGTCTGGAGAAGCCGTGGAGAATGTAATGTTGCCTGTAACATCGTTGAGCATGACCAGTTTGGTGGTGGGTCAGTGATGGTCAAGGGAGGCATATCCATGGAGGGACGCACAGACTTCTGAAGGCTAGACAATGGCACCCTGACTGCCATTAGGTATCAGGCTAAAATCCTTGGACACATTGTCAGACCCTACACTTGATACCATTGAATGGCTCCCACGCTAGCCTGACCTAAATCCAATAGAACACCTCTGGGATTATGTTTCGGTCCAATCCGACACCGCCAGGTTGCACCTCAATCTGTTCAGGAACTCAGTGATCCATTGTCTCATTAAGAGCATACCCCGACATTGTCAGGCGTGCATACAAGCACACGGGGGCCATACAAAATACTGAGTACCATTTTGAGTTGCTGCAATGAAATTTCATTAAAATGGACTAGCATGCTGCATAATTTTTTCACTTTGATTTATGGATTTATTTTGAATTCAGCCCTCTGTAGATTGATCATTTTAATTTTCATCAAACGATGTGGCATGCTTTTGTTCCTAACAAATTACCCAGTCCATATCAGTATAAATATCCAGCGTGATATTTTTCCCGAAAATACAAACATATAACAGGCGCATGAGCCACACAATTAAGCCAAAGTCCGTAGGAGTCAATACAGTCTTATGTGAGATGGGAAGAAAAGTCCACCATGTTAGGGCAGCCATCCAGAAACCAAAGCCAGGGGTTCCACAGGGATAGAGACAAAGAAAAACAGAGGCGCCTCTCTAAGTGTAGACTTATAAACACATTTATTAAGTAAAATTATGCACTCACATCCGTTAGTAAGCAGGTGCGCATGAAAGAACCCTTCCTGGAGGTTCTGAGGTGGGTGGGTAGTAAATAATATCATCCATTCTATGCAGCCTTCCTACTGGGACTGAGCCCTCCTCGCCGTGGCCGGCAGTGACGGCGGAGCTGGAGCAGGAGCGAGACTCGAAGTCTGACAGTGAAAACGAGGCTTGGTCTGCAGTCGATTGCGGATGACGTCACTGAAGATGCGACGCGTTTCCGAGCGTGCATACTGCCGTGGGGAGGCAGCCGTGCTCCTTCTTCACAGCAATGTGATATTTTTCCCCATGGAGATCTCATGTGTTTACAAAGTGTTCCTTTAATTTTATATGTATATATATATATATATTTATTTATATATATATATATATATATATATATATATATATAGTGTCTATTTCATTCATTTTAAAAATGATACGTGTATATATGGCCAGAATAGTTTTCCTAAAGTAGCATCAGCATTCTTTAGCTTAACACATTGAGTGCAATAAAGAAAACATTCCCCAGTAAACTATCTGTTAAAATTCTTACCCCAACTTATTTGTGAAAAAATAAAATCTTACCCCAGAACTTGTGGTATACAACATTCTATGCTGCTGGTTCCTGCTCTCTTATTGCTGCTTTAATGAACTTCCATTCTTCACAGGATTATGTAAGCAATGGACATTGCATTCTCAAGCCAGTCAGCTTGGGGAATTAAGGTGGCGGGGGGGGGGCAAGGGGGTGTCTTGCTATCCTAGGCTACTGAGATGTGTTTTGTTTTGATGAACACACCATAGGGAGACCCAATTCTAGTCCCTACATGCAAGGGTGACTCCATAGGATGCTGCTAGAGAAGGGGGCCATCCTAAAACAAGAAACCTGGGGTAACAGTCTTGGAGCCAGTTTAATCTGGAACATAGAAAAGTATGGAATGTTTAATAAGCTGAATACTCAGTAAGTGATTAAATTAGCATCTGGAAATGCTTAAAAAACTGAAGGTTTATTATTCCTTTAAGGCAGTGGTTCTCAACTCCTAGCCTCAGGACCCACTAACAGGCCAGATTTTAAGTATTACCTTGGGGAGATGAAGACTAGAATACTGCAACCAGTGAGCAGCAAATTATGTCACCTGTGATGTATTTCAGTTATCTTGCAAACATGACCTGTTAGTGGGTCCTGAGGACAAGAGTTGAGAACCACTGCTTTAAGGGGACCAGACACATAACAAATTGTGTTCAATCTAGGTAAAAGCTATCACAAGCAAGCAATTCATCATCAATTAAAACACAATGCAACACCCACTCGCACTTGGCAATCGACCAAAAATATTGATCAAAAAAGTGATCCAACAGTTATAAATATTAACAATCTATTCAAAATGATCACCTAATTAGTCTGAATTATAATGGGCTCTGCTGGATGCCAGCCACTGATCTCAAGCATGTGTGCGCTAGGAAGCACCCGCTTCTACCAACCTGCCCGGGCAGTTGTCCCTCCTGCCCACCCCTTGTCCTGGCCCTACTAAGGAGTTCTAGGTTTTTACAAAGGAGATGCTTTTACTGGAAAATAATATGCAAAAATGATGTTTTACTTATTTGTTAAATGTGCTACATTTGAAACTCGAGATGTGTGTGGTATCTTTCAATACAAATAAAGGACTGTAAAGCTGTGACCGTACAATCTGTTAAAGCTCTCAGAAGGATATAGTAAGAGACACGATCTTCATTACCCAAGACCCCCGGAGCACGAGCTATGAGAACTATCCATTTCTAGATGGTGGGTGTCTTAAATATACAGTATAGATTTGTTTTACATTGTCTCTTTTATAGTTATTAATGCATCAATAAATTTGTCTCGCTGGCATTTTTTGTTTCGCTTGGCTCTGCTCAATGCTGATAAAGTCTGTGTATGTTTCTCCACATATTTAATATCTGATAAGAGGCCACTGTAAGCTTTTAAAGATGACAGGGTTACATTGGGTTCACGGAGAATACACAAAGGATATATTCTTACTTTAGATTTACATTGTTTAAATAACATTTTTCATAAAAGAAGACATAGCTGAGATGATATTAAAAATAAACACAAAAGATCCTTTGATTTTCTTGTTTCAGACACAAATTGTTATTCTTCAAGGGAAAGCCTTTAAAGAAATATTTTATATTAAGGTGTATTATTCAGAACTGCAATGTAATCCACAGGCATATAAAGGCATTTTTATTAAAAGGGCAACAAGGGCATTTTCTCCAGGCCCACCATAACAGGATGTCCACTAAGAGAGTAGTACTATGCATCTACAACATGCATTACCTTATATGCATACGCGTGTGTAACAGAACCGCGACCCACACTGTGTTTGTGAGCTTCCGTCAGTATACAGCTTTCTTCATTCTTGAACATAGATATCAGATATCCTAGCCGCCCCCATACAAAGCTAGCCGACAACTTAGCTTGTACAAGTTTTGGAACCTTCTCTTCAATCTCTTCAATCTGTTCCTCCTTGCACCAAGAGGAGCAGATACCGGTCCTGCTGATGGGTTAAGGACCTTACAAAGCTAGCCGACAACTTAGCTTGTACAAGTTTTGAGAAACCTTCTCTTTATTGAACAACTCACACAGATTATATACAGCATGGACATCCCCCTCCTGATCAGATTACCCCATCAAGTCAGGGGTTGCCTGATTACATTATCATATGCAGATGAAATTGTATACAGAAATAGAATTAACCTGAACTAATTATCTACCCATCTGGACAGAAACAAAATGTGAGTTCATTAACAATTAACAATGGGACAGACAGGCTTAACAGAATACACATCACACCTCAATACACAGACAATTGGAAGAGACCACCTGTGACAGACTGTACATTTCTGACATTGAAGTACAATACACATGATCATAAGTGTAAACACAGAACCCATTGTAGATAACAGGTGTGTATATCAGCATATTCAACGATGTGTGGAAAACAGGTGGTTGAGCTAATGATATTAGCATCTGCTATGAGTCTTGCTGTCTTTCATTCCGAGTGATGGTGAGTACCTTCACAGCGTGAAACTGCCCTTGGGTTGGGTTTAAACTGGACCAGTGGCTGTGGAGAATCAACCGCAGTTTTAAAGATATGCAGAGAAAGGCGCTTCTAAGTGTAGTATGTCAGCAATTTTATTAAAGGGCAATGGTTAATTACACTTACAGGATTACAGAGTAAACAGGCTCATCAATGTATGAAATCCTCCTGAAATAGTCTTCCCTGTCACTGTGCTGACCAGCACCTGCAGGAGCCAAGGGTCTGGAGGAGCAAGATGGCCACCACACTTCCTGAAACCACCATGGAACACAGGTGGCAGAAGTGAAGTCAGCAAGGGGTGGTGACTAGTTTCAGAGCATGCTTAGAGGTCATCCTGTAAGTTTTTTAACTGTTGCCTTTTAATAAAATTGCTGACATACTGCACTTAGAAGTGCCTTTCTCTGAATAGCTTTGTCTATCCAGAGCCTGCTTCCCTCCTGTAAGTGCTGCTCGAGTGCCTGTCAGCTTACTATCCTGCTACCTTGGATGATCCTGAATGTATATAGCACCTGGAGGAATATTCTAGCAGAAGCACTTCTACTTACCATTCTCCAACCCCAGTTTTAAAGCTGACCATTTACATTACAATCGGATTGTACAATGTGCTTTAGATCTACTAAAGACTATGTAATTCAAGAGAATGCCTGAATGGATATAAATGGCATGGATTGTTTAGGTACACCCTCCTATTACATAGGTATGGTAAATCTAGAGGAGAAATTAAAAAGCAGCTCCAGCTGCAATACCTACCCTATCTCATGCACTTTTTTATGTAGACTAATGCTGACCTTAAACGTACAGATTTCTTGTGGTCATCTTGGAAGCTGAATGAAAGAAATCTAACAAATTCCTCCAACTATGCTAGCTGCACTGATGGATGAAATCTCCTCTGAGAGTTCCCCACAGCTGTAATACCTAAACAGTGCCTGTATCTTATTGCATGCTGGTTCTCTTTGGCTGACAGTTTTCCACCTAACATTTGTTGATCTGGGTGCTGCTAACAGGGCCACCCAGAAAACGAGTTTTGGGCAATTCAGCATCAATCAGATGAAATCCAATGTGTTTATTCTCAGCTTTACCCAGTCACCAATTCAATACCATTCCTTTCCTGGGGGGAATAACAGCCATGTGAAGGTAGAGTGCCAAGTCTTCACCCCAGCCTGGGAATCACCCAAGCATGCTGCAAAGAACAGCACCATGTCACCTGCTCTCTGCAGCCTTTAGGATCCATCCACCACTAGAGAAAATAGAAGGTATAGTGGACCCCTAAATTAATCAGACCTGGCCAATGAGACCTGCACAATAGCCATGAACGGGTCCTGTTTTTCACATGGGCACTCCTGGGCGCAGCCCAGGGGCCCCATGTGCATGGGGGGCCCCTGCAGTCCCCCCTCCCCAAAAGGAAGGGATCATGTGTGGAGTGGATAGAGAGTGTGGGGGAAATAATTGGAACCAATCTTTTGTGCCTCTCACTGCAGCAGCTGAAAGCCAACATCTCCTGCTCCAGCTTTTCTAGTGAGAGCCACAAAAGATCAGTTCCAATTATGTTACCCCCCCCCCTCATAATGCTGCCGGCTCGCCACATCCGTCACCCCCCCATTCTTCTCCCACCAGCAGCACTTCCTTTTCTAAATGGTTTGATGTGATTTGTACTGATCACTCTGCAGTTGCAGCTGAGGCTACAGAGAACATTCCCCTTTCCCTTTCTCTGTTGAAAGAGTGAGACTTCAGTTGTCTGCTCAGAACCCTAATATCTCACCAAGCCCCCCCGCAGTGCTGCTGGCTTCCCCTTCCTTTTCCTTTTCTAAGTGAACGCAGTGAGTGATTGGTACTGATCACTTACTGTATTCATTCATAACTGAAGTATGTGCAAAATAAAAGTGCACAGCCGATCAAATACCACCAAAAGAAAGCTTGATTTGTGGGGAAATAATATGTAAATGTAATTTGGGTACAGCGTCGGACAACCGCGCAATTGTCCGTTAAAGTAACGCAGTGCCGAATCGCAAAATAGGGCCGGGTCAGGAAGGGGGCAAATCCTTCCGGTCTTAAAGTAGTTAAATGAATCATACCAACTGTGTGTGACGGCCCGCTATGCGTGCCACAGATCACTATCTCCCTGGTAAGTGCCCCAGTGCATTATTTTGCCCACGGGTCCATGATGTTGTTAAGGTGTTTCTGGCAATAAATACATTTTTTTTTTGCTGCTACAAGGGGTGCTTTCGATGTAGACAGGGAGAAAATGGAGAGGTGGGGCGGGCAAGCCCAGAGTTGACCTTTAATATCTGCCTTGAGTTCATTTTCATTCTCTCCATTATTTTTTAATAAGCGAACAGTGAGTGAACGTTACAGAGATTCACAGCTGTAATGGAAAGTATATTGTGGTTTCAGGGAGAATTGAGATATAACACTCACAAAATGCTGGCTGAGAGGGCTGTGGCAAAAAGCTTTATTTTTTCATTACAGGGTTCAGGCCAGGAAGAGGAATAGCAGGGAAGGCTGACAAGAGCGGACAGACTGTTTCAGATTAACTTGACAGAAAATATTAATGAGTTTCATCGTCTCTTCCTCAAAGCCCATCTTGAAGTGGATGCTGAGCAGCTGTTGAGGCTGACTTGCCAAAGATGAGAAGTCGCTTGCCTAGCCTCTATCCTGACGCTTAACAGCTTGAAACCCAACATTAAAGAGCCCTAAATGATATGTTTCTGAACCACATTAGACAAGGAAAATGACTATGTGCCCACCTAGACATTGGCCAATCCTTCTTCATGAAAGACCAGCTTGCTGACAGTAGGTGTTTCATAAACATGTTATCTATCATCTATTCCATTTCTATGCAAAACAAACAGAAAACGGACGAAAGATTTATCTGTCTTTGGCAACGTCATCCATGAAGATTCCCCATAAAAAATGGTACATTGCAGCCAAGTTAGCGAGACAAACCTTATCAACCCATCTTCTTTTCTACAGCTATTTCCAGAATAGGTCTACAGAAAAAAGAAAATTGGTATTGCAGTATTTTGTATTTATTATAAAATCTTTTTTCATGGTCAGTTTTTTGTTTCTATGTCCTGCTATTTTTTTACTATGCTAAAATAAATAAATCTATATGAGTTACTTTTACCTTAGTCCCGGTTCACACTAGGGCGACCTGTGAGGCGACCTGGTCGCCTCACAGGTCGCCGCAGGTCGCCTCCCATAGGGAAGCTGCGGACCCGTTCTAATAGGAGCGACACAAGTAGCTCCGACTTAGAAAAAGGGTCCGGAGCTTCTTTGGGGCGACCAGGAGGCGACCGCCATAGACTTCAATGTTATGAAGTCCGTGGCGGCCGCTCCGAGGTCGCGGCGCGCTGCTCGCACCGCGACCTCGGAGGTCGCGGTGCGAAGTAGCGTCGCCCGTATGTGAACGGGGCAAATCTCCTGCTCCCCTTCATAAATGTAAATAGGAATTACTATAAAATTACCTATAGCTGTGAAAAACTTGAGATATTTGGCATTGTGCTGCACATGAAGACAAATGGGGCTTAGTGCCGGTTCACACTTGTGCGATTTTACTGCGAATGCGATGCGTTATGAAAAGTCTAGATTCGCATGTATTCCCAAAATACATTGTATTCACGACGGTCGTTCACATCTATGCGTTGCGATTCAGATGCGAATATAATGCGATGATGAAAAGGGTCTTGTGCGAGTTTACAGCATTGCGTTGCGAATTTAGTCTCCATAGACATCAATGTAAATCGTTCTGGACTTGCATTATCAGTTCAGATATATGCGAATTCTTATATGCGAATTCTTATTTTTTGTTTGATTTTCCCTTCAGCTCCACCCCTCCTGAGCTTAATTAACATAATCAACGCAATCAAATTTTCATTACAATCGCGCTGGTACTATTGAAAAACACAAGGTAAACTCGCACTGCAAATTCGCATAATAATCGCATCCGTTCGCAATCGCACAAGTGTGATCCGGCACTTACTGCTATTTTAGGTTACACAATGTAAATATAGGAAGCTGTTAAAAAGAAATACTGTGAGCTTGCCCAAGTAGGACTAATTGGCATTAGACTAAATTTACAAAGCTAAACATCTGGATAAAGATACTTATTTAAAAAAAGTGAAAAAAATGAGTCTAATAAGCCTTGAAAGTGGCAGTCACTTTGTGCACATATGACCTTTAAGTCTTAGCTATTCATCCCAGTTTAACAAATTGATGTTCTGCCAATCTTGTATTACCCATTTTCTATTACAGTATTAAACTGTTCTCATTTTGCATTTGGGGAGCAATATTTGTACTGCAAATAAGTGCACACTTATTTTTTATACGGTTTTATTTCTCTTGTTATACTGGAAAACTGTTAAAAAAAAATATTAGTAAAAGAAAGTGACAGTCACATGGTTATAATTAAGTTTCAAATCCTTGTGAATTAAGGTTACCATTTGTCTCCATTTGCTGGGAACATTCCCTGTTGTGTAGGGTCTATCTTTGGGACACAGGTATCTCCAGCATTGCCCCAGGAGGCGGGCACCATACATTGTATTGCGCATTTTCCAACTCAAGTCAACCTAGGGAGCAAGCAAGAAAGGGTTAATACAAACCCGATTCCAAAAAAGTTGGGACACTGTACAAATTGTGAATAAAAACAGAATGCAATGATATGGAAGTTTCAAATTTCAATATTTTATTCAGAATACAACATAGATGACATATCAAATGTTTAAACTGAGAAAATGTATAATTGTAAGGGAAAAATAAGTTGATTTTAAATTTCATGGCATCAACCAATCTAAAAAAAGTTGGGACAAGGCCATGTTTACCACTGTGTGGCATCCCCTCTTCTTTCTATAACAGTCTGCAAACATTTGGGGACTGAGGAAACAAGTTGCTCAAGTTTAGGAATAGGAATGTTGTACCATTCTTGTCTGATACAGGCTTCTAGTTGCAATGCTCAACTGACTTAAGTCTTCTTTGTTGCATCTTCCTGTTTATAATGTGCCAAATGTTTTATATGGGTGAAAGATCTGGACTGCAGGCTGACTATATCAGTACCCGGATCCTTCTTCTACGCAGCCATGATGTTGTAATTGATGCAGTATGTGGTCTGGCATTGTCATGTTGGAAAATGCAAGGTCTTCCCTGAAAGAGACGACGTCTGGATGGGAGCATATGTTGTCCTAGGACTTGGATATACCTTTCAGCATTGATGGTGCCTTTCCAGATGTGTAAGCTGCCCATGCCACACGCGCTCATGCAACCCCATGCCATCAGAGATGCAGGCTTCTGAACTTGGCCTATAGAGTTTTAGCCGGCAACAGCGAATGGCACGGTGGATTGTGTTCACCGACAATGTTTTCTGGAAGTATTCCTGAGCCCATGTTGTGATTTCCATTACAGTAGCATTCCTGTATGTGATGCAGTGCCGTCTAAGGGCCCGAAGATCACGGGCATCCAGTATGGTTTTCCGGCCTTGACCCTTACGCACAGAGATTGTTCCAGATTCTCTGAATCTTTGGATGATTTTATGCACTGTAGATGATGATAAATTCAAACTCTTTGCAATTTTTCTCTGAGAAACTCCTTTCTGATATTGCTCCACTATTTTTCACCGCAGCATTGGGGGAATTGGTAAACATCTGCCCATCTTGACTTCTGAGAGACACTGCCACTCTGAGAGGCTCTTTTTATACCCAATCATGTTGCCAATTGACTTAATAAGTTGCAAATTGGTCCCCCAGCTGTCCCTTATATGTACATTTAACTTTTTCAGCCTCTTATTGCTACCTGTCCCAACTTTTTTGAAATGTGTAGTTCTCATGAAATCTAAAATTAGCCAATATTTGGCATGACATTTCAAAATGTCTAACTTTCAACATTTGATATCTTATCTAAATCATATTGTGAATAAAATATATGTTTATGAGATTTGTAAATTAGTCCATTCCTTTTTTACTCACAATTAGTACAGTGTCCCAACTTTTTTGGAATTGGGTTTGTAAATGGCTACCATGAAAACAAAATCCAGGCTTAGTTTGGTGTCAGTAATTTTGGAGCCATATGTAGATGGTTTCACTTCTTTGAAACCATGCAAACATAAGGTGAATACATCTTCCTCTCAGTTCATATAAATAAAGAGACATGCAGAAATATTTGTGGCAACAGAACATACACTGTTAGAGTGGCCTATGGGGTGCATAATTAAAATCAGCACTCTACTGTATATGTGGCTCTGTGATGTCAGAGCCTGGACTTGAACCCAGAACCTCTACTGCATTAGGCAATGTTGCTTCTATCATCCTGCCTTGAGCCCTGTTTGTCCTGAACCTTGAACTCTTTGCTCCTCCCATGAACTTCCTGATTTAAGCCATGTCTCTGCACTTCCTGTTTTCAACATTATTCTGCTCTCTCCAGCCAGTATCTCGCTTTTGTCTTTCCTGCTGCCGTCCATATCTTTACTACCACTCATTACGAACCCTTGGCTTGTTCCTCGACTTCATCTCAGCTTGATCCCAACCTGCAACTACTTGTTACTGACCTTTGGCTTGTTTACAGACTACGCTTCTGTTTGATCCTAACCTGCTATATCCACTGCTGGACCCCGGCTTGCTCACCTCCTGGTGGAGTGATCCTGAGGACCGCAACCTGGTATTAACATGCAGCTAAACCCATCTCCACCATCAGGAGCTCTGGTGAACACTGTTAGTACTTAGACTGCGCACATGAGGTGAGCTTGCGTTTATTGCCAGGGTGACCAAGCTGCTTGTATACCAATCCTACTGGTCGGTGGGAGTCCCTCTACTGCTATAGCTACTGGTCTTTAAGCCTGACCCCTATCCGTGACATATGAAGGTTATTTGGTCGATTATACAGAATAACAATTATTTTTTATTGTGTTTTATTTTAATAGTTATCATTTTGCAATGAAAGTATGGACAGTGCCGAAGCTGATTAGATTTATGTGAGCAGCGGAGCACATCCACAGTCACTCTAAGTGTGATAGACGGGAACAATTACCAACTGTCAGCATTGGGCATCTCATTGAAATACAATGAAAATATTGCAATGGCATCCTGCTTTGTGTGTCAGTGTGCATTCCATTTCTGTCCAAGCCTGAATATTTATTGAGATAAAAAGCTTACATATATTCAGAATCCATGTAACATAACAGTAACGCAGTTTTTGTTTTCTGGTATTGAAGTGTTTAAAATTGCTCACCTATAGCATTTTTTAATAACCCATTGCACACTTTTTGTTGTTATTGTTTGTTTAAGAAGTATGAATACCTGTTGATCCTGCCAGCTTCTTTCCCTCTGTGGACTGTAGCAGTCATATGACTACTGAATAAATCCATAATGTTAGTTATTTATAAAATCTTTCTTTATTATGTCCCTGTGCTACAGCTAAAGAGACACACAGGTCCCAGAAGACATTCAAAAAGCGCAGAGCGACTTGAGCCTTCGTAGTAGGAAACAGGCTGTGAAGCCGCAAGGATTCACTTCCTTTTTCCCTTAGTGAAGATGCTGGCAAAGTCGATGGATGGATCGACTTGGGGAGGCGACATCTCTCTCTCTCTCTCTCTCTCTTTCTCTTTCTCTTTCTCTTTCTCTTTCTCTCTCTCTTTCTCTTTCTCTTTCTCTCTTTCTCTTTCTCTTTCTCTCTCTCTCTTTCTCTTTCTCTTTCTCTCTTTCTCTTTCTCTCTCTCTTTCTCTTTCTCTCTTTCTCTCTCTCTCTTTCTCTTTCTCTCTTTCTCTCTCTCTCTCTCTTTCTCTTTCTCTCTTTCTCTTTCTCTCTCTCTCTCTCTTTCTCTTTCTCTCTTTCTCTCTTTCTCTCTTTCTCTCTTTCTCTCTCTCTCTCTCTTTCTCTCTCTCTTTTTAATAAAACCCTTTTTTTGCAAAGGTAATGCGCTAGGCGGGTGTGCCCTCTGTACTTTTTCTTTCCAGAGTATTCCTGATATGTGCCTGCTGTACTATGTACTTGTATGAGGAAAGTCTCCTGTTGTCTTTGTATTGCTTCCTTTGTGTGAAATCCCTGGTGTTCCTGCTAGTTCCCTTCCTTTCCTATTGAAAACTGACCACACTAAACAGGGGAGTATGGCGTGGTCAGTTCTCTAGCTATGCTGGGAACTCAGCGTACCCTCCTCCAATTATTAGCCTTGTCCTGACATGCCCCCGCTGCACAGCTATTCACTGAAGCTCAGTGTGATAAACTTTTTTAAATTGTCATACAAATATATATTTGAAAATAAATCTTTATAATTTTTTGGCAATAACATGGTGTGGGTGGATTTCTATGTCATCTAGTGTCATGTCCCTCCAGTCTGTGTCTTAAAATAAGAGGCAGGTGAAGCTTCCATCAATCAAGATTTAATATCTGCCCCTATTGAGTTTAGCTGGTTAGTGGGCATGGAGGAGGAGGAAGGGAGTGGGCTGTCATTTACCGCTGTGTATACGCTCACATGCATAACCACATGGGCTGCTCAGATCTTTTAGGGATGAAATGCTCAGGGTAGAAAATACACTAAAAACTAAGCATTTGCACTAGCTGCCAACACTGCTCTGAAAAATCCCCATCTGCAGTGGGGGCATGGACAGGAGGGGGCGACAGAGAACAGCAGGATCAACCAGGTTTTATGCAGAATACAGAAAATGGATATCATAGTGACTGAGTGAGTATGAGCGGCATGTTATACACAATTTATTGATAGTTTTTATTGATGTGGGCTTAACCAGTTCTGGACCGGAAGGATTTGCCCCCTTCATGACCAGGCTGTTTTTTTTTAGATTCGGCACTGCGTTACTTTAACGCAAAATTGGGAAATCGTGCGACACTGTACCTTGATGTTCTTTTTCTCCCACAAATAAAGCTTTCTTTTGGTGGTATTTGATCACCTCCGTGATTTTTATTTTTTGCGCTGTAAACAAAAAAGAGCGACAATTATAAAAAAATATAAATATTTTTCACATTCTGCTATAGAACATTCCCAAAATAAAATTTAAAAATCAAAAATTTTCATCCTTTTAGGCCATATTATATTCTGCTACATATTTTTGGTAAAAAAAAATCACAATAAGCGTATTTTGATTGGTTTGCGCAAAAGTTATCGCGTCTACAAACTAGGGGAAATATTTATGTCATTTTTATTTATTCATTTATTTTTACTAATAATGGTGGCGATCTGCGATTTTTAGCAGGACTGCGACATTGTGGCGGACAGATCGGACCCCTAACTGACCTTTTTGACACTTTTGGGGGTACCAGTGACATTAATACAGTAATCAGTGATAAAAATATGCACTGTTACTGTAATAATGACATTGACAGGGAAGGGGTTAACCTAGAGGGTGATCAAAGTGTGAGCCTAGGGGAGCTGTTTACAACAGCTGACCGTCCTTCTCTCTCAGCAGGGAGAAATAGCGGGTGCCCGGCAGCAATCACGACTGCTGGTCCCATGAATTGGCATCCCCGCTGCCTAGTGGGGGCGGGAGCGCGTCGGCGGTGGCGCGTGCTCGCCTCCCAACACCACGCACGCTACCGATGTAGGGCTACGTCGTTTCATGCAGCCGAGCCAGCCTGCTGCAGTAAAACTGCGACGGGCGGTCGGCGAGTGGTTAATGACACTTTATTTAAACAAGCTGAAGTTTAAAGCTGATTGATTACCATGCACAGTTTAAGGAAATCAATTCCTAATTGTTTTAATACAGACGTAAGCCTCGTACACACGTGTCGAAAATCGGCAGGGAATTTTCGTCCAACGACCGATCTGCCGATTTCCGGCTTGTTAGTATGATGCTTCCGACAACCGACTTTGACTTTTCCGCCGAAAAAAATCCTGGTGTGCAGGCTATAAAATTTTTGTCCACCGTCAAAACACGGCCGATTTTCGTGCAGTCAGTACAGATTTCGACAGGGAAAAATCTAATGAGCAAGACTGGGCATGCTCAGAGAAGAAAGAACACAAAGAAAGCAAACCAACACATGACTGTGGTATTGCCGACGCTGCGGCTGCTCCTTGCCCCATACAACCCAAACCTACCCACAGACTCCCCTTTTACTTGCCTAAAGAAAGAAGGACACTACAATCATTTGTTTGGGTTTAAAAGGCCATAGCAGCCAACTTTATTAGAACTAACTAGTAAAACACTAGCTAGCAAAGAATTACCATTATTCAACAAAAACAATCCAATACCAAAATTTAAAAACGAATGACCATTTAGGGTCTTGGAAGGCAACTTGACTTCCCCCCTGGCTGTATCCCTGACCCCAATAGACCTCCAGGCCCTCAGCCGCCACTGCACCAGCTCAAGGACTATGAACCATTGGGATCCCTTGATACCGCCTACTGACGTTGCCAGGGGTAGGTCCACCCATACCTAAGATGGGCCCTACCCCTCCATATTCCCTTACCAAGTAGTCACAGCCCTCCAAGACCCTAAAAACCCCAGCCACAGCACACGGGCATGACCCCTTATGGCCGTGTAGCCCTCCAAACCCACAGTGCCCTCTGAATACCTTCCTGCAGACCTAAAGTCCACAGGTCGATGCCCACCGCGTTCAAATTAACCCCGTCACCTCTAAGATAAAGGGCCGGGTCCAGCTCCAGCTCAAGATGCCGGACCGCCAGACCCCCGTTACGCACAACAAACTTGGCCACCGCCTTATTCACCTTAATCCTGGCTTTGTTCAGGCTAGTCACCGAACGAGCCAGGCGCCAAGAAGTGCGGGCGACAATGTCCGACCACACCACCACAGTCCGTGGAAAAAGCGTCCGCAGCCTCAGGAAGTCCAATTTGACATCCCTAATCAGCTCCCTGGAGGAACGGAGGCCCAGATCATTGCCGCCCGCATGCAACAAAAGTATGTCGGGCGGCCGCTCAAGACGGGCGCAACGATGGACTTCAGGGAGGACACGGGACCACAGCATGCCTGAGACCCCAATCCATCTAACCTTCACCTCCTCCCTGCTGAAACCCAATTGGCGCCCCTCTGGCCTAACCGCTGCCCTCCGAGCACCCCAGACCACATAAGAATGTCCTAATATCCAGACCAAGACTTCCGTGGCTCCTGTAAAACATAAGGAGGGGTACATACCAACATACGTCCTGAGAACACACACAAAAAAAAAAAAAAAACCACAGAGAAAAACAAAGAAAAAACACCAGCATACACGTAACGAACATTCAATAAATGACCGCCCCTGGGCCCCGACCAGAAACAGAACAGATCCCCTCTGCCGCATCACAACAGATGCGGACGGACATACGAGCGAAATCGCCTGGACTCCCAACGCCCAATTTTCCGAAGGGCCTGATCCCCAAGGCCCCACCGAGCCGCCTCCGTGGCGGCTCCAATGCGGAAAGAGTGAGAGGAGAAATCCGTCCCCTGAAAACCGGCTGCCCCCAAGCACTTCCGGAAGACAGCCGTAAATTGAAAACGTGAGAGGGCCGTGCCATCAGCTCGTAAAAACAGAGGACCCTGTTGAGCGGAGCGCACCTGTAACCAATGCCGCACCGCAGCCACGGGGCAAAGCGAGGACCCAGGAACCACCCCTAGCTCAACACAAGCCCCTCGGCCCAGCTGGTCCGTTTTTGACCTTTGTATCCGGATCAGAAGCTTGTCCGGATGCAAACAAACATCCCCCAACTGCAATCCCCCATTCCCCCGCCTGGAAATACTCACCAATTCGCTAATCCGAAAAGCTCCAAAGAACGCCAAGATAAAAGCCGTCCTGAAGAGTTCCACCTCCTGGTCCGCAGAACACACTCCCGGCAAGCAGTCCACCACCCGGGACAACACATCAAAGGAAACCGGGCGCCTGGAATCAATCGAACGAGTACCCCTCGCATAACCCTTCAAGGCCTTTTGAACAAGGAAATGTTTGCTTACATCAGCAACCCCCCACAACTGAAAGTAGAAGGCTAAGGCCGCCATTTTGCGGCGTAACGTAGAAATAGACACACGCTGTTCAAAATTCAGGCTCACAAAATATAAGAGCAGGAACAACCGTTCCCGATCACCAGAAAGACCCCCCACCTCACTCACCATCTGATGCCACGTCGCCCACACCCTTTCGTAGGCCGTCCAAGTGGAAGGACAAACCGACGCCCGAACCAAATCCATTACTGCGGCGAGACGATGTTCCACAGCTCCCCGGGACACATCAGGCCTTGCTGCTCCGCATCCGGTGCCAACCTCCGAAACCTGTCCCACTGGAAGCGAGAAAGAGCATCAGCCACTGAATTGTCAACACCCGGAACATGCACAGCATAGAAAAAAGAATTCAGGAGCAAACATTTGAGCACCAGGTGGCGAAGCAACCTAATAACCGGTGGAGAAGAAGCAGTAATGCTGTTGATTGACTGAACTACCCCCAGGTTATCGCAATGAAAACGGACCCTCTTATTTGTGAAATCCTGACCCCATAACTCCACGGCCAACACAATGGGAAATAATTCCAACAGAACCAAGTTACGAATGAAGTCAGAATTCCGCCAGGAGGCCGGCCATTCCCCCGCGCACCATTGCCCCTGGAAATAGGCCGCAAAACCCCCCGAGCCTGCCGCGTCAGTAAACAGCTCCAGGTCAAAGTTCGACACCGGAGCTTCCAACAAAACCGAACGGCCGTTAAAGGAGCTCAAGAACAAATCCCAAACCCGCAAGTCATCCCGATGCTCTTTAGATAGGCGAATGTAATGATGCGGCGCCCTGACTCCCGCCGTGGCAGCCGCCAACCTCCTGCAAAACACCCGCCCCATGGGCATGATGCGGCAGGCAAAATTCAATTTTCCCAGCAGAGACTGCAGGGCACGCAGCTGAATTTTTCGTGTGTCCAAGGTCCCTGCAATAACTCTGCGTAGGTCCAATAGCTTGTCAACCGGAAGCCTGCATTCCATTGCCATCGTATCAATGACAATACCCAGAAATCGCAGTTCCGTGCACGGCCCCTCAGTCTTGTCAGGGGCTAATGGGACTCCAAAATAATCAAACAGCTGTTGGACCGTGGCCAAAAGCGTCGCACACATCACCTCCCCCGGAGGACCTATCACCAGAAAATCGTCTAAATAATGAATTATGGAAGACAACCCAGAAACATCCCTAACAACCCATTCCAAAAAAGAACTGAATGTTTCAAACAGCGAACAAGAAATGGCGCAGCCCATAGGCAAACATTGGTCAACGAAAATTCCACCCTGCCATTCACAACCCAAAAGATGCAGGCTGTCCGCGTGCACCGGCAACAACCTAAACGCAGCTTCAATGTCAGTTTTCGCCATAAGGGCCCCCCGCCCAAAACGACGCACCCAGGCCACCGCTTTATCGAACGAAACGTATGAAACCGAGCATAAGTCGTCCGCTATAGCGTCATTCACTGAACCCCTAGGGGGATAAGACAGGTGGTGAATGAGTCGAAACTTATTAGGTTCCTTTTTTGGAACCACACCCAGAGGGGAGAGTACCAGATTCGGCAAAGGCGGAGACGAGAAAGGGCCCGCCATCCTGCCCAACCTCACTTCCTTCAGGAGCTTCGCCGAGACCACCGACGAATGCGCCCTAGCGGAACTTAAATTGCCCCCGGGAGGAGGAACCACCGACAAAGAACAAGGAATGCGAAAGCCTTGCGAAAACCCCCCCAGCAAAAGAGCGGCTGCTTCCCGATCAGGGTACCTACTTAGGAACCTGGCCAACCTTTCCACTTTCACCGGCGTCCGCCCTCTTACCAGCGTCGGCATGTTTTGCTCCCCCATGCTTAAAGCATCGTGCCGACGAGTGATTTCCGCCGCAGTTGGAACACTCGTGCTTGAAGCGACAGGAGGTTCCAAACTTGCAAGTGGCCTCGTTAAACTGCCAACATAAGCCTTTACGTTTTGCGGCCGGAGAAGGCGAGGAAGCCGCCCCCCCGACCCCACCCTGAAAGGGGTGACCGGTAGATCTAGCCTGGGTCATGAGGCGCATCCAAAGACTGATGTCCTTATGATCCCAGCGCAAAGACGGTCTGACGGCCTTGCGTTGACGAAAATGTTCATCGTATCGCAACCAGGCCGTACCACCGTAGACCCGATAAGCTTCCCCAATGGAATCCAAATAACAAAATAGGGGGGAACACTGATCAGAATGTTTTTCCCCTATTACACTGGCCAGAATTGTGAAAGCCTGCAACCAGTTGGTAAACGACCGCGGAATCAAACGATACCGGCGCTTTTCTTCCTCCTCTTTTTTTGATTCATCAGGCTTGACCCTGTCCAAGTTGAATTTTTCTAACGGTAGCAGAGAAAAAATCTCAACATACTCACCCCGCCAAATTTTTTCCCTCACTTCCGTTTTCAAATGAGCACCCAGAGGTCCCTCGAAGCAGACGTAAACTTCGCACTTCGCAGAATCCACCATGCGCACAATCTCCTTGTCCCCATCTGCTGAACCCGACCCTTTTGTCACCGGCGTCACCCCAGGAGAAGACGACGGCACCCCAGAACTTACCTCCACTGCATCAGCCAACCCACCTGTGGCCTGGACCGAAGGAGCTGGTACCGGCGTCACCGAACTCACCTCTTTTGATCCAGTGGATTCCGCCAGCGGCCGTGAAACAGAAGAACATCCCGCTGCCGACCCCACTGATTCTGTAACCCCCCCTGTTGCAGCAGCCCACGCATGTATCGGCGCCCCCGCGGGTGCAGCCGCTAAAGCCGGCTCGCACCTGGACAACAAATCCTTAAACCCGGACAAAAGAGTATGCAGCAAAGACACTCCCCCTATGCCGTCCGGGACTGCCTGTGCACCCAGACCCCCTGAAACATGCGTCCCCCCACCACTACCTAGGACCCCCGCGCCAATAACAGGCGAAGAGGGCCCCCTTGCTGGGAGAGAAGACGAACTAAGCAGTGCAGACAGCGTAGATGGAGCCTGGACAGCAGGCAGAGCAGACACACCAGAGGAATATACCACAGAAGACCCGACAGGAGGAGAGGCAGGTACAGAAGGAGCAGAAAACAGAAGGGAAGGAGAGGCAAAGGACACTGACTTACCTGGCTGACCCGGTGAAAGCCTCCGCTCAGCCGTCCGTCCGTGTCCCGAATGAGGAGCCGCCCCGACGTCCAGAGTATCTTCTTCATCCGATGCCGACAGTTCCCCTTCAGAGCGCTCTTCCACCTCCGCCGAGTGGGACACCTGACCAGTCCCTGAAGAGCCACCGCTGCAGCCGGACAGGCTGAAGATTCCATCGCTGGGAGCTGCCACTCTGCAGGGAACAGAGCGGCCTCCGTAGGTCTGGCGCTGGGCGGTGACGTCACTGCCCTGCGACGCTGTAGCACTTGTCCTCAGCAGGCTTCCATCCGAAGGTCGCATTCCCGTGACGTCATAGACGGGCGCCTCCGGCCGAGCACCGCCACTCATTCCCGCCTCCTCTTCTTCCCGCCGAACGCCCCGCCGCAATGGGACAGCGGCGGGCGCCGAGATCCGGTACGGAACCACCGATGGGACGCAGGGGACCCTCCTGGAGCCTCGACTTCGTCCACGAGAGGCCACGGCCGCACCCGGAAGTAGGCCCGCACCCGGACCCCGCACTTCACTCCCACGCCAGACCGTGCTGCCACCGGAGGGACCCGGGGAGCCAGTCGGATGTTCCAGAGCTGCAGGTGAGGGGGCAACGGAGCTGGAGGGGGCTGCGCTCAATTTGCCAGGGCCCCGTCTTTGTCGAGGATTCCTCCCGACCCCCGCTGTACCTGTAGGAGGCTTCCCACTGACAGCCGAGGTCGAAGGGTCCCTAGGGGGGCTCCCTAAGCGACGGCGGACCCTAGGGGTCGTTTCTGGGCTGAGGCGCTCAGGAGGCCTTGACCTCCTAGGCCATGATAAAGTTGGGGCAGGCGAAGCTGGTACCTGCCCCGACCCCTGTAGTAAGCCATCCATATTGGCCTGAAGCCATTGCGGACCATTCGCCATGGCCGCACTGCGTAACTGGGCCAGCATAGAGTCCAAATCTGCCATACCGATAGACAAGGGGGGGGTACAGAAGTTCTCCTATTGCTGTCTGGTCTCCAACTGACCGGACCCCTGGTCCCACCCTAAACTAGCCCCTGCTAACCCCACCTTGCCCCACCCTGCCCCACCTTCCCAAAAACCAATCACCTGCTTTAGTTCTTCCTTAAAAAAGTTAACCCCCACTGGGTAGCAACCTTCCCTGCAAACCCCAGTCATGTCCAGCCTTCCGCTTACTGCTGTGCATCCATCTCCAGGCTTCCCCCCTTGACATCACTTCTGAAGTAGAATTTTGTCGGGCGAGAAAATTCGTGTGCAGTCTAGGCACATTCCAACCAACAAAACACCACTCTGGAGAAAAGACGGACGACCGATCGGCCGATAATCGTGGCGTGTGTACTAGGCTTTACCACAGTGCTCTTTGACTGCTATGAACCTAAAAGGATTTTCCAAACATTGGATACTTATATAATTAGATGTGATACCCTTGCCATGTTGCGGTCAGCCTTTGCTTGGCAGACTTACAACCAGTTGCCATTATATTTTCAGTGCGTATATTTTTGAGTCATTATTGCAGTGTTTACTTTAACCCGCAGTAATTCATATGTGCGGTGGCAAAAAGCTTGGCTATAACGCTCACACACCGCTCATGTGAATTGCTGGGTGGACAATGTTTATGTTCTGGGAGCGCGCTCCCTGCCCGCTCCCAGCACAAAGACCAGGATGCAAAAAATTTCTCTCGGTTCCAAGAAGACATCAGTAGCTGGTGGGACCAGCTTCCAATCATGTGACCACTGTGACAGCCAATCACAGTGGTCACATGATCGCCGATCCCCCTCTGGGTATTAAGAACTTTTAAAGGTGATGCCAGGGCAAGGGGTTAAAGTCATTTTTGTTGTTTGCACTCCCTAATTTTGTTATTTAACTAAATAAAGTGATTTGTAGATTAGCCATTGGGGAAGCAAAAACCTAATTTGTAATTGGGCTACCTAATTTCTAAACAACTATCGGGACATCAGCCACACAGGGAATGTATTGTTTTCAATAAGTCGGATGATTTATAGATTTGCATCATGACAAGGAGAAGTAAAGTGCAGTCATTGTGTAGAGCTGCAAAGCAGAAAGCAGAGACTTGTATGTAATGAGAATATATGTTTGATCCCCAAAATACACTATATTGTCAAAAGTATTGGGACACCTGCGTTTACACGCACATGAACTTTAATGACATCCCAGTCATCGTCCGTAGGGTTCAATATTGAGTTGCCCCCCCTTTGCAGCAACGTATAACAGCTTTAACTCCTCTGGGAAGGCTGTCCACAAGGTTTAGGAGTGTGTCTATGGGAATATTTGACCATTCTTCCAGAAGCCCATTTGTGAGGTCAGGCACTGATGTGGATGTGAAAACCTGGCTCACAGCCTCCACTCGAATTCATCCAGAAGGTGTTCTCTGGGGTTGAGGTCAGGACTCTATGCAGGCTAGTCAAGTTCCTCCACCCCAAACTGTTGGAACAGGAAGGGGCCATCCCTAAACTGTTCCAACAAAGTTGGGAGCATAAAATTGTCCAAAATGTCTTTGTATGCTGACCCCTTAAGAGTTCCTTTCACTGAAACTAAGGTACCAAGCCCAACCCCTATAAAACAACCCCAAACCATAATTTCCCCTCCACCAAATGATTTGGACCAGTGCACAAAGCAAGGTGCATAAAGACGTGGATGAGCGAGTTTGGGGTGGAGAAATTTGACTGGCCGGCACGGAGTCCTGACCTCAACCAGACCGAACACCTTTGGGATGAATTAGAGCAGAGACTGCGAGCCAGGCCTTCTTGTCCAACATCAGTGCCTGACCTCACAAAAGGTGAGTTGAAGCTCTTATAACTGCAAAAGGTAGGCCAACCCAACATGGAACCCTAAGGACTAAGCCTGAGATGCTATTAAAAGTTTATGTGTGTGTAAAGGCAGGCATCCCAATACTTTTGACAATATAGTGTATGTATTTAATACAAACTATACATACAAATTCATTATTTTAAAGCCCAACTAATCTTTCAATTTAAATAAGCTTAAATAAATTCCAAGTGCATCAAGCCAAAATGTGTATAAAGGCACAGTAGAAAAGGAGATTTGTATTCTATGTGGAAGCAGTGGTCTCTTTGCAGAGCTCCAACACACCCATCTGCTGAATCAGGTGCAGCTGTGTATGGCAACCAATCAGCTTCTATCTTCAGCTTGTTAAGTTAGGCTTTGAAAATGAGAGATAAAAGATGATTGGTTGCCATGCACAGCTGCTCCAGATTCTTGATCCAGTTTTGACCATTTCCCCTCTATTTGTCTAATTTAAAGCATTTCAGCGTGTATTCTCTAAAGTCTAAACCACCAATTGCCTGGTGCATTTTCATTTTAAATACTGTACACAGAATGAATAAAAAGTAAGGAAAATGTTGATATGCCGGATTAAACATCATAGTGGGAAACACAATAACGATCGAAACAGGGGCAAGTCTCTGCTGAATGGATAATTGTAAAGATTTATCGTCTATGATGTAGCCAGTATCTGATTTATACTTAGTGATTTTTATTTCCAGCTGTAAACATGAAATGTGGATGCCAATAGCAGTAACCTATTAATGCGGATAACATCAATATCAATAAGTCTTTTCAATGTGACTGAATGAGTGCTGAGATCAACAGAATGCTACAGAGGACTCATTGTAGGTTATCAGAACAGTGGTCGTTTTTGTATCTAAACTGATCCCATTAAATAACCCCAGTGCAAAGTCAGAAAAACAACTATATCTGTTAATAATATACATAAAAAACGTGGTTATAGGATACACAGGTGTGCAGGCAAGCATAAAAGGAAGGTTTTAATCAGCTGAGGACACAACCATAAGGTTGTGCAGCCTATTGCATTAGAGTGTGCACCCCAAAGCTCAAACAAGCATGCATATGCGTGTGTGTCTATATATGTGACATAAATATATATACAGTATCTCACAAAAGTGAGTACACCTCTCACATTTTTTAAAATATTTTATTATAACTTTTCATGTGACAACATTGAAGAAATTACACTTTCCTGACAGACTCCATGGCAGCATACGTTTGGGTAGCCCCGCCTCCACTCTTACCCCATAGGACCCCACTCCCATAAATCCTTGCTCCCTTTCAGCATCAGTGTTCTTTTTTTGTCCTCCTCCTGCACCGGTCTGGTGCTATGTTCCCTACCAGTGGCGGCCGGTTGATAGGGGGCGCAGGGGCACCGCCCCCCCCCCCCAATCATCTTGAAAAAAAAATTTACCATTTAAAGCCACTATGGGGCGCCGGACCTATTGCTGGCTATGGCGGGGGTGGAGTTTGGCATCCCACGTGGCCCAGGCAGAGGCGCCGATTGGCCGCCGTTCTGGGTGTCATCGGGGCGCACAGCAAATCGTCCCGACACTCCCCACTTCTACATTCTAATCCTGTGATTGGTCCAGACTCCAGCCTGGACCATTCATTCAGGACATCACGTCTGACGTCATGGGGGGCGGGCGTATGCATCAGTCACTCTGACTCACTCGGTTCCCACCCGCCGTCAGACTCTGAGGAGCAGCGAGGAGGAGCAGCATCTATCCATGCCTCCATCCATCCATGTCTCCATCCATCCATATCTCCATCCATCCATGTCTCCATTTATCTGTGTCTTCATCCATCCATGTCTCCATCCATCCATCCATGTCTCCGTTCATCCATCCATGTCTCCATCCATCCATGTCTTCATCCCTCCATGTCTCCATTCATCCACCCATGTCTCCATCTATCTATCCATCTCCCACACCCATACCATCCATCCATGCCTCCATCCATATATCCATCCATCCATGTCTCCATCCATCCTTGTCTCTATCCATCAATCCATGTCTCCATCCATGCCTAGATTTATCCATCCATGTCTCCATCCATCTATCCCTGTCTCCATCCATCCATGTCTCCATCCATCCATGTCTCCATCCATCTATCCATGTCTCCATCTATCCATGTCTCCATCTATCCATGTCTCCATCCATCCATGTCTCCATCCATGTCTCCATCCATCCATCCATTTCCCCATCTACCCATGTCTCCATCAATCCATGTCTCCATCTATCCATGTCTCCATCCATCCATTCATGCCAGTGGGGAAGTTTACTGGCAGGGGTTTGTGGAGGGATTGGGGGGATTTGTGCTGGCAGGGGACCTCAAAGTCACACAATTTTTTAGCGTGTTTTTTGCCCCGAAGCAATACCTAATACATTTTTCTTTTTGCGCCCCCCCAAAAATTTTGAGCATCAGCTGCCACTGTACAGAGGGCTGAATTAAAAGACAATCCGAAAATCAAAGTGAAAAAATGATGCAGCAGGCTAGTCCTTTTTGCTGAAATTTCATTGCAGAAATCAAAATGTTACTCAGTAGTTTGAATGGCCCCCTTGTGCTCGTATGCATGCCTGACAACGTCAGGGCATGCTTCTAATGAGACCACGGATGGTGTCCTGCGGTATTTCCTCCCAGATCTGGACCAGGGCATCACTGAGCTCCTGAACAGACTGAGGTACAACCTGGCGGCATCAGATGGACCGAAACATAATTTTCCAAAAGTCTTTTATTGGATTTAGGTCAGGCAAGATTGGGGCTATTCAATGATATCAATTCCTTCATCCTCCAGGAACTGGCTGCATACTCTTGCCGCATGAAGCTGGGCATTGTCGTGCACCAGGAAGAACCCAGGACCCACTGCACCAGCGTAGGGTCTGACAATGGGTCCAAGGATTTCATCCAGATACCTAATGGCAGTCAGGATGCCATTGTCTAGCCTGTAGAGGTGCACGAGTATGTAATGTACAGAATGCAGGGGACAGAAGTGTGTAATGTACAGAATGCAGGGGGCGGCTCCATCCATTTCCCCTGATCCCATCCCAGCTCCATCTACCACCCTGATCTCATTCCGGCTCCATCCACCACCCCGATCCAATCCCTGCTCCATCCTCTGCCGCGATCCAATCCTGGGTCCATCCCCCAATCTCATACCAGCTCCATCCCCCTCACCCAAACCTGCTTCATCCATCCCCCACACCCATCCCAGCTCCATCCTTCCCCCTGATCCCATACCAGCTCCATCTATCCTCCTGATCCCATCCTGGCTCCATCAATCCCCCACACCTATACAGCTCCATCCATCCCCCTGATCCCATCCCAGCTCCATCCACCACCCGGATCACATTCCGGCTCCATCCACCACCCCAATCCAATCCTGGCTCCATCCACCACCTGATCCAATCCCGTCTCCATCCCTTGATCCCATACCAGCTCCATCCATCCTCCACCCCCATACAAGCTCCATCCATCCCCCACACCCACTCCAGCTACATCCTTCCCCCTAATCCCATACCAGCTCCATCTATCCCCTGATCCCATCCCAGCTCCATCCATCTCCCACACCCATACCACCCATCCCCCTGATTCCATCCTGGTGCCATTCATCCCCCACACCCATATCAGCTCCATCCACCCCCCCACACACACACACACACCCATATCAGCTCCATCCTTCCCCCTGATCCCATCCCAGCTCTATCAATCCTCCCCACCCATCCCAGCTCTATCCATCCCCCCTCACCCATCCCAGCTCCATCCACCCCCCCCCCCCACCCATACCAGCTCCATCCTTTCTCCCCTCACCAATACCAGCTCCAATTATCCCCCCTTACCCATACCAGCTCCAATTATCCCCCACACCCATACCAGCTCCACCATTCCCTACATGCATCCCTACTCTATCTATCCCCCCTCACCCATCCCAGCTCCATCCATCCCCCCTCATCCAAACCAGCTCCAAATTATCCTCGTCCATAAAAGCTCAATTCAGGTGTTGTATGGGAGGTATGGGAAATGTATGGTGCACAGGGTGGGTGATTGGGGTGGCGGGGGGGCAATTACTGGAACTGATCCTTTGTATGGCTCTCTCTGCAGCAGCTGAAAGCCAACAGGAGGGAGAGAGAGAACCATACAGGGGATCGTTTACAGTAATTGCCCCCCTGCCACAACTATCACCCTCTTTGCTCACATCTGATTCACCCTGCTGCTTGGGCCCCCGTTCTGGCCCGGGCCCCATACAGTAGGATTGGTGGTACCCCCTTATCTACGGCCCTGCGTATATACCCAGCTTTACTATCTTCACACATTTTAATATGACCCTTAGAAAGCCATTAAAAAACATTGTTTTTACTGAACATGTAGAGAAAATAGATTAAATTAATTTTTTCAACTTTTTCAGTTTTATAACCTAGTATATAATAATAAGTCCAATAAGCTATTATTATATTTTATGTGCATTATCTATATTGCTGCAGTGTATCTGTACTTTTAGACAGCATTGAGCTTTTAGCTGACAAACACCCATCTTTAATTGTAGAAAGTGAACGCCGGAATTAATTATTGGTAAAATTTCTCCCAAATATTTAAAAGAATGCAAGTTTCATTAGTTTGGTGCTAGCAAAACTGTTAACAGACCAATTTATTTATATGTATTTTTTCTTTTTACCAAAAAAAAAACCTTTCTTCATCATCCTGAAGAATGCAAAATGAGATTTGCACCCGAAGACCTTTCCACAGAATAAGACACGCTTCAATAATAAACAGGTATTCCCTGGGGGCTCTTACTGTGTTTCTGTATATTTTCCAATGCAATTATCTTATTGCATGCCACAGAGGTCTCATGCATACCGCAAAACTAGAACCCGAAATCTATTCTGGAGAATAATACTGCTTACAACACAGTAACATGTTCAACATTGCTTCTGCTGTTTTACTTGGTAAAACGTGGGGACGTTTCTTTTGCCATGTAACCAGATTTGTGAATGCAGTCTTCATATACTCTGTCGTTTTATTATTGGGAGTTTTTCCATTTGTACAGATATGAATTATAAGGTCTAGGCCAGCCTATGCTTAAACAGTTTTGGGTGGATGCTGGGGCGTTAAAGCTGAACTCCAATCAGATATATAAGGACACATGTTATTGCAGTTCTCTTTTTATTATTATTATTATTATTATTATTATTATTTTATTTTATTATACAAGTAACTGAGCATGCCTTGGTATCATCATCCTGCAGCCCCAGTGCAACAGAGTTCAGAATGAGAAAGGGAGAAGCAGCACAAGGAGCCAGTGCTTGTGTGCAAAAAATATGCTGATAGCAAGATAGAGCAGAGTGAGAGACATCTGAGGTCATTACACTGCTTCTTCTCCTTTTCACTGTCCATTCCCAGGCTGGACAAAACCTGTAAGTGTTACTGAAATGCATCAGTGAAATATCAGGTCTGCTGTGTTGCCAGGTAGGGTTGTTCTATGTGACAGAACTGGGTAAATCCCAGGACTGAATGGACAATAAAACAAATCCTTTTGCAGGTAAATCAGCTTTTTCATATGTATTTAATCTGCAGATTTAGCTGCTTGGGTGGAGTTCAGCGTTAACTGTTCTAAACCATGGCTAGAGGATATTGTTAGATTTGTTTTTGCCAGTTTTGCTCCTGAGAGTATGCATGTAGATGGAAACAAAACTATGTGCAATGTCTAGCTGTGTCGATATTACTTGCAAGCTGGATGGTGGGATCGTAAGCAGGGCTGCTGTTAGAAATCACGGGGCCCCATACAGCCTACCTAGCAGGGTCCCCCGGATATATCAAGACAATATTTTCCCTAAAAATACACTAAAATCAAACATAACTGAGAACCTGTGTGAATTAGCTATTTTTATTCGCTTTTTTACATTTTAAAAAGAAAAATTATATATATTTTTTTTTTAAAAAAGGTAAACAAAAAAATTACAATTACTTTATTTTACAATTCTTTTAAATTATTTATTACAATGTTTAATTATTTTTTCATTTACAATCTGTTATTTTTTACAGGACAGGGAAGCCTGCAGCACTGCAGGAATTGGGGGGGGGAGGGCACAGTGAATAAGGGGGCACACAGAGAGAGGGGGGGTCAGAAGCAGGCAGAACAGGGAGGGGGATCGGTGTCGGAGAAGCAATTACAGGAATGGTGCCCTGTGTCTGTGTCTCTCCCTGCAGCAGCTTTAAGCTGCACAGGGCTTCCTTCTGTAATTGCCCCTCCGCCCGACTTCACTGATTCACCATGCTGTTGGGCCCCCCCTGTGTGCCTGGGCCCCCTACAGGAGGACTGGTGGTCCCCCCCAATCAGCGGCCCTGGTCGTAAGGCCTAGTGTACACTTGTGGCCAGGAAAGAGAGGTAAAAAGTTGCAGTTTTACTGCCCTATAACTACCCCTCTTAACTGAGTAGAGCAGCCAGAGGGAGTTGTACACATGCTACAATGCTTTGCAACCATCGCAAGAATCATCCCCTCTAATGGGTACTACTTTAGGATTTGAAAGGTTATTTACCAGCACCTTGGATGCCCCACTAAATTTTAAAAGGTTTGAGGAGGTTGGCTTGATGCTCCAGGCTTGGCCATAGTAGACCTGATCATAGATAAGAAATTGGGGAAAAATGTTGTTGGTTACTCAATGCTGGTTATTACTATTTGACTTTGCAGTGTGCAATTATAATGCTCTGTTGGCACTGTCATTTCTGTTTTCAGCCACTAGGTGGAGCTATATGTTCTCTTTAGTGAGCTTGATGCAGTTGGAAGTTGCAATTGCCTATTTGTGTTATTTTTATTTATTTTTGTACATTATAACTTTGCATTCTATTGTGTTTATTGAACACACGTGCTTGAATGTGTAAAAATAAAACTTTCGACTGATAAAAAAAAAAATATTCCCTCTGACGTATTCATCTGGCAAAACGAACACCGAATGTGACCCATTCAAGTGAATAAGAGCATGCCGCAGCCGCCCTGCAGTACATGCAGCTGCATTGTGGTGGTGCAGGATCTACAGGGTTAAAACAGGTGAGGAGGTGACATATTCCCTTAGCCGCATGTCAAATGCTCCCTGAAAAAACAATCCCCTACAGAAAACTCTTCAAAGGGCAACGCAAATGTAAACAAGCCCTTAAACTTTTGCTGTAGTCACAAGACCGGCATTTTATGGGAAAATTACTTTTTCAAATCATAAAGAAACAAAAACAAGCAAAGTTCAACAGCCATTGACATACCATATTTATTATTGCACTTCATTTGAAGGTTTTTTTTTTTTAATCTATCTATCGGAACCTGAACTCGCTCGGTAATTTGGGTACACTGGGAATTTCATGCATGGGAATTTAAAGCGTAGGTTAAAGATTTTGGGTGGGAAAGTAACTGTCCTGGGAAAACAAGGACACAAAGGATCTCAGGTCATATATTTCTTTTAAGATGCTATTTTTAGATTGGGAAAGTAAAAATATACTTTTTAAAGTCAGCTTTACTGATTTGTGGAATTACATTTTACAACTTTTTTCTTTTGCTAGCTACACAATTGGACAGATCTATTGGAAGAGAAAAAACTCTACAATATTACTTACATTGCGGTACTTTTTCTTTTAAATTTCATTTCAATAGATTCTCACGTCCCCCGACCCTCCTCTCCATTTTACTGATAAAGGAAATCACATGAGAATAGCGTAATGTAGATTTCTGAAAGTCTGTAACGAAGGCTTCTGCTTTGTATTAACTGAAAAACCCCATTGTGACACCTGATAGCCTACATTTCCCCGGCTGGTAATCTTGTTATACCTAAATTCTAAATATATTTAATTGAACATATGTCATTTTGCTATGCACAATAAACAGAACCCCTCGTCCTTGACTTGCAGCAGATTGGTCCCATCAGGAGCTCTCACAAATGCCATCATTAAGCCTCAGTTACAAATGCTGTACTGACATCTATTTAATCAAACCTGCTTGATATGCTGGATTTCTCTTTAACCATTATACTGCGGCAGGCTGGATCGGCTGCGTGAACCAAAGTATAGGTACGTCGGCTGGTGGGAGCACACCTGGGGGCGGCAGGGAAGCCGATCCACAGGGCCGGCAGCTGTGACTGCCGCCGGGCACCCACGATCTCTCCCCATGGAGAGAGAACGACGGTCTGCTGTAGTAAACACAGCAGACCGTTGTTCTCCCTGGAATGAACACAGAGCGCCTGTGATCCTCCTATTTAGGTTCACAGGTCTGTGTTCATTTCACAAGTCCCTCCCCCATACAGTTAGAAAACACTCCCCTAGGCTCACACTTAACCCTTTGATTGCCCCTGAGTTAATCCCTTCCCTGCCAGTGTCATTATTACAGCAACAGTGCATGATTACTGTAGTAATGTCACTGATCCCCCTAAAAGTGTCAAAAATGTCAGTTAGGGGTCCGATCTGTCCGCCGCAACGTCGCAGTCCCGCTAAAAATCGCCGCAATTACTACTAAAAAAAGAAAACATGACATTAATCTTTCCCCTAGTTTGTAGAAGCGATAACTGTTGCGCAAACCAATCAAAATATGCTCATTGGGATTTTTTTGTTACCAAAAATATGTATCAGAATACAAATTAACCTAAAATGATGAAAAAATTGGATTTTTACATTTTTTTTCATTGGTAATGTTATATAGCAGAATGTAAAAATTATTATTTTTTTTTTTCAGAATTGTTGCTCTTTTTCTGTTTATATCACAAAAAATAAAAATTGCACAGGTGATCAAATAATACCAAAAGAAAGCGCTAATTGTGGGGAAAAAAAAGTACACCAATTTTATTTGGGTACAGCGTTGCACGACCGCGCAATTGTCCGTTAAAATAACGCAGTGCCGAATCGCAAAAAAATGGCCTGGTCATTAAAGCGGAGTTCCACCCAAAAGTGGAACTTCCGCTTTAGGGAGTCCTGACCCCCCGACATGCCACATTTGGCATGTCATTTTTTGGGGGGGGGAGCGGGTACCTAGTTTTGACAGGTACCCGCTCCCACTTCCGCTCGGAGCGCCGCGGCGCCCTGAGCGGAAGTTCTCCTCTCCCCCTCCCTCCCTGCAATCTTCTGGGACACGTCAGAGGTCCCAGAAGATTGCCGGCCAATCACGGCGCGCAGCGCGACTCGCGCATGCGCAGTGGGTACCCGGCTGTGAAGCCGCAAACTGTAACAGCCGGGTGCCCACAGCAGTGATGCCGGCGCCGAGGGAGAGGATCGAGGCTTCCGGCGGCCGCATCGCTGGACCGTTGGACAGGTGAGTAAATGGCTGGAACTCCGCTTTAAGGGGGAAAATCTTCTGGTCCAGATGTGGTTAAAGGTAATGTAAAATGTTCTCAGTTTTTATAGCTATGCATGGAAAATTGATACAAATGCTTGATCTCATTATATGTTAATATATGTTAATGTCTAGAAATCGTGTGCATAGTTTGTAATTATATATGCGTTGTACACGGGGACAGTCATATTTGCTCATTACATACTCAGGTTCTGCTTACTTACATAATTAGTCAGGTTGAAAAAAGACACAAGTCTATCTGGCTCAACCAATAAAAAACAAAAAACAGTAAAGAAAACCCAACCATACAATCTCATATACACAATCCTATACCTGCAGTTGATCCAGAGGAAGGTGAAAACCCCAGCAAAGCATGATCCAATTTGCTACAACAAGGGAAAAATTCCTTCCTGATCCCCGAGAGGCAATCAGATATTCCCTGGATCAACTTTACCTATAAACATTAGTACCCAGTTATATTATGTACACCTAGGAAAGAATTCAGGCCTTTTTTAAATCATTCTGCTGAGCTGGCCAGAACCATCTCTGGAGGGAGTCTATTCCACATTTTCACAGCTCTTACTGTGAAGAAAACTTTCCGTGTTTGGAGACGAAATCTCTTTTCCCCTAGACGTAAAGAGTGCCCCCTTGTCCTCTGTGATGACCTTAAAGTGAATAACTCAACACCAAGTTCACTATGTGGACCTTTTATGTATTAATACATGTTGATCATATTCCCCCCCCCCCCCCCCCCAATCTCCTCTTCTCTAAAGAGAATAAATTCAGTTCCTCTAATATTTCCTCATAGCTGAGCTCCTCCATGCCTCTTATCAGTTTGATTGCCCTTCTCTGCTTTGCAGTGCTACATAACAGTTGTGCTTTTCCACTTGACCTCCAGAAGATTTACCCCCCTTTCACAACCAGGCCATTATTTGCTATAAGGCACTGCGTTACTTTAACTGACAATTGCTCGGTCGTGCAACACTGTACCCAAAAAAAAAAATGGATTTCTTTTTTTTCCCAACAAATAGAGCTATTTATTGGTGGTATTTGATCACCTCTACGTTTTTTATTTTTTTGTGCTTTAAACAACTGACAATTTTGAAAAAAAAAAAAAAAACATTTGTTACTTTCTGCTATAAAGCGTTACTTTCTGATATAAAACATTTTTAATAAGAAAATGTAAATATCTAATTTCTTAATAAATTTAGGCCAATATGTATTCTGCTACATATTTTTGGTAAAAAAAAAAAAAAAAAAAAACGTTATCGCATCTACAAACTAAGGGATATATTTATGGAATTTTTATTTATTAATGAATTTATTTATTTTTACTAGTAATGGCGGCGGTCAGCGACTTATAGCAGGACTGCAAAATTGCGGAGAGAAAATTGGACACTAACTGACACTTTTGATGCTTTTTGGGAACCAGTGACACTAATACAGTGATCAGTGCTAAAAATATGCGCTGTCACTGTACTAATGACACTGGCTGGGAAGAGGTTAACATCAGAGGTGATCAAAGGGTTAACAGTGTGCCTAGCCAGTGTTTGTGCACTGTGTGGGAGGTGCTTTTACTAGAGGAAGGCATTGATCCATGTTCCTTCTTTGCAGGAACACAGGATCTATGCCTTCCCCACTGACAGAACTGCAATCTGCCTTGTTTATAGGCAGACCGCTGTTTTGGCTCTCTGCCTAACGATTAGCGAGTGCTGGCGGACATCGAGTCTGCGGTACCTGCAGATCAGCTCCCATTGTATGTGATCACAGCAGAAGCGGGCCGCCGGCGGTGCGAATGCGCCCCCTGAAGTGCAGGATCTTGTGCTAGGTACGTGATCCTACGCAGCAGAGCTGCCCTTACGCCGTACATGAAAGTGATACAGCAAGCGGTTAAAGTGATTGTAAAACAACCCAGTCAGTTTAAAATAGACATGAAAGGCGAAACATATGTGTATAGATATTAAAAATAAATTATAAATACCTTTTCCACATTCCATCTGTTCTCAGCTGCAAAAAGTAAAAAAAACTATAGCAAATAAAACAACTAAATAATATTGCATGTACAATTCCTACCCAAGCCATAATGTAATTTAATGTCATTAAAAATGACCTTTCCTTTTCAATCTGCAGCACTGTAAATGTCTGTAAATGTCTACACAATATGGCAAACTAGAGACGTTCCGTACACCCTTGGTGTACAAAACAACCCCCTAAATGTAATTTCTCGCTTGTGTGATTGGATCACTGGTTTTTCCAGACGTCTACACTAAGATAAAAATCTGAATTTAGGCATCCTCTGCAACAAAAATTTAATTTTTGGTGAGATACATCACAAGGGAAATTACTTCTAAAGGGATGAAGACACTACAACTATATTCATCAGAACACTGAAAGTGTACCAGATTTTTATAATGAACCAGACCCTCCCATTCAGTCTGCACAACCCATCGGTCAAACAAACAGCTATTTCTTCAGAGCAGAAAAAGATGGGAATCTGCTACATATTTTAAAATCCCAATGTACCTAGATCATCTAGAGGGGACAGTTTTGTTTTTAAACAATACTTCCTGTCTACATGTTCTCCAGCAATATTTGCATGGGTAGGTTTCCAGATAACGCCACCAATGAAACATGTCTGTGCAGTGTTTGTCAACACAACAGAAAAGTGGAGCGGTTTCAATCAATTTGATTTGATTCATCCCTGATCAGTAGGCTGCTTGTAGTCTCCATTAGGAGAGCACGTGATAAGGTGACAATGCAAAACAAATATGAGGATATGAGGAGACAAGGTAATGGCGTTGTCACCCAAACAGGAAGTCCTTGGATAAGGCAAGTTTACCAGTTATTATTTTAATGAAAGCTGCAGATTTATAAAGATTGTAAATTACTTTGAAGTGTAAAGTCAGAATGTTTTTTTTTATCTTAATGCATTCTATGCATTAAGATAAAAAACCTTCTGTGTGTAGCAGCTCCCCGTAATACTTACCTGAGCCCATCTTGACCCAACGACGTTGCAGGAGTGTCTCTGCTGCCTAAGACTCCCCCTCCTCATTGGCTGAAACGGCAGCATGGCAACATTGGCTCCCATTGCTGTCAATGAAATTCAGTAAACCAATCAGGAGAGAGAAGGGGTGTGGCCGGGTCACGGCTCTGTGTCTGAATGGACATAGGGAGTTACGGCTTGGCTTGGGTGCCCCCATAGCAAGCTGCTTGCTTGGGGGGCACTCAACAGGAGGGAGCACAAGGAGCAGCAAAGAGGGACCCTAGAAGAGGAGGATCTGGGCTGCTCTGTGCCAAACCAACTGCACAGAGGAGGTAAGTATAACATGTTTGTTATTTTTAACAAATAAAAATGAGACTTTACAATCACTTTAACATTCGCAAAGTTTATATGAGATTTTAGAGACTGGGCTTACATACTGTACATTTTGATTTTCGTTACCAGGCTGTGACTTGTCTGTATAGTTTAGTTCTTAATCTCATGTTACTGAGTGACTGATAATCTTAGTAGTTGAGCCCTTTGATATGATTTACATCCACTTGTTTAGGCAGTGCAAGCGTTACTATGTGTGTTACCGCAAAGCACGTTACATGTGGTAACACATTGCGGTGCCATTCATTTTGAATAACATTAACACACTAATGTACCAGAAATGCAGCAAACATTTGGTGACATACACAATTTTTAGGACAGTTTGGTTTGTCAGAAGCCCATTGATTTCGATAGGCTTCCTTAGTGCAATGCATGTTAACATATGACATAAGGCACAAATGTAAACTAACACAACAAATGTATATAAGTCCTAAAGTTGGCCTTATACAATACAATCTAATTGTACAATCTTCTTTAGCTTTACTAAATCTATGAAATATGAAGACACACCTAAACTATCTATTCAATCTATATCATATCGTAGGCCCTTGTGCTACACATTTGATAGTGGGGATAAGCTTAGACACGTTCGAATAATCCTCCAAATGCACCTGAGCTATCCCGCCAGGAAGCTGTCACTGTGGATAGCCAATCACGTGTGGCTGAGGTATTCCCTGCCCCACGGCCAAACATGTACAAGAAGCGTGTATAAGCATGGCATGGGTGGGGAATGCCTCTGCTGCTTATGTTCATGATTTTGTTCTCTGCTGCATATGATTGGTGTTTCGCAGTGACAGCCTCCTGGTGGGATAACTCAGGTGGGATTGGACTATTATCCAAACATGCCTGACCTCATCCCTGATCTAAAAGGGATTGTCTAGTGTATGGTCTGCCTTAGATTAATAATAATAAGAAGAAGAATAATAAGAATATGAACTCATTTGTTGCATTTCCTCCAATTATCACATTTAAAGTGATTGTAAAGAGTGAAGGTTTTTTGCTTTCATGCATTCTATGCACAAAGGTAGAAAGCCTTCAAGTGTACAGCTCCTCCTGCAGCCCCCCTAATACTTACCTAAGCTCGATTACGATCCAGCAATGTGCATGAGAGCGCTCTCCCGGGTCTCTGCCTCCTCATTAGCTGTGCCATTGGTGGGCAGGGGCGGGACTTTGCCACGCTCTGCATGTCCCATAAACATACAGAGACAGCTTGGGATTGAGCATGCGCAAGTGCCCCCAGAGAAAGCAGCTTGCTCTGGGGGCACTCGGAAAGGGGGTAGGGCCGGAAGCCGCAGCAGAGTATACAAGAAGAGGAGGATTGGGGCTGCTCTGTTCAAAACCATTGCACAGAGCAGGCAAGTATGATGTGTTTATTATTTAATGGGAAAAAAGGAGCGTTTATAACCACTTTAACCACTTTCCGACCATGCTATAGTGGAATGACAGCTAGAGCACGGGTGCCTAGTTCTGGGAGGCCATCATATGATAGCCTCCCATGATCACGCACTCTGTGTGCCCGCTGCTAGGTGCGGGCAGTGCGCTCTGGGATCACAGTATCCGGAAGACACTGCTGATCACAGATTGGGGTAAAGAGCCAATCAGCAGCTCTTTACCACGTGATCAGCTGTGTCCAATCACAACTGATCACGGATGTAAATAGAAGTTGGTTATCGGCATTCCTTTCCTCATTCTGATAGCGTGAGAAGAGGAGAAGAGAGCAGATAACCGGCTTCTCTAAACGGGACATGTTCACTGATAATCAGAGCACTGATTATCAGTGTGCTGATCATCAGTGCAGTTCAAACAGTGCCTGCCAGTTCTGCCAATGTGTGCCCACCAGTGCTGCCATTGTGTGCCCACCAGTGCTGCCAATTAGTGCCCATGAGTGGAAGTGTGGAAGTCAGCACTGCTCAAAGTGCCAAAAAACCTTTCAATATAAATAAATGAATATTCAAATAAATAACATATATGCATTAAATACATACATAAAGTGCTGAGTGCAAACCGTGCTTGAAACTTATGTGCAAAGTATAATAAATAAATAAATAAAAATAAATAAAATTATTTATGTATGTATTTAATGCACATATGTTATTTATTTGAATATTCATTTATTTATATTGAAAGGTTTTTTGGCACTTTGAGCAGCGCTGACTTCCACGCTTCCACATTTAAAGGCACACACACCTTATTAGTCAGCAGCAGCCACACCTTTATAAATACCAATAGATCCATAAGCGCTAGGACCTTTCATACAGTGCCCATGAGTGCCTCCTCATCAGTGTCACCTACCAGTGCCCATTGCCCCTACCATCTTACCAGCCATGTAACACATGTGTTTGGCCATGAAGAGGGTGGACCTTAACAACTACACCCTGTATATATGCGTCTATGGACAGCCAGGGGTTCTGTGCAGAGAATACACTTATTTCACACTCCCAGCACAGTAAACGGCTGTCATAGACAGCACTCAGTTTCTAGACCTGATCTGGAGTTGAGTGATCGGGCTCTCAATCATGTGACCACTATGACGGAAGTCGGTCCTGCCTTCCTGGTTGTAAAGACCCACTTAAAGGGACGCCGGCTGGGTGGGAAGAGGTTAAACTAACCAAAGCAGCCAAAGCAGTTTTTAGACCAAAATTCCTGGAAAATGTCAGAAATTACATCTATAATCTGAGAGCTGTTAAATCCGAAGAAGCGAGGCTGTAAAATGTCATTTGTAAAGCCTTATAGCAGATTCATAACCCAAATATTAGTCAAGCTTGAGTTTGGGTCTTAATACTTCCAAATTGTGTCTAAATACTTGCGCTAAATAAGCGAAAACATTCAACACCAAATAAACTGAAGGATGAAGAAAGACAGACATTTAGCCTGCACCGTTCCAGCGAATGGAAAAACTTCACGTGGTATAGCGTTTCCTGAAACCTAGGTCTGCAAACAAGGCTCTTATTCAGCCACATGCTTCTAAAAACAAAAGTCTAGAAGGACCCATCAGCAACATTGGCTGCAGAAGAACGAAATGTGAAGCTGTGAATATGTTTTTTTTATATATATTCTCCCAAGAGATTCTTTATGGAGAAAGAAATTCTGTTTCATTTCAGCCAAAGTGATGTTTCTTTTTTTTTTCAGGAGTGGAAAACAAAGATGTGTTTCTTACATGGCAAACGAATTACCCGTTGTACGCGGCGTGGCTTGTGTTTAGGTGCCCAGACCTCTTGAGTATGATTGTAGCTGAGCTGTAATACAAAATGTCATAATAAGGTGTATAGGTAGAAAAAGCTGTTTTTTTAATCTAGGAAAATGTACAAAATTGTATGTATTGTTTACAGTTCATAAAAATGTATTGTCTTTTTATGGGGAAAAAAAAATGTTGACCACTGACTATTGAAATGTAATAAGGCGTACAGACATGTGCCCGTTCACACATCTCAGTTTTAATGTGCAATTTGGTCTCCATTGTGTGCTAGTGGTGGGGAGAGTTGTAACAATGCAAGGCACCGTTTACCTTTTGTGTTTTCAAACTTTATTGAAAAGTCAAGATGGCATTTCTTTTACAGTGGCAAAACTGCATTGTGGCACTGACATGAGGTCCGGTGTGCTGCAGAACATCTGTGTATATCCGCAATCACTTCCGCCCACTTGAAGGCAGCATTGCAGTGTGAATGGGGCACATAGAAAACAATTGGGGACAATGGTGTTGATCAAGTGAAGGAAAACACCAGTCACTGTACATAGTGTGAATGGGCCCTTTCAGAAAAAGCCCAATTAGCCTTTTTTGCCTTCAAAAGTAGCCCCCCGTCCTCCATACCATACTATACCATATGCATATTTAGCTGAATCAGATTGCCAAGGTTCACAGAAATCTTCAGAACTTCCAGAAGTTATCTTCTTTCTTCTGGCTGCTCCTGCACAGTCAATCCCTACAGACTGTTATGGGGCGGTCTATTGATAAATGGGTCAAAAAAACGAAGAGATTTCCAGTCACAACTTACCAACCCAGGGGCGTAACTACAGGGGTTGCAGGGGTTGCAATCGCAACCGGGCCCCATGCTCAAGGGGGCCCATGTGGCTCCCCTGTACACCTGAATAGGAGGGGTGGTGGGGGCAGCATGTAGAGAAATCACTGTCCTCCTTTTTCCTTCTGTAGCTGCAGGAGGAAAATGGAGGAGATTGGTTCCTCTGTACGCTGCCCCCAGCCACTTCTCCTATCCAGTATACTTGTGTTCTGTGGTCTCTGGGCCCCTGTGTGCTCCCTGGGTCCCCCCCCCCCACTTCTGTGCTGCCCCCCCTTCAGAATTCTCCCTTCCCTCACCGTAATAAAGGGCCCCGCAACTAGAGTAAAGGGCCCCAGGGCGCCAGGGGTCCAGGGGGCCCTTCATGGTTTCTTGCACCGGGGCCCTGAAGGTTCTAGTTACGCCTCTGTACCAACCAGCCAGCGACCAACCAAATTGACCTGTCTAACAGTATGCGTTAAAAACAGGGGTTTGGTTGCACACATTTGCAAATACATGCGTAAGCTGCAGGCCCCGACAAAGCACCCTGTCATCTGCAGTCCCTAACTCTACAATTTAAAGAGTCTCTACAATGAGAGCACATGCATTTAATGGGATAGATGGAGGACAGGTGACTAGAGGGAGCCCACCCCTCCTTAAAGGTGCAGGGTCACACTGAACACCCAGCACATCGCACAATGGCGGCAAAGGTGTCAGTGCGTTGCCTAGCTCAATATAGATATCAATAATGCACAAAGTGGTCACCGCCTCCACCTATAACTGGTCTTAGTGGTAAGAAGCACTGGAAGGGCAGATGCAGATCAAAAAAACGAAGAGATTTCCAGTCACAACTTACCAACCAGCCAGCGACCAACCAAATTGACCTGTCTAACAGTATGCGTTAAAAACAGGGGTTTGGTTGCACACATTTGCAAATACATGCGTAAGCTGCAGGCCCCGACAAGGCACCCTGTGATCTGCAGTCCCTAACTCTACAATTTAAAGAGTTTCTACAATGAGAGCACATGCATTTAATGGGATAGATGGAGGACAGGTGACTGATACTGATACATGGGCCAACTAGGTCTACGGCCTTCTGATTCAGGTAAGTATAACTATACACCTGGGAAGGGGGAGGTAGACAAAAAGGATACTACTCTTGATTGTGTCAACGTGCAATGTGCTAATTAAAGGGATTGTAAAGGCAGAAGGTTTTTTTCTTATCCTAATGCATTCTATGCATTAAGATAAAAAAACCTTCTGTGTGCGGCAGACCCCCTAATACTTACCTGAATCCGTCTTTATCCAGTGATTTTGCAGGAGTTTCTCAGCTGCCCAGGACTCCCCTCCTCATTGGCTGAGACAGCAGCGCAGCGCGATTGCTGTCAATTAAAGTCAGTCAGCCAATCAGGAGAGAGAGGGGGTGGGCGGGTTGCAGCTTTGTGTCTGAATGGACACAGGGAGCTTTGACTTGGCTCAGGTGTCCCCACAGCAAGCTGCTTGCTGTGGGGGCACTCAACAGGAGGGAGGGGCCAGGAGCACCGAAGAGGGACCCGAGAAGAGAAGGATCAGGGCCACTCTGTGCAGACAACTGCACAGAGCAGAGAAGTATAACATGTTTGTTATTTATAAAAAAAAACAAGAAAAAAAAAACAAGAATTTACATTCACTTTAATTCTAAAGCATAAATAATACAATCAATGTGACCTAATAAAATCGCAATAATAGTGAGCTATTATCTTAATAATAATGATAATATTACAATCAATGTGACTCAATAAAATCTCAATAATGGAGATTCATGATCTTAATAATAACACTCAATTAATAAATGCATCAAAGTATAGTGATTGAGGTGATAGAAAGTCCATGTTCATGTTCACTTCTCCGAAAATTGTGGATGCACAAAGTGAACTTGGACTTTCCATCACTTTATTCACTATACTATGATGTATTTATTAATTGAGTATTATTAAGATCATAAATCACCATTATTGAGATTTTATTGGGTCACATTGATTGTAATATTATCATTAATAGTAAGATCATAAGTCATTATTATTGTGATTTTATTAGGTCACATTGATTGTATTATTTATGCTTTAGGCTCCTTCCACACTCTGTTTTTCAGGCGGACCTGTTTGGTCCACCCATTTACCTCTATGGGGAGGCGGATGTCAGCGGACACTGCCTGGAATCCAATCCGACAAGATCCACTGAAAAAAAACAGATGGCGATACGTTCGCCATCCGTCCAGCAGGACAGGCTGTCCATTTTCATCCGATCTCCCCATAGAGGAGAGCAGGACTCTGACAGGTCCATCTCTGCACAAAGAGTGGAGACTGACCTGTGATCTGTCTGCTCAGCGGGGGATCATCAATGGAGCTATCCCCTCTGATCAAGTGGATTCCGTCCAAACAGATCAGCCCCGTGTAAAAGGGGCCTTAGACTTGATTATCACATTGCACTTTGACACAATCAAGTGTAGCGCAGCACTTTATAACAAGTATTCAGTTTGAAGTTGTGGAAACACAATCAGTGCTGGCAGCACACTCCAGTTATTAGCGCTAGGTACATCTCTTACAATTTAATTTATAGAGCTGGTGGTGCAGGTGTATCCATGCCAATATTTAGGCAAAAAGGATACCTGTACTTTCAGCATGCCCAAATGCCAGGTTGTTCAGAACCAGAAAAAGCTCAGACGCCGAGTTTTCCTGCTCCAACCTGTGTATTTCTATTGGCTAGTAAGGCAGCCCATTATTGTGATGAGACAATTGGAATGTCTACAGGAGGGTTCTACAACACTGCCTACAAGTATGTGTTCATGTTGAAAAGAGAAACTATAGAAAAATTCCAAGCTGTGATTGTTTGACCAACAAAATTCTTGAAAATGGTAATAACTAGAGTTGAGCGGACACCTGGATGTCTGTGTTCGGCCGAACTTGAAAAAAAAGTCCGGGTCCGTGACCCGGGCTTTTTCCGAACTTTACCCAGACACCAAACCCCATTGAAGTCAATGGGGACCCGAACTTTCAGGCACTAAAATGGCTCTAAAAAAACAATGGAAAGGGCTAGAGTGCTGCAAATGGCAGCAAAATGTAGTTAAGACCAGAATGGAAGCCAAATATCCTGAAAAAATAATTTAAGGCGATTGTAAGACTCTGTTCACACTATGTCAGATCCGACTTCGGGGCGACCTATTAGAACGGCTCCTGTAGCAGTTAATGGACCGCGACGGTGCACGACTTGTCAGGCTGACCAAGTCGTCTGACAAGTCGTGCTAGTGTGAATGGAGACTAAAGGTAACTAAAAAACAAAACAAAAAAAAAAAAAACATGCCATACAAACCTGCTCTGTGCAATGGAATTGCAATGGCCATGAACCTCCTTTTAATGGGTCCCTCGCTGGTGCTCCTGGCCCCTCCTCTTTGTCCAGTATCCTCACGGGAAGCCGCTCCCCATGTGGGCAACCGTACGTGTTCGCCCCCAACCTGAGCCCTCATTCAATCCAGCGCTGTGCATGTCTACAGCTCTTCTCTCCCCTCACTTCCAGGTCTCACTGGCTTTGCTGGTGCACCATAAGTCATTGCCTCCCAGTGCTGTCAATCAAAGCCAGTGGCGAAGGAGCGGGGGGGGTGGCTGGGCTTGGGGGCATGACAGAGTGACATTTTTGCCCATTCTTCTTTGCAAAGTAGCTCAAGCTCTGTCAGATTGGATGGAGAGCGTCTATGAACAGCAATTTTCAAGTCTTGCCACAGATTCTCAATTGTATTTAGGTCTAGACTTTGACTGGGCCATTCTAACACATTAATTTGCTTTGATCTAAACCATTCCATTGTAGCTATGGCTGTATGTTTAGGGTCGGTGTCCTGCTGGAAGGTGAACCTCCGCCACAGTCTCAAGTCTTTTGCAGACTCCTAACAGGTTTTCTTCTAAGATTGCCCTGTATTTGGCTCCATCCATTTGCCCATCAACTTTGACCAGCTTCCCTGTCCCTGCTGAAGAAAAGCATCCCCACAACATGATGCTGCCGCCACCATACTTCACAGTGGAGATGGTGTGTTCAAGGTGATGTGCAGTATTAGTTTTCCGCCACACATAGCATTTTGCTTTTAGGCCAAAAAGTATAATTTTGGTCTTATCTGACTGGAGAACCTTCTTCCACATGCCTGCTGTGTCCCCCACGTGGCTTCTCGCAAACTGAAAACAGGACTTCTTATGGCTTTCATTCAACAATGGCTTTCTTCTTGCCACTCTTCCATAAAGGCCAGATTTGTGGAGTGCATAAATAATAGTTGTCCTGTGGACAGATTTTCCCACCTGAGCTGTGGATCTCTGCAGCTCCTCCAGAGTTACCATGGGCCTCTTCTCTGGATAATGCTCACCTTGCCCGGTCTGTCAGTTTAGGTGGACGGCCATGTCTTAGGAGATTTGCAGTTGTGCCATACTCTCCATTTCCGGATGATGGATTGAACAGTGCTCCATGAGATGTTTAAAGCTTGGGTATTTGTTTTATAACCTAACCCTGCTTTAAACTTCTCCACAACCTTATCCCTGACCTGTCTTGTGTGTTCCTTGGTCTTTGTGATGCTGTTTGTTCACTATGGTTCTCCAACAAACCTGAGGGCTTCACAGAACAGCTGTATTTATACTGAGATTAAATTACACACAGGTGGACTATTTACTAATTAGGTGACTTCTTAAAGCAATTGGTTCCACTAGATTTTAGTTAGGGGTATCAGAGTAAAGGGGGCTGAATACAAATGCGTGCCACACTTTTCAGATATTTATTTGTAAAAAAAATTGAAAACCATTGATCATTTTCCTTTCACTTCACAATTACGTGCATTTTTTTCATAAAATCCCAGCAAAATACATTTGTTTTTGGTTGTAACATGACAAATGTGGAAATTTCAAGGGGTATGAATACTTTTTCAAAGAGCTGTAATAATTACACAGGTTCTGAGGCTTTTTTTAATGCAGATAATGCACTAGGTGAGTTTAATTGCCATTAATCAGCCACATAACCTGTGCAATTATTATGTGTTCACTTTTAAAGGGATAAGGTGGCAACCCTAGCCTGAACATAGTGCAGAAAGGTGCATTTTGTGGGTGTTTCCTGCACTGCATGTGAACGTGCTGTCCTTGTGAGACTCGTGCACCCAAAACGCATCTTGGAAATACCATGACATGGTACCATGTGCCATGTCTCTCAAAAACCATAGTACCATGTGGTTTGATCCTGCTTGCACTGCTTTTTGCACATTCCAGTGCATTTTGCAGCTCGTGGAATAAAAGGGCCCACATGGGAATGCGTGCGTTCCATTGTGAACCAGCCCTAAGTGTTTGGACTAAGTTCAAGCACCTCTGATTAAGACCAGGTGTGCAGATGCAGTGTGATCACATCGCAGTCCTGAGTACCATCCAGCAGATGGCAGGGGTGAGCATGAAGACACAAGAAGTCCCCAAAATCTATGCAAAAGCAAGGAAGGCGAGAGAACAAGTGATCTGCAAGGTGTTACTGCACATGGATTGTTTGGTTGCTTTGCTTTCAGTATTTCAGTTATAGTATTTCATTATCTCCAGCTATAAAATCAGGTTACTCTGATTTCACAGGGAGCCTGTCATCTGCTACCGCTAGTCCTCAAATACCACCATCCTCTGTACAGTCCCTAAATTTCACCTGCTGTACCTTTGGTTATATGAGAGTGTAGTAGAGGAGATCTGTCATTCATCACTGTTATCTGATGGGACACATATGGATAGTTCTACAGTATATAAATTAGTGATCGACTGATATCGGTTTTTCGTTGCCGATACCGATAATTTGCCCATTGAATGTCGGTATCGGCCGATATTGGCCGATATTTTCATACATTTAAAAAACATTTTTATTTTTAGCACTTGACAGGTACTCTTGTGGAGGGATCTGGGGTCTAAAAGACCCCAAACCCCTCCTCTGCACTTAAAAGCATTCAAAAGTTTTGAATGCTGTCATTTTTTTAAATCTGGTGCTAAGTACCAAGTACGGGTCCCACCAAGTACGGGTTTTTGCATGGAGACCCGATCAGAGCCGAATGCGGCTTTGATCGGGGTCTTCGGTGGCAGTGAAGGCTGGTTGCCCAGGTCTCCCGTCCCACCGGAAGGCGGCGGGAGAGGGGGGACGTCCCCTCCCGCACCTTGTAATGACAGCCGAGCGGCTTCTCAGACGCATTGGTTGTCATTACAGGACAGCTGACCGTTGGCTATGGACGCCGGTACCGGGGTGATGCCTCTAGCTGCAGGCATCACTCCGGTACAAGCACTTTCCCGAAATATTGGCAATATCGGTAACCTCCAGGGCCAATTCCGATATATCGGGTAAAGTGCATATCGACCCCCGATATATCGGCTTTGCCGATAATCTGTCGATCCCTAATATAAATCCATTGGGTATCTAAGTACTGGTGCAAGGAATAACTGTGAATGAAATCTGAACTATGTTAAAATATGGCAATTCCATGAGGACATGCCATGATTGAACATGTATTGTTTTTATTTTATAGGTGCCTTTTTGGTATATATGGTATGTTAGCGCAGAGGACCAACATCACCAACTGAATTAGAGGTATGATGGGAAAATGACAAAAGCACACAATTATTCATAACGCAGGGTCCCACTCTGAGTGTAATTAGTATTTATTGATTATCTGACTGGATTATATTTAAGGAAACAAGTGGAATACAATATGCATTGAATACATATATAATATTTATGTTGTTGCCATTTATGTTTCATAGAGAAGGTTCACACAAAACCATTGTATTGTGTTCTTCTATGGTATCTACTGCCCCCCTGTGGTCATCTTTCACATGTGCGGGTTAAGTGGAATGATTTGTTTTTCCAACTGATTTATGAGTGTTGTACACAAAAGATGACTCAAACTCCTCCAGATTTAGCATACCTGACCATAATCCCACATGAACTCATCTTCAACTCAATATTGTTTTCTCACCATAGGGAGATAATATGTTCCAAGTGTCAAACAACATTGTCTAGAGTTTTTTTTTTCTACTACTTGCAAAGCTACAGGTTAAAGGACCGCTATCCTGAAAAATATTGTATTGTATGTTGAAAATAATAGGAATGATAATAGTCTGTATATGAAGTCTGTATTTTCTTTTACTTTTATTTATATTTTTCTTTCTTTTTTTGATAGCCAAAAGGGGGTTGAGTGGAAATACTGTGCCGCAGCAGCAAGCTTAGTGTTTGCATTCAATGGGCAGCACTGTCAATGAACGTGACCCATTCAAAATTAAAGTGGAAGAAAAATCAGCTATTATTATATTATATATATATATATATACTTGACCTACTGATTACCAACAATACAGACCTGCTCACGGATATAGAAATACGGGACAACTTAGGAAACAGTGACCATAGGTCAATAAGTTTCAGTATTAATTACAGTTATAGGAAGCAGAGGGGTAATATAAGGACACTGAATTTCAAAAGAGCCAATTTCCCAAAACTGCGCTCGCTGCTAGAAAATATCAATTGGGATAGAACCCTGGGAACAAAGAACACGGAGGAAAAATGGGAGTGCTTCAAGAGCATACTTAACAAGGGGATTGACCAGTGCATTCCAAAGGGAAATAAATTTAAAAGAGCAAAATTAAACCCTGGGTGGCTAAACTCCAACATAAAAATGCATATTAGTGAAAAGAAAAGGCCTTCAAAAAATACAAGACTGAGGGGTCATTGGCAGCATTTAAGCATTACAAAGAGTGTAATAAGAAATGTAAAGACAAAATCAGGGCGGCTAAAATAGAACACGAGAGACATATAGCGGAGGAGAGTAAAAAGAACCCCAAGAAGTTCTTTAAGTATATAAACAGTAAGAAAGCGAGGGCAGAACACATTGGCCCTATAAAAGATGACAAAGGAAATATGGCCACTGAGGACAGAGAAAAGGCGGAAGTGTTAAACCATTTCTTCTCTTCAGTCTTCACAAAAGAATCGGGGGGCTACACGAACCTAGCTTGTAAGGCCGAACTAAACAACACACCTCAGGAAATGCCGCCATGGCTAATAGAAGATAGACTTAGAACTAAACTAGAGAAACTTAACATAAATAAATAACCGGGACCGGATGGCTTGCACCCGAGGGTTCTTAAAGACCTCAGCCAGGTGATTGCCAGACCATTATTCTTGATCTTTAAGGATAGTTTACAGACGGGTATGGTGCCAGCTGATTGGAAAAAAGCCAACGTGGTACCAATATTTAAAAAGGGGCCGAGGTATATCCCAGGTAACTATAGGCCGGTCAGCCTAACATCTGTAGTCTGCAAGATTTTGGAGGGGATGTTAAGGGACCACATACAAGACTTTAGTAATGAAAACTGTATTATTAGTAGCAATCAGCATGGATTTATGAAAAATCGTTCTTGCCAAACCAATCTATTAACCTTCTACGATGAAGTGAGCTGCCACCTAGATAAAGGAAAGCCTGTGGATGTGGTGTATCTGGACTTTGCAAAGGCCTTTGACACCGTTCCCCACAAACGCTTACTGTACAAACTAAGGAAGGTAGGTATGGACCATAAGGTGAGTACCTGGATAGAGAACTGGCTCCAGGGGAGAGTTCAGAGGGTGGTGATTAATGGGGAGTACTCGGATTGGGCGGGTGTGGAAAGTGGGGTCCCCCAGGGTTCTGTTCTGGGACCAATCCTGTTTAATTTATTCATAAATGATCTAGAGGAGGGGATATCTAGTACAATCTCAGTATTTGCAGATGATACTAAACCAAGCATGCCATTATCTTCTAAGCAGGATGTGGAAACCTTACAAGCGGACCTGAACAAAATAACGGGGTGGGCAACTAAATGGCAGATGAGGTTTAATGTTGAGAAATGTAAAGTAATGCACTTGGGGGCCAAAAACCAGAAAGCAAGCTACTCACTAGGGGGGGAGCCTCTGGGTGAGTCTAGGATGGAAAAAGACTTGGGGGTACTGGTAGACAACAGGCTTGGCAGTGGCATGCAATGCCAAGCCGCTGCAAGTAAAGCCAACAGAATACTGGGATGTATAAAAAAGGGGATTGACTCCAGAAATAAAGAGATTATTCTCCCACTCTACAAGATTCTGGTCAGACCACATCTGGAGTATGCTGTCCAGTTCTGGGCACCGGTCCTCAGGAAGGATGTGCTGGAACTGGAGAGAGTCCAGAGAAGGGCAACAAAAATAATTAGGGGAATGGAGGACATCAGCTATGAGGAAAGACTACAAGCACTGAACTTATTCTCTCTGGAGAATAGACGACTGAGGGGGGATATGATATCAATGTACAAATACTGTACTGGCGACCCTAGCATAAGGAACAAACTATTCAGAGAAAGGGAATACAATAAGACACGTGGCCACTCACTAAAACTAGAGGAAAGGCGGTTTAACCTTAAAATGCGTAAGGGGTTCTTCACTGTAAGAGCGGTAAGGATGTGGCATTCTCTTCCACAAGCAGTTGTATCAGCAGGGAGCATTGATAGTTTCAAAAAACTGTTAGATGGGAACCTTAGAGACCACAACATACAGGGGTATACAATGTACGGTTAAAAGCAAACACACACACATCATAGGTTGAACTGGATGGACTGGTGTCTTTTTTCAACCTCACTATGTAACTATATATATATATATATATATACTGTGTATATATATATATATATATTGTGACAGGAAGTCAGGTAAATCTGGGAATGTAGTCACAGGAAGGAGATACATTTCCACCTGATTTAGAAAGTTCACTGATACTATAGGGTGTTGGCTGCAAAAAGAGCCAGCAGGAAGTTGAAAACCATTCAGCTGTTCAGAATGAGGAGATCAAGGCCTCTATAATTTGTCCAGAGAAAATCTATTGAGTGATGCCTCCTGTCGCCGTGTGGGCTGGGAGAGGAAGGCAGACATACGTGTACCTCCCGACGCCGTGTGGGCATGGGAGAAGGACTGCTGCCTCCTGTCGCCGTGTGGGCTGGGAGAGGGGGACAGTCGGATGTGTGCCTCCCGACAAGCTGGTGAGCATGGGAGAAGACCCCCTACAGCGATGTGAAGCTAAGGAGGGTAACCACGAGTGAAGACGTCTCAAAGGTGAGAAGACAAAGTGTTCCATGTGAAGAGTGTGAAGAGTAAAGGGACCTGTTAAATGAACTGTGTTCAATGTGAAGAATCTGAAGAGTAAAGGATCCTGTTATAAATGAACATGTGCTGTGTGAAAGAAAACAAAGGGACATGTTCAATGGACAATGTTTGTACTGTGTGAAAAGCAAACAAATGGACATTTGAGTGTCTGCTGTAGGATCAGCAGTGTCGGCCCAACAGTAGGTTGGAAAGACTTCTTAGGTAGGTTCCAGCGTGAGAAGGTAGCCGCCCACAGAGGCAAGGATTTATTTTGTCTTTTATTTTATTTTGGCTGTTTTGACGCTTGCAATTGGGTGAAGTAAATTGCATGAATAAATCAGTCTTGTTTTCAACCTCTGCTCGGCTATCTCTCTGTGCAAACGCACCCCCAAAGGGGTCATCCACGCCTACCACCGAGCTAATCCCTTACATATGGTGGAGGATGCGGGCATAAGCAGAGATCCCTGCAAGGAAGTGCAAATGTTTGATGAACTTTGTCTGGTGCATGAGATTGCACAATCTATGTGTGCAGGAGAGAAGATCCTGACAGAAAAAAAAAAAGTGTTTTAAAGAGACAGGGGTCTCAAAATTTTTTGATGAACTTTGTTGTGTCTGGTGCAAGTGACTGCACAAACTGTGTGCGCAGGAAAAGAGATCCTGCAAGAGAGAGAAAAACTACATGTGTTGAAGAGACAGTGGTCTGAAAATTGTTTGCTGGACTGTGAAAAATTTGTTTGTGGAGTTATTGAAGATGGGGCGGTCCAAACGCCTGAAAAATGCAAAGATAGATGAAATGAGAGACCGGATTCTATGGATGGAGGGGATGCTACCGTCTGAACCAGCCCCATCCATGCCTAAAGAGAGTCTACTAAAGAGGAAGGTTGTTGTCCCTAGCAACACTGATGAAACTGCTATGGAGACGCAGTGTGCTCAGATGAAAAGTAAACTCAAAATGGAGGAGATGTTGAAACATCTGATTATATCAAATGCAGCTCAACAGCAAGCAAATGCAGCTCAACAGCAGGCAAATGCGGATTTTCAGCAGAGCTTTGCAGCTCAACAAAAGGCTCATCAAGAGAGCATGGCAGGCTGGAAACAGAGACGCCAGCAGCCAATGGAGGCCATCGGTTTGGAGAAAACTGAGTATGTGTGCAGGGCTGAGGTGGATGCCTTGCAACGGAAAATGGAAGAAAAGGAACAAGCCTTGGAATTGCTTAAAATGGAGCATAGAAACTTGCAGGAAATGAATGAACTACTCAAGTCTCATGTGTCACAGTGGGAAGAATCCACTGCTCTTCTTTTGGTCGAGTTGCAAAAACGCAGAGAGACTATAATGGAGAAAGATACCATCCTCATGGAAAAGGAAAGTGAAATTCAGACTTTGCAGAAGCAAAGTATGGCTGATATGTTGGAGTTGCGTAATCAGCTGGAAAAAAGTCTTCAGTCTTTGGGAGCTACAAAAATAGACCTGCAGGAGTCGCAGGAACAGAATGTTGCTCTGAAAGTGACATTGTCTCTCAGCGACAAAGAGAAAAGTGAAAGAGAGGCTAAATTACTGAGTACTGTGTATGAGCTCACTACTTTGAGCTATGTGGTAGATGAATGGCGTGCGGACTGTGAAAGTTGGAAAGGGGAAGCCCAACGTGTCCAGCAGCAGTTAAAGGAGAAAGAAGCCTGTGTGGCAGAATTACAGTCTCATTCCCAGAAGCTAGCCAATGAGGTGAAAGCTCTTATGCAGGGAAAAGGAGATTGTGAACATAAGAGGGAAAAAGTAGAGGCACAGCTTCTGGAATCGCAAGTGAAGGTGTCAGAAGGTGACCGATTGTGTGCTAAGCTGTCAGAGAAGGCAAACCGACTGCAGGTTGAGTTGGACAATGTTACAAATCAGCTTTCTCAAGCAGACAGCAAATCTAGAGAAATTGCGGAAGATTTTTCTATCTTGGAATCGCAGCTGCAAGACACGCAGGAACTCTTACAGGAAGAGAGGTGTCAAAGGCTGAGTTTTAGCACAAAGCTCAAACAAATGGAAGATGAGAAAAATGGCTTCCTGGAACAATTAAAAGAGGAGGCGGAAGCAAAGAAAAACCTATCAGAGCAAGTCGCAACATTGCAAGCTCAGATAGCGGATATGAAAAAACGCATGGAAGAAAGCGTTGGTTCATTACAGTGTGTTGAAGATGTGAAAAAGAAGTTTGATCAGATGCTTGGTGAAGAGAAGACTGTGTCTGCAAAATATGCAGAAGAACGCGCACGTGAAGAAACGGAGGTGCGTGATAACGAGAGCAAAGCCCTGTTCTTGGCTCGCTCTTTGGAGGAAGCTCTAGAGTCTAAGGCTGAAATAGAAAGAGTTAACAAGCAGCTATGTACAGAGATGGAACATGTGGTCAGCTACAAGGATGAGGTTGAGAAAAGCGTTCAGGAGCTAGAAAAGTCTAAACGAGCCTTAGAACAGCAAGTAGAAGAGATGAAGATTCCGTTGCAGGAACTGGAAGAGGAATTACAGGCAACAGAGGATCTGTCCCAAAGAGGGGATAGTGTGCCTGATGCAGTTTTTAAAAGGATCAGTGTTTTGGGGTCTGTCCTGAGTGAGCCTCAGAAATGTGATGACATGTGGCTTGAATCACCCCTGTGGAATAAACCGTTCCTTCAAAAACTTCAGCAAACAAAGGAGCTGTGTAAGAAATGTGATGTTTTCTCAGTTCAGGCTGAAAACCTAGTGGAGAAAACTAAAGCGGAGAAAACTAAAGCAAGTGATATAAATCTGGGAGAAAAAAGCAAACGCCACCTAGTGGAGAAAACTAAGGCTATTGATGAAAACGTGAAGCAAATTAAGTTCAAGTGCCTTTCAGGGAATATTTCCAAAATGGAACTGGTGAAAGACAGGTGGCAGAAATTTGATCGTGATCTTGAGATACATTCCATGTGGAATTCAGATAGAGAAAAGGAACTAGGTGACCTTGAGCGGTCAAATAGTTCAGCAGAAAGTGCATTGAAGAAACCTGTAAAAGAATGTGTTGCAGTTCCATGCTTCTTCACTGATGCAGAGAGGAGGTCTATAATGGATACCACCCAGATCGCTGGGTTCAACTGTGTTGTTGCCTTTAACCCCTATGTTGGTGGAAGGAAAGTTGATGATGTTCTGGTTGGCTACTTCTGTGAAGAGTTTGGCAAGAAATATAAACTGAATATCAAATCAAATAGTAGGCCTTTACTGCGACTCGCTCAGGAGGGCGAAAAGTTTAAGAAGTTGATGAGTGCAAATGCTTCAGATCTGCCTATGAATATGAAATGTTTGAATGATATTGATATCTCTGGGAAAAGGAACAGGGGTCACTTTGAAGAAATGTGTGACAGCCTGTTGTCTCAATTGGAAAATCCTCTGCACAGCATCTTAGAGCAAGCAAAGCTCAAGAAGGAAGATCATTCCCTTTTACAACAAAAAGTCAATGATTGTGTACAGCTGTATGGAGAGGCAACTCAAGTCACAGAGGGATGTCAAGAGTCCCTACTTGGAACAAAGCTTAGTGAAGCAAAGGTTCTCAAAGTTTTGTGGAAAACATTTATGGATTGCAGAGAGAGGCGTCTTAAGAATGTTGAAGACCTTAAGACTAGCCCAATTGAGTTGCCTATGGATCACGGTCCTCCATGGTGGATTGGACAGACGGTTATGAGGGACAAGCTGTCTGACATTTATGAGAAAGCTGTCAATGAAGATGACAGAAACGAGAAGGAGCAAAATTATGCCAAAAATGCAGTTGAAGAATGTGTATATGAGATGAGAGACAAACTGTGTGGCATTTATGAGAAATCTGTCAGTGAAGATGACAGAAACAGTTTCATCCGGAAGCTTGAGGATACTAGGAGGCTTATCAGTGAGTCAGCAGTGCTTGACACATGCGTGCCTGGAAATCTGTGTCCCAACCCTAGGGTTGAAACAAGAGGGGGGGGTATGTGACAGGAAGTCAGGTAAATCTGGGAATGTAGTCACAGGAAGGAGATACATTTCCACCTGATTTAGAAAGTTCACTGATACTATAGGGTGTTGGCTGCAAAAAGAGCCAGCAGGAAGTTGAAAACCATTCAGCTGTTCAGAATGAGGAGATCAAGGCCTCTATAATTTGTCCAGAGAAAATCTATTGAGTGATGCCTCCTGTCGCCGTGTGGGCTGGGAGAGGAAGGCAGACATACGTGTACCTCCCGACGCCGTGTGGGCATGGGAGAAGGACTGCTGCCTCCTGTCGCCGTGTGGGCTGGGAGAGGGGGACAGTCGGATGTGTGCCTCCCGACAAGCTGGTGAGCATGGGAGAAGACCCCCTACAGCGATGTGAAGCTAAGGAGGGTAACCACGAGTGAAGACGTCTCAAAGGTGAGAAGACAAAGTGTTCCATGTGAAGAGTGTGAAGAGTAAAGGGACCTGTTAAATGAACTGTGTTCAATGTGAAGAATCTGAAGAGTAAAGGATCCTGTTATAAATGAACATGTGCTGTGTGAAAGAAAACAAAGGGACATGTTCAATGGACAATGTTTGTACTGTGTGAAAAGCAAACAAATGGACATTTGAGTGTCTGCTGTAGGATCAGCAGTGTCGGCCCAACAGTAGGTTGGAAAGACTTCTTAGGTAGGTTCCAGCGTGAGAAGGTAGCCGCCCACAGAGGCAAGGATTTATTTTGTCTTTTATTTTATTTTGGCTGTTTTGACGCTTGCAATTGGGTGAAGTAAATTGCATGAATAAATCAGTCTTGTTTTCAACCTCTGCTCGGCTATCTCTCTGTGCAAACGCACCCCCAAAGGGGTCATCCACGCCTACCACCGAGCTAATCCCTTACAATATATATATATATATATATATATATATAATTAATATAATATATAATAATATATAAAATATATATATAAAAAAATATTAATATAATAATTATAATAATAATTATTATTCCCCCCCCCCCCCTCCGGAAAAAGTTCTGTGGACACCCATGGCTGCAGAGTTTGACAGGTGATACCACCTGTCAAACGCATGTCCTTTGGGTTCAATGTGAGTGCACTGCAACTGCTCAGCTTGTGTTTGCAATTCTTCAGTAAAGCCAAAGGAGTGAAATGGGGGAAACTGGTTGCCTAGAGCAGGGGTCTTCAAACTACGGCCCTCCAGTTTTTCAGGAACTACAATTCCCATCATGCCTAGTCATGTCTGTGAATGTCAGAGTTTTACAAGGCCTCATGGGATATGTAGTTCCGCAACAGCTGGAGGGCCGTAGTTTGAGGATCCCTGGCCTAGATGATGACTTCCAGGAGCATGGCCTCCCTTATCGAGTCCAGGACTTAATAAAGGTGTGTTCTAAGTTAACCACACTATGAGCTCTGCACTCTCTCTCTTTTTCTCTCTCTTTCTCTCTCTCTCTCGCTTATTTTGTTTTCACAGTGCCTATTCCTGTTGGTTTTTAAAAAGCTGCAGTGACCTGGAATTTCCATTATTTCCCTATTGTTGTGGCTGGACTTTATTTAGAACTCTTTATTTTGAACTTTTATTGTGGATAGTGACAGGTTCTGGCCTAGGTGCAGATTAGCGCAGCCACTTGATATATTTTTTTTTTTCTAACACCTGCTTATAACTTTCCCCTTACCATACCATAATGACAACAGATCAAAGTGAAGAGAGGTCACCCGGTGAGGGCACATCCATACCATCCCTTAAAGAGTGTGAGTGACTCTGACCAGGCCACACTGCCAATGCGTTTCGCTCTTCTATTACAGGAGCACCCTCCAAAACCAGCACTCCCAGTAGAGCTGCACGATTATCCGTTAGAAAATCTCAATCTCGATTCAACCCCCTTCACGATCTTAATCTGGCATTTCCACAATTCAGTGCAGAGCCGTTCTCTGTTCACCGCTGTCAAAAAAGGCAGCCAGAAAAGTTTATTACAACATTGCTCAGCGCTGAGAGATAAATAGAAACATTGTATTTTTATGGTTCTTTTAGATCAAAGGGATGAACTTTGGTCTTTAACCACTTCCCGCCCGCCCTATTACAAAATGACGGCGGGAATGTGGTTGAGTTATCCTGACCGGACGTCATATGACGGCGGCAGGATAACACAGCTCTGGGCGCCCCCCGGGGGCGCGCAGAGCGGCGATCGGTGATGCGAGGTGTCAGTCTGACACCCTGCACCTCCGATCTCGGTAAAGAGCCTCTGACGGAGGCTCTTTACCATGTGATCAGCCGTGTCCAATCACGGCTGGTCACATAGTAAAACAGGAACAGCCGTTGATCGGCTTTCCTTAGTTCGTGCCTGACAGGCACGAGTAAAGGAGCGCCGATCGGCGGCTCCCCTGACAGGGGGGGGGTCGGCACTAGTAATCAGATCATTGATTACCAGTGCAGACCCTCGGGGGGGGATGCCACTAGAACCACCAGGGATGCCCACTATGACCCCAGGGATGCCCACTATGACCCCAGGGATGCCCACTATGACCCCAGGGATGCCCACTATGGCCACCAGGGATGGCAATCAGGGCTCAGGGAGCCCCCCATTGCCCTCCCCATCAGTGATGCCCACCAGTGTCCTCCCTATCAGTGCTGCCCACAAGTGCCCATCATTGCCATCCTTTAGTGTCGCCCACCAGTGCCCATTATTGCCCACCAGTGCCGCCTATCAGTGCCCATTAGTGCCCATCAGTGCCGCCCGTCGGTGGCGATCAGTGCCGCCCATCAGTGCCCACCAGTGCTGCCTATCAGTGCCCATTAGTGCCCGTCAGTGCCACCTATCAGTGCCCGTCAGTGCCGCCTATCAGTGCCCATCAATGCCGCCTATCAGTGCCCAGCAGTGCCGCCTATCAGTGCCCACCAATGCTGCATATCAGTGCTACCTATCAGTGCCACATATCAGTGCCTATCAGTGCCGCCTATCAGTGCCGCCTATCAGTGCCACCCCATCAGTGCCACCCCATCAGTGCCACCCCATCATTGCCTCCTCATCAGTGCCTGTCAGTGCAGTCTCATCAGTGCTCATCAGTGCAGGAAAAAACTTATTTATTTACAAAATTGTATAACATAAACAAAAAAAATTTTTTTTTTTTTCAAACTTTTCTGTCTTTTTTTATTTGTTTAGCAAAAAGTAAAAATCGCACAGGTGATCAAATACCACCAAAAGAAAGCTCTATTTGTGGGGGGAAAATGATATAAATTTGGTGTAAGTACAGTGTTGCATGACCGCGCAATTGTCATTCAAAATGCAACAGCGCTAAAAGGGGAAAATTGGCCTGGGCGGGAAGGGAGGGAAGTGCCCTGTATTAAAGTGGTTAAGGCCCTGTTTACATCTGAGCATTTTCCACCTTGTAAAGCGCTCATCTCTGAAGTCTCAAAATGCCCAACAAGCAAAATCCCATTCATTTCAATGGCTCCTGTTCACATATGAGCATTTTGTCACCTGAAGCAAAACGCCTGAAGTTCGAAAAAGTATATGAGCTTTATTTTTTGGCAGATTACAAGCGTTTTTGTTAGATGTTAATGCCTGTCTCCAAACACCTGCAAAAATCACCTGAAAAAACACAGAAAATAAACGCCTGAAAAACGCCCCCAAAAAAAGCCTGAAAATTGGCCAAAAAAACACCTGAAAACGATATGCTCAGGTGTGAATGGGGCCTAAGTGAGGGCAGTTTAACCTCTTAAAGACTAAGCCTTTTTCTGACACTTGTTGCTTACAAGCTAAAATCAGTATTTTTTGCTAGAAAATTACTTAGAACCCCAAACATATAGCATATATATATATATATATATACTAGACATTAAGCCCGTTAAATTAGTGGGCGCTAGAACATATGTAGCGTCCCTGTTGCCCTAGCAACATCGGGGACACGCGCAGAGCTGACCGAGCGGCTCTCGCGTGCGAGCGCGCACCTGCCGCGTGCCCGCGCACACCCGCCGCTTCAACATTTTCGCCCGGCCGCCCGAAGTCTCTGCGCTCCAAGTCCCAACGGCTGTCCGTGGGGCACATGCGCAGTAGCGCAATCCCACAGACACAGGGACTGGACGCAGAGACACTTGTACTTTATATAGTAAGATTACAATGGGGGAGGGGGGGTGACCTGTCTGTGTAATGGGGGGGTCTCCATGGTGACGGTGATGTGAAGTTGTGTCGGGCCGCTCACCTGTGTGATGATATGACAGGAGGAAGGGGATGTCGCTCACCTGTACAGTAGCGGTGTACAGCCCTGTATCCGGTCGGCGGCGGGCCCTCTCCAGGTGGTGATATCCGCCCTCCTCGCCCGAGCTCCTCTGCGCTCCCCTGCCGCTCACATCCCAGCCGCCTGACTCGTCTTTGTCTGTCTCCCGGCTGCCATGTTGACACTCAGCACCACGCACCTTCCACCCCCCCACCTCAACACTCTCTCTCTCTCACACACACACACACAGACTGGCCGAGCGGTCCAGCGGGGGGAACTCTGGGAGTTGTAGTTCCCGACACCGCCGGCTTCTCCCCGGGGAGCGAGGCGCCGGGACTACATCTCCCAGAGAGCAGCGCGGGCAGACTGGGCGGGGAATTACGGGGGAGACGGGGCTCAGCTCATGCCCTAACAGACTGAAGTAGGGCGGGGCGAAGGCGCCCGCCGCTTCAACATTTTCGCCCAGCCGCCCGCAGTCTCTGCGCTCCAAGTCCCAACGGCTGTCCATGGGGCACATGCGCAGTAGCGCAATCCCACGGACACAGGGACTGGACGCAGAGGCACTTGCACTTTATTATATTAGATATATATATATATATATATATATATATATATATTTTTATTTTTTTTTTTTTTAGCAGAGACCCTAGAGAATAAAATGGTGGTCGTTGCAATGTTTTATGTCACACTGTATTTGTCTTTCAAAAGCAATTTTTTGGGAAAAAATACACTTTAATGAATTTAAAAAAACTAAACTGTAAAGTTAGCCCAATTTTTTTGTATAATGTGAAAGATGATGTTACTCATATTTTTTGTATAATGTGAAAGATGATGTTAAAATCGTGAGAGAATAGTGATCTTTATTCTAAGCAAAAAAATGTGATTCTCATTTTATCCAGAATCGTGCAGCTCTAACTGCCAAGCGGTGGACGTTTAGAGAGAGTCAGAGAGCCTGAGCGGCACACAATGCAGGTTTTTGGGTCATAATGGCATCAGAAGCAACTAGTGGCAGGCAAACTAACTACCTGCCTACATATGAAATATATATATATATAATAAGCACTGATTTTATTTTTAATGAAAGTGTGTATTTTTCAATATGTTTGTTATCATGCTTCACTGTAAACAGTTTTTTTAAGCAAACCATTTTTTGTGACTGTGTTGTGAAGTTCGGGAGCTTCCTGTTGCAGGGTGACAACGCTGAGGCACCACCTTGCAGTCGGGAGCAGTGTTCTCATCCTGCCATGTGTGCTCCTTCAATAGGCCGTTGGGTTGCCTATCAGGTCTGTGGGTGGCACTGGGTTTGTTTTACAACTATGCTGTGTTTTTGTCCGGAAAGCAGAGCAGATCAGTGCCTAGATGCTTGGAATCACCCACTGCTAGCAGTGACAGAGCCAGCTGCGCCTGTTTTATTTAGCTTAAGTTTGAGGCCTCATGCACACAGGGCTTTTTGCAGCTGCTGTTAGGAGCGTCAGATGTTTTTTTTTGCAGCTTAAAATCGCCCCTCCATGTTATTCTATTGCCTCCATGCACACATAGGCTTTTAGAAGCTCCAAGTGGCATAGGCGTTTTTAAGCTGCAACAAAAAACCCTGGGCCAGTGCGTTCAGGAGCAGCAGCGTTAAGCTGTAAAAACGCCTGGCGCTGCTAAACGCGCCTAAACGCGGCTTAACGCTGTATATTGGCTTTTAGCAGGGTCAGGCGTTTTTTAAAATGTAAAAAAAAGTAAAATGCGATCAATGGTCACAAATAGAAGAGGGTTGTGTTTATTTAAAAACGCTGCTGAGTGCCGACGCGCCAAAACGCGCATTGACGCCAATGCGAAATGCTGCTAAAGGTGCGTATTTGATACCGCTTTTTCTTGGCGTCAGAAATAGCTTTGCAGCTTGTTTTTTTCTGACGTTCTGTGTGCATGGGGCCTATAAGGGGAGGAAGAGACCTGAGCTAAACTTGGATTTTGCACACACAGTCTGCCAGCTGTTGATCATTATGATGAATATGTAATAAGAAATTAGAAAGTAAATATAATAGGGTGTAGTAGCAGTTTCCAGTTAAAGTAGCGCAGTGCCGAAGAGCAAAAAATGCTCTTGTCATGAAATGGGTAAAACCATCCAGAGGTCAAGTGGTTAAACAATACGTGTCAACGTGTATTAACTCATAGAACCAATATTCCTTTTTCTGATGTTACAAAAATTGTAAAATAAATATGCAGGCTGGTGACTGCATATTATTGCTGTTTGCATTTGGTAAATAAATCTGATGACCTTTCTGTAGTTAAACATATAGCTTATAAAATTCTTTGTGTAGAAACCTAAAAAAAACTGTGAAAATCTAGTAGCTACAATAATTATAGCTTGTTGTATAGCTCCATCTGGTGGCAGCATATAGTTATTATTGCATTAAAGTAGAACTAAAAGGCAAAACTTTTATTTTTCATTTTGGATAGCGTAGGAGAGGGTTATAACCCCCTGTCAAGGAGTTTTGTCATCTGTGTTCCATTGGGGAGATTTCCTTTCACTTCATGTCCCATACCAGAAACAGGAAGTGAGAGGAAATCTCTCCAAAGTGAGGGAATCCTGGGGTGTCTCCAAAACTAGTGTCCCAGTCGGAAGATTCTTCCTCTATTCCTGTTTTGGTAACCCAAAATTTGGTATATTTTTCATGTTCACTCTTGGTGATAACAGTAAATAGGACAAAGAGGGCAAATCTTCTTAACAGGGGAACAGACAATCAATAAAAAATAATGACTTTTGACATTACCATGTTAATGCCTTTATGAGATTTTAGTTAATAAGTTTACATACAAGCTGCTATAACTATATGCAGATATGTCAATTATGTTAAATGTATGAACCATAATATAGATTTTAGAATGTGTGGTGACACAAGCTGGTAAATGTGCATTAGGATCGGTCAATAAATAGTTACATTGTAAATGTCTACTTCCAAAGACTTCCAAGAGACAATTTAAAAGCTGAACTTTAGTAATTTTTTGGACAGGCTACAGCACCGAACATATTAGTTACATGTAATAATGTGTATCCCATCTCCTGCAGGCCTGGCTTCTGCTTGTAAAAATCTTCCCTGCAGTGCCCCCTACCCACCGGATATTGCCCTGAGCAGCTATCTTCCAATGCTATATGGATTATCAGCAACTGTTGCGCGTTGAGCTGCTCCCCCGGCCATTTAGGGATCTCTTATTACTTTCCTCCCACAATGCATCGTTTTCTGTGAATGGGCAGTGGAGATCCCAGAACGTGATTTCCCTTTGTCTGTGTGAATTTAGTTTTTTTCCTGGGCTCTAGTCAACTCAGACTGATTGTATCCTTTCACCTGGTTTTTCCCTAAGCTTAAGTTGGCTTGTGATTTCTCATTGTTGCCTGTAGATGTCCCTGGTATCAATGATCATAGTATGATATTTCTCAAACAAAACTATGTTATAAATATTTATTTAATTTCCTTCAGCCAATCAAGTAGATTTATGCCACTGGTGCATGCTGGAGGAGGATATAAATAGTTGGGACAGGCCATGTGCTCACTCTCTTTCTCTGGGCTGAGCCTTAGGGAAGTGCTGCTGGATGGAGCTCCGATGTTAGACCGGAGGTGGCAAGATGGCTGCTTAGAACAATATGGCTTTCTTAATGCAAATAAATGCATAATCTCTTTATTTTACATGCACACTTGCCAAAAAGAAATAAATAAATCTGATGACTGCTGAAATATTCTGCAAGGAATAAGGAACTTGTCTGGACGGTGGGCAGATGGTTGTCTGGGACTATGGCCACAAGATTTTTAAATCTTTGATGGGAGATCCCCTTCAAAAAGTTGCAAACACTGAATTATTGACTTTTAACTCTGAGCTTGCTGAAGTCTTTACTAACCTTTGATTGGTCAAACAATATCTTTAAGAAAACCTATTTTATATACGTCATATTGCATATTTAACCACATCCCGTCCACCCTATAGCAAATTGACGGCGGGATTGTGGTTGTATTATCCTGACCGGACGTCATATGACGGCGGCAGGATAATACAGCTCTGCGCGCCCCCCGGCGATCGATGATGCGAGGTGTCAGTCTGACTCCCTGCATCTCCGATCTCGGTAAAGAGCCAATCACCGCTGGTCACATAGTAAACAGGAAGAGCCGTTGATCGGCTTTCCTTAGTTCGTGCCTGACAGGCACGAGTAAAGGAGCGACTAGAACCACCAGGGATGCCCACCCATGACCCCAGGGATGCCCACCTATGACCCCAGGGATGCCCACTATGGCCACCAGGGATGGCAATCAGGGCTCAGGGAGCCCCCCATTGCCCTCCCCATCAGTGCTGCCCGCCAGTGCCCTCCTTATCAGTGCTGCCCACCAGTGCCCATCATTGCCATCTATCAGTGTTGCCCACCAGTGCCCATTATTGCCCACCAGTGCCGCCTATCAGTGCCCATTAGTGCCCATCAGTGCCGCCCGTCAGTGCCGATCAGTGCAGCCTATCAGTGCCCATCAGTGCCCACCAGTGCCACCTATCAGTGCCCATCAGTGTCACCTATCAGTGCCCATCAGTGCCACCTATCAGTGCCCATCAATGCCGCCTATCAGTGCCCAGCAGTGCCACCTATCAGTGCCCACCAATGCTGCATATCAGTGCAGCTATCAGTGCCACTAGCAAAAAGGAAAAAACCCAGAGGTGATCAAATACCACCAAAAGAAAGCTCTATTTGTGGGGGGAAAATGACACAAATTTGGTGTAGGTACAGTGTTGCATGACCGCGCAATTGTCATTCAAAATGCAACAGCGCTAAAAGGGGAAACTTGGCCTGGGCAGGAAGGGGGTGAAAGTGCCCGGTATTGAAGTGGTTAATCTCAAACGCGGAACAATAAAATTCAGATCACTTTGATTCAAATTACTGACTCTTGTTGATCTCTATGTAGCTACATACTGTATCTGATTTGGTATCACTGACTAATAGGTGTCAGGTATCTGTACCTGAAAGGAAAAGATTCCACAACAGACCCAATAAATATTTTGGGACCTAACGTGTGCTAAAGTGGTCCTGAAGGTGTCCTGTCTGGTCTTGAGGAAGCTGTGCCAAGCAGGAGACCCAGGGTAGGGCCCTTGCTGGAGAGAGCCAGGAAGGAAAGCTGATCTCTAAGAAGGGCCTGGTGACTCACTTGAAGAATGCACTGAAATTTGGGAACGTGCTTACAGTGTTGCCAGGTTGGCTTAAAGGTTCTAAAGCTATGAAGCTGGGCATTTATCTGGAGCTGGAGAGTCTGTAAGTGATCTGCTATGCATAGTATGCGGGACCCCAAACCCTCACTCCTTAGCCGTTCTGCAATAAAACTTTAAAAGAACAAAAGTGACTGACACACAATATCCTTTCTCAGTTACCCTATTTTAGCCATGGGCTCAGCCCTGGAGTCAAACGCTAGTCCATCCCTGGCCTCTGGAGGTGCTATTCTGCCTTGGGGTGTCAGAAGGGCACTACACGATGCGTGGTGGGAGAATTTAACTATGAGGTATCTGAATGCTGAAGAGTGCAAAATTGGGCTGGTGAGCGAGGAAACTTTTCACACTAGCAGCAGCTACTGTTAACCCATAAAGTAGCAGAAGATCAACAACTCCAGAAGCTGTGAAGGCAGCATGATGGGAGGAGAAGTAACAGCTTTTTTAAGCCTTTTCAAGAGACAGGATACACAATATGTAGCTAATGTGCTGTGTCTCAAAAAAAATACTAAACTTCAGGAATAAAGGAGAAGTTCACCTTTAAAAAAAAGAAATAAATAAATGCATATTTATTGCAGGTAAAAAAAAGTGCATTTACTATACTATTTTTTTTTGTGGGAGCCTGTAAAGCATTGCACACACGGTCAGCAAATTTGGGGTGCAATGCACGGCTCCTGCAGACTGTCAGTGTAAGCTTTCTGCCCATACAGCGTACAAGCAGGTAGTTACACAAAGACAGAAAGAATCAATTAACTACTACAGTGCCCTGGTAGTTCATTGAGAACTTCAAGCCGTCAGCTGCAAAGGCTATTGGTATTTGCAGATTTTTTATTCACAGAACTCCTGCACAGCCGCACTCTTTTTAAGCAGTCGCAGGGAGAAGATCAGGGGAGATCAGGGAGCAGCTGCAGGAGCTGGAACATATTCCCAAACATGTTCCCAAAGGTAAACTTTTCCCTTAACATTCTTGCAAAGGTTTTTTTTTTTCTATTTAGGCTGAGTTCACACTGTGTGCGTGCTCACATCAACGGTCCGGTGCGCCCCTGTTCTTCGTTTCAGGGACGAATCAGGCCTAAATTTTTGCCTGAATTTGGACCTAAAACAGGTTCAAAGACACACAGGACCCTTGTGCAATCCACTCCGCGGCCACCCAGGAGATGTGTAAACTGGCTCAATTGAAAGCTGGTCACAGTCTCCTGTCATGCGAAATTGGATGCGGGGAAACCCATATCCAATTTGCATCAGTGTGTATCCAGCCTAATGCATTCTCTAAACTGGGTCCAGTACTGTGCACTTCTGCAGCAGCTCTTCTCCTCTCTCCCACCTCACAAGCTTGGATGAGAGCGGCGGGAGCCATTGGCTCATGATGCTGTCAGTCAAAACCCAAAAGCAGGGAGTGGGGTCGAGCCAAGCTGTGTGTCTGAATAGATGCAAACAGTCCAGCTCTGAATCAAGCATGCACAAACTATCTTCCTATAGGGGCACTCAGCAGGGGGAAGGAGCCAGGAGCTCCGGCAGGGGACCACAGAAGTGGAGGATCAAGGTTGCTAAAACTATTGCACAAAGCAGGGAAGTATAACATGTTTAATGTTTATTATTTTAATGCAACACTAGCAGCAGTGTGCTCATTGGTTGAATGTGTATAGAAGAGAAAATTAAATATAAATATATAAATATAAGAAGCTGATATGATATATATATATATATATATATATATATATATATATATATATATATTTATATATATATATATATTAAAGGAACGCCTTGAAAACACATCAGATCTCAATGCGCACCCACACTAACTGCTACACAAAGCAACGTATGTGTACATCGTTTCGCGTAACAAAGCCAACCTGCTGACACCTATAGTGGCTATCCCTTTTGGGAGAGGACAGGGAGTGCCAAGAGTACCACTGGGGCTGGGACCAGTGATGCAAACCTGCACAACCATCTGCCAAACCAGGGAGACCCACATCTCAGAGGTACAATGCACACAAGTTGTCAGAGCTGAGCAGCAGTCGCAAGGTGCATTGGTAGCAGTTACAGTAGTAAGCAGTACGGCTCTTAAAGAGGCAGAGTTTGTCGAGTGAAGGAAACTTTGTACGAGTTGCTACCTTCTGAGTGAGGGATACCAGAGTGAAGGAACCCTTGAAGAGTTCTTACAGACACCCGCAAGTAAGGCAAGCTTTGCTCAGGCTCCAGCAATAATAGCTTGCTGCCGGTTTTAGATAAAGTGTGGCCCTGGGCAAACCTAAAAGTGGGGCCCCAAATTTTTTTATATTCTACCAAAAATATAGGCGCATTTAATCATTTAGCCAAATAAAACATACAACTACATGAAAATATGCTTTAATTAAATAACATTAAATAGAATAAATAAGAAATCAAGTGAGCTTTGCACCTTCACACATCAGATCACCCCAATTCCTGCACCTTCACACCTCAGACAGCCCCAATTCCTGCACCTTCACACCTCAGACAGCCCCAATTCCTGCACCTTCACACCTCAGACCACCCCAATTCCTGCACCTTCACACCTCAGACCACCCCAATTCCTGCACCTTCACACCTCAGATCAGCCCAATTCCTGCACCTTCACACCTCAGACCACCCCAATTTCTGCACCTTCACACCTCAGACCACCCCAATTTCTGCACCTTCACACCTCAGAACACCCCAATTCCTGCACCTTCACACCTCAGGCCACCCCAATTTCTGCACCTTCACACCTCAGACCACCCCAATTTCTGCACCTTCACACCTCAGGCCACCCCAATTTCTGCACCTTCACACCTCAGGTCACCCCAATTCCTGCACCTTCACACCTCAGATCAGCCCCTGGTAGGCTGGCACTGGCAGCAACAATTTCATTCAAATCAGGATTTCTTCTGCAAATAGGCTGGCATCAAAGTCAGACAATTACCAAAACCAATGTCATCATGACACATGATCAAAAAAATGAGGAAAAATAAGGATTTCTTCTGCAAATAGCCTGGCAGTGACATCATCAGATCAGACAAGGCACTGGCAGGCATTGTACTAGACTAGTGCTATGCCTGGCTGCCAGTGCCAGGCCAGCCTATTTGCAAAAGAAATCCTGATTTGAATTAAATTGTTGCTGCCAGTGCCAGTATATTTGCAGAAGAAATCCTGATTTCTTTGAATAAAATTGTTGCTGCCAGTGCCAGCCCAGCCTATTTGCAAAATAAATCCCTAAGTAGAAGTCACTCCTCTCTCCAGTCCTCCACTTACCTTGGGTGTGCTGTGCGGTGTGGCTGCAGAGTGTTCCCGCTGGACATAGTACAGGAGATGGTCAGAGACTGCAAACATGATACAAGAGATGGTCAGAGACTACGGACCTGATACAAGAGATGGTCAGAGACTGAGGACATGATACAGGAGATGGTCAGAGACTGAGGACGTGATACAGGAGATGGTCAGAGACTGAGGACATGATACAGGAGATGGTCAGAGACTGAGGACATGATACAGGAGATGGTCAGAGACTGAGGACATGATACAGGAGATGGTCAGAGACTGAGGACATGATACAGGAGATGGTCAGAGACTGAGGGCATGATACAGGAGATGGTCAGAGACTGAGGGCATGATACAGGAGATGGTCAGAGACTGAGGACATGATACAGGAGATGGTCAGAGACTGAGGACATGATACAGGAGATGGTCAGAGACTGAGGACATGATACAGGAGATGGTCAGAGACTGAGGACATGATACAGGAGATGGTCAGAGACTGAGGACATGATACAGGAGATGGTCAGAGACTGAGGGCATGATACAGGAGATGGTCAGAGACTGAGGGCATGATACAGGAGATGGTCAGAGACTGAGGGCATGATACAGGAGATGGTCAGAGACTGAGGGCATGATACAGGAGATGGTCAGAGACTGAGGGCATGATACAGGAGATGGTCAGAGACTGAGGGCATGATACAGGAGATGGTCAGAGACTGAGGGCATGATACAGGAGATGGTCAGAGACTGAGGGCATGATACAGGAGATGGTCAGAGACTGAGGGCATGATACAGGAGATGGTCAGAGACTGCAGACATGATACAGGAGATGGTCAGAGACTGAGGGCATGATACAGGAGATGGTCAGAGACTGAGGGCATGATACAGGAGATGGTCAGAGACTGAGGGCATGATACAGGAGATGGTCAGAGACTGAGGGCACGATACAGTAGATGGTCAGAGAGTGCAGACGTGATACAAGAGATGGTCAGAGACTGCAGACGTGATACAGTAGATGGTCAGAGAGTGCAGGCGTGATACAGTAGATGGTCAGAGACTGCAGACATGATACAGGAGATGGTCAGAGACTGCAGACATGATACAGGAGATGGTCAGAGACTGCAGACGTAATACAAGAACTGGTCAGAGACTGCAGACGTGATACAAGCGATGGTCAGAGACTGCAGACATAGTACAGGAGATGGTCCAGAGACTGCGGATGTGATACAAGAGAAGGTCAGAGACTGCAGACATGATAGAATATAGAAGGACACTAGGGGGGCTGGAGAGCACAGGGAAAGCAGATAGCACTGGAGGAGCTGAAGGGCAAGGGGGGGGGGGGGACTGGAGAGAATTAAGGGGGGGGGGTTTGGAAAGCATTGCAGGGGGGTTGGAAGGCGCAGGGTGTGGATAGCACTGGGGGGGGGGGGTTGGTGGGCAGGGAAAACCAGGGGGATGGAAAGCATGGGGGGGGGACTGGAAATCACTTAGGGGGGAGCCAGGGAGCACAGGGGGGTGGAGAGCACTGGGGGAGCCAGAGAGCATAGGGGGAGATGAAAAGCACTGTGGGGACTTGAAGAGCACGGGGGGGCTAAAGAGTACAGGGGGTTTAAGAGCACTGGGGACGGGGGCTACGATCACTGGGGAGGGGGGCTACGATCACTGGGGACGGGGGCTACGATCACTGGGGACGGGGGCTACGATCACTGGGGACGGGGGCTACGATCACTGGGGACGGGGGCTACACTGGGGACGGGGGCTACGATCACTGGGGACGGGGGCTACGATCACTGGGGACGGGGGCTACGATCACTGGGGAGGGGGGCTACGATCACTGGGGACGGGGGCTACGATCACTGGGGATGGGGGCTACGATCACTGGGGACGGGGGCTACGATCACTGGGGACGGGGGCTACGATCACTGGGGAGGGGGGCTACGATCACTGGGGAGGGGGGCTACGATCACTGGGGAGGGGGGCTACGATCACTGGGGACGGGGGCTACGATCACTGGGGACGGGGGCTACGATCACTGGGGACGGGGGCTACACTGGGGACGGGGGCTACGATCACTGGGGACGGGGGCTACACTGGGGACGGGGGCTACAATCACTGGGGACGGGGGCTACGATCACTGGGGACGGGGGCTACGATCACAACACTGGGGGGGGGGCTAAGAACACGGGGGGGGGCTAAGATCACTGTGGGGGGCAGTAAAAGAAGTTGAATAGGAGGGGGATGGGACAGCTCAGCTGCATATAGAGAAATTGATATTTCCATATTTCTCCTGCAGCCGCAGAAGGGAGGAGAAGAATCCATCCATCCAGCGGCATAAGGAGACATCAAATCCTCTCTATATGCAGCCGAGCCGCCCCACCCCCCTCCTATTCAACACAGGCTGCAGTGGCAGTCACTTACCTTCTCTCCCCGCAGCCGCCCCCCCCCCCCCCCCCCGCGAGCAGCCCGAAGTCGGGCTGAAGGAGCTCCCATCTACAGCGGCTTCAGTGATCATCGGCGGCCGCGCGGGAAGGAACACACAGACACACACTGACTACTTGACTTCCGGACCGGCTCCGCGGCCAATCAGCCTTCTGCTCAGGGGGGGGTGTGACCCACACCCCCCCTGAACAGAAGGCTGATTGGCCGCGGAGCCGGTGTAGCTGGCAAGTACACCGGGAATGTCTTCTAGTGTCTGTGAGTGAATCTGATGACTCAGCGCTGTCATCAGATTCTGCCCGGTCCGGCCCTGGCTGACAGTGACACGGGGCCCCTGGACATTCGGGGGCCCTGGGCATTTGTCCAGTTTGCCCCCCCCTAACGCCGGCCCTGGTTGCCTCGGTGTTACAGAAAGAAGGACACTGAACACCAATCGTGTGGACTCCGCATTTCTTCATCCTTACTTGTGGGTCTGATTAGGATAGGAAAGAGTCCGTGCCCTGGTAACTGTGAGGGACTGTGTCTATTGCTAGTCAAATGGTTCCCGAATGGAACCAGTGCAAATGTGTTAGTCAGTTAGATTGGCAGGAGTTGTTCTGTTTTTGTCTATTACAGGTGCACAACAGAATGACGAGTCAAGCGTGCCCTTAGGGTCCGGAAGCATCGGAAATCTCTATGGGAATGTTAGAGTTAGAGATTCTGCAGGTGAGATGGTCGCCTCTATGGAGATGGCAATCTCACTGCAAGTATGTAGGATGCCTAAGTTCCTATGTGCTTACCCTTTCCTTTGCAGGCTTGCGGAGGATCTTCGGCCTTGGAAAGGCCATTCACTGTCCATTTTGTATATATGTACAAACGTTACTAGTAGCCTAGTTAGCTATGATGTCTAACCTTCACCTGTCGGGCAGATTTATGTTTGGCAGGGGTGGTGCATTAGTGAGGCCAAGTGAGTACACCCACACACACACACACACACACACACCTGTGAGGGGACTCCTGCTGCTGGTTTGTTTGTGTCCCCGCTCCAGCTGCTGACGTCATCAACCGGCGTGGCCGAAGTCCTAGGAAGTACAGGAGAAGCCGGCGCTCTCTGTGGTGGTGGCCGGGTCATCCATGCATCCAGTGGTGCCATCTACCCCCGGAACGAGCAGAGACCTCTGATCATCGTCTTCTCTTCTCCCTTGTGAGGTACTTCTCTGGGGTGACCCTCCATTCACTACACACACACAGCCCTTGTCATCATTCCTTTGAATTGTTTTGGACACTTCACCCGCAGCATTGGCTCCCTCTTCAGGTCCTGTCCCATCGCCCATGCTCCCATGGAGTTTTGTGGATGTTCTTTGCCATCTTTACACCGGAGCTTTTTGTAGTGACATTTTAATAAATTGTGACATTTATCCTTTACAACTCAGTCTTGTGGTCTTTTTGTTTTGGTGAGCGCTATTCACCCCATCACTGTTGTTTTTAGTGAGAGCCCAGTGCCCGCCACCGCCTCCGTTCACAGCGCAGCCTGCATTCTCTAGTACAGCTCCTCTCCACCTCCTGCACCTGGGACCACCCCTCTCTGCCTCCTGAATGTCCCCGCCCCTCACAGGCTCGTAACGCGAGTGTTACACTTAGTTAACTGGGCACCTGGGACCTCCCCACTCCACCCCCACCTAAAACACGTCCCGTTAATATTTATTTTTGTAATTTAATTCTGAATAAAACATTTAACAGTGTAATTTTATGAGAAATAAAAATGTGTTAGACTCTTTTTTTTAATTTATGAAGTGGAAATGGAATGTTGTTTTTGTCCATACATGGGCTTTAATATTATTGCTTAGGAATTCACCCACTACATTTTAGCTCCTTAGGTGCTAACTACGGTTGGCGGTACTAGATCAATGTAATGGGCCTCAGACAAGTTGCTCTAGCAACCCATTATTTCAAGCACTGCTTGAAAAACAAGAAATGTAAATACCAAACAACATACTGTATGGTATTTGTTGGTCACAACAGGAAATGAAAAAAAATTATGTGCCAAGGCAGTGACTTTTTTTGGGTAATGGATTTTTCAGTACACGGGCTTGTTGTATAGTGGTTGATAGTGGGCAGTATAACTTTGTATAGCGATATGTTCATAAAACATATAAATTGTATGTCATTTCTGGGCATCTGTCCATTAAATAAACTGGGTGGGCATACTTTCATCAGGTAATGACTATTTATTTCAGAACCTAATCACACAGGTGCTTTTGCTGCTTAATAACAGCTTCAATTTGAAGCACAATTCTTGCTATAAAAGATGCATTCTGCCCCACCTGCACAATCCAGTCTTTTTTTTGTTAAAGAAAGAAGCCTCTAAAATCCACATCAGAGAGCAGCCCTGTGGTGTCTTTTCTAGTAGTGGTGACCTGTGGTCAAAAGCTACTTTCCAAAAGCGACTGGTGAGTGTCCTTGCGACTGGTGAGCATCTTGCGACTGGTGAGTTTCCTTGCGACTGGTGAGTGTCCTTGCGACTGGTGAGTGTCCTTGCGACTGGTGAGCATCTTGCGACTGGTGAGTGTCCTTGCGACTGGTAAGTGTCCTTGCGACTGGTGAGCATCTTGCGACTGGTGTGTGTCCTTGCGACTGGTGAGTGTCTTTGCGACTGGTGAGTGTCTTTGCGACTGGTGAGCTTCCTTGCGACTGGTGAGCGTCCTTGCGTCTGGTGAGCGTCCTTACGTCTGGTGAGCGTCCTTACGTCTGGTGAGCGTCCTTGCGACTGGTGAGCGTCCGTGCGACTGGTGAGCGTCCGTGCGACTGGTGAGCGTCCGTGCGACTGTGAGTGTCCTTGCGACTGTGAGTGTGGTGCGACTGACTGGGCTGTGCAACTGAGTGTTGGGCAACTGAGAGTGTTGTGCGACTGACCGGCTGTACGATTGTGAGTGTGGTGCAACTAAATCAGGCTGTGAGACTGTGAGTGTGTGCGACAGGAGTGTTGTGCGACTGACCGGGTGGTGCGACTGAGAGTGTCGTGAGACTGACCGGGCTGTGAGATTGTGAGTGTTGTGCAACTGAGTGTCAAGTGAGTGTAGCGGAACACCAGAGGGTGAGAAGGTAGCGTTAGGAAGCTAGGAAATAGCCACATAGGATAGACTTAAATTACTGAATCCCCATTAGATTAGATTAGTAGGTACAATGCCCGGCGGGTGTGGAGATGCGACTCGGTGTACATCTTGTAATATGTATGCGTTCCTCGGACATGTGATCGAGGGCGAATACAAATGCGCAAAATGTGAGCACGTTGCTTCCCTGGAAGCTCAGGTCCTGAATCTAGGGAAGCAGCTGGCAACACTGAGACGAATGTCCATACCGGAGGAGAGCCAGGATTGTACCAGTCAGGTGCAGGCAGGGGTCTGCACAGAGGTGGGCGGAGTATCGGAGGTGCAGGCATCAGAGCAGTTTAGAGGGGTGACAGTTAGGAGGGGTAGAAGGGAACAAGTCAAGGAGGCTGATCCTGGGCTGGAGCACCCCAATAGATACGCCCCGTTGTGTGATGTTGGGGAAACCAGTCAGGGACCAGCATTGCTGGAGCAGAGCGACGCCCCTAGCTGCCAGGGGAAGAACTCCTCCAGTGAGGCTGGGAGAAAGGGAAAGGAAAGACAGGTGCTGGTGGTAGGGGACTCAATTATTAGAAGGGCAGATAGTGTAATCTGTGACAAAGACCGTGTGCGCCGAACAGTCTGTTGTTTGCCGGGCGCTCGGGTTCGGCACATTGCGGATCGGATGGACAGATTATTGGGTGGGGCTGGGGAAGACCCAGCTGTCATGGTACACGTGGGTACCAATGACATAGGTAGAGGAAGACGGAGTGTCCTAAATGATTTCAGGGACTTAGGCGCTAAGTTGAGGACTAGGACCTCCAAGGTAGTATTTTCCGAAATACTACCTGTACCTCGAGCCACACCAGAGAGGCAGCGGGAGATTAGGGAAGTTAACGAGTGGCTGAGGAGCTGGTGTAGTAAGGAGGGTTTCGGGTTCCTGGAGAACTGGGCCGTCTTCTCAGTCGGTCACCGGCTCTTTGGTAGGGACGGATTGCACCTAAATGGGGTGGGTGCAGCCGTACTGGGTGCGAGGATGGCCAAAAAGTTAGAGGGGCTTTTAAACTAGGGAATGGGGGGGAGGGTACAGATGTAGAATTAGCCAGTGGAAAGAAAGTTTCAGAGGGCAGAAATGGGGGCATTAGTGGTAGGGTGTTCGGAGCTCCTATACCCAGGGTGGGTACGGGGAAAAATCAAGAGAGCAGCCTAAAAACATCAAAATTAGGAGGCTTATATACCAATGCCAGAAGCCTGGCCAACAAGATGGGAGAGCTGGAGCAGCTGATGTTTGAGGAGGACTTAGATTTTGTGGGGATAACTGAGACTTGGTTTGACAGCTCCCATGACTGGATGGCGACCATTCAGGGGTATTCCCTTTATCGCAGAGATAGAGAAGGTAAAAAAGGGGGAGGGGTATGTCTGTATATTAAGAACAGCATACAGGTAAATATGAGGGATGATATTAATAATGGAGCTATGGATGAGGCAGAATCCCTATGGGTAGAGCTTCAAAGGGATGGCACGGCGGGGAAGTTAATATTGGGCGTATGCTATAGACCCCCCAACCAGAGGGAGGAGGGTGAGGCGGCCCTCCTTTTACAGATAGGATTGGCAGCAAGGATGGGAAATGTCATTATAATGGGGGACTTTAATTATCCAGATATAGACTGGGCAGAAGGAACCGCGCACTCAGCCAAGGCTAGGCAGTTCCTAAATGTTTTGCAGGACAATTTTATGGGTCAGATGGTGAATGCACCGACAAGAAACAATGCGGTTCTTGACCTACTGATTACCAACGATACAGACCTGATCACGGATATAGAAATACGGGACAACTTAGGAAACAGTGACCATAGGTCAATAAGTTTCAGTATTAATTACAGTAATAGGAAGCTGAGGGGTAATATAAGGACACTGAATTTCAAAAGAGCCAATTTCCCAAAGCTGCGCTCGCTGCTAGAAAATATCAATTGGGATAGAACCCTGGAAACAAAGAACACGGAGGAAAAATGGGAGTGCTTCAAGAGCATACTAAACAGGGGGATTGGCCAGTGCATTCCAAAGGGAAATAAATTTAAAAGAGCAAAAATAAACCCTGGATGGCTAAACTCCAACATAAAAATGTATATTAGTGCTAAAGAAAAGGCCTTCAAAAAATACAAGACTGAGGGGTCATTGGCAGCATTTAAGCATTACAAAGAGTGTAATAAGAAATGTAAAGACGAAATCAGGGCGGCTAAAATAGAACACGAGAGACATATAGCGGAGGAGAGTAAAAAGAACCCTAAGAAGTTCTTTAAGTATATAAACAGTAAGAAAGCGAGGCCAGAACACATTGGCCCCGTAAAAGATGATAAGGGAAATATGGCCACTGAGGACAGAGAAAAGGCGGAAGTGTTAAATAATTTCTTCTCTTCAGTCTTCACAAAAGAATCGGGGGGCTACACGAACCCAGCTTGTAAGGCCAATAATACACCTCAGAAAGTGCCGCCATGGTTAACAGAAGATAGACTTAGAGCTAAACTAGAGAAACTTAACATAAATAAATCCCCGGGACCGGATGGCTTGCACCCAAGGGTTCTTAATGAGCTCAGCCAGGTGATTGCCAGACCATTATTCTTGATCTTTAAGGATAGTTTACAGACAGGTATGGTGCCAGCTGATTGGAAAAAAGCCAACGTGGTACCAATATTTAAGAAGGGGCCGAGATATATCCCGGGTAACTATAGGCCGGTCAGCCTAACATCAGTAGTCTGCAAAATTTTGGAGGGGATGTTAAGGGACCACATACAAGACTTTAGTAATGAAACTGGTATTATAAGTAGTAATCAGCATGGATTCATGAAAAATCGTTCTTGCCAAACCAATCTATTAACCTTCTACGATGAAGTGAGCAGCCACCTAGATAAAGGTAAGCCTGTGGATGTGGTGTATCTGGACTTTGCAAAGGCCTTTGACACCGTTCCCCACAAACGATTACTGTACAAACTAAGGAAGGTAGGTATGGACCATAAGGTGAGTACCTGGATAGAGAACTGGCTCCAGGGGAGAGTACAGAGGGTGGTGATTAATGGGGAGTACTCGGATTGGGCGGGTGTGGAAAGTGGGGTCCCCCAGGGTTCTGTCCTGGGACCAATCCTGTTTAATTTATTCATAAATGATCTAGAGGAGGGGATATCTAGTACAATCTCAGTATTTGCAGATGATACTAAATTAGGCATGCCAATATCTTCTATGCAGGATGTGGAAACCTTGCAAGCAGACCTGAACAAAATAACGGGGTGGGCAACTACATGGCAGATGAGGTTTAATGTTGAAAAATGTAAAGTAATGCACCTGGGTGCCAGAAACCAGAAAGCAAGCTACTCACTAGGGGGGGAACCTCTGGGTGAGTCTAGGATGGAAAAGGACTTGGGGGTACTGGTAGACAACAAGCTTGGCAGTGGCATGCAATGCCAAGCCGCCGCAAGCAAAGCCAACAGAATACTGGGATGTATAAAAAAGGGGATTCACTCCAGAAATAAAGAGATTATTCTCCCACTCTACAAGACTCTGGTCCGGCCACATCTGGAGTATGCTGTCCAGTTCTGGGCACCGGTCCTCAGGAAGGATGTGCTGGAACTGGAGAAAGTCCAGAGAAGGGCAACAAAAATAATTAGGGGAATGGAGGACATCAGCTATGAGGAAAGACTACAAGCACTGAACCTTTTCTCTCTGGAGAAAAGACGATTGAGGGGGGATATGATATCAATGTACAAATACTGTACTGGTGACCCGAGCATAAGGAACAAACTATTCAGAGAAAGGAGGTACAATAAGACACGTGGCCACTCACTAAAACTAGAGGAAAGGCGGTTTAACCTTAAAGTGCGTAAGGGGTTCTTCACTGTAAGAGCAGTAAGGATGTGGAATTCTCTTCCACAAGCAGTCGTATCAGCAGGGAGTATCGATAGTTTCAAAAAACTAGTAGATGGACACCTTAAAGACCACAACATACAGGGGTATACAATGTACGATTAAAAGCAAACACACACACGCATTCATAGGTTGAACTGGATGCATAGGTTGAACTGGATGGACTGATGTCTTTTTTCAACCTTACTAACTATGTAACTATGTAACTATGTAATTTTCTCTGCTGGTGCAGCCAACTAGTCTTGTGTCCACCCAGGTCTGCTTTTTGCAATAGTGGCAATCAGTGGTCAGATGCTGCTCTCCATTGTTTTTGTTGGTTCAGCCCACTAGATTTATGCCCACTTATAATGCAACTTCCCTCCTTAAGGTTTTAGGACCAGGAGTTTGACTCTTCCTACAGCAAATGTGTAGCATCCACGTTGCCCAGGATATGTGGACACTGAAGACTGGATCCCCCCCACACTACAGAGATGAAGAAAGATGACCTAGGACCCACCTTTTCATGTAACTGGAGTTTTAGACAAGTAATTGTGTCTTTTGAAAACCTCAACAATCTGCATCGCTGTTCTAGGTGAGTAGCCTCTAATGATCTGTTCACAACTCCTTAAGTCAGGCGACAGCCCAGCACACATGCTGCACGATAGAAGACAAGGAAGAACCGGATGGCCGCACTCCAACAATTCACTTTATTCAATATAAAAGTAAAACCAAATGACAGATGGAACAAGTACAGTGGGCGACAAGCAGGTAGACGTGTTTAGTACTAAAGTCAGCGCTCAATCATTACCAATGGTTAAGCGCTGACTTTATCGCAAAACACGTCTACCTGCTTGTCCCCCAATCTACTTGTTCCATCTGGTTTTAATGTTTAAACCGAATAAAGTGGATTGTTGGAGTGCAGCCGTCCAGATATTCCTTGTCTTGACAATTGTGTCTTTTAAGTAGATTTTTGTTTAATAAAAAATGTAGATCATCCCTAAAGATCAACTTTAATCATGGTTGGATTAACGTATCTTTTTAACGTTGTGTGTGGTGAAATGTTTCAAATCTTCATACAATTTTAACAAAAATTGGATTATTAGTAAGTTTGTCTGTATAGGCAGAACATTCAAATACAGAGTCTTATTGTGAGTCATAGTGCAAATATTAGAATCAGTCAAATCACAACCCACTCCAAAGGCTTTGGCACGCCCTTATATATCGGCCACTTCCAATGGCATTCAACATTTTTACTCATTTATTGTCTTTTCTCTTTTTTTCATCTTAGGTGAAAGTGAAAAAAGTCTTGGATCTTCTGCCAGGAATCTTCCTGAGCCTGGCAGTGAGCTTTAAGTTCCCCGCCTCCTAGAATTGGCACACCCAAGACCCGGTCAACTGCTGCCAGGCAGAATGGAGAGCACGGAGGGTCAATTCTATGGCCAGCTCCAGGATATGTTAGCAGGGTGAAGTTATTTTTGTTATGTGGCTGAAGGCGATCTATGGCTGCCTGAGCATAGACAGAACTTTTCCAGTTTAAGTCATTTTCACCTACAACGAACATAAATGAGCCATTGGCTTTCTCTACTGGGATGAGGCACTGACTGTTAGCAGGATCAAGAGGATCATCCAGAGCTTCAGACACATCAAACACTGCCGTTTCAGACACTTGCACCCGACTCATGTTGTATGTCAAGCCTGGGATGGTGAAATCCTTGTAAGATAAGCTGGCAGCGGTATTGGCACAACAGCCAGAGATGCTTACTGCTGCGACCACTTGGGGTAGGAACGTAATCATGGAAAGTGCAAGATCTGCTCCTTTGCCAGTTCCTATTACACCGACTCCAGGACCTCGAACCTTCCGAAAACAGAAAAAAGCAAATGGAAAGGAAATGAGAACATAACCCCAATAGTTGATTAATATACTTACATAAATTAACAAATAACGTACAGTGATACACACAGTACATATACATAATTAAAACTATAAATATGTTTAGTCAGGTATTTATAGAAGTTGGACCTCTAGAATCCTTTTCACATGTTTACAAGGCACTGCGCTTAAAACGTATGTAAACCCAAACTTTGAACCTATTTGCTTTCTTTGGGCCTGTTAGAAATACAAACTGCTCGATAAGTACAAAAAAAAAATACCTATTATGTCAGAAATTCAGACAAGTCTTGAAGTTATCTCAAGCACAACTATTAACCCTGCTAGTTCTTATATTGGGACTACAATATTATTGTCAACTTTTTTCTATTTTTTTCCCCCAACATACACCTTAACCACTTTACCACTAGAGCATTTTGCTGTCTTACGTCTGGGCCACTTTTTGCGATTCGGCGCTGTGCGACTTTAACTGACAATTGCGCGGTCGTGCGACGCCGTACCCAAACGAAATTTACGTCCTTTTTTTCCCACAAACAGAGCTTTCTTTTGGTGTTTGATCACCTGTGCGATTTTTACTTTTTGTGCTATAAACAAAAAAAGAGCGTTTATTTTGAGAAAATAACAATATTTTTCACATTTTTTTATATGAAATTCCCCCCAAAAAAGATGTAAAAACCAATTTTTTTTTAAATTTTTGGCCAATTTGTTTTCTGCTACCTATGTTTGGTAAAAAAAATCGCAATAAGCGTATTTTGATTGGTTTGTGCAAAAGTTATTGCGTTTACTAACAAAGGGAAAGATTTTTGTCATTTTTGGTGTTTTTGTTTTTTTAACGCGTAATGGCGGCGATCTGCGATTTTTTTTTCGGGACTGCGACATTGCGACAGATCGGACCCTTGACTGACATTTTTGACACTTTTGGGGGTACCAGTGACATTACTGCAGTAATCAGTGCTATACATATGCACTGTTACTGTAAAAATGACACTGGCAGGGAAGGGGTTAACTTTATTGGAGAGGGAGGGGTTAATGTATGCCTGGTGCTTACTGACGTGTGGGGGGGGGGGGTGACTTTGTGAGACAGGGACAGATCGGATGTCCAGCTATGCTGAACAGTCCGATCTGTCACTCCCTGTCACTGAGGAGATCCGCCCGCTTGTGTTTACACAGGCGGGCGGATCTCCACACTAGATCCCCGACGATCGGGGCAGAGCAGCGGCGATCGCCGCTGCTCCTCCCCTGGCCCGACTCCCGCTGTGAATGAAAACAGCGGGAGCGCCGCCTACAGGGGAGGAGTCTGACGACGTAGGTCTACGTCGTCAGACGGGAACAAGCCACTTTGCCGCAGTACTATTACAGTACTTAGCGGTAAAGTGGTTAAATGCTTTGCTTATAAAAGCCTGTTGTTTTTGAGCTGAATAACTAAAACTCAAATTACACATACTATATAGTTAAATGAGCCAGAGACACGCTTTACCTCCTTCTGCCTACCTGTTCTATTCAGACTAGGCCCTAAGAAAATTAAATTACAAAATTCAGAATGCTCTGCAAAACCAATGCTATGGGTGTTTAAAATATTTATTGTAAAATAAAAATTTTAAAACAATAAAAAAAATAATTAAAAAAAATAAAATCATTTAAAAATGTGTAAATGTAAAAAAAATAAATTGACCAAAAACGTTCAACTTGCCTTTACAAATAGATATATGTTTTTTAAATGTAACTTATACCTTACTGCATTTGATCCAGAGGATGGTAATTTGACCTTTCCTTTATACCGGGGGATTGTGATCTACCGATCGACCAATTGTGAACATTGCTTGCCTTGCCAATCCTTCCCCTCTGCTGCCTCCTGATCTCATCTTCACAGCACAGCGGAGAGCGGGAGGCAGCACAGTAATGGACAGAGGGCTGGACCAGAAGCTGCCTCAGTTAACCTTTCAAGTTAACCAGCAGGTAATTGGTTGCTAAGATGCCAGGGCGGTCCTAGCATTGAATCATCAGTTTGTTAATATGAAAAGTTAACTCTGGCAGCTCCCGCTACCACCCTCCTTCCATTACTGTGCTGCCTCTTGCTCTGCTGTACACACGCTGTCATGTAGGACAGTGATACCAACACATAGCTGTGTGTTTGTGAAGGGGCAAAGGACACTACTGAGGGGGGACAGAGGAAACTACTGTGGGGGGGGGGGGGGCAAAGCAAACTGCTATAGGGGCCAGAGTACACTGTATGATGGTACTGTTTTCATCAGCAAATTCTTGAATATAGTCCCTTATCATCCCCTCAAATAGTTTACATACTATTGATGTTAGGCTGATAGGCCTGTAGTTACAAGGTGTGATGGTACTCACCGTCACTGGGAGTGAAAGACAGATACTTTATGGTTTGGATTGCTTCAAGTGGGACAGTAATATTTGTCAGCCATGTATCTCGAGATATATGTGAGGACTATTCCTGTTTGATTCTGAACATGTTCATTGAAAGAGCTAATCACATTGGCTTCTGTTCCATGTCCTTCAATGTCAGAGACATTCCCTATTATTTGGGTATTGAGGTAATGTGTATTGTATTTCAGGAGCTCAAGGATGGAAAGTCTGCTAGTTAATTGGCTCAGGTTGATTGAATCATTGTCATCTGTTAGTTGCTGAGTGGAAATAGTATACTGTTTGTGTTGGTTGTTCTTTAGATATGTTAATTATATTTCTGTATACAATTTCATCTGCATATGATAATGTAATCAGGCAACCCTGACCTGATGGGGTATTCTGATCAGGAGGGGGAGGTCCATGCTGTATATAAATTCTGTGTGACTGTTCGATAAAGGAGAAGATTCCAGTACAAGCTAAGTTGTTGGCTAGCTTTGTATGTAGGGCGTTTGGGAAAATCTGCTATATATATATATTCAAGACTGTAGGAAGCCATATACTGACGGAAGTCCACAAGTACAGTGTGGGTCTCGGTTCCGTTACACTGGTGGTAAGAGGTGGGATATTTCCTGCAGTCTGGGACATCCAAACCTCCACTGGGATCCAAGGTCTGGGGAGCAGAATAGGAGAGGTACAGATATCAGCCACCATGGAAGAGGAATTCGGAAGGAGGTTTGCGAGAGAGATGGGGATACATTACAGGGGACCAGTGTCAAAGAAGGTCCTGCCAGGATGGCATGATTCAATCTGCTTGGAACTCTGGGAGGAAGCACTATCCCGTGAGCAGCGACACCAGGGAAAAATCCTCCCCTCCTTCCAGGAAAGGTACTGGTCGCAGTACGAAAATCGAATTGTGTTTTTGAGGAGACAACTGCACCAGGAATGGAAAGCTGAGTTAAGCAGGCTGGTCCAGGTGGAGATGCGGTTGGACGAGGGCTACAGAGCTCTCCGCTGGTATGTAACCCAAGTGTGCCCATGGACAGCGGACGACAGCCCAATGGAAGGCTTTTGCTATGGTGGCCCAGGGCTGTTATTAGAGAGGCTGTCCAAGGACCCTGACTTTGGGAGCGATTTGGAGTGGCGGTTAGAAGAAATTGAGGATTACAGAGAAGAGATCCTGAACATCTCGGAAGTGTTCTGGGCACTGGAAGATTTGGAGTTTTCGGCCGTTCAGGAATGAGAGCTTGAAATCGCCTACAGATGGCTGCTAGAGTCTGCTTAGTGCCGGGCCTGGGCTGCCCTTGCCTGGGAATATCCAGAAATCATAACTGAAGAATCGACAATGTGGCACAGTAATAGTGTGCTTTGCTCACCTGCACCCACGGTCTTGGATGCGGAGGTCTTATTGCGGATTCAGCAAGTGCTGATTCACCTTGACAAACCTGTTTCTGCACAGGACGAGCTTGGATAGAGGAATGTGTCTGTCCAGCCACTGCATAAAGGTATGGAAGAATAGGAAGCCATCTTCATTCCCCAAACACGGATCACAGATTTAATTGACTTTGCATCGGAGGATGATATGGGTGATAAATCATCCACCAAAGTGTTGACACTGGGTCCAAGTGCCACCAACCCATGCCCTGGACTTTCAGCAATTCCAGAGGCTGGGGATTTAATAGACTTTTCTGCTGAGGAGGAACATCCCAGTGAGCCTACAGCAGAAGAGCGGGCATCCAGGCATAGCACTGCTGACCTCTGCCTGCAACAATTGGTAAGATTCCAGTACAAGCTAAGCTGTTGGCTAGCTTTGTATGTAGGGCGGCTGGAAAAATCTGGTATGTATGTTCAAGACTGTAGGAAGCCGTATACTGACGGAAGTCCACAAGTACAGTGTGGGTCTCGGTTCTGTTACACACTGCTTTGGGGAGGGGAGGGTGATGTGAAGTGGGCAGAGGACACTATAGTGAGGGGATGATATGAAGGGGGCAGGGGACACTGCTGTAGCAGGGAGGGGCAGAGGACACTACAGTGTGGGGGTGATGTGAAGGAAGGCAGATGACACTGCTATGGCAGGGGCAGAGGACACTACAGTGGGGGGGGGGGGTGAAGGAGGCAGAGGACACTGGTATGGCAGAGGCAGAGGACACTACAGTGGGGGAGGGGGTGATGTGAAGGGGGGCAGAGGACACTACTGTGGGCAGAGGACATTACTGGGGGGGGGGGGCAAAGGACACTAATGTGTGGGTGGCAGAGTACATTACTGTGGAGAGGATGATGTGAAGGGGGGCAGAGGACACTACTGTCAAGGGGAAGGGCAGAGGACACTACTGTGGGAGGTGATGTGAAGGGGGGCATAGGGTACTACTGTGGGGGGGGGGGGAGTGATGTAAAGGGGGACAGACAACACTATTGTGACACACTATGCGTTCTTCATTCCATCTTTTTGTTGGGGGCTTGACAGTCCCCCTCCCCCCTCCCAAGATGGGGATCTTTGATTTCATGTTGTCCAGGTAGATTTTAACCTCTGAAAGGTTGCCTACCCCTTCTTTATTACAGTATGTTTATAAGAGCCTCTTTAACCAGTTGCCGACCACCTGCCTCAGTTTTACTGCGGCAAGGTGGCTCGGCTGTGCGAATCGGCATACCTGTACGTCGGCCGCGCGTGGAGGTAGGGGGTGTGCGCCCGACGTCCCCGCGATAATCTGATTCGGTTTAGAACTGATCAGTCATAAGGTCCAGGCCAATTATTTATGGCCTGGACCTGGTGATAGGTTCTGACCAATGGCAGAACCTCCTGTGCCTGTGTAATGTAAACACAGGCACAGGAAATTATGCAATCTCCTCCCTTGGAGCCCTTTTCAGTTCCAGCTAATTCAGGTGGAAACAGCAGGATTTTACTCCCCTTGGTTTTTAGGAGCCGTTTTTCATGGAAGATATGTACAGATCTGTTGTGGGCCAAAGCAATTTATATCAATTCATTTAGATCAATTCCAAATTTGACCCTTGCCATAGAATTTGCATGGAAACGTATCACTGTTTCTGAATTTAGAACCTTTCTGGGCCTATCCCTCATCATGGGCATTACTAAAAAAAGTGAGTTGCGGTCATATTGGTCCACTGACCCAATTCATGCATGTTTTCTCTGCTGCCATGACCAGGACTAGATACGAGCAAATCTTGCAGTTCATGCATTTCAATGACAATCAACTCTGTTGTCCTTGGGGTGACCCTGGATATGACTGACTCCACAAAATTCGGCCCCTCGTAAATCACTTCAACCAAAACTTTTCAGCCTTGTAAATGCCCCAATAAGCTGTCTGCGTTGATGAGTCCCTGATTAAATTTTCTGGCCACCTTGTTTTCAAACAGTTTCTCCCCAACAAGCATGCCATATATGGGGTCAAGATGTATAAGCTCTGTGACAGGGCAACATGCTATACATGTAGTTTCCGGATTTACGAGGGAAAAGATAGGAATGTGGAGCCCACCGACTGACCAGACTACATAGGGAGCAGCGGCAAGATTGTTTGGGGGTTGGTGTCACCGTTATTCAGAAAAGGGTACCATTTATACGTGGACAAATATTACACAAGCATGCCACTTTTTAGTCACCTTTTTGATTCTGGAATTGGCGCATGTGGCACCTTGCAACCTAATCGCCAGGGCTTCCCCACACGGGTTGTAGATTGCCAAATTAGACGAGGGGTGAGAGCCTGTTTGAAGTGTAATAAATTGCTTGCAGTGAAGTGGAGGGACACACGGAATGTTTTCGTTCTGTCCTCCATTCACACAGATACGACAGTCCAAATTACAACGGCGGCTGGTGTTGAAAAGCCCCTCTGTGTCCACGAATACAACCTTAACAAGCGAGGGGTGGACTTCCACGACCAGCTGATGGCACTGTACTTAATTGCCCGTAAGGTCAGACACTGGTACAAAAAGTGTCTGTATACTTATTCCAATTGGCTCTGCTGAACGCTTATGTGCTATACAAAGGTTCAGGAAGAAGTGGATCCTTCCTAAAATTCCAGGAAGAGATCATCACAGCCCTTCTGTATCCAGAAGGTGCTGTGGCCCAAATTCCCAATCCAGATGCAGTGAGTCGGCTGCATGAGAGGTATTTTCCAGATGTCCTCCCTGGTATCTCTACCCAAGGAGCACCCCAAAGAAGATGTCGTGTCTGTAGGAAACGCGGATATAGGTGTGACACCCGCTTTTTTTTTGCCCCTCCTGTCCTGGCCAACCTGGTCTCTGCATCGGGGACTGTTTCCGTCACTACCACACACTAGTAGAGTATTAGTATAAGGTACAGCACGGCAGAGTCTAAGGCGCACTTTCACACAGGGTCTCGAAACATGTTAGATGGCTACTGCATTTTCAGGGACCCTAGCCTGGAAAATTTAAAGTTTTTTTACAGTTACAAAAAAAGTTACAAAAAAGATAAATAAATAAATAAAAGCAGCCAAAAATAGTGGTCGTTTTATTGAGTTAGTTTTCTGTTTTTACAGTTTTACTGTACTTTATAACATACTGCTATACTGTAATGTTTTTCATTGTTAATCATAGTTTGCTTTGCAGATACAGCCATTCTACCGTTTTACTGTACTGTATGCTATTATAATGTAATGTTTTATTGTTACTGTGTTTTTTTTGTTATCCATAGTTAGCTTTGCAGATACCACCATTCTACTGTTTTACTGCACTGTATACTATTATATTGTAATGTTTTATTGTTACTGTGTTTTATTGTTAACCATAGTTTGCTTTGCAGGTAGGCCCATCAGCTGCAGCACTGATTTTTTTATCCTGACAACAGCAGTGTTTGCTCTCGGCATAAACGTAAATCAATGATTGCAGCGCTGTAGGAGGTGATTTCACCACTGCAGTTAAAAAAGAGCATATATGGCGAAGCATAGGGGGTGGGGTGCACACAGAGGGCCGATCTCCCCTATGCTTCGCCATATATGTTTTAACACTTTTCTTGGCAAAGATTTCTTCATCCACATCGATCGATGTGAATAGAGCAATCTGTCATGTTCTTTTTTTTCGCTGAAATTGTTCTGCGAAAAAAAAGAACATTGCATGTATACCCATCATTAGAAGTGGGTGGATGCTGGGAGATCTAATGGTGGGCATACCACACACTTTCTGGCAGAGATTTCTTCCTCCACGTCAATCGATGTGAGTATAGGAATCTGTTCGGTTCTCTTTTTCCGTTCAGCCCACAGGCTGCATTAAAAAAAAAACCTTACTAAATATGCCCAATAAGTTCCAGCAACATACCAGTACGTCGCTGGACTTTGAATGGTCATACCAGGATGATGCGTGCAGGTTTAGGCATCATCTTGGTACCGTTTCTTTACAGCCAGTGGTCGGATTTCATGTAAAAGCAATCCTAGCAGTTAATTAGCCGCTAGACTGCTTTTACAAGCAGTGAAAGGGGACTCCTCCCCCTCCCCTCCCACCGCCTTCCACTGTTTTCTCTGGCTCTCCTGTCCCACGGGGTAACCCGAGACTGCAGCTGGTGGTTCCGTCAGCTGACTATAGAGCTAACTGGAGACCAAAATGGCTCCAATCATCTCTATGGTCGAAGGCACCGGAAGCTACGAGCATTTCATGACTTCGGTTTTGCCAGATATAAACGGCACCATTGGGAAATTGGGAAAGCATCTTATCACACCAATCTCTGTGTGGTCAGATGCTTTAAGGGCAGAGAAGAGATCTAAAGTCTAATAGACTCCAATTTTTTTTTAAAAAAGAGTACCTATTATTATGCCATTTGGGGATATTTAAAATAAAATTAAAAATGATCAAAAAAATTTAAAAAAAGTACAAGGGAAGGTGTCAAAATAAGATAAAAAAAGCAAAATAAATAATAATTATAATAAAAAAATGTAAAGCACCCCTGTGCCCCCGTGTTTGCGCGCAAAGGCAAACGCAAGCATCGGTCTCGTGTCACATGTAAACAGCAATCACACCATGCATGTGAGGTATCGCCGCAAACTTCAGATCGAGGGCAGTATTTCTTGTAGTAGACCTCCCCTGTAAATCTAAAGTGGTAACCTATAAAGGCTTTTAAAAATGTACATAGTTTATCCCCGCTGCACAGGTGTGCGCAATTTTAAAGCATGTCATGTTTGGTATCAATGTACTCTGCATAAGATCATCTTTTATATTCTACTAAACAATTAGGCAATATATGGTGTATTTGTGCATTAAATTAAAAAAAAAGTGTTTTTTTCCCAAAGAAATTTGTTTGGAAAATCTCTGCACAAATACCATGTGAGAAAAAAAATTGCAACACCCACAATTTTATTCTGTGGGGCCTTTGCTTAAAATATATATATATATATATATATATATATATATATATATATAATGTTTGGGGGTTCAAAGTAATTTTCTAGTTAAAAATAAAGTTTTTTCATGTAAACAAAAGGTGTCAGAAAAGGCTTGGTCTTCAAGCAGTTAGAAGAGTGGGTGATGTGTGGCATAAGCTTCCAATATTGGGCATAAAATGGCAGGACAGTTCAAACACCCCCCAAATTACCCCTTTTTGGAAAGTAGACACCCCAAGCTATTTGCTGAGAGGCATGTTGAGTCCATGGAATATTTTATAATTTGCCACAAGTTTCGGGAAAATGACAAAAATGATTTTTTTCGGGTTTTTTTTACACTAAATTGTCAATTAAAACGGAAAATTTATATCAAATACTTACCGTAATTTTCCTTTCCTGATGGACTCCATGGCAGCATACGTTTGGGTAGCCCCGCCTCCACTCCTACCCTATAGGACCCCACTCCCATAAATCCTTGCTCCCTTTCAGCATCCGTGTTCTGTAACTAGCCTACTCAGGAACTGGGAGGGGACTCCTGCTGCCATGGAGTCCATCAGGAAAGGAAAATTACGGTAAGTATTTGATATAAATTTTCCGTTTTCCTGACAGACTCCATGGCAGCATACGTTTGGGAAATAACTCGCCAAAACACAATTGGGTGGGCAGATGCTGATAAATTTTAATTAACACCTGCAACAGATAACACTTGAGCACCAAAACCAACAGAAGAAAGAGCCGCCGGCTCAACACAATAATGTGACATAAATGTATGAATGGACACCAAGACGCTGCTCTGCAGACCACATCCGGAGCGACATGTCTTGAAGCTGCCCATGAAGTAGCGACACCACGAGTAGAATGCGCAGACACCGCTTTAGGAGGAACCAAGCCCTTCTCTCTATAAGCCCACTGAATCGCCTCTACTATCCAGGAGGCAATTGATCTTGAAGAGGCACGCATACCTTTGTTCTTCTCAGACAATAGGACAAAGAGATAATCTGTCTTTCGAAACGAGGCTGTAGCTTCCAAATACTGTCTGAGCGTGTTGCCTACGTCCAGTGGATGAACTTCCAGAGGTTCGGCCGATGAATTGAAAGTAGGGAGAACAATTTCTTGGTTCTCGTGAAAGACCGAAGTGACTTTAGGCCTTGCTCCCAGCATTGGGATAAGGACAACCCTATCCGGGAAGAAAGTCAGAAAGGGTTCCCTGACTTTGAATCTCAGACACCCTTTTTGCAGAGCCACTAGAAAGACTATCTTAAGGGTGAGATATTTCACTGATATAGGCTCTTCTGGATTCATGCCAACTGAGGACAGAAAATCAAGGACCAAAGGCATGTCCCACTTGGGGAATCTCAGCTTCTTCCGTGGCCTTAGCCTTACTGCCCCTTTGAAAAATTGCCTGATCAAAGGATGTGCAGCCCAGGAAATGCCTGTGAAAGCAGACATGGCTGAGACTTGGACTCGCAGGGCGCTCACTGAGAGAGGCAATTCCAATCCTGACTGGAGAAAAGATAGAATATCTTCCACGGAAGGAGATGACCAGGACTTTCCTTTGGACTCCAGGAAAGAAGTAAACCTAGCCCAAATCCTTTCATAGGTTTTATTCGCGCTTTGTCTTCTAGCACTCAAAAGAGTTGGTATGGCTACTTCCGGACATCCTAATGCTTCCAGCCTTCCCCTCTCAAAAACCAGACCCGAAGGTGCAGACGGGCTGGGCATGGGTGAAGGATGGAGCCATGGGACAGCAGATCCTCCCTGAGAGGAAGAGGGACTAGGTCGCGGTAGCTCAGCTGGAATAGTAGAGGAAACCACGGTCTGTTGGGCCAAAACGGAATTACTGCAACCACTTTGACTGGCTCCACCTTGACTCTCCGCAAGAATTGAAAGATGACTGGAACTGGGGGAAAGGCATAAGCCTTGTGAAACTTCCAGCAATCTGTCAGGGCATCCACCCCGAATGCTCTGGGATCTCTGTTCCTCGAGTAAAATTTCTGCAGCTTCCTGTTGTTGAAGGAGGCAAATAGATCCACCTCTGGGATGAACCCCAAGGACAGGATCCAATTGAACACATCCTCGTGGAGAGACCACTCGTTGTTGTTGAGTTGTGTTCTGGAGAGGAAATCCGCTTGTGTGTTCTGAGCCCCTGGTATGTAAACTGCCGACAGATTGACCAGATTTCCCTGAGCCCAGGTCATTATTGGCTCTACTTCCCGAAGCAGGGATGCACTGCGAGTTCCGCCTTGTCTCCTCACATAGGCTACTGCAGTCGTGTTGTCGTGTTGCCCCGAATGTGTCGTGTTTCCCTTGTGCCATCTCTGTTCCGCAATGACCGCCCCAGCCGGTGTTGCTGGCGTCTGATGTCACTATCACCCAAGATATGGGGGCTATGGAGTGACAATTGCGCAAATTCTTCAGCTGTAGCCACCAAGGAAGCCAGCTCTTCATGGTTGCGGTTATCACTATTCGCTGAGAATTGCTGATTCCGTTCCACTGCTGAAGAAAACCTCTGAAAAGGCCTCATCTTCCAGAGAGCCCACTTCACCATAGGGGCTGTTGACACCATGGTGCCAATTACCCTCAGGCATTGTTTGGCTATGAGACGGGATGCCGACAAAGCCAGAGATACTCTGTCCCTGATTACCGGAATCTTTCCTTCTGGCAGAGAGATGGTACTGTTCTTGGTGTTGAACAGCGCGCCCAAAAAGACCAGGAACAGAGTGGGAATCAGATGGCTCTTTTCTCTGTTCAGGATCCAGCCGAACCTCTCTAGAGTCGAGATGACCAGAGCTAGATGTTCCAGGATAACAGACTTGTCTTGGGCCAGAAGAAGGAGGTCGTCCAGGTAATGATAAAGACGGACCTCTCTCAGTCTTATCAAGGCTACCACCGCTAACAAGACCTTCGAAAAGGTACGAGGCGACGTGGAAAGCCCGAAGGGGAGACATACAAATTGCAGATGACGCTGGCCGACCGAGAATCTTAGATATTGCTGAAACTCTGTTGCCACTGGCACGTGGAAGTATGCATCCTTCAGGTCTACTGAGACCATCCAATCTCCCGGTTGAACGGCTCGCTGAATGGAGAATAGAGTCTCCATCTTGAATTTTTCTCCTTTGATGAAGCGATTCAAGTGTGTCAGATCTATCACTGGTCTCCAGGCGCCGCTCTTCTTGCGCACCATGAAAAGAGGGGAATACACTCCGAGCCTTCTTTCTGATTCTGGCACTGGAACCACTGCTCCTTGAGTGACTAGCGAGTCTACGTAAGATAAGAGAACCTCTCTTTTGTCGCCTGACCGAGCAAGGGAGGTAGGAACAAATCTGTTTCCGGGAATACTGGTGAAGGTCCAAGAAAGACCTGCAGAGACCGTGTTGACGACCCAAGCATCCCAGACTGAGGCCGCCCAGACCCGCCGAAGTGAAAGAGATGACCTCCCACCTGACTGGCCTGAGCGGGCCCAATCTCAAAAGGACTTTGTGGTATCTCTGTCCCCAGACGTGTTGCTCTTGGGGCCCTTCCGAAAGGAAGACTGCCTGGACTTCCAGTTTCTTCCAAACTCCCTTCCTGGCCTATAACTACGTGCTTCCCTGGCACGGTCAGTATTTTGCTTTCTAGGAGGTAGTCTTTTCTGACCAAGAAGACGCCTGTCCTGGGGAAGAAAGCCCGATTTACCACCAGTAGCCTCAGAGATGGCGCTATCTAATTTATTCCCAAAGAGGGAAGAACCCTCAAAAGGAATGCGACACCATACCTGCTAGAAGCAGGATCAGCCAACCAAGGGCGTAACCAAAGTGCACGCTTTGCTGTAACAGATGATAGCATCCCTCGTGCTAACAGGCGTATCATATCAATAGACGCCTCCCCCAGGAAGGCTGAGGCCAGTTTTAGCTCCTGGATAGGAGAATTCTTGGCTGCCTCTTCAGAGAAACTTCTGAGAGAATCATCAACATTGTCCACCCATACTTCCATGGCTTTGGACAGGGATGCCAGGGCTAGGGCTGGTTTGCAAGCAGCTCCCACAGAAAGATAGACACGCTTCAGATCCGTGTCAATTTTCCTGTCGAGAGGATCCTTAAAGGAAACCGTATCTTCAAGAGGCAAAGTGACGTGCTTTACTAGCCTCATGACAGCCGCATTCACTAAAGGAGGAGATTCCAGGTGTTTGACCTCATCTTCCTTGAATGGATAGAGTTTAGCCAATTTTGAGACCATGGAGTTTTTTCTCTCCACCTTGCTCCATTCTTCCGTTATGATGTCTCCTAATTCAGGGATGAAAGGAAAATATAGCCGCTCTTTGCTCAGCTGCTTGAAATATTTTCTCTGCTTGGGGGCAGAGACCACTGGGTCTTCCCAGTTCAGGGTTTCTCTGACGGCTTTCACTAGCGGTGGAACCAGGTTGAAAGAAAAACCCAAACTAGGTACATCTTGGTCAGAATCACTCTCAGATTCGAATATCGGGGGATGGCTAAGTCCAGATGATTCAAGGACCCGTCCGCCAGAAGATTCTCTAACAGGAGAAATGGATGGTTCTGGTACTGGAGACTGCCGTCTAATAAGATCAGCCAGGGAGTCCTTGACTATGCGCTTGACCATGGACTCAAGTTGTCGGTCAGAGCTTCCCCTTTTACCCGCTGCTCGGGAATAACAGGAGTCGCATAGCGATTTTCCGTTCAGTAAACGAATCCCACAGCCCCAGCATTTTGTCTCGCTGGATTGGCGTGAAGACCTAGCAGGTGACCGGTCTTTACTGCGGTGTCTGGACTTGGAAGAGGAGCCATGTCTGGAGGAAGAGCGAGGCTGCTGCGTTTTCGCATGGCGATCTTCTCGCGTGCCTAAAGGCTGTTCGGACCTAGAGGAGGAACTGTAAGGGAACATACAAGGGAGTAAACCACAAGACCACCCGTATATATCCGGCCCCCCCCTACTCCAGCTCTGCACTCCTAAGAGAGAGCTGGTCACAGGGGAGCGGTGATGTATCCATAAGGAAAGACAGGGGTACACTAGAAAGACCAATGCAAAAGTACTTAGTAATGCTCCCCAAGACCCCTCATACAGAGGACCCACATACCTTGTCACCAGAGACCACCAATGTGGAAACGCCGCAATTCTACAGTCAGTCCCATAGGCTGTGGGACTGACATCCATTTAAATTTGGCGCCGGCCGTGACGTCACGGCCGCGGCATACAGCGCATGCGCGAGTATCGGCGATCGCCGCTACTGCGCATGCGCGGACCAAGCCTCGTTCTCGGTCAGCCCGCGCGCATGCGCAGAGCGTCCGAAAACGCCGCGAATGGAACGCAGTGCGTTCCACGGCATCCATAGTACCTCCCGGACCACCAGGAAGTACACAGAGAAGCGAGGAGCCGCACGCTAAACCACCAGGGAAGCGCTAGATCACCAGGCAAGTAAAATATAATACACATAAGGGTTATAAAACACTTACCTGTCCGCGCAGCTTACCGCTAGACACCAGGGAAATACCAAGTCAGCAACCAGGAAGCAATATCCATCGATGGGGCAATGCACATGAGGCCACCCGCAGCAGCCGGGCTCACTGGCCATGCCATTTGGCCTGCTTTGTCAGGTATCTTAAGGCTCCTCTTCAGCATGCCGACCCCATACCCCGCAGCAGCAAGGGCTTACAGGGGAAACAATTCCTGCCGACCCTCATTAACCCTGCGTCTTCAAGCGATTTAGCATCGAAATTGTAGGAATTCAGCACCAAACAGGTGCAGGAGGAGGACAAAAAAAGAACACGGATGCTGAAAGGGAGCAAGGATTTATGGGAGTGGGGTCCTATAGGGTAGGAGTGGAGGCGGGGCTACCCAAACGTATGCTGCCATGGAGTCTGTCAGGAAATGATATATTGCTCAAACATGCCATGGCTATATGTGAAATGACACCCCAAAATACATTCTGCTGCTGCTCCTGAGTTCGGGGATACAATATGTGTGAGACATTTTGGCAGTCTAGCTGCGTACAGGACCCCGAAATCCAATCACTGCCTTCAGGCTTTCTAAGGGCGTAAATTGTTAATTTCACTCCTCACTACCTATCACAGTTTCGGAGGCCATGAAATGCCAAAATAGAACAAACCCCCCCCCCCCCCCCCTAAATGACCCCTTTTCGGAAAGTAGACATCCCAAGGTATTTGCTAAGAGGCATGTTGTGTATTCTGCTCTCATTTGTTTTGGAAAATTAAGAAAGAAAAGGAACATTTTTTTTATTTTTTACATTTTTAAAACTTTGTGACAAAAAGCGAGATTTGCAAAATACTCAACATGCCTCTCTCTGTACTTTGGGGTGTAATTCCACATATACCCATGGTATAACTGAGCAATATATAATTTTAATGACAACTTTGGGTAAAAAAAAAAAAATTATTTTCATTTTTCACACACTTGTGACAAAAAAATTAAATATCCAATGGGCTCAACATGCCTCTCAGGAAATTTCTTGGGATGTCTACTTTAATATTTTTTATAAGAAAAAGTAGAAAATGTAATTTTTTCTCAAAATTTTCAGTCTTTTTTTCGTTTGCAAAAAAATAAAAACTGCAGAGGTGATCATATACCACCAAAAGAAAGCTCTATTTGTGGGGGGAAAAGGACATACATTTCGTTTGGGTACAGCAAAAAATGGTTTGGTCCTTAAAGCGGAGTTCCTCCCATTTTGGTGTTTATTAAAAGTCAGCAGCTACAAAAGTGTAGCTGCTGACTTTTAATAAACACACACTCACCTGTCCCATGGTCTAGAGATGCGGGCGGCAGGAGCCTTGGTTCTTTCCTTCTTCTCCCCGGGGCGCCAGCACCTCTAGTGTGGGCACCCGGCTGCAACAGCTTGCGGCTTCACAGCCCGGTGCGCACTGCACATGTGTGAGTCGTGCTGCATGTCCTGAGTGGAGGGGCAATCTTCTGGGACCTGTGACGTGTCCCAGAAGATTGCAGGGAGGGAAGGGGAGAGGAGAACTTCCGCTCGAGCCGCCTAGGTGGTCTGAAAGGAAGTGGGTGCGGGCACCTGTCAAATCTAGGTACCCGCCCCCCCCAAAAAAAATACATTGCCAAATGTGGCAAGTCAGGGGGTAAGGAACACTTAAAGCGGAAGTTCCACTTTTGGGTTGAACTCCGCTTTAAGTGGGTAAAACCTACCGATCCTTAAGTGGATAAATTGCATCAGAGGGATGACAACTCTCAAATGTCAGTCATAGTTTATAATACAGTTCTGTTATTTTCTTACCTTAGGATGTTGGGATAGAAATTTGGCAGCTTCTTCAAAGTACTCTAGGTGAAATTCAGTCATTGCTGGTGGAAGGTCTTCAAAAGCCAAGTATGGCAGGGCCAAAGCAGCAAATCCGTGACTGGCTAGGAGACTGGAACGATATTCTACCAAACCACCTTCATCTCCAAACATGTCAATCACTCCAGGAAATAATCCCTCCCCTGTGAATGGAATGTGGAACCATTAACGTGGAATAATGTGTCAAATTAATTAACGCTAAACTCAAGACATGAATACAGCTTAAATACACATCTGAAAAACGTTTATGGGAACTATTATACCTTCCAAAAGTTTTGTAAAAATGTTCAGGCAGCCTTTTGGTGCCAGATAGCACAATTAGGCCCTTGACCTGTATAGTAGCACAGCTTGGTCAAGGACACACCCCCAGCAGCACCTCCTTCTGTGTCAGCACATGTGCTCTGCAGTAGAAGCTCATTGGCTCCTAATACTGCCCTCCCTCCCCCAGTCTGGGTGATGCTGCACTACATATACACAAGGATTTACACTAGTGGCATTTAAGGTATTATTGCTGATTTTAATGTAATACACATCTGCACTAATTAATGGCTGGGATATCCCTGCCATGGATAGAGCAACAAGGGGGTTTGCGGATTTTGCATCACTGGAGAAGGACATACTGGAGTGTAATTGTGCCATAATGTGCAAGTATGCCTAGCACCATGTCACAAGCCTACCCACCCTGCAAGTGGTAACTTTTAACTTATTAAATCAATGATGTCATGTAATAATGCACAACAATCAGAGTATTAGGGGTGGGGTTTTGTCAACTATTATGGAAATGTGGTCCACCAGGGTATCATCCCGATGTAGATGTAGATACAACCAAGTAAGCTAAGTGAGACTTTAAATATACCACTGGTAACCATTCTATGCAATAAATTATAGCATATATAAAAAAAATCAAATTTACATTTAGAAACCAAATATAACATTTAACCACTTTACCACCGGAGGATTTTGCTGTCTTACATCCAGGCCACTTTTTGCGATTTGGTACTGTGCGACTTTAACTGACAATTGTGCGGTCATGCAACGCCGTACCCAAACGAAATTTACGTCCTTTTTTTCCCCGCAAACAGAGCTTTCTTTTGGTGGCATTTGATCACCTGTGCGATTTTCATTTTTTACGATATTAACCACTTACCGCATACTAACGTAGGTCTACGTCGGTAAACTTTGCGGTAGTGTACCGGGATGATGCCTCTAGCTAGAGGCACCATCCCGGTACCGTGGTTTAGAGCTGACGGTTGGCTTTCCGTCGGTACCGACCGATGCGGCTCGGGAGCCGCTCGATCGGTACCCGGGGGGGCGGGAGGGGATGTCCCCCCCCCCTCCCGCCGCCTTCCGTGGCTTTGCCCGGGGCTCCCGTTCCACCGGGAGCCCTGAGCACCCAGCCGGCACGTCCGCCGGCTGGATGGAGTCCCGATGAATGCCGGAAACGGCATCGATCGGGTCTCCGATGACGTAACCCGGAGGCGGCGTCCATGACGTCACTTCCGGGTTACTGTGCTGCAAAAGGCGGCAAATTTGAAAAACGGCTGTATGCAAAAATGCCGTTTTCGGCGTTTTGCATACAGGGAAGTGTAGTGGAGGAGTCGAGGGTCTTTTAGACCCTCGATCCCTCCATAAAGTGTACCTGTCACTACATATTGATGTCACAAGGGATGTTTACATTGCTTGTGACAGCAATAAAAGTGATCAGATTTTTTTTTTTTTTTCTAAACTTTAATAAAGTTAAAAAAATTAATTAAATAAATGGGAAAAAAAAAAAAAATTTAGCCGCCCCCGTCACCGTTAGCTCGCGCACAAAAAAAAACCGTATACGGAAGTCGAGCCGCAAATGAAATCGCTGTTCAAACCACACATGTGAGGTATCGCCGCGATCGCCAGAGCGTGAGCAATAATTTAAAAAAAAGAGCTACACTCTAACTCAAAACTGGTAACCATTAAATAAATTTAAAAACGTCGCAGATTGAGATCTCTATTGACCGTAGTTTGTCGCGATCCCACGGGGGGGCGCAATTTTAAACCGTAACATGTTGGGTATCTATTTACTCGGCGTGACATGTTCTTTCACAATATACAAAAAAAATGGGCTAACTTTACTGTTTAGTATTTTTTAAAATTAGTGAAATGTGATTTTTCAAAAATTTTCCAAAAAAGTGGCGCTTTAAAGACCGCTGCGCAAATACCGCGTGATAAAAAATATTACAATGACCGACATTTTATTCTCCAGAGTCTTTGCTAAAAAAATATATATAATGTTTGGGGGTTCTAAGTAGTTTTCTAGGAAAAAATACTGATTTAAACTTGTAAACAAAAAGTGTCCGAAATAGGGCTGGGGCTTAAGTGGTTAATAAAAAAAAAGCGACAATTTTGAAAAAATAACAATATTTTTCTACTTTGACAGTTAAAAAATATCCAATATATAAAATTTTTGTCATATATTTAGACCAAAAGGTATTTAGCTACATGTCTTTGACAAAAAAATTCTCAATGAGCGTATTTTTAACCGCTTTAAGACCGGAAGATTTTACCCCATTCCTGACCAGGCCATATTTTGCAATTCGGCACTGCATTATTTTAACGGACAATTGCGCGGTCGTGCAACGCTGTACCCAAATTAAATTTATGTTCCTTTTTCCCCCCACAAATAGAGCTTTCTTTTGGTGGTATTTGATCACCTGTGCGATTTTTACTTTTTGCGCTATAAACAAAAAAATAGTGACAATTTTGAAAAAATAACAATATTTTTCACATTTTTTTATATGAAATTCCCCCCCAAAAAATGTAAAAAATCAAAATTTTTTAACATTTTAGGCCAATTTGTTTTCTGAAACATATTTTTGGTAAAAAAAAAAAAAGAAATCGCAATAAGCGGATTTTGATTGGTTTGCGCAAAAGTTATCGCAGCTACTAACTACAGGAAATTTATGTCATTTTTATTGTTTTTTTTTTTTTTATCTAGTAATGGCGGTGATCTGCGATTTTTTTTGCGCGGGACTGCGACATTGCGGCAGACAGATCGGACCCTTGACTGACATTTTTGACACTTTTGGGGGTACCAGTGACATTACTACAGTAATCATTGCTATACATATGCACTGTTACTGTAAAAATGACACTGGCAGGGAAGGGGTTAACTTTTATTGGTGATCAAGGGGTTAATGTATGCCTGGTGCTTACTAACGTGTGTGGGGGGAGGGGACTGTGTGACACAGGCACAGATCGCAGGTTCAGCTATGCTGAACCCTGCAATCTGACCCTGCCTGTCACTTAGGAGATCCGCCCGCTTTCTTTACACAAGCGGGCGGATCTCCACACTCGTTCCCCGACGATCGGGGAAGAGCAGTGGTGATCACCGCCGCTCCTCCCCTGGCCCGACTCCCGCTGTAACTGAATACAGCGGGAGCGAGACTCCGGCGGCGCGCGCGCCACCCACAAGGGGAGGAGTCCAGCGACGTAGGTCTACGGCGCTTGACGATAACGAGCCACTTTGCCGCAGTACGGTCAACGTGACCGGTCGGCAAGTGGTTAAAATGCTGATACCGAGGTACTTGTCACAGACATTACTGTATATCTTTCAGAAATGTCTACGCGTTTAGCAGATTCAACTGCTTCTTCAGGACCAGCAAGGATTTTTGCACAAAGAAAGATATTAATAATCATAGAAATACTTCTTAAATCAAAATTAGAGCAAAACAGCATAATGCATGGGGTGGTCTGTGTTGGTCAAACCCGCCTGCCGGCCCATGGGAGATAACCCAAGGGCATCCACTAACAGATAAGTATACCTATATTTGTGTCCTCATATACCACACTATTTATAGTATAAGTAGCCCAATGTAAGCGTAAATGAGCTCTGTACATATATATCAATGGCAAAATCTTAAAGGGACCCAAAGTCTGTTAGACAACTTCACGGCATACTTCTTGTAACTCAACTTCATCAAATATGTCCACAAAATGTCCTCCCTGCCCTCAATGTCTGATGAATGCCTCTGTATCAGCCTTTTAAATGGTATATTTGGATTTTATTAGTATATATATATATATATATATATATATATATATATATATATATATATATTGTATAGACTGTAACTGTTTTTTGAAACTGTTAAAGTGGTTGTAAACCTTCCTTTTTTTTTAAATAAAACATGCTTATACTTACCTGCTCTGTGTAATGGTTTTGCACAGAGCAGCCCTGATCCTCCTCTTCTGGGGTCCCCTGCTGCGGCTCCAGGCCCCTCGTCTTGATCGGGTGCCCCCATGGAATGTCACTTTCCCTGGGGGCGCCTGTGTAGGCTCGCTCCTGAGTCCCGCTTCTGCATCTGTTGACTCAGACAGTGGGTTTCAGCCTTTCCAATCCAAGTGCCTGCATCATCCTGACGTAAATTTTGTTTGGGTACAGCGTCGCACGACCGCGCAATTGTCAGTTAAAGTCGCACAGCGCCGAATCGCAAAAAGTGGCCCAGACGTAAGACAGCAAAATCCTCCGGTGGTAAAGTGGTTAAAGCGGAGTTCCGGGCACAGAAGTCATTTTTCAATAAACATACCCCCGGGACAGTCAGGGCTAGCACATTCCACAATGGCTATCCTCTGATCTGTCCCAGTTCGCACTTATCTTTTAGAAGAAATACTCACTTATAAAATTTCTTCCACAGCGTCTCCATCTCTCTTGTGGGCAGCTGAAGCCGGCGCGGTCCTCTTCGGCGTCTTCTTCCGCGTCTTCTTCTCCCAGAATGCGCCTGCACCGGCCCCTCTCGTCACTTCCGGTGCGGCGCCGCATTCCTCCACAGCTTCTGGGCATGCCCAGAAGCTGTTTAGCAGGGGAATGCGGCGTCGCCCGGAAGTGACGAGCGGGGCCGGTGCCGTCGCATTGATTCCTGGGAGCGATGACGTTCAGCTCCCAGAAATCAGTGCAAGCCCGGAAGAGACGACTGAGCCTCGGCACAGAGGGAGGAAGTGAAGACTAGGTGAGTATCTTCGATCTTCAATTACAAGGTGAGTAAATAAAAAAAAAAAAAAACCTAACTATCCAATTCCTTTTCAGGTGAAGGTGTAGAAGCGGACGGGCACAAAAAAAAAATATCGATTTTGTGCCCGGAACTCCGCTTTAAACACAAAAATCATTAAAATAGCATGCAGACAGTACTGTTTAAATACTTTTGTAAATTGGAAGCATTTTCAAGGTTACAAACAAACAACACACAGTAATAAAAGTTGGTGACAACAAATATTATTACCTGGAGGTAAAAACAGGCTGCCCCGAACTGCCCCTTCTCTAAGCCTTATTCTTCGCACTCCCGGGGCATAGAACAGTCTTTGGATTTTAGTCCTAGCCGCCACCTGCCCCGGTATAGTTTTAGGATTGCTGTGCCCCTTGTGCACTAACAGCTCCATGATCATGGGGGATTTCATGACACTTCTCTTCTCCAGTCTCTGGAAGGGTTTCTCCATGGTGGAAGGGGACAGGCTCCAGAGCAGCCCCATAGGCAGCACCCCTGTGTAGTCCCCTCCGAGGGAGGCGTCCCTTTCCAGATCCACAGTGCCAGAGCTGTCAGCCTCATAGTGGGCACAGGAGTCAAACAGACAATCCTGCTCATCCACTACTACAGCTCTCAGTGTCACCTGCTGTCTGGGGCTGAGCCCATGCACTGTGATATGTAGCCTGTCATCTGCCAGCCCAGATTGAGGAGATGCAGAGAGGGAAACCAGCCTGCTTAGCTGTGTATAGCTATAGGGGATTCGCAGGAGCCCAGCAGCAAGGCGACTCCCTCCACGCAGCATCATGTTTCTGTTCAGTGTCAACAATAGTCAGCTGACTACACTAGCCAGTCATGTGACCTGCAGACAGACTAGCTAAGCAGATCCCAGAGCAAATCCAAATGTCATTCACATTGTATATAGGCAGTGCTTTTACTTTAAAGCTAGATACACATTATACAACTTTTGTTGTTCAATTTCCTTTAGATTTACCTTCGACTGTGTAGTACAAGGGCCTGCCTGATTGCATACAAATTGAAAGAATTTAGGCTTGTCCTCATATTATATGGTTTTGGTAAATCTAAAGGAAAAAAAGAAATTTGTATGGTGTGTATCCAGCTTAAAGCCTCGTACACACGATCAGATTATCGAACAATCTGTCCGTTTTTTTGTGGCATGCTAGTCTCATGTCGAAAGTGAAGGTTACTTTCATACGAAAATTTCCGTACGACAGAATTCTACTTCAGAAGTGATGTCATGTGTTGAATTGTTTTGTATGTGTTCTTTCGTCTCTGAGCATGCCTAGTCTTGCTCTTACGATTTTTTTCGGACGAAAACTGTACTAATTAAACGAAAATTGGACGTTGTGTTGACGTAGGATAAAAAGTTTATAGCCTGCACATCCAGTTTTTGTCGTCGGAAAATTCGTAATCGGTTGTCGAAAGCACTATACTAACAATCCGAAAAACGGCAGATCGTTAGTCGGACTAAATTTTCCTTCCGATTTTTGTATCGTGTGTACGGGCCTTATGGCTACATTCACATTAGCCCTGTAATTGTTTTTTTTTTTAATCGTAGCAGAAATTATCTGGGAAGTATAACAAACTTTAGGGCACATTCACACCATGTGCGTTGACGTTGACCTGTGTTTTTCTACACATCAATGCAGGTCACTGGCTGCAAGGACAAATAGAATACAATACTTCTTTATGTGCCATGTTCATGCCACAATGTGTACTGTGTTACAATGCAGCATTCCTTCATTATAATGCAACACAACGCACAGGAATGCATGTAAATATAACTAAAAGTAAAGAAACAAAAAATAAATTCTTGATACAACTTTGACACTTCCAGGGACTGTCTTTTCCACAATGAACAGGGCCAGCGGTAGATTATTGTGCACCCTAGGCAAGCCCAGCTACTTGCATCCACCCGATGGTTAGGGGGGGGTGAGGGGTAGGTGAGGCAGTATGGGGGGGGGGGGGGTGAGGCAGCATGGTGGGGGGGTTGAGGTAGTATGAGGGATGGGTGAGGCTGAGTATGGAGGGTTGGATGAGGCAGTATGGTGGAGGGGGTGAGGCAGTATGGAGGGGGGGTGAGGCAGTGTGAGGATTGGATGAGGCAGTATGGGGGGGTGGGTGAGGCAGTATAGTGGGGGGTGAGGCAGTATGAGGGGTGGGTGAGGCAGTATGGTGGGGGGGTGAGGCAGTATGTAGGGGGGGTGAGGCAGTGTGAGGGGTGGGTGAGGAAGTATGGGAGGGTGGGTGAAGCAGTATGGTGGGGAGGTGAGGCAGTATGGTGGAGGGGGTGAGGCAGTATGGTGGAGGGGGTGAGGCAGTGTGAGGGTTGGGTAAGGCAGTATGGGGGGGTGGGTGAGGCAGTATGATGGGCGGTGAGGCAGTATGATGGGGGGGTGAGGCAGTATGAGGGGTGGGTGAGGCAGTATGGTGGGGGGAGGGTAAGGCAGTTTGGAGGGGGGTGAGGCAGTGTGAGGGTTGGATGAGGCAGTATGGGGGGGTGGGTGAAGCAGTATGGTGGGGAGGTGAGGCAGTATGGTGGAGGGGGTGAGGCAGTATGGTGGAGGGGGTGAGGCAGTATGAGGGGTGGGTGAGGCAGTATGGTGGGGGGTGAGGCAGTATGAGGGGTGGGTGAGGCAGTGTGAGGGTTGGATGAGGCAGTATGGAGGGGGGGTGAGGCAGTATGGTGGGGGGGTGAGGCAGTTTGGAGGGGGGTGAGGCAGTGTGAGGGTTGGATGAGGCAGTATGGGGGGGTGGGTGAAGCAGTATGGTGGGGAGGTGAGGCAGTATGGTGGAGGGGGTGAGGCAGTATGGTGGAGGGGTGAGGCAGTATGAGGGGTGGGTGAGGCAGTATGAGGGGTGGGTGAGGCAGTGTGAGGGTTGGATGAGGCAGTATGGAGGGGGGGTGAGGCAGTATGGTGGGGGGGGTGAGGCAGTATGAGGGGTGGGTGAGGCAGTACGGAGGGGGGTGAGGCACTGTGAGGGTTGGATAAGGCAGAATGGGGGTGGGTGAGGCAGTATGGTGGGGGGGGGTGAGGCAGTATGAGGGGTGGGTGAGGCAGTATGGGGGGGTGAGGCAGTATGGGGGGTGGGTGAGGCAGTATGGTGGGGGGGTGAGGCAGTATGAGGGGTGGGTGAGGCAGTGTGAGGGTTGGATGAGGCAGTATGGAGGGGGGGTGAGGAAGTATGGGGGGTGGGGCAGTATGGGGGGTGAGGCAGTATGGAGGGGGGGGTGAGGCAGTATGAGGGGTGGGGGTGAGGCAGCATGGTGGGGGGGTGAGGTAGTATGAGGGGTGGGTGAGGCAGTATGGAGGGGGGGGTGAGGCTGAGTATGGAGGGTTGGATGAGGCAGTATGGTGGAGGGGGTGAGGCAGTATGGAGGGGGGGTGAGGCAGTATGGAGGGGGGTGAGGCAGTGTGAGGATTGGATGAGGCAGTATGGGGGGGTGGTGAGGCAGTATAGTGGGGGGTGAGGCAGTATGAGGGGTGGGTGAGGCAGTATGGTGGGGGGGTGAGGCAGTATGTAGGGGGGAGTGAGGCAGTGTGAGGGGTGGGTGAAGCAGTATGGTGGGGGGGTGAGGCAGTATGGAGGGGGGTGAGGCAGTATGGAGGGGGGATGAGGCAGTGTGAGGGTTGGGTAAGGCAGTATGGGGGGTGGGTGAGGCAGTATGAGGGGGGGTGAGGCAGTATGGTGGGGGGGTGAGGCAGTATGGTGGAGGGGGTGAGGCAGTATGAGGGGTGGGTGAGGCAGTATGGTGGGGGTGAGGCAGTATGAGGGGTGGGTGAGGCAGTGTGAGGGTTGGATGAGGCAGTATGACGGGGGGTGAGGCAGTATGAGGGGTGGGTGAGGCAGTATGGTGGGGGGGTGAGGCAGTTTGGAGGGGGGGTGAGGCAGTGTCAGGGTTGGATGAGGCAGTATGGGGGGGTGGGTGAAGCAGTATGGTGGGGAGGTGAGGCAGTATGGTGGAGGGGGTGAGGCAGTATGGTGGAGGGGGTGAGGCAGTATGAGGGGTGGGTGAGGCTGTATGGTGGGGGGTGAGGCAGTATGAGGGGTGGGTGAGGCAGTGTGAGGGTTGGATGAGGCAGTATGAAGGGGGGGGTGAGGCAGTATGGTGGGGGGGTGAGGCAGTATGAGGGGTGGATGAGGCAGTATGGAGGGGGGGTGAGGCAGTGTGAGGGTTGGATAAGGCAGCATTGGGGTGGGTAGAGACAGTATGGTGGGGGGGGGTGAGGCAGTATGAGGGGTGGGTGAGGCAGTATGGGGGGGGTGAGGCAGTATGGGGGGTGTGAGGCAGTATAAGGGGTGGGTGAGGCAGTATGGAGGGGGGGTGAGGCAGTATGTAGGGGGGAGTGAGGCAGTGTGAGGGGTGGGTGAGGAAGTATGGGGGGGTGGGTGAAGCAGTATGGCGGGGGGGTGAGGCAGTATGGAGGGGGGTGAGGCAGTATGGAGGGGGGATGAGGCAGTGTGAGGGTTGGGTAAGGCAGTATGGGGGGTGGGTGAGGCAGTATGAGGGGGGTGAGGCAGTATGGTGGGGGGGGGGGGTGAGGCAGTATGGTGGAGGGGGTGAGGCAGTATGAGGGGTGGGTGAGGCAGTATGGTGGGGGGTGAGGCAGTATGAGGGGTGGGTGAGGCAGTGTGAGGGTTGGATGAGGCAGTATGGAGGGGGGGTGAGGCAGTATGGTGGGGGGGTGAGGCAGTTTGGAGGGGGGTGAGGCAGTGTGAGGGTTGGATGAGGCAGTATGGGGGGGTGGGTGAAGCAGTATGGTGGGGAGGTGAGGCAGTATGGAGGGGGGGTGAGGCAGTATGGAGGGGGGTGAGGCAGTGTGAGGATTGGATGAGGCAGTATGGGGGGGTGGTGAGGCAGTATAGTGGGGGGTGAGGCAGTATGAGGGGTGGGTGAGGCAGTATGGTGGGGGGGTGAGGCAGTATGTAGGGGGGAGTGAGGCAGTGTGAGGGGTGGGTGAAGCAGTATGGTGGGGGGGTGAGGCAGTATGGAGGGGGGTGAGGCAGTATGGAGGGGGGATGAGGCAGTGTGAGGGTTGGGTAAGGCAGTATGGGGGGTGGGTGAGGCAGTATGAGGGGGGGTGAGGCAGTATGGTGGGGGGGTGAGGCAGTATGGTGGAGGGGGTGAGGCAGTATGAGGGGTGGGTGAGGCAGTATGGTGGGGGTGAGGCAGTATGAGGGGTGGGTGAGGCAGTGTGAGGGTTGGATGAGGCAGTATGACGGGGGGTGAGGCAGTATGAGGGGTGGGTGAGGCAGTATGGTGGGGGGGTGAGGCAGTTTGGAGGGGGGGTGAGGCAGTGTCAGGGTTGGATGAGGCAGTATGGGGGGGTGGGTGAAGCAGTATGGTGGGGAGGTGAGGCAGTATGGTGGAGGGGGTGAGGCAGTATGGTGGAGGGGGTGAGGCAGTATGAGGGGTGGGTGAGGCTGTATGGTGGGGGGTGAGGCAGTATGAGGGGTGGGTGAGGCAGTGTGAGGGTTGGATGAGGCAGTATGAAGGGGGGGGTGAGGCAGTATGGTGGGGGGGTGAGGCAGTATGAGGGGTGGATGAGGCAGTATGGAGGGGGGGTGAGGCAGTGTGAGGGTTGGATAAGGCAGCATTGGGGTGGGTAGAGACAGTATGGTGGGGGGGGGTGAGGCAGTATGAGGGGTGGGTGAGGCAGTATGGGGGGGGTGAGGCAGTATGGGGGGTGTGAGGCAGTATAAGGGGTGGGTGAGGCAGTATGGAGGGGGGGTGAGGCAGTATGTAGGGGGGAGTGAGGCAGTGTGAGGGGTGGGTGAGGCAGTATGGGGGGGGTGAGGCAGTATGGGGGGTGTGAGGCAGTATAAGGGGTGGGTGAGGCAGTATGGAGGGGGGGTGAGGCAGTATGTAGGGGGGAGTGAGGCAGTGTGAGGGGTGGGTGAGGAAGTATGGGGGGGTGGGTGAAGCAGTATGGCGGGGGGGTGAGGCAGTATGGAGGGGGGTGAGGCAGTATGGAGGGGGGATGAGGCAGTGTGAGGGTTGGGTAAGGCAGTATGGGGGGTGGGTGAGGCAGTATGAGGGGGGTGAGGCAGTATGGTGGGGGGGGGGGGTGAGGCAGTATGGTGGAGGGGGTGAGGCAGTATGAGGGGTGGGTGAGGCAGTATGGTGGGGGGTGAGGCAGTATGAGGGGTGGGTGAGGCAGTGTGAGGGTTGGATGAGGCAGTATGATGGGGGGTGAGGCAGTATGAGGGGTGGGTGAGGCAGTATGGTGGGGGGGTGAGGCAGTTTGGAGGGGGGGTGAGGCAGTGTCAGGGTTGGATGAGGCAGTATGGGGGAGTGGGTGAAGCAGTATGGTGGGGAGGTGAGGCAGTATGGTGGAGGGGGTGAGGCAGTATGGTGGAGGGGGTGAGGCAGTATGAGGGGTGGGTGAGGCAGTATGGTGGGGGGTGAGGCAGTATGAGGGGTGGGTGAGGCAGTGTGAGGGTTGGATGAGGCAGTATGAAGGGGGGGTGAGGCAGTATGATGGGGGGGTGAGGCAGTATGAGGGGTGGATGAGGCAGTATGGAGGGGGGGGTGAGGCAGTGTGAGGGTTGGATAAGGCAGCATTGGGGTGGGTAGAGGCAGTATGGTGGGGGGGTGAGGCAGTATGAGGGGTGGGTGAGGCAGTATGGGGGGGGGGTGAGGCAGTATGGGGGGTGTGAGGCAGTATAAGGGGTGGGTGAGGCAGTATGGAGGGGGGGTGAGGCAGTATGAGGGGTGGGGGTGAGGCAGCATGGTGGGGGGGGTGAGGTAGTATGAGGGGTGGGTGAGGCAGTATGGAGGGGGGGTGAGGCTGAGTATGGAGGGTTGGATGAGGCAGTATGGTGGAGGGGGTGAGGCAGTATGGAGGGGGGGTGAGGCAGTATGGAGGGGGGTGAGGCAGTGTGAGGATTGGATGAGGCAGTATGGGGGGGGTGGGTGAGGCAGTATAGTGGGGGGTGAGGCAGTATGAGGGGTGGGTGAGGCAGTATGGTGGGGGGGTGAGGCAGTATGTAGGGGGGAATGAGGCAGTGTGAGGGGTGGGTGAGGAAGTATGGGGGGGTGGGTGAAGCAGTATGGTGGGGGGTGAGGCAGTATGGAGGGGGTGAGGCAGTATGAAGGGGGGATGAGGCAGTGTGAGGGTTGGGTAAGGCAGTATGGGGGGTGGGTGAGGCAGTATGAGGAGGGGGTGAGGCAGTATGGTGGGGGGGGTGAGGCAGTATGGTGGAGGGGGTGAGGCAGTATGGTGGAGGGGGTGAGGCAGTATAAGGGGTGGGTGAGGCAGTATGAGGGGTGGGTGAGGCAGTGTGAGGGTTGGATGAGGCAGTATGATGGGGGGTGAGGCAGTATGAGGGGTGGGTGAGGCAGTATGGTGGGGGGTGAGGCAGTTTGGAGGGGGGGTGAGGCAGTGTCAGGGTTGGATGAGGCAGTATGGGGGGGGGGTGAAGCAGTATGGTGGGGAGGTGAGGCAGTATGGTGGAGGGGGTGAGGCAGTATGGTGGAGGGGGTGAGGCAGTATGAGGGGTGGGTGAGGCAGTATGGTGGGGGGTGAGGCAGTATGAGGGGTGGATGAGGCAGTGTGAGGGTTGGATGAGGCAGTATGAAGGGGGGGGGTGAGGCAGTATGAGGGGTGGATGAGGCAGTATGGAGGGGGGGTGAGGCAGTGTGAGGGTTGGATAAGGCAGCATTGGGGTGGGTAGAGGCAGTATGGTGGGGGGGGGTGAGGCAGTATGAGGGGTGGGTGAGGCAGTATGGGGGGTGTGAGGCAGTATAAGGGGTGGGTGAGGCAGTATGGGGGGTGGGGCAGTATGGGGGGTGGGTGAAGCAGTATGCAGGGGGGGTGAGGCAGTATGAGGGGTGGGTGAGGCAGTATGGCGGGGGGGTGATGCAGTATAAGGGGTGGGTGAGGCAGTATGGAGGGGGGGTGGAAAAACTTGTGGAAAAAAATGACATGTTCAAAAGACTCATTATGCTTCATAGAATATATGTTGGGGTGTTTGCTTTCCAAAATGGGGTCATTTTATGGGTAATTCCATTGTCCTGGTGCTCCAGGGCCTTCAAAAGTGTGTTAGGTCTTTAGGAAATTATATGTGTAATTTATGCTCCTAGAACACCTGACGGTGCTCCTTGGATGTTGGGCCTCTGTATGTGGCCAGGATGTGTAAAAGTCTCACACATGTTGTATCGCCATGCTCAGGAGGAGTAGCAGAATGTATTTTGGGGTGTAATTGCAAGTATGCATATAGTGTGTGTGAGAAATAACTCATTATGACAATTTTGTGTAAAAAAAAAAAAAAAATGATTTCTTAATTTTCCCAAGAATTGTGGGAAAAAAATTCACCATGCCTCTTACTAAATACCCTGGAATGTCTACTTTCCAAAAATGGGTCATTTGGGGGGTATTTGTACTGTCCTGACATTTCAGGGCCTCAAGAAATGAGTTACATCAGGTGTGATCAATTTTCAATGATTGGCAACATAGCTTGTAGACTCTATAACTTTCACACAGACTAAATAATAACCGCTAATTTGGGTTATTTTTACCAAAGATATGTAGAAGTATACATTTTGGGCCAAATTTATGAAAAAAAATTACTTATTTGCAAAATTTTATTATAGAAACTAAAACAAAATGTGTTTTTTTCAAAATTTTTGCTCTTTTTTCACTTATATCGCAAAAAATAAAAAACCCAGTGGTGATTAAATACTACCAAAAGAAAGCTCTATTTGTGTGATAAAAATTTTGATTGGGTACAGCGTTGTATGACTGAGTAATTATCATTCAAAATGTGAGAGCGCTGAAAGCTGAAAATTGGTCTGGGCAGGAAGGGGGTGTAACTGCTCTGTATGGAAGTGGTTAAGAGATAGGATGTTGATATCTTTGTTTTTTCTTTTATTGCAGATATCTGGATAGAGATAGAACTCCACTGTTTGGTACCATAGTGGTTCCTATTGGTCGACTACTTGGATGTAGCTTCCAATGCCTACTTATGGACTTTCCATGGGTTCATAGCGAAACCCTTTTGTTGTTATGATTATAAAGGATTTATATAGCGCCAACAGTTTACAATATAAAAGGGAGACAATAGAGTTACAATACAATTAAATACAAGAGGATTAAGAGGGCCCTGCTCAGAAGAGCTTACAATCTAATAAGGTGGGGCAGGTGGTACAAAAGGTTGTAACTGTGGGGAATGAGCTGATGGAAGTGGTACAAGATTAGTTGGAGGTGTGACAGGCTTCCCTGAAGAGATGAGTTTTCAGGGATTTCCTGAGGGTTGCTAGGGAAGGAGATAGCTGGACAGGTTGAGGTAGAGCATTCCAGAGGATGGGAGAGGCTCTGGAGAAATCCTGGAGATGAGCATGGGAGAAGGAGACATCTTTCATCTATTATTGTTACAAATTTCCTTTATTGTATACTGACTATAATGACAGTTCCATTTTGCACTGCTGTGTGGGGACCTGAATGGAGTATACACTTCTAATAAAGTTAAACCAAAAGGTAAACAGTGCAATTCACTGAAACCGCGGATTGCACTGCCTGACAAACTGCAGGGCAAAGTCACAGCAGCCTAAATGTTAAAATTTCTCCTTCAGTTTCCTGAAATAGCAACAAAATAAAACCTACTTCTGGATGCTTATTAATTATGTATCTGTTTAGAGTGAAAATCAGTCTCATTTTAAGTGATAAATCTTTTGAAGACTTTTACAAATCTCTTGCAGTTGGCTGCCCAGAATTATAGGCATAGGGGTCACCAACAGGGATGTGCTCAGGCATGTTCAGGTACTGAAAACAGACAAGAAAGGAGGTGCAAACGCCTAGTGCGGGCATCACTAAATGGCGGTCCGCGGGCCGTTTCCAGCCCGAGCTACTGCTCTCTCAGGACCGCCTGCTGCTGCTTTTCTTTATACAAATAAGTTGCGCTAAAGAATGAAAAACATATATTGATTGTATGTTGTGAAAGTCCGTAATAAAAGTCCGTATATAAGCAAACAGCACGTCAGATGAAATAACTGTGCAGGTACCGCTTACCGGAAACTGATAGTATACAAGCCAAAAAAAGCTCTAGAAGTCCTCAGGAAGTAGACGTCAATTGAACCTCGTATTCCTAGATGGATCTCCTCAGTGTAATATGGACATGTGAAATACTGGACCCTGGTCTGCTCCAATCTGATCTGTGAGCTCACACAGTGCTTCTGGCTGCCACTAGCACTCTGAAATGCCACTGTCATTAGCAGAGCAGGGCGGATGGCCGGAGGCGGGACGGTTCTGGACTGGGAGCGGGACCAACATTGCATGGAGAGAGGCAAGCTGCCTGAATTAACTTTTCTTGTTGGAGGTGATTGGCTGCTGGGAGGTGGGAGGTGATTGGCTGCTGGGAGGCGGGAGGTGATTGGCTGCTGGGAGGCGGGAGGTGATTGGCTGGGCGTCACACAGTCGGCTGCCTCTCTCCATGCTGTGCTGCTGTTTCTCTGCCTTTGGATAAAGATTGTCCCGGGACAACGCTATGGGTGGTGGGTGGTGATGTGAAGGGGACAGTGCTGTGTGTGGTGGGTGGTGATGTGAAGGGGGACAGTGCTGTGTGCGGCGATGTGAAGGGGACAGCGCTGTGGGTGGTGATGTGAAGGGGACAGTGCTATGGGTGGTGGGTGGTGATGTGAAGGGGGACAGTGCTGTGTGCGGTGATGTGAAGGGGAAAGCGCTGTGGGTGGTGATGTGAAGGGGACAGCGCTGTGGGTGGTGATGTGAAGGGGACAGCGCTATGGGTGGTGATGTGAAGGGGGACAGTGCTGTGGGTGGTGATGTGAAGGGGGACAGTGCTGTGGGTGGTGATGTGAAGGGGGACAGTGCTGTGTGCTGTGGGGGGTGATGTGAATGGGGACAGTGCTGTGTGCTGTGGGTGGTGATGTGAAGGGGGACAGTGCTGTGTGCTGTGGGGGGTGATGTGAATGGGGACAGTGCTGTGTGCTGTGGGTGGTGATGTGAAGGGGGACAGTGCTGTGTGCTGTGGGGGGTGATGTGAAGGGGGACAGTGCTGTGTGCTGTGGGTGGTGATGTGAAGGGGGACAGTGCTGTGTGCGGTGATGTGAAGGGGACAGCGCTGTGGGTGGTGATGTGAAGGGGGACAGTGCTGTGGGTGGTGATGTGAAGGGGGACAGTGCTGTGGGTGGTGGGTGGTGATGTGAAGGGGACAGTGCTGTGTGTTTGGGGGGTGATGTGAAGGAGACAGTGCTGTGTGTGTGGGGTGTTATGTGAAGGAGGACAGTGCTGTGTTCTGTGGGTGGTGATGTGAAGGGGACAGCGCTGTGGGTGGTGATGTGAAGGGGGACAGTGCTGTGGGTGGTGATGTGAAGGGGACAGTGCTGTGTGTGTGGGGGGTGATGTGAAGGGGGACAGTGCTGTGTGTGTGGGGGGTTATGTGAAGGGGGACAGTGCTGTGTGTCTGGGGGGTGGTGATGTGGTGGGTAAGATGTGAAGGGGGATAAGCAGCTGCACAGAAAACGTGCAGGGGTACCATTGAATCTTAAAACGCAATGAAATACAAGGCGTGGTTTCCCGCACATGGAAATTGCATGGTGCAAACGCACCATTCAGTTTCAATGCGACTGCATTTTAAAAAAGGTGCCAGGGCTTTTTCCAAGCAGAAAAAGCAGATACAGCAGCCCATTCACATGAATGGGCTGTCGTGCCTGCACACCTGGGCTGTGATGTAAAGAATCAGAGTGATCACACAAAAATGCAATCTGGACCTCTGCTGGAAGAAAATTTTACTAATCGGACCTCCATAGATTTTAATTCAATACCCCTGGCCTAGTGCATTACCCTTCGATACCTTTAAAAAAAATGTATTAAAAAGCCAAAAACACTCAGGACATGAAGAGTAAAATCGCACATCACATATCAACCCTTATGTGGAAAAGGACACGTCCCTGTGCTTGGACCGCTAACGCGTTTAGGGAGACATGCTCCCTTCCTCAGAGTGTTCAGATACTGGCCCAAACCCATCAGGAAGCTGTCACTGCACAAAGCCAATCATAGGCAGCTGAAGCATTCCCCACCCTGCAGCTGCACATACATGCACCCCTTGTATATGTGTGGCTCCGGGACAGGGAATTCCTTGACCGCCTTGTACAGCGACAGCTTCCTAGCAGGATAGCTCAGTACGGAATAAGATCTGAACATGCCTGAACTCATCCCTAGTCACTAATACACTCTAAACCTGTCACAGACTTTATTGAACAAGAGCCAGCCCGATTTGTGTCTAATTGATTTGTTCATTTGCTTTATAAATGTCTCCTACAGTGTTTGAGATAGGAGGTAATGGGGCAACCAGTATTTAAAATCACACCCAACTGGAAGGTGCCAAAAATAATGATCCAGATGCATCTCCTACTATTGCTCAGGCTGATATTTCTTGTAAAATCTAGGTGGAAGTCTACTTTATTGCAGATAAGAAGATGGCACCAGGGAAAAAGGATAGGAAGAACAATATTGAAGAAACTTCACAGCACTTGAATTTCCCAAAGATAAGTAGTCAAAAGGCATGGGAAGTTTTTAGTTTGTCCGTGACCATTTCAACAGGATTTGGTGATGATTATGTTATACCTAGCAGGTCAGCACACATTTCTGCAGTGGGCATCCAATACACCTAAACCCTAGGTTCACATACTGTATGTGCAGGTTGGGAACACATGCATAATTGCACATATTCCCGACTCACATGGAAAAACGCACTGCTCTATAGCAGACGAACGAGGATGCCATCGATTCTAAATGGCACCCTAATGCATTAGAAAACCATATGATGCCGCAGCACCCTGTGGTTCCATGCAGCATGTTTCTAAAACGGTTCTGAAACTTTTTACCTGCATTTCTCGTTGGCACAGCAGCCAATTCAAATGAATAGGCTGCTGTACCCGTGAGGTGTGTGTGCGCAAAGGTGCATGCAATCATGTGAACCTAGGTTAAAGGAAACTTACATTGATAGAAATATGGAGGCTACAATTAATAACCCACTTCTGAAAATACTGTTTCCTGGCCTCCAAAAATCAGTGCATTTGTTTCTAAGCGCCGAGGCAGTGCTAGGCGTTCAACACTGGAAATGAAACATGCTTGCCAAAAATTGTCTTTTTATATATCTTTATTTTGATATAATTTTTTTATATACAAATAAAAGCAAACCTTGATCATATTAAATTAGAAACAATATTTTTGTCATAAATGAAGATCAAAATACTTTGAAAAGCCCTGAGTGCAGTAAGGCATTTTGGCAAATGTGCAGAAGCTTCATTAACATAACAAGCAGATAGGTGATAGAAGTATTGTTCTGAAAAGTATTTAAAAGTAATAATGTTTAGTTTTGATGCATACAAATACAGAGAAGATTTAAAACATTTGACTGTTGTATTTTTTTAAAAGAACTGTAAGATTCGAACATATCACCCCTGCTATGCTCTGGGTTTATTATAATCCACATTTGATGACACCAAAAGTGTCTACGCCATGTGTGTCATGTCACGATCTCGAGAGTTTACAATCTAATAATCCTGCAATAAACACGCACAAACACTCCCTCTATGACAGTTTTAGGCAGAAATCTATAAACTGTGTGTTTTTTGGGTTATGGGAAGATACATGGAGAAAATATACAAACCTTAAGTTTTACAATTGGTCAGCAAAGCCTACTAAAGGCTCTTTCACACGGGCGTTCCTTTTTTTTTGCCCGATCAGGTCCTTTTTTTTTTTTTTGTAAAGGACACGGATGACACTTGTGTCATCCGGTCCGTATGTCCGTTTTTCATCCCATCCGTTTGCGGATGAAAAACTGACATAATACATGTCTATGTAAATACGGATGTCTGCGGATGACACCACTGACATCCGTTTTTGCTTCCGTTCCGTTTTTTGAAAGGAAGAAAAAAATAGGGTTCTCCTCCGTTCAAAAAAACTGAACTGAACTGACAAAAAACGGATGTCAGAGGATGATCATCCGATGACATCCGTATTTACATAGATACATTATGTCCGTTTTTCATCCGCAAACGGATGGGATGAAAAACGGACATACGGAACGCCCGTGTGAAAGAGCCCCAACTTGTTGGAGGACCAACAGAGAGAGGACAGCTGATGAGTTAATTAGGCAACATTAGTGCTTGCATAACATAATAATAACAGGGCTCCAAAGATGTTCTAAAATATATCAGCAGGTATAGGAATATATAGCAGGTATACTCTGAAGGCAACTCTGGATGCCTATAATAATACTGGTCTGGAAGCTTACACTGTAAAAATAGGAGTACAGGTACACTTTAATCTGTGTACAATATAAATGTTGAGTATTTTTGAGAGAGGAAAGTCTATCCCAATAACTGCATGGTCATACCAGAATCTTTCAATGCACATAAATACTATCCTGTACTTTTCCCTCTATAATAAGTGCAAATGTTAGTGCAAAACAAAAAATGTTAAAGAGGAACTTCCTAGCTAAACATTTTTTTCTAGGCTATGGTAACTATTCTTGTATAAAAATAAAAAACAAACGTATTAGAGTCGCTTCACACTAAGGCGACACAACGCTGCACAACTTCGGGGGCGACTTGTGCATTACCATGCACCACGACTTCGGAGTGACTTGCAGGGACTTCACATAATGGAAGTCTATGCAAGTCGCTCCGAGGTCGCCCCGAAGTAGTACAGGACCCTTTTTTCTGAGTCGGAGCGACTTGTGTCGCTCCTAACGGGTCCTGTAGCGGTCAATGGACCGCGAGGGAGCGCGACTTGTCAGGCTGACAAGTCGCATGACAAGTCGCTGCAATGTGAACCGGCTCTTAGTCCATGGAGCTCATTGTTGTCATGCTTCCATGCAAAGTTCTTTTTAATCACTCTGCTCCCAGACCGCCATCTTCTACATATATTACAGATATAAAATTAACATTCATAAGAAAATTCAAGAAGACCTTTCAAGTAAGCTAAAACCAAAGGCAAATGTTTGAGAACTCACTAAGTTTTAACACCATAAAACTATTTAATTCCTTATTCACCCTGGGAGTGTGTTCTTTGCACATATTAGTCTTTAGCACTAGGGCTTGTAGCACTAGGGCTTGAAGACAGTGTGCGATTTCCAGTGCTCACACAGACTCACAGGTAATATGGTTATGGTTTTTCTCTTACACAGGTTACCAATTAATGTACCTACGATGGAAAAAAACCTTCTATTACATTGTCAATCCTGCCCCTGCCCCACTTTCGAAGTTCTTTAGTGCCGTTACCCATCATTGAAGTCCCCTTTAAGAGGATTGCCATGGACCTTGTGGGTCCACTGCCCAAGTCTGCCCAGGGCCATCAGCACATTCTTGTGATTATGGACTATGCTATCTGTTACCCCGAGGAAGTCTCTTTACGCAAAACATATGCTAAAAACATTGCCAAGAAGTGGTTTATGATGTTTAGTCGTGTTGGGGTTCCTAAGGAGGTCCTTACAGACCAAGGCACCCCATTCATGTCAGGAGTAACCACAGAGCTGTGCAAATTGTGTAAGGTGAAACAGTTGCGAACCTCCGTGTACCACCCTCAAACTGATGGCTTGGTAAAATGCTTTAATAAAACATTAAAAGAGTATGTTGAACAAGGTTTGTTGAGAAGGATGGGAAAAACTGGGACTTCTTGCTTCCATACTATTGTTGGAGGGTCTTAAAGTGGAATTAAAGTCTGAAATCCTTACCTTAGCACCAATGGACTGGCGCCCATTAAGGGTCCATCGCAGGCCATTTTGATTGTCTTGCACAAGGTGACATAACTCCTGTGCAGGAGTTCAGTCATCCTGGCACTCAGCAACAATGGCGGAAATGTATACTGAGTGCAACAGTACATGTATACTGAGCATGCGCAGTTTATTGTACAATTTTAGGGAAGACTGTGAGAAGGCAGGTGGGTTTAATTTTATTGTCTTATGAAATAAATAGCCTGCATAAGTGCAATTAATAAAAAAAAAAAAAAAAAAAAAAGAAGACTTTAATTCTGCGTTAAGTACAGCTTAATACTACTGAGCTACAGAAATCAAAGTGAATAAAGAAGAAAAAAATAAACCTATGCAGCTGATTAAAGAAAAGCAATATATGCCTCCCCACACCCCGCTGCTATTAAGTCTAGTGCTGAGCTTTACAGACACCCCTCCGATGTGCTTCAGGACTCTGAAGCAAGCAAAGCCCCAATCAAATTAATGATTCGAAAAATAAAATTAAAGGCAGGAAGAGAAAAGAGCACCTACTCCTCCAATCACTCTTTTCAGTATTCTACAAGAATACGAGACTTCACACCATGCTCTGCATTTTATAAATTACGTGTGAAATGCAGAGTGCAGTGTAGAATAACACTGTGGTGTCTGCCTCCTTTGAAAATTGTCCAAAAAACATTTTTTCCCCATTAAATAAGCTATGTACGAGCTTACGTATTAACTGAGTTTCCAAAAGCTAGACATTTTTTTACTTCAATGCACTCCCTGCATTAAGGTAAAAAATGTCCTAGTAACAGCATCACCCCCTAAATACTTACCCAAGTCATCACTTGACCCGGTGCTGTGTCCATCTGTATGAGCTTTCTCTCCTCTCCCAGCTTTCCCAGGACAGATTGACAGCAGCCAAAGCCATTGGGTCCCGCTGCTGTCAATCAAATTCTGTGAGCGGGGCCAATCTTAGAATCTGTCGCTATAGCTGTGAGAAAGTCTAAAAGAATAAGCGCCAGTTCACAGACAAGTTAACCAGCGGTAATTGCAATCAGCGTTGAGTTGGCCAACAGAGAGAGATGCCAATACTTAAGCCTAGGACACACGGGCCAGATATCAGGCGGCATTGGTCAGTTCCACAGAAACTAGGCGACATTCGGCCTGTGTGTACTGCAGCTGGTCCAACAGAAGCCGGCCATTCGGCCAGCTTATGTTGAAGGAGCATGACCAAAAAAGGTTCCCATGTCAGCGCTCTCAGCCGATGGGGGGGGGGGGGGGGGGGGGCAGTCCCCCTGTCAGAACACAACAGAACTGCAGGGGAGATCACTGTACTAACATCGCATAGTTAGTACATCGGCTCCGCCTGAACCCCGTTTTTTTTTGTTCAGCCCTGCTGGGCAGAATAAAAAATTAAAAAAAAACTAGTAATGTGTACCAGGTTTTAGAGAGTTGGGCATTTTGCTGGGAAGATGTCATAGCAACCGATGACTTATCCCCAGTCCCAAATCAGCTGCCATCCAGGAGATTCTCCTGCCAACAGCTGAAAGTAAACCAAGGGGTGGGGATGCTAGCTGACATCATTGTCCAAGTATGACTATGGCTATATTTGGGTAATGACATCAAGGGTCATGCAGAGGAGCAATGAAATTCTACAGCATGAATTTCTCAAACGGTTGCTGCAACTGTTCATGTGCCCTTGAAAATGTTCTAGCTTGGCCCAGTCCAGCCCATCAACTTTTGCTGGACATCTCAATCAAGATGTAAATATAGCTAAAGATATAAAATTGGAACATGAAAAAAATAAAAGCATGTATGCTTATCAGAATACAATATCTTCAATACAGATTGTTTAATGATATCATTCCTACGGTATCATTTTCACATTTTGCTTAAGGGGCTTTCCTGAATTAAGTGCTTGCAGAAGAAAGCCTGAATTCTCTGCCAGGAGTCGACTTGTGCAAAACTGTGCGCTTTTAGTTCCCCTCCCCAAACACATGGAAGACCAACAAGCTTATGCATGGAAGCTTTACATAGTGGAAAGTAAGGAGGCTCAATATAATGTCCAGCATTGGCATAGTACACAACCTCTGGCTTTTCTTTCCCGTGTTCTTCCAAAAGTTTGCAGGCTGTCTGGGCATAAAAGTCGCTCTTCCAGTTCCGGTCATCTTCTCCCACAATAAAGAGAAACTTGCAATCTGCTCTCCAAACAGGAATAAGGCTCTGACGATTCGGTTCTTCAAGTGGATTGTTAAAAACGTCCCGGATATCCATAAATCCTGGCTGTGGAAATTTCGCTTTTTTTCGGTCATAGCCAATAGCAGGCATTGTGATGTCTTTGTAGTGAAGGTCGGCCGCAACATTGGCCACAGATCCATTTACAACAGCTGCAGCAGTTATACCTTTAAGGAAGGAGGCCATAGAAATCACTAAATCTCCACCTTTAGAATGGCCGAGAAGACCTATTCCTGGACCTTTAACCTGGTGTAGAGAGAAAGAGATAACTCTATCAGCTTACTATTGTGACATATGGCCAACAAGCTTTTTTAGGGGAAATAAATCTAAAACAACTAGACATTTAATCACACATCCATCTAAAAATTTTGGAAACTACAGATGATTTATATTTTCAAAGTAACCTTGCAGCTTGTGAAAAAAAAAAAAAGCATTTACAATGGGTAGTTTTATTTTTTGAGCCCCCCGCCCACTTCCCCTTTATTACATCTTGTGGACCTACAAAAATTTCCTGTCCTTTTATGGCTACACTAGTTCCTCTACTGTATATGGATAGTGCCATGGATGTCACCCAGGCCAGACTTCAACGTATTTACCTTTGTTCATCTCCATTACATGAGGGGTGGTGTGATTAGCAGTCTACAAAAGGAAATAGAAGAAGAGGGGGGGGGAGAGAAGCACCAAAACCGCCTATGGTGCAGTAATAGTTTATTACATAGAAACAATAGTAAAAACACAAGTGATGCACTCACAAGGACTGGACAGTGTTCTGACAGCTCCGGTCATCAAGAGGAGATTCCTCCAGCGTCTTCCCGGGTCCCTGCACTTCCATCCCTGGATGAGTTAGATACACGGTGGCCGCCAGGCATACCCAGTTCCCTCGAGCTGCCACCCAGCATTACTTACATGCCTGTCTCGCTGGATACCTTGTGAGTGCATCACTTGTGTTGTTACTATTGTTTCTATCTAAGAAAACGTTATTGCACCATAGGCGGTTTTGGAGCTTCTTTTCCCCCCTCACTTCTCGTCTTTACAGTGTTAGGGTCCCCCAACCCACCATAGAGGCTGCCTTACCCCCTCCATGCAGTGATTTAAATAGACTTATTGAACTCGCACATTGACCAGCTTTTCTACCCTCCGGGACTATAGAACTTATTTTTTATGTGTTTTTACTATATTTCTTATATGTTTTTACTATATTTTTTGTCTTAATCACTTTCCACTGGGTTATTTCCACCAGAGTTGGTTACACTTGTAGACCACTTAAAACGGAAGAGCACCACACACAGCCCTACAGCTTTTACATATAACCTCTAATGCCTCGTACACACGTTCAGATAATCATATGAAAAAATCGTATGAAAAATATAGTTTTCAACTTGATCGCTCGATAATCTGATCGTTAGTACACAGCTTTCGATAGCCGATCACGACATTTTGTCCAACAAAATCTGAAGGGACAAACACGAAAACGTTTGTCGTACGATAGCCTAGCGAACGACAATCGTTTAATCAGTACAGTATGCGTCCGCTAAGAATTGATAAACAAAGGCCGCGCATGATCAGAAACACGAAAATAACCCGGAAAAAGCCTGGCTACCATTTTTTTTGTTTTGCACTATCCGATACGTAGCTACGCAACCAGGAAGCTTTTCCAGAATCGTACGACAAAAATCATACGTTTAGTACGCATTGTTGAATTTGATATTTAGTATCATGCAACAAGATGCGAACGATAAGTCATCCGATTATCTGACCGTGTGTAGGAGGCATTAGGCTGTTGTCAACAGGTGTAGCACTGAGTCTAACATTGAGACCCCGTTCACACTGGGGCGACTTGTCAGGCGACCTGGTCGCCTGACAAGTCGCCGTGGGTCGCCTGCCATAGATTAGCACAGGACCAGTTCTAATAGGAGCAACACAAGTCGATCCGACTTAGAAAAAGGGTCCTGAGCCTCTTTGGGGCGACCGGGAGCAACCTGCATTGACTTCAATGATATGAAGTTTGTGCCGGCCGCTCCGAGGTCGCGGTGCGAGCTGCGCCCCGCGACTTCACAGGTCGCCCCGGCAAGTCGGGTCGCGCCTGTGTGAACCGGCTCTAAGTGTTTCGTTTTTTTGTGGTACAAAAGAAAGATAACATTGTTTATGCAGTTTTTTAGCTCAAAGAAAGTGAGCTGGAGAGGTCAACAGGTATTTTCTGTACTTGATGAAAATGCCATTAGCCTAAAGCAGCCACCACAGTCAAAGACTGGTAAGCTGAAAAACATACATTTTTGTTTGTGGAGCTAGATACACTACTATGACCAAGCTGCTATTGGACTCCACTACAGGGAGCTTTTTTTGAAGACCGAGACTTCTCTGTGCCAGGACACTACAGACCAGACTGAAAAAACAAGAGATATACCTTCAGAAACCAAAACCCTTCATTTTGGCAATTTTTAGAGGCTGTATATATTATCAAACATACTGTATACAACAAATAAATATCAAAGAGAATTACAAGACTTTGAAAGTAGGCAGTTGTTTGACCTAGGTGGACATATAATGCGAAGTGGGAACAAGATGAGTAACTAATTGTTAATCACGTAACCGCGCCTAGGATTTTATGAGTGTAAATTTAAATAATGAACTCAAATAAATCAAATAAACAAATGATCTGCTAGTCAGGACACAACAGTGTGCTAGTGGAATGTGAAACAAAAGGGGACAGCGCTCAAAAATTGTGCACAATTCTAAACATAAATCACAAATTTCCAAATAAATATAATATAAATATGGTATAAGTGATATACCATAAAGTGACAGTGCAAAATTATATGATATATATGATACAAATGTTATACCATAAAGTGACAGTGCAAAAAAGTGACTGTGCAATAAATATATAAATAATTAAAATGAGAAAAAATATATAAATATAGTCCTTATAACTTGAAAGTGCAGGTGCGAATTGTGCAGCAGACAAAATCCAATATATTAAAGTGCTTGGTGCTCAAAAGAAATGCATCCTTCATGCAAAGAAGGAAGAAGGAGAAGGAATCCATCACCAGGTACTCCACACACTTACCAGATGACCCCTTGGGGTCTAGCACAGGTAAGTTGTTGCAAAAGGATCCCAGTATAGATAGGACTCTCATCCCCCGCTCGCTTGATAGCTCGGGAATCTCTCTGCTGTAAAAAGGACTGGTGTAGGTTCCCCTCGATACTCTCAATCAAGCCGTGCACGATCAGCTCATAAAAAACAGAAGGACTTCATGGTGCAGTATGTATAGCAATTGTTTAATGGAAAAAAGGAGCCACTTACATCAAGGTTGACAAGGAACAGCTTCTATTGCGTTTCGTCATCCAACGTATGTCGTCATCAGGGATCACCGTGATCCCTGATGACGTCATATGTTGGATGACGAAACGCGTCGGGTCCCGTACTACGCCCTACGTCACTTCCGGTTCCTTGGAACGCAGCCAGAACGCAAACCGGCCGTGGCGCAATAGAAGCTGTTCCTTGTCAACCTTGATGTAAATGGCTCAGTTTTTTTCCATTTAACAATTGCTATACAAACTGCACCATAAAGTCCTTCTGTTTTTTATGAGCTGATCGTGCACGGCTTGATTGAGAGTATCGAGGGGAACCTACACCAGTCCTTTTTACAGCGGATAGATTCCCGAGCTATCAAGCGAGCGGGGGACGAGAGTCCTATCTATACCGGGATCCTTTTGCAACCACTTACCTGTGCTAGACCCCAAGGGGTCATCTGGTAAGTGTGTGGAGTATCTGGCGACGGATTCCTTCTCCTTCTTTGCATGAAGGATGCAATTCTTTTGAGCACCAAGCACTTTAATATATTGGATTTTGTTTGCTGCACAAGTCGCACCTGCACTTTCAAGTTACAGGCGGTCCCCGCGTTACAAACATCCGGCTTACAAATGACTCCTACTTACAAACGAAGGGAGACAACAGGAAGTGAGATGAAATATCCCCCTAGGAAAGGAAATTCACTCCTGTAAGTGTTCTCATGGGAAAAAGGTGTCTCCACTGGAGCTGTATTACCAATCCTTGTTTCCACAACAACCCAAAATTTTCAAAATCCAGTTGTCATAGGGACAGAAAGTGAGGTGAAATCATCTAAAAAATGGGATGATAAAAATTATTATTTTGGCTGGGGCTACACTTAAAAAATGTACTTGTTCCGACTTACAAACAAATTCAACTTAAGAACAAACCTACAGTCCCTATCTTGTTTGTAACCCGGGGACCGCCTGTATAAGGACTATATTTATATATTTTTCGCATTTGAATTATTTATATATTTATAATTGCACAGTCACTTTTTTGCACTGTCACTTTATGGTATATCACTTATACCATATTTATTTGGAAATTTGTGATTTATGTTTAGAATTATGCACAATTTGAGCGCTGTCCCCTTTTGCTTCACATATAATGCGAAGTAGATCAAGAAGCAGATTCAGGAGAAGATTAGGGACCCAGGATGAGGTGAGTGGTGAAAGACAGGGAAATCAGTTCCTTTTTAAAGTAAAAGAACAGGAAGGCAAAGAGCTAAGAGAAAGCAAACAAGAAAAACCAGGAATAGGACAAGAAAGTCGGGGTGCGGAAACAATCGCCAATGAGAAGACACTTCCCCCCACAAATACACAGGAAAACATGCAGGCAATGACAATGTGAGGGCTCTCTCCACAATAATAATAATAATAATAATAACTGGGATAAAAACTTTCAGAGAACTACATTTCCCTCCTAAAAAAGGGTTTGCGTTTCTCCCCTACATGCAGTGGAGATAGTTTTGAAAACTATAAGGATATACTTAGGTTTGTTCCTGAGCAGAGTACAAGTTTATGCATTTCAAGGATGAACAAAGGGGATGGGCCATCCCCTGGATTTGCATGAAATAGTTACATAGTTAGTGAAGTTGAAAAAAGACATAAGTCCATCCAGTTCAACCTATGATGTGTGTGTGTTTGCTTTTAACCGTACATTGTATACCCCTGTATGTTGTGGTCTTTAAGGTGTCCATCCAATAGTTTTTTGAAACTATCAATGCTCCCCGCTGATACGACTGCTTGTGGAAGAGAATTCCACATCCTTACCGCTCTTACAGTGAAGAACCCCTTACGCACTTTAAGGTTAAACCGCCTTTCCTCAAGTTTTAGTGAGTGGCCACGTCTTATTGTATCTCCTTTCTCTGAATAGTTTGTTCCTTATGCTAGGGTCGCCAGTACAGTATTTGTACATTGATATCATATCCCCCCTCAATCGTCTCTTCTCCATAGAGAATAGGTTCAGTGCTTGTAGTCTTTCCTCATAGCTGATGTCCTCCATTCCCCTAATTATTTTTGTTGCCCTTCTCTGGACTTTCTCCAGTTCCAGCACATCCTTCCTGAGGACCGGTGCCCAGAACTGGACAGCATACTCCAGATGTGGCCGGACCAGAGTCTTGTAGAGTGGAAGAATAATCTCTTTATTTCTGGAGTGAATCCCCCTTTTTATACATCCCAGTATTCTGTTGGCTTTGCTTGCAGCGGCTTGGCATTGCATGCCACTTCCAAGCCTGTTGTCTACCAGTACCCCCAGGTCCCTTTCCATCCTAGACTCACCCAGAGGTTCCCCCCCTAGTGAGTAGCTTGCTTTCTGGTTTCTGGCCCCCAAGTGCATTACTTTACATTTTTCTACATTAAATCTCATCTGCCATGTAGTTGCCCACCCCGTTATTTTGTTCAGGTCTGCTTGCAAGATTTCCACATCCTGCATAGAAGATATTGGCAAGCCTAATTTAGTATCATCTGCAAATACTGAGATTGTACTAGATATCCCCTCCTCAAGATCATTTATGAATAAATTAAACAGGATTGGTCCCAGGACAGAACCCTGGGGGACCCCACTTTCCACACCCGCCCAATCCGAGTACTCCCCATTAATCACCACCCTCTGTACTCTCCCCTGGAGCCAGTTCTCTATCCAGGTACTCACCTTATGGTCCATACCTACCTTCCTTAGTTTGTACAGTAAGCGTTTGTGGGGAACGGTGTCAAAGGCCTTTGCAAAGTCCAGATACACCACATCCACAGGCTTTCCTTTATCTAAGTGGCAGCTCACTTCATCGTAGAAGGTTAATAGATTGGTTTGGCACGAACGATTTTTCATGAATCCATGCTGATTACTACTTATAATACCGTTTTCATTACTAAAGTCTTGTATGTGGTCCCTTATCATCCCCTCCAAAATTTTGCAGACTACTGATGTTAGGCTGACCGGCCTATAGTTACCCGGGATATATCTCGGCCCCTTTTTAAATATTGGTACCACGTTGGCTTTTTTCCAATCAGCTGGCACCATACCCGTCTGTAAACTATCCTTAAAGATCAAGAATAATGGTCTGGCAATCACCTGGCTGAGCTCATTAAGAACCCTTGGGTGCAAGCCATCCGGTCCCGGGGATTTATTTATGTTAAGTTTCTCTAGTTTAGTTCTAAGTCTATCCTCTGTTAGCCATGGCGGCACTTCCTGAGGTGTATTATTTAGTTCGGCCTTACAAGCGGGGTTCGTGTAGCCCCCCGATTCCTTTGTGAAGACTGAAGAAAAGAAATTATTTAACACTTCCGCCTTTTCTCTGTCCTCTGTGGCCATTTTTCCTTTATCATCTTTTATGGGGCCAATGTGTTCTGGCCTCGCTTTCTTACGGTTTATATACTTAAAGAACTTCTTGGGGTTCTTTTTACTCTCCTCCGCTATATGTCTCTCGTGTTCTATTTTAGCCGCCCTGATTTCGTCTTTCCATTTCTTATTACACTCTTTGTAGTGCTTAAATAATAGAAATACTTCGGAATACACGTAGGGTCAAAAATGGTTAGAACCACTGCTCCCTTCAGGTGTGAAACAGAAGTCTTAATTCCTCCTTTGAGTAACAGCAATTACCTACAAACCTTTTTTCAATGTACAGTACTGTGCAAAAGTTATAGCCAGATGTGAAAAACTCTGTAAATTAGGAATGTTTTCAGAAATAGAAGTGTTAGTTTATTTTTATCAATTAATAAAATGGAAAGTACATGAACAGAAGAGAAATCCAAATTAAATCAATATTTGGTGTGACTACTATTTGGCTTCAAACCAGCATCAATTCATCTAGTTACACTTGCACACCGTTTAAGGAACTCAGCAGATAGGTTGTTCCAAACATCTTGGAGAAATTACCACAGATCTTCTGTGGATGAAGGCAGCCTCAAATCCTTCTGAAGATTACATTTGGGGCAAATCACATGCTCCCCTGATGGTGTGCCATGATGGATAAGTATCTGCCTGTATTTCTCAGCATTGAAGACACCATCAATCCTGAGCAAATCTCCAACTCCATTTGCAGAAATGCACCCTTAAACTTGCAAGGAACCTCCATCATGCTTCACAGTTGCTTGCACTGTACTGCTCTCCAACCCTTCGCCAGGAAACTGCCTTTTGCTATAGCCAAAAATTTCACAGTTTGGCTCATCAGTCCAGAGCATCTGCTGCCATTTTTCTGAAGCCCAGTTCCTATGTTTTCGGGCATAATTTAATCACTTAGCCTTGTTTCCACATTGGAGGTAAGGTTCTTGTGGCCGCAATCCTTCCATAAGACCACTTCTGGCAAGATTTCTCCAGACACTAGATGGGCATACCTGGGTCCCACTTGTTTCTGCCAGTTCTGAGCAGATGGCATTGCTGGACATATTCAGATGTTGAAGGGAAGTAAGCGGGGTGTGTCTCATCTGCTGCATTAAGTTTTCTTTGCCGACTACGTTCCTCAATGTTGCCCGATCAATGGTGTCCTTAATGCTGAGAAATACAGACAGATACTTATCCATCTTGCCAAATCATCAGGGAGGCTTGTGATTGGTCCCAAATTTATTTTGCAGCAGGACAACGACCCCAAGCATACAGCCAATGTTGTTAAGAACTATCTTCAATGTAAAGAAGAACAAGGAGTCTTGGAAGTGATGGTTTAGCCCCCACAGAGCCATGATCTCAACATCATTGAGTGTCTCTGGGATTACATGAGACAGGATTTGAGGCAGCCTACATCCACAGGAGATCTGTGGTTAGTCCCCCAAGATGTTTGGAACAACCTACCTGCCGAGTTCCTTCAAAAAATTGTGCGCACAAGAACTGTGTGTACCTAGTATTGATGATGGTTTGAAGGCAAAGGGAAATCATGCAAAATATTGATTTTAAAGAGAAGTTCCAGGCACCTATAAAAAAAATAAAGTCAGCAGCTACAAAAAGTGTAGCTGCTGACTTTAAAAAAGAGCCACTCACCTGTCCCACGGTCCAGGGGTGAGCTCACCCCAGCCATCTTTATCCTCTGTCTTCCCAGGGCGGCGCTGACATCTTCCCTGTGGGCACCCGGCTGTGACAGCTTGTGGCTTCACAGCCAGATGCCCACTGCGCATGCGCGAGTTACGCGGCGCATCCTGGATTGGAGGTAACGGGGAGCCAGATGACGCACCCCCTGAATTAAAGTATGAATCGCTGATGTCTCTCAAATATAGGGACGTGGAGATACGCATCTTTGTGATCGATGGAAGCCAGAAAATCCCCCTGATTCAATGATGCCACCACTGACCGAATGGACTCCTTTCGAAACATCTGCACCCGCAAAAAGCAGTTTAGAGCCTCGAAGTCCAGGATTACACGCACCTTGCCCTCCTTTCTGGGCACCGCAAACAGGTTTGATTAGAAACCTTGAGAGCGTTCCTACGGAGGAACCGGCACAATCACCCCTTGAGCCAGGAGATCTCGCAAAGTCTCCCGCAGATGATTCAAACGCTCCAGAGACGGGTGAAGATTCGACTGAAAGAACATGTCCCCTGGCCGGGACCAGAATTCGATCTCGTACCTGGAGCAAATCAGTTCGCGAACCCAATTGTCCTGAATGAAGGTAGTCCAGGGTTCCTGAAAGAAGCGCAGACGTTCCCCCACCCCTGAGACAGGTAAGGGCACCCCTAATGCTGAAGAGGACTTGTCAGCATCACTGGCCTGACCGGCCTTGGGCTTGCCTCAATGCTTTTTAGCTCCTCCAGAAGCTCTGGATGACTTAACTTTTTTTTGCGCCCCGGAGTCACGAAAAAAACGCTTGTGAGCAGAAGAGGAGGTACCCCGCTTAGCACGGGGTGTCTTACCCTTGGAGGATTGAGGAAAAAGGAGTACTCTTCCCACCAGTCAGGCACTTGATCAACTCATCCAATGAGTCGCCAAACAACCACTCTCCCAAAAAGGGGAGATCAGCTAGGGCTTTCTTAGAAGCTTGGTCAGCTAACCAGCTCTTCAGCCAAACCATGCGCCTTAAAACAATGCCCACGGCGGAAACCATGTTCTCTTCGCCATCAGAATGCAATGACACAGAGCCACCAGGGTTGGATGCGTCTGAAGATACCACAGAGGTAGGAGACGGCTTGCGGCTAGCATTACTTTTTAACACTAAATTAACTTTTGACACCAGGATTTACAAAACTGCTGTAAAAGCCGACAGGGTTCCGCAGCCGCACTGAGGGGGTCTGTAGGTGAAATTTTGTCCTGGGACTCCATTTACACTGAAAATAAAAAGATGCAGTGTCACTTTAAAAAAGTCGCAAAAACACGATTGCACCGCTGCACTAGCGGTATAGCAAGTCCCAGCCTTACACATTCTGTCAGCAGTGTGAGTGAGGAATACCTACAAGAGACCCCAAAAACATTACCAAACTGATCAGGAGGATTTCAGGAATGATCTGTACAGCAGAAAGAAGGATCTGACACAGGAAATAGAAAAGCTCCTGGGTCATGCCTAGAGTCTCTAGTGTCTCCCTTTGCTGTCCAGCATTGTGAACTACACGAAAATGGCCGCCCCATGCATTCCTATGGGTAATTTCAAGAAAATGGCTGGCCATGCATTACAGTGAAAAGGTTTTAACAACATTAATGCAGAGCAAAGTTTACAGCAAAATGGTGGCCCCCGACGGCACGCCATGCGGTCTCCAGGACCCGGGGGGAGGGGGTCAGCAGACAAAAGGCATCGGATGGTCCCCAGAAGGAGACCCCACCAGGAAAATGCCCCCCCCTCCCACAGAACCGCCACAGCGGCAGCAATATATCCGCCCCCCAGAGGTAGGAACATGCTATGGGAGGGATGCGAACAGCTGAAGGGGGGGGGGGATCCTGGTATACCCGAGAGGCCAGAGGAACCGAGGGATACCCGAGGGTCCGACTATTCCATGAAGGGGGACCACGTTCACCCCAAAACTGCAAGAGGATTGGGGGGACACTTACTCATCATACCACAATATCAGTTGGGTGCCGAACCACACAGAATACCTCCCACCCGGGGTGGAGGTGTTGCCAGCCAGGGGGTACGCTGCGACTCTCAGGTTGTTCGCGTCCCAGCGAGACGATCCACTCACGGGCTCATCACCGTCCAAACGGGCTCTGTCGTGGGGAGGCCTAGTGCTGGACTATAACCTGCGCAACGCTTGCTGGCCAGGCTGGGAGACCTTAAGGATCTAGAATATCCAGTCAGAAACCCAGCCGGCTTTGGTTGTAGTTCTCCAGGAACTCTACTAAAATAAATTACAAAAAAGGTTTCCAAAAAATAACAGCTAAAAACGAAGTCCAAGCAGCGAACTAGGTCCTACTCCTAAACTAGGCAGAAAAACCCAGGGCTGTAGCAGAGTGTGTGGGGTTACGCCTGCAGGGACTGCCCCATAGGCGTAGTGACGTTTTTTTTTCCTGCCTAGTGTCCTACTCCTGTAGGGGGCAGCATAATCCAATGGTCAAGAAGATATGAAGCTGCGTCTGTCAATGAACGATAGAGAAATTGAATATTTAAGCGCCCATCTATCAAGGGCTACCTACTCCTTCTCAAAGTCTAATTATGGACGAAACATGCTGCCGGCATTAGCGGCCCCTAAGCCCATTGACGTGTGGTTGCTGACCAATAACAGGCTGGGAGAAACTCTGGCATTTGATGTTTATTGTCCTTAGTGGGGTGATGGCTGAGGCAGGCTGGCGGTCTATCATGATTATCTAAAGGACCCAGCAATAGTGCTGGAGGGGACTGTTAATACAAATGTAAGTTCAGCTTCTCTAATTGCCTTGCATCTAATTGAAGGAGATCCTCAGCAGATAACATAAATGGAGCAGTATAGATGGATTAAAAATTGTAAACCCAGTGTGTTTGGACTATCTACTTTGATGTTCTGACACACGGATTTCAAACTAAATGCTTACTAATAATTGTTTTATGTCAACCTACAGTGCATCCAGAAAGTATTCACAGCACTTCACTTTTTCCACATTTTGTTATGTTACATCCTTATTCCAAAATTGATTAAATTACTTTCCCCAAATTTGTACAAACAATACCCCACAATGACAACATGAAAGAAGTTTGTTTGAAATCTTTGCAAATTTATTAAATAAAAAAAAATTACATGTACATGAATATTCACAGCCTTTGCCATGACACTCAAAATTAAGCTCAGGTGCATCCTGTTTACACTGATCATCCTTGAGATGTTTCTACAACTTGATTGGAGTCCATTTGTAGTAAATTCAGTTGGTTGGACATTATTTGGAAAGGCACACACCCGTCTATACAAGGTCCAAAAAATTAACAGAGCATGTCAGAGCACAAACCAAGCCATGAAGTCCAAGGAATTGTCTGTAGACCTCAGAGACAGGATTGTATCGAGGCACAGATCTGGGGAAGGGTGCAAAAAATTATCTGCAGCATTGAAGATCCAAATGAGCACAGTGGTCTCCATCATCAATACATGGAAGAAGTTTAGAACCCCCAGGGCTCTTCCTATAGCAGGCCGCCCAGCCAAACTGAGCAATTGGGGGAGAAGGGCCTTAGTCAGGGAGGTGATCAAGAATTCGATGGTCAGTCTGACCGAGCTCCAGCGTTTCTCTGTGGAGAGAGGAGAACCTTCCAGAAAAACAACCATCTCTGCAGCACTCCTCTAATCAGGCCTGTATGGCAGAGTGGTCAGACAGAAACCACTCCTCAATAAAAGGCACATAACAGCCTGCCTGGAGTTTGCCAAAAGGTGACTGAAGGACTCGACTCAGACCATGAGAAACAAAATTCTCCAGTCTGATGAAACAAAGATTAAACTGTTTGGCCCGAATGTCTAGCATCATGTCTGGGGGAAACCAGGCACCACTCATCACCTGACCAATACCATCCCTACAGTGAAGCATGGTGGTGGCAGCATCATGCTGTGGGGATGTTTGTCAGCGGCAGGAACTGGGAGACTAGTTAGGATCGGGGGAAAGATGAATGCAAGAATATACAGAGACATCCTTGATGAAAACCTGCTCCAGAGCACTCTGGACCTCAGACTGGGGCGAAGGTTCACTTTCCAACAGGACAAGAGCCAAGATAACAAATGAGTGGCTATGGGACAACTCTGTGAATGTCCTTGAGTGGCCCAGCTAGAGCCCAGACTTGAACCCAATTAAACATCTCTGGAGAGATCTGAAAATGGCTGTACACCGACGCTCCCCATCCAACCTGATGGAGCTTGAGAGGTCCTGTAAACAAGAATGGGAGAAACCGTCCAAAAACATGTGTGCCAAGCTTGTAGCATCATACTCAAAAGACTTGAGGCTGTAAATTGATGCCAAAGGTGCTTCAACAAAGTATTGAGCAAAGGCTGTAAATACTTATGTACATGTGATTTTTTTAATTTTTTTATTTTAATAAATTTGCAAAGATTTAAAATAAACTTCTTTCACGCTGCCATTATGGAGTATTGTTTGTAGAATTTTGAGGAAAATAATGAATTTAATCCATTTTTAAAGGCTGTAACATATCAAAATGTGGAATAAGTGAAGCGCCGTGAATACTTTCTGGATGCACTGTATGTCTGTATCACTGTGCATGGTGTGCCAGCACTTAGAAACACTTGATTAGATGCCTAATAATACAACACCTTCTTCCAAGTACATATAACGCAAGACCTTGCAATGGAGAAAATAGGACTGAATTATGCCAGATCAACATTGAGAAATATTGGGTGGGTTGAAGCAAAAGATATTTGAGTAGACAGAGCTTTTTCTTTTTTTTGGATTGTCCACCCAGCATATATAGCCCTGCATGTCTGGGTGAAAGTTGAAGCTCGTCTTAACTCATTCATACCCATTTGCTATGCTGAATGCATGAGCTTATTATAACAGACTAAACACTAGTGAACAATTGCATGGTTGTTTCATTAACACATCCGAGTATTGTCCAGGCTATCTATAAACTATCGCATTGCATGGCTTAAGCAGGCTATACATAGATCAAAATTCAGCTGGTGTAGCAGGGACCAGACCAATTTCAATCCATGTATGGGTGGGGTGGATGTACAGAAGTCGATCTACCAATCGACTTCTGTACAACCGCCCTATTGGAAAAGTTCTGCTTGATCAGTGTATTCTGACGGAGGGGAAGATTCCCCTATCCACCTCAAATCTGTAGATGGGGCAATAGACTCCTTTTTTTTGTTCACCCGCTGGTAAAACAAAAAAAATGTTTATGTATGGGCTGCTTAACCACTTGCCGACCGCTCACTCAAGCTTTACTGCGGCAAAGTGGTTAGTTATCGTCCAGCGACGTAGACCTACGTCGCTGGACTCCTCCCTTCGTGGGCGGCGCTCGCGCGCCAACGGAGGCTCGCTTCCGCTATATTCATTCACAGCGGGAGTCGGGCCAGCGATCGCCGCTGCTCTTCCCCGATCGTCGGGGACTCGAGTTTGGAGATCCGCCCGCTTGATCTCCTAAGTGACAGACAGTGACAGATTGCAGGGTTCAGCATAGCTGAACTTGCGATCTGTCCCTGTGTCACTCAGTCACCTCCCCCCACACGTTAGTAAGCACAAGGCATACATTAACCCCTCCCTCTCCAATAAAATTAACCCCTTCCCTGCCAGTGTCATTTTAACAGTAACAGTGCATATTTATAGCACTGATTACTGTAGTAATGTCACTGGTACCCCCAAAAGTGTCAAAAATGTCAGTCAAGGTCTGATCTGTCCGCCGCAATGTCGCAGTACCGCAAAAAAAAAAAAAAAAAAAAAAAAAAAAAAAATCGCAGATCGCCGCCATTACTCGTTTAAAAAAAAACACCAAAAATGACAGAAATCTTTCCTTTAGTTAGTAAACGCAATAACTTTTGCGCAAACCAATCAAAAATACGCTTATTGTGATTTTTTTTACCAAACATAGGTAGCAGAAAACAAATTGGCCAAAAATTTAAAAAAAAAAAAAAATTTATTTTTACATTTTTTTGGGGGGAATTTCATATAAAAAAAATGTGAAAAATATTGTTATTTTTTCTAAATTTACGCTGTTTTTTTGTTTATAGTGCAAAAAGTAAAGATCAAATACCACCAAAAGAAAGCTCTGTTTGTGGGAAAAAAAGGACGTAAATTTTGTTTGGGTACGGCGTCACACGACCGCGCAATTGTCCGTTAAAGTCGCACAGTGCCGAATCGCAAAAAGTGGCCTGGACATAAGACAGCAAAATCCTCCGGTGGTAAAGTGGTTAATCACTATGCTATACCGGATATTTATCTACAATCACCTGCTATTGGACCTCGGTTCCCTTATGACTGTGAATGACTTATATTGTGCACTACATATAGTTACATAGTAGTTGAGGTTAAATAAAGACAACAGTCCATCCAGTTCATCCTGTGTGTGGACGTATTAATTTCCCACTATTTATTGCGTAAATGGGGTAGATGGTTGCACAACGGGACAATATAGATTTGGCTTTTTTTATAGATTGCTTTACTCTACATGAGCCTTGATAGTTGTAATTAGGGGTCTGAATATAAGGTGCTTGGAAGGGTTAAGGTAAGCAAGGAACAACGTTCTTGTTTTTTAATAGGTGGGAATTGGGTGTGTGCATTTTTTTTAAACAAAATACATGTTTAAAAGAGAAGTATGGGATTTATTTTTTTCAAGAATCATACTTGCGTAGGTGGATGAAGCATTGGTCTGATGCTGCATCTGTCCCCCGCTAGCTCTAAGGCAGGGAACTGAGCAATTAAACACCGATGATTGCTCAGTTCCCAGAGCTCCGTGAGCAGAGAGCTGGTGGTGACTGTCAGTTACCTCTGTCTGCTCTAAACAAAATGGGGTGAATGAACCACCTTTCTCCTGCGCTCACAAAACGAGGCTTCCCCAACTGCTTTTCCAACTGGACTTTATAAATGGCGTCTCGGAAGGCTAAGGTCTTGCTGCCCTAAAGGACTGGGGCAGTCCAACAATACTGCAAACAAAAACACAAAAAAAGGGCGCACCGACCTAGCGCATTATCCTCAATATAGGCTTTATTATTAAAACATTAAAATGGCTACTCACAAACGCAGGTGAAAATCAATCACATCAGACTCATGAACTTGAGTATCAGAAGTAGTCCATACAGGTGTCCACAGTCTCATTAGGATGACGTCTGACGCGTTTCGAGGCATATGCCTCTTCCTCAGAGCCACTCTGTCTGCTCTGTTCCGGCTCACTGAGAGGCTGAGCCAGGACCGGCCAGGGTTGTGGGCAGATCCCGACCATAATGTTGCAATCTTTCCACAGCCTAGACCGACTCTGAGACTTCAGCCAGCTGTCTGTTAAAAACAGGTCACAGAATAACAGAACAAACTGCACACCTGCAATGAACAGAAGAAGTTACAGCCAAACAAGCTTCGGCTGTACTTCTCCTTTAATAAAATGTATATATTTTTACATATTTGGATGGGCTTGAGCCTAATGATGTGTCCTGTGCCATATTTCTTCCTTTTGCTTATGCTTGGTTTATTTAGTATGGGATACTCACCCAAAATTTGCCAATAGCATATAGCCCCCCCCCCCCCCCCCAGGCCTGAGGGTTCCAAATTTATTATTTTTATTTTTTACCATATATTCGCAAATGTCAAATTATATATATATATATATATATATATATATATATATATATATATATATATATATATATATATATATAGGCCTTATTAAAAAGAAGATGGCTGCAGGAGAACATACTGTATATGAAGACATTATTGCACTCCAGCCCATGAACAGAGCTGGGCCAGGATTATGTTCCAATAAGGGCTGCCACCCGGCACCGAATGCACAGATGCTTTCCGACACGTTCTCTGCAGCCATCATGTAATTTGATGCTGGCAGGTAATAAGTGGGGGAATGCCTCATGCTTAGTTTTGGGCCAGCAGTCAATTTTTTTTCAAAAACCTGAAATATAAGCTAGCCATTAAACATGGAACTTTACCCAAGCATGTGATATTTAATGGCCAGCAATAATACATACTGTAGCTGCGGTCCATGGTGACATCACTTCCAGCTAAGAAAGAGGGAGTGGGTACAATCAAAAAAGGTACTCTCGCTCCCCCCAAAAAAAAAAAATTCCTAATAGATTTTCTAATAGATGAGGGGAACTTTCTTGTTCAGGTGACAGTCCGCTTTAAAGTGAGGAGGGTCCAAAAAAATACATAAATCTTAGAGAAGACCTGCCCTGAATAGACCCATTCTAAGGCTGGCAATACATTATACAATTTTCTTGTTCAATTTTCCTTTAGGTTTACCAAAACCATATAATAGGAGGTCAAACCTAAACACTTTTAAAGTGGAATTCCACCCAAAAGTGATGCCTCCGCTTATACGATTCCTCCCCCCCCCCTCAAGTGCCACATCTGGCACCTTTTGGGGGGAGGGGGGCAGCGGGTACCTGTTTTTAACAGGTACCCTGTGCCCACTTCCATCGGACCTCGCCACGGTGAGGTACGTCACCAGTTCGGTTCCTCCCATTGCTGCCAGTAAGAGAGCACAGTGCGCTTTGCACATGTGCAGTAGGGAACCGGCTGTGGAGCCGCAAGGCTTCACTGCCGGGTTCCCTTTCCCGGCAATGGCGGCAGCAGCACCCGACAGCGGATGGAAACATCAGCTGCGGTGCCAACATCGCTGGATTCCAGGACAGGTAAGTGTCCTAATAATTAAAGTCAGCAAGTACAGTATAAATAGCTGCTGACTTAATTTTTGAGTGGGGGGGGACACAGAACTCCGCTTTAATTTGTATGCAAATCAGGCAGGTCCTCTTACTTAATAGTACAAGGTAAATCTAAAGAAAATTGAATATTGTATGGCCAGCTTAACTCTGCTTACACCTCAGTTTTTGGATCTCTGCTAGAGTTCTGGAATGTTGCACTTCTTTCCCTTTACCATCCTATCTTTTCCTCTCTTCTGTTCTGGTTTTCTTTTATTTTTAAATCATGGGATAGCTTGTCTTCAAGCGCTTTAGGATCTACTCCTTGAATTGAGTTTCTTTTTGATCCTTATATGTCAGCACACTTCCAATATCGAGATGTGACCACCGACTCTGCATTGACAATACTAATGGCCCATGTTGGTGTATCTTTCTGGATGTTCATGTAACTTACTTAATCGTGTTATTGCTTATTATTCTACACTTATGTTTGCTTGGAATGCAAAATGTGAGCTATGCATACCATGTCTGTATCCTCTTTTTTAAAATCTTTAATAAAAAAATGTTATTGAAAAAAAAAAAATTAAAAATCCAATGACAACCTAACAAACAGCTTTTACTGCTCTCCCATAAACCCAGTTAGGCTGTAGTCTGGAAAGTATGAACAAAAAAGGTTGAAATTGTCTGCTGACCACAAGCCAGAATGTCATTGTGTTAGAAAGGCTGGGACAGAAACTCATTTCAGATTCTCTGTAAAGCAAATCTGATCTCTCATGACTAAATAGAAAGTGCTTATGTGGGTGGACTAGGGGCAACATCAGGATTGGCTAATCATCCATGTGCATAGACTAGGGGCCAGATCAGGACTGGACAACCACCCAGCTTGGTTTGAAGTCTGGTGACCAGCATACATTAAAAAATTGGGGTTCACAGAACATGGTTAGGACAGCTAGAAAAAGTATATTCACCTTTCTGTTTTTTTTTTTTCATAAATCTCTAGGGACATAATTACAACTCAATTAAACCAAAAGTAAATGTGGCCTTGGATTGCAATTCAGCCAGTTCAGCAGGGACTAGCCAAATTTTGTCCAGTGTGTGGCCAATCCTGTTTAACAGAAGTTGGTGAGGATGGAAGAATCTGCTTGTTTTATTTCATTCAGGCTACTGTCTTAATGACGAAAAAAACAAATAATTTATGGGCAACTTAAGTCAATTTTTTAAAGCCTTGTGAAAAACATTTAAAAGCAGGGATAGGCAACCTTTGAGATTTGAAGATTTACCCTTGCCAACTCTGGCCAGTGTAAGTAGTACGTAGAGCAGTGTACAGAGGTCAGTAGAATGTAGAGCAGTGTACAGAGATCAGTAGGATGTAGAGCAGTGTACAGAGGTCAGTAGAATGTAGAACAGTGTACAGAGGTCTGTAGGATGTAGAGCAGTGTACAGAGGTCTGTAGGATGTAGAGCAGTGTACAGAGGTCTGAAGGATGTAGAGCAGTGTACAGAGGTCTGAAGGATGTAGAACAGTGTACAGAGGTCTGTAGGATGTAGAACAGTGTACAGAGGTCTGTAGGATGTAGAGCAGTGTACAGAGGTCTGTAGGATGTAGAGCAGTGTAAAGAGGTCTGTAGGATGTAGAGCAGTGTACAGAGGTCAGTAGAATGTAGAGCAGTGTACAGAGGTCAGTAGAATGTAGAGCAGTGTACAGAGGTCTGTAGGATGTAGAGCAGTGTACAGAGGTCTGTAGGATGTAGAGCAGTGTACAGACGTCTGTAGGATGTAGAGCAGTGTACAGAGGTCTGTAGGATGTAGAACAGTGTACAGAGGTCTGTAGGATGTAGAGCAGTGTACAGAGGTCTGTAGGATGTAGAGCAGTGTACAGAGGTCTGTAGGATGTAGAGCAGTGTACAGAGGTCTGTAGGATGTAGAGCAGTGTACAGAGGTCTGTAGGATGTAGAGCAGTGTACAGAGGTCTGTAGGATGTAGAGCAGTGTACAGAGGTCTGTAGGATGTAGAGCAGTGTACAGAGGTCTGTAGGATGTAGAGCAGTGTACAGAGGTCTGTAGGATGTAGAGCAGTGTACAGAGGTCTGTAGGATGTAGAGCAGTGTACAGAGGTCTGTAGGATGTAGAGCAGTGTACAGAGGTCTGTAGGATGTAGAGCAGTGTACAGAGGTCTGTAGGATGTAGAGCAGTGTACAGAGGTCTGAAGGATGTAGAGCAGTGTACAGAGGTCTGAAGGATGTAGAACAGTGTACAGAGGTCTGTAGGATGTAGAACAGTGTACAGAGGTCTGTAGGATGTAGAGCAGTGTACAGAGGTCTGTAGGATGTAGAGCAGTGTACAGAGGTCTGTAGGATGTAGAGCAGTGTACAGAGGTCAGTAGAATGTAGAGCAGTGTACAGAGGTCAGTAGAATGTAGAGCAGTGTACAGAGGTCTGTAGGATGTAGAGCAGTGTACAGAGGTCTGTAGGATGTAGAGCAGTGTACAGAGGTCTGTAGGATGTAGAGCAGTGTACAGACGTCTGTAGGATGTAGAGCAGTGTACAGACGTCTGTAGGATGTAGAGCAGTGTACTGAGGTCTGTAGGATGTAGAGCAGTGTACTGAGGTCTGTAGGATGTAGAGCAGTGTACAGAGGTCTGTAGGATGTAGAACAGTGTACAGAGGTCTGTAGGATGTAGAACAGTGTACAGAGGTCTGTAGGATGTAGAACAGTGTACAGAGGTCTGTAGGATGTAGAGCAGTGTACAGAGGTCAGTAGAATCTAGAGCAGTGTACAGAGGTCAGTAGAATGTAGAGCAGTGTACAGAGGTCTGTAGGATGTAGAGCAGTGTACAGAGGTCTGTAGGATGTAGAGCAGTGTACAGAGGTCAGTAGGATGTAGAGCTGTAGGGTAGTGTACAGAGGTCAGTAGGATGTAGAGCAGTGTACAGAGGTCAGTAGAATGTAGAGCAGTGTACAGAGGTCTGTAGGATGTAGAGCAGTGTACAGAGGTCTGTAGGATGTAGAGCAGTGTACAGAGGTCAGTAGGATGTAGAGCAGTGTACAGAGGTCTGTAGGATGTAGAGCAGTGTACAGAGGTCTGTAGGATGTAGAGCAGTGTACAGAGGTCTGTAGGATGTAGAGCAGTGTACAGAGGTCTGTAGGATGTAGAGCAGTGTACAGAGGTCTGTAGGATGTAGAGCAGTGTACAGAGGTCTGTAGGATGTAGAGCAGTGTACAGAGTAGGGCTGGGCGATATGGCTGAAAACTGTATCACAATATCAGTGTTTCATATCGGTCGATATCGATAATTATTGATATTTTTTATTACCCATTTAAAATAAGGACCCTAGGGTGAGAATGCAGGGCACTGGCATGGTGCAGGAGAATGCAGGGTGACTGGCATGGTGCAGGAGAATGCAGGGTGACTGGCATGGTGCAGGAGAATGCAGGGTGACTGGCATGGTGCAGGAGAATGCAGGGTGACTGGCATGGTGCAGGAGAATGCAGGGTGACTGGCATGGTGCAGGAGAATGCAGGGCACTGGCATGGTGCAGGAGAATGCAGGGCACTGGCATGGTGCAGGAGAATGCAGGGCACTGGCATGGTACAAGAGGATCCGGGGTTGTGAGCATACTACAGGAGATGCAGTGCTGTGGGCATGGTACAGGTAGACCATGCCCGCAGCACTGCATCCCTTGTAGTGTGCCCGCAGCCCTGCATAATGGCAGGTAGTGAAGCTGTTTCACTTACCTGTGCCAGAGGCGCCTTCATTTTAAAAATGGCGCCGCCCGGCGCCAACACGTCATTGCGCACGCGCCGCCACCGCTCGTATAATTTCGGCTATTTCCGGCCTCTCCCGAGCGGCGGCGGCGCGTGCGCGGTGACATGTATGCGACGGGCGGCGCCATTTTTAAAGCTTAAACCCGTCGGAGCGGACTTTTCGTTTTATCGTTCAATTTTGTTTATTGCTATCGATGACGAGACTATCGCGATACATATCGGTATCGTTTTATCGCCCAGCCCTAGTACAGAGGTCTGTGGGATGTAGAGCAGTGTACAGAGGTCTGTAGGATGTAGAGCAGTGTACAGAGGTCTGTAGGAAGTAGAGCAGTGTACAGAGGTCTGTAGGAAGTAGAGCTGTAGGGCAGTGTACAGAGGTCAGTAGGAAGTAGAGCAACGGATGACATCAGCTGACAGAGGGCTTCCTCACTGGGGGGGGGTGGATTTTGGGGGGAACCCCACGTTATTTACTTTTTAAATAATTTTGGCGTGGGGTCCCCCCCCCCAAAAAATCCATACAAAACCCTTATCTGAGCATGCAGACCATTAGGCCATTAGAGGGGGGAGAGAGATAATCTTCACCCCCCCCCCCCCCCGAACCATATCAGGCCACATGCCCTCAAAACCCTTGGTGGTGGTTTTACGGGGTGGGGGGTCTTATCAGAATCTGGAGCCCCCGCCCAGATCTCGAACCTCCCATTTTGTGAATGAGTATGGAGTACATTCACCAAAAAAGTGTAAAAAAAGAGTAGACACACCACAAGTTCAAATTCTAATTGTTCAGAAAAATTTGGAATTCTTTAGAAAACGAATATGCAAAACAAAATGTTACTTTTTTTTTTTTTTTTTTTTTCGGAGATTCTGATACATCCGAATCACCAAAGAGTTGTCCAAATTTATATTCGGACTGAAACAAATTGCACGTCTACCTCGCCTCACATCAATCCCGAGTACCTGATTATGATATACTAAGTGGGTGGGCCGGATATGAAGGTGGACTACTGGAGACAATGCAGCCGGGTAGGACCACAGGAGCAAGTGCAGCCACGCTGTACAGACATTGCATCGGCAAACAGGGCTGCCGTTGGCAGAAGGTCACTTGTCAGCGGGTCGGCACCATGCGATCTACACGTCACTCGCTCACGATCGACGGGTAGATTGCGATTGACAGGTTGCTGACCACTGATTTAAAAGAGAATTTTACCTTTGCAGAAAAAATAACTGCACATATTTATGCAGGAAAAAGTGGATTTATTTATTTTTTCCAGCAGGAGATTGGAAAGCATTGTACCCTCAGTCAGTACGTTACGGGTGCAATGTGAGCTCCTGACAAGTCCTCCAGTCTATACTTCTGTATAGGCTTTCTGTTTGAAAGCCAGAGGACATGTCAATAGACTACAAAAGCGCTCATCAGCATCCCCGCAGCCCCCTAAAACTACAAGCCAGTCTGCCGCGGTGGAAGAGGGTACTTGTACTTTATTTACATTAAAACTGTGAATGCATGATATTGCTGTTTGGGTGGACCCTACACAACCACACTCTTTTCAAAAAGTGATAGTGGGTGCAGAAATAAGAACCACACCCGCTGTCATGGGGAAGAGGTGAAGGGAGCTGGAACATGTTACATGTTTCACCCTAAATACAGGTGTAACGTAAATCGTTCAGAAGGAGAACTGGTCCTTTAACTACACATCCATGCCTGCTACAATGACGCTCACCTTTGGATGCTGCAGCATGTAATTTATTGCTTCTTCAAAGTACTCCAATCGAAAAGCTTTCATGTCCTTTGGGAGATCTTCATAGTTGTAGTACGCCAATGCCATTGTGGCAAACCCTCTACTGGCTAATAGGCTAGCTTTGTATTCCAGGAGTCCTCCGCCTGTCCCTTGAATTTCGATGACTCCGGGAAATGGTCCGGGTCCTGCAGGCATAATTCACACACATTACTATTCCTGCACATGGATCTTCTTCACTGCACTAGCCAAATGTAACTGTAAAGCAATTCTAATTGTAAAACAATGCCCTGTATGGAATTGCAGTCATGTTTTACAGCATCGATAGGACATATGGTCTTTGAATTGCTGTGTACTCGGACCTTTTCTTGTTCATCCTTGATGTACAGTACATCTCGCTACATATTCCAGCACAGGAGAAGGGCATTGACAAGATAAAAAAAAAAACAGTATATTCAATAGGATCTTACATGGGAATGAAGGTGCAGGATGTTTTGCTCCCTTTTCTGCACAGACTTTGGTAATGGTCACAGAACCTCTCTATGCTTACATAATAGGTACCAAAATCTGCTATTAATGTCTGACCGTCTCCTGCGGCACGCCTGCAGTCTCTCGCCGTCTCCTGCGGCGCGCCTGCAGTCTTTCGCCGTCTCCTGCGGCGCGCCTGCAGTCTCTCGCCGTCTCCTGCGGCGCGCCTGCAGTCTCTCGCCGTCTCCTGCGGCGCGCCTGCAGTCTCTCGCCGTCTCCTGCGGCGCGCCTGCAGTCTCTCGCCTTCTCCTGCGGCACGCCTGCAGTCTCTCGCCTTCTCCTGCGGCACGCCTGCAGTCTCTCACCGTCTCCAGCGGCGCGCCTGCAGTCTCTCGCCGTCTCCTGCGGCGCGCCTGCAGTCTCTCGCCTTCTCCTGCGGCACGCCTGCAGTCTCTCGCCTTCTCCTGCGGCACGCCTGCAGTCTCTCGCCTTCTCCTGCGGCACGCCTGCAGTCTCTCGCCTTCTCCTGCGGCACGCCTGCAGTCTCTCACCGTCTCCAGCGGCGCGCCTGCAGTCTCTCGCCGTCTCCTGCGGCACGCCTGCAGTCTCTCGCCTTCTCCTGCGGCACGCCTGCAGTCTCTCGCCTTCTCCTGCGGCACGCCTGCAGTCTCTCGCCTTCTCCTGCGGCACGCCTGCAGTCTCTCGCCTTCTCCTGCGGCACGCCTGCAGTCTCTCGCCGTCTCCTGCGGCGCGCCTGCAGTCTCTCGCCGTCTCCTGCGGCACGCCTGCAGTCTCTCACCTTCTCCTGCGGCACGCCTGCAGTCTCTCACCTTCTCCTGCGGCACGCCTGAAGTCTCTCACCGTCTCCTGCGGCACGCCTGAAGTCTCTAACCTTCTCCTGTGGCACATCTGCAGTCTCTCGCCATCTCCTGTAGTACGTCTGCAGTCTCTCACAGTCTCCTGTAATATGTCAGCAGTCTCTGTCTCCTGTAGTACGCCTGCAGTCTCTCACCGTCTTCTGCAAAGCGTCTGCAGTCTCTCACCGTCCCCTGTAGTACGTTTGCAGTCTCTCACCATCCCCTGTAGTACGTCTGCACTCTCTCACTGTCTCCTGTAGTACGTCTGCAGTCTCTCACCATCCCCTGTAGTACGTCTGCAGTCTCTCACCATCCCCTGTAGTACGTCTGCAGTCTCTCACCGTCCCCTATAGTACGTCTGCAGTCTCTCACCGTCCCCTATAGTACGTCTGCAGTCTCTCACCGTCCCCTATAGTACGTTTGCAGTCTCTCACCGTCCCCTATAGTACGTTTGCAGTCTCTCACCGTCCCCTATAGTACGTCTGCAGTCTCTCACCATCCCCTGTAGTACGTCTGCAGTCTCTCACCATCCCCTGTAGTACGTCTGCAGTCTCTCACCATCCCTTGTAGTACATCTGCAGTCTCCCACCATGCACCTCCATCCCTGTTATGCATACGAAAATACAGAGTTTTGCCCGTGGGACTTTAAATAAGGCGACACAGTTTTACGTTTGGGTGGTATTCAATTTATCTTGTTTTATATATACTTAACTTATTTATTTTATGTATCACTTTTAAGAAAGAAGTTTGGACTCCTTTACTTATACATTTAATGTATTCAATATTGTATTAGAATTTTTTATTAGTTCATTTAATAATATTTTTTCCACTCTTATTTAGGTTATGTTGGATAGGTAGGTGCAAGCTCATTTAGATGTCCCCATCTATAGTGAGGTTGATTTCAGACGAGGTTGTCATTTCCCTTTCTGTGATCTGCTGGTCTGCCTAGGGGGAGTGAAGATTGTGTCGGGTAAGTTTGACACAAGCGCATAATTGTAATCCATACGGATTACCATATGTCATTCCTAAAAGGAATGACAGAAAGGAATGCCCATAGACTTTAACATGGAGATGGAATGCCCATAGAGAATAATGGAACAAAATGGAATGCCCATAGACAATAATGGTAAAAAATATTTCAATTAGCGACAGAACCTTTAGACATATCAAATAAATCTTTAACAAAACATACTTTTGAATATCAGTGGCGATGTATAATATTCGGATTAGATGGGATTATTATTGTTTTTAATGGAATGACAAGGGTGAATGACAGAAGAGAATGCCCATAGAGTATAATGGGAAGCAAAAAATGAACTAATTTGCAGAAAAATCTGAGAGACATAGCAATTTACCTTTTCCCACAGATGTTCCTCAGATAGAGTAGTAGATTGTAACATTGAGATCATTTGTGATTATAGCTGTTTTCTATGGAATGACAGATAAATGACAGAGGGGAATGCCCATAGAGTATAATGGGAAGAATGATGTGACCTGGAGTCAAAACCATTGGATATATCAGATTAATCCTTAGCAGACATTCACTCCACGTTCAGTGGTGATGTTTAATATTGAGAAGAAGTGAGATTAGCAATTGCTTTCTATGGAATGACAAAGGTGAATGACAAAACGGAATGCCCATAGACTATTATGGGAAACAAAATATGAACTAATTTACAGGCAAATCTGAGAAGCGCCGCAATTTAACCTTTCCCACAGGTGTTCCCCAAGTAGAGTAGCAGATTGTAAAGTTGAAATTATTTGGGATTATAGCTGTTTTCTATGGAATGACAGATAAACGATAGAATGGAATGCCCATTGAGTATAATGGAAAGCAAGATGTGACCTGGAGTCAAAACCGTTAGACATATCAAACCAATTTTTAGTGGACATTCACTCCACGTTCAGAGATTATGATTAATATTGGCATGAAGTGGGATTATTATTGTTTTCTATGGAACGACAAGGGTGAATGACAGAAGGGAATGCCTATAGAGTGTAATTTGGAAGCAAAATATGAACTTGTTTTCAGGCAAATCTGAGAAGCTCAGCAATTTCACCTTTACCAAAGGTGTTCCTCAAGTAGAGTAGCCGATTGTAAAATTGACATTATTTGGGATTATAGCGGTTTTCTAAGGAATGACATAAAAATGATAGAAAGGAATGCCTATAGAGTATAATGGGAAACAAGTTGTCACCTGGAGTCAGAACCATTACACATATCAAATCCAATCTTTAGCAGACATAGACATACTCTCCACAGTGAGTGGCCATGTTCAAAAGGAAGATTACAAGGTATTATCATTGTTTTCTATAGAATGACAAAGGTGAATGCCCATAGAGTATAATGGGAACCAAGATATGGCCTGGAGTCAGAATCATTCAATGTACCAAATAAATTCTTAGCAGACATACTCTCAACATTCAGTGGTGATGTTTAATATTGAGATGAATTGGGATTAACGTTGCTTTCTATGGAATGACAAGGGTGAATGACAGAAGGGAATGCCCATAGAGTATAATGGGAAGCAAAATATAAACTAATTTGTAGGCAAATATGAGAGACACAGCAATTTCACCTTTCCCACAGGTGTTCCTCAAGTAGAGTAGCAGATTGTAAAATTGACAATATTTGGAATTTAAGCCGTTTTCCAAAGAATGACGTAAAAATGATAGAAAGAAATGCCCATAGAGTATAATGGGAAGAATGATGTGACCTGGAGTCAGAACTATTAGACATATCAGGACAATCTTTAGCAGATATAGTCTCCACACTCAGTGGTGATGTTCAAAAGGGAGATTAAGAGGGATTACTATTGTTTTCTATGGAATGTAAAGGGTGAATGACAGAAGAGAATGCCCATAGAGTATAATTGAAGCATAATATGAACTCATTTGCAGGCAAATCAGAGAAGCTCAGCAATTTCACCTTTCCCACAGGTATTTCTCAAGTAGAGTAGCAGTTTGTAAGGTTAAAATTATTTGGGATTATAGCTGTTTTCTATGGAACGACAGATAAATAATAGAATGGAATGCCCATTGAGTATAATGGAAAGCAAGATGTGACCTGGAGTCAAAACCGTTAGACATAAACCAATCTTTAGCAGACGTTCAGAGATTATGATTAATTTGAAGTGAAGTGGGATTAGCATTGTTTTCTCTGAAATATAAAGGGTGAATGACAGCAGAGAATGCCCATAGAGTATAATGGGAAGCAAAAAATGAGGTAATTTGCAGGCAAATCTCAGAAGCACAGCAATTTCACCTTTCCCACAGGTATTTCTCAAGTAGAGTAGCAGTTTTCCTGTCATTCCATAGAAAACATCTATAATCCCAATTGATCTCAATGTTACAATCTACTCCTCTATCGGAGGAACATCTGTGGGAAAGGTGAAATTGCTGTGTCTCTCAGATTTGCCTGCAAATGAGTTCATATTTTGCTTCCCATTATACTCTATGGGCATTTTCTTATGTCATTCATCCTTGTCATCACATAGAAAATAATAATGATCCCACCTTCATCTCATTATTAAACATCTTCACTGAAAGTGGAAAATACGTCTGCCAATGATTTATTTGGTATGTTGAATGGTTCTGACTCCAGGTCACACCTTACTTCCTTTTAAACTTTGTGGGCATTCCTTCCTCTCATTTTACATCATTCCTTAAGGCCCGTACACACGTACCGATCGTCGGCATACAAACGTCGGTGGACGAAGGATCTGCCGATTGTACGCGTGTTAGTATGGTGCCTCCGACAGATGTCTGCGCACAATCCGCGGACAAAAGTCTTTCGTGCAAACATGAAAATATTTGTATGCCGACACCAGAACGGACGATTGTTCGCCTGTCAGTACACAATTCGGCCGACAGACCGCAGATTTGCAAGACTGGGCATGCTCAGAAAATAGAAAACACAGGGAAAGTTAACCATTACATGACATCACTTCTGCAGTCGGCGGACAAAATTCTTGTGCTGTCCTTGTGCTGTCTTTGCACTTTTCAGCAGACACCGACATCCCGGGGAGAAAAGAGGAACATTTGTAAGCCGACCATCGGTACGTGTGTACGGGGCTTTAGAAAACAGCTATAATCCCAAATAATCCCAATCTTACGATCTGCTACTCTACATGGGGGGGGGGACACCTGTGGGAAAGGTGAAATTGCTGAGCTTCCCAGATTTGCCTACAAATGAGTTCGTTTTTTTTCTTCCCATTATACTCTATGGGCATTCCCTTTTGTCATTCCATAGAAAACAATATTAATCCAATATTATTTCAATTTTATTATTTGCTACTCTACTTGAGGAAAACCTGTGGGAAAGGTGAAATCGCTGAGCTTCTCAGATTTGCCTGCAAATGAGTCCATATTTTGCTTCCCATTATACTCTATGGGCATTCCCTTCAGTTGTTCCCCTATGTCATTCCATAGAAAGCAATGCTAATCCCACTTCATCTTAATAATAAACATTCCCACTGAATGTAGAGTGAATGTCTGCTAAGAATTTATTTGGTACATTGAATGGTTTTGACTCCAGGTCACATCATTCTTCCCATTATACTCTATGGGCATTCCCTTCTGTCATTTATCTGTCATTCCATAGAAAACAGCTATAATCCCAAATTATCTCAATTTTACAATCTACTCCTCTATCTGAGGAACATTTGGTCAAAAGTGAAATTGCTGTGTCTCTCAGATTTGCCTGCAATGAGTTTGTATTTTGCGTCCCGTTATACTCTATGGGCATTCCCTTCTGTCATTCATCCTTGTCATTCCATAAAATACAATATGAATCCCACCTAATCTGAATATTATACATCGCCACTGATATTGAAAAGTATGTTTGTTAAAGATTTATTTGATACGTCTAAAGGTTCTGTCGCTAATTGAAATATTTTTTACCATTATTGTCTATGGGCATTCCATTTTGTTCCATTATTCTCTATGGGCATTCCATCTCCATGTTAAAGTTTATGGGCATTCCTTTCTGTCATTCCTTTTAGTATGTCCCATCTTAAGTGACCTCTATGTCCTACCATGACATACCTGGTGACCCTGATTTCCCTCCATGTCATTCCCGGTGACCCCAATCCCAAGTCTTACCCAGCGATGTTCCTTCATGTTACACCTAGTGACCCCGATCCCCCCCCATGTCACACCCAGTGACCCCGATCCCCCCCCATGTCACACCCAGTGACCCCGATCCCCCCCCCCCATGTCACACCCAGTGACCCCGATCCCCCCCCCCATGTCACACCCAGTGACCCCGATCCCACCCATGTCACACCCAGTGACCCCGATCCCCCCCCCCCCATGTCACACCCAGTGACCCCGATCCCCCCCATGTCACACCCAGTGACCCCGATCCCCCCCATGTCACACCCAGTGACCCCGATCCCCCCCATGTCACACCCAGTGACCCCGATCCCCCCCATGTCACAACCAGTGACCTCGATCCCCCCCATGTCACAACCAGTGACCTCGATCCCCCCCATGTCACACCCAGTGACCCCGATCCCCCCCATGTCACACCCAGTGACCCCGATCCTCCATGTCACACCCAGTGACCCCGATCTCCCCATGTCACAACCAGTGACCCCGATCTCCCCATGTCACAACCAGTGACCCCGATCCCCCCATGTCACAACCAGTGACCCCGATCCCCCCATGTCACCCGGATCCTTCCCTGTCCTGGGTGCACTCACCGGGCGGTATGAAGAGAGTGGCCCGCACGGCGCCCTCCCTCACCGGGATCCTGCTGACTCCTTCCCCCAGGAAGCTCCTCTCCTGGACCGCAGTGCTGAGCACAGCTCCGGCCGGCTCCTGGTGGAGGGAGAAGCGGACAGTCAGGGGGCTCAGCACCTCCTTCTTCACCATCCTCCTCAATCCATTCCGGGGCTCCAGAGCCCACAGGGGCCCCTCCGCTTCTACTCCGGTGAACGTGCCGCCCTCCAGTGCCGGGCTCCGGCTCAGCTCCAACTCCCCTCCGCTCCCGGCTCGGTACCGGCCCAGGGAAGTGAACGGCTCCCCGCCTTCATCGGTCAGCTCGGTGCGGAGAGTCACCTCCTGTCCGGGGATCAGCCCGATCACCTCCAGCCGGAGAGGATCATCGAACAGGCAGCGCTCCGGGGACACCCGCAACTCTACCGAGCCGGACATGGAGCGCCGAGACTGGGGGAGACCCGAGCCAAATGTTGGGCGACAAACACTGTGCACCCCGGGGGAAGACCTGTGCAGAACGCGGCACATACACTGCATGACATCGGACTGTTACTGGGGGAGGAGGATCTGTGCAGGACGGGGGCGTCTCCCGGGGGAGGTGCTTAACAGGGGGCGGAGGACCTGGGCAAGACAGAGGTCATTGTCCCGGTGCGGAGTTTCAATGAGGACAGAGAACCTGGCACATAGCACTATACACACATGGAATGACAAGTCCTGGGGCGGGGCTTCACGGGGCGGAGGCGGAGGACCTGTGCAGGAATGAAGCGTGCTCCCCAGGGCGGGGCTTCACGGGGGCGGAGGAAATTGACAATAGACGATTCATACAGTACTCTTGCATGACAGAGGAACCCACTGGGGGCGGGGCTTCTGGGGGCAGAGAGGGCGGGAGCAATTTCTTTACTTTTGGAAATCTGTATTTTTAATAGAAATGACCTCTAAACAATTATATATTTTCAAAAAGCAGTGACCATGGAGAATAAAATGGGGCCGCAGTTCCAAATTTGTACATTGCACAATATTTGTGCAGTTATTTATCAAATGCTTATTTTTTTTTTCCTTTTTTTTTATATATATCTTTACTGAGATTTTTCATCATAGATATTTGTAGAAAAAAAACACCATACAAGTCACAGCATAAGAATATACAGCAGGGGTGTCAAACTCAACTTCATGGAGGGGCGCATCAGCATTATGGTTGCCCTCAAAGGGCCGGTTGTATCTGTAATAATAGATGTCCAGAGTATCCCAAACCCCCTTACAACAAAGTGCACCCCCTTACCTTGTGTTGCTGCTGGGAAGAAGCTGGGGCAGAGCTGGGAAGCAGAAAGTGCAGGGTCTGGAGTAGGCCCAAAGGAAGGTTGGAGCTCTACTGCAGCTCTAGAAGTACGAGGGTCACATGAAATGGCCTGGAGGGCAGGATTCGGCCCGCGGGTCTTGTGTTTGACACCTGTGATATACAGTATGGCTGATAGGAGTCCTAGGTGTAATGAACCAAGCTCGGTTCCCCTCCAGGAAAGCAGCTTCACACAGGGATCTCTCGTCCTGGCCTAAAAGGCCTTTTGCAATCCCGCGAGACCCCCACCTTCATAATGGAGAGAATGACTAAAGTCCACTCCTCCTGCCCTGTACCGGGCCTACGTGTGCTGGTTTGTGTGTGTTTGACTCATATGGGTGCTGACTTACCTCTGACATCACTGCAGGAGGGCTCTACCTAAAATGGCCTAGCACCTATTGACACCAGACATTATTCTGGTACAGAGCCACCTAGTGGCAAAGTAGCTAACTGCACCTGCCTACAATCATATGCTGATCATATATTAGCATTTGGATATCAGGTATCTGTTTAGAATTTATATAGCAGAACAACACATATCACCTGGAGTCCACATGCCAAATTCATCACCCTTGGATCAGTGCTATTTGTCCTTTAGCTCTATTAGCAACAATAATACTTTTTTGCTCCTTGAAGGTTCCATGTGGAAAGAGGCCATCCTGGAGCAGCTTACAAGAAATCTTGCTAGTGTCCACAAAGCCTCTAAAGTCTCAGCTCTTGTGACAATTGCTTCTTTTGCATTTGCTGGACCTCTAGATGGGATAGATCCTCAGAAGATGGGTGAGTAGTAAATTGTCACAAAACTGTGCTATCTACACCATTTGGTTTATTGGAGAATTTTCCAATGGCTAAATCAAGAGCGCAGTTGGTCAGCCTCTTTGATTCCAGCTATTGGTTTCATGGTGATCAGTTTTGTAAGTAAAAGTCAAAGCCCAAACTACCAGCCTACACATATATAGAAGTCTATTTTAGCTTTTTCGAGACTGTGTCCTCAACTAACCATATTTGCAGCATCCTGATCTCTTGCAAACCCAAAGCATACATGTATTATCTCTGTTGTAAATGGCTTTATTTACTATCTAAATATCTACTGTTCCTGAAAGGGATGAAAATATACTGGAAATAAATAATACATTAATAGTGTCAAGTTTATTCCCTACAAAAGCAAGACGTTTCCTGATATTTCAATATATATCCTGTAATCAGCTTTTCCATTTAATTTATTTGAGCCACAACATTTATTTGAAACCCTTTAAATGTTATTTACCATTTTTTTTTCTATTATAGCTGAATTCCAGGTATGGATTTTTTGCATAGTTACATTGGTCGGACCAATGTATGCATATGCCATACCTGTGGGATCTCTGTGGTAGTCACCAATACTATGGCTGTCTCCATTGTCCTCCAGGTCTTATGGCAGCTGTCATGCTGCATAGTGAACACAGGGGTTGCTCGTTTGGCACAGGAGCCATTCACAGAACGCCTTGCATTTTTCAAAATGTATAGAAGGTATTGAAACAGATGTGGGGTGGTGACACGATGTCCACCTCTTCCTATCAGGGAATGCTTTGCATTCTTTTAGAAAAATGCAAAGGGTTCTTGAATGGGGCCCATGGTGAGCGAAGTCTCCCAAACCAAATGTAACTATGCAAAAACACTCTATTCCTGGAATTCAGCATTAAAATACCTTTTTCTCTTAGTGGAAGTGCACTACTTGTCCTCGCTACCTGGTAATCTATGCAAAGATTAGTAATAGTCCCAACCCTTATTACAAGGGTAGCACGCCCCTGACCTCTAGAGGTAGGTTGGGTACCCCCCAAGACAGGGTGGGCTAGCTTTATCCAGGGCTGAGCCTTTGGTCTAAAGCTAAAACGTGGGATATGTGCAACAATTGGGCACCAGCAACACATGAAAAAGAGGGGTAGGGAACTCAGAACACCCTAAAGCCCCACACACACAGGTTGAATATCAGCCAAAATCTGCTGATACAGTAGATACTGGCAGACATACAGGTCCTTGTTTAACAGAAGCCAATCTCACCACAGTTCTGTTGAATGCGCTTACTGGAAAAGCCGGCTTCCAAACAACGATCTTAGCCAATGGCTGTAAGCACTGTCCAATGCGTTCAGGGGGGTGCAGGGAAGGGGTCAGTCCTTGGGGCAGAAAAAAAAAAAAAACTTACCGTGTATGCCAGGCTTTACCGACTTGCAGACTCAGACTCCACCCATAGACCTAGTACAGGCAAAGATGGGCTTCCAGTTGAACCCAGCAACCTTTATCTTTTTCAGAAGCAGCAGCAGTTTTAAGTAGCAATGCCCTTTATAGTGACCCTTCTGATACTTCACATACTCTCCGCAAGTTATTCCTCCATAGGATCTTAGGCAGCAGAGTCACCTCTGGTACTTCATCCCAGGCATCACTTGTCCTTCCAGATCCTTATGCTCAAGCAGCAGGACTATACCAGACAGGCAGGCTTACTCCGCTTCAGCAAAAAATAAAGTTGCGCATAAATTTTAGTAAAGTGAGTATAATCTAAAACATGGGTGTCCAACATTTTGGCTTCTCTGGGCCACATTGAGTGTAGAGAAATTTTCTCGGGCCACATATAAAATATATACTATAGTTAAGGTATACAAGTAATAAAACACCGCCGCGCCCTTCCTGCACTGAAGCCCCCCAGCACTAATTTAACACAAATTGAGGATGATCCCTTCCGAGTCAGCCTCTGCCTACAGTTAGTTGGAAGCCGCTGTGGACGTGCCCCCGACTCAACTTCCTTCCTTCCCAGCAAAAAATAAAATTGTCAGGGGGCAGTGGGCCGCATTGCCTGCAGTTCTGGGCCGCAAGTTGGACATGCCTGGTCTAAAAGGTAGTGTTACAAAATCCATAAATCCCAAAGTTTACTCTTCATCACTCGGTAATCTGTGATCCCATGAGAAAAAGAAAAGCCTCCACCACACAAATTGGCTAATTACCAGATGGTAATGACTTCCTATTTTTGGAAGGTCTTACTCGCCTGTGGCTATAGTCCAGCCTAGGCCTCTATTCCTATAGGGAAGAGATCATTGCCCATCACTAGCAGGAGACTCAATTAAAAGTACCCCAAAAGAAAGAAAGCTTCCATAGCATAAAATCCTTAAAATGTTTATTACCGAATATGGTTATACTTGCATGTAATATAAAAAACACACACATAAATGAAGCCGGCTGGCTCTGAACAACAGCCCGTCCTTCTGGGACTTAAGCAAACGCGGTGACACGTTTCGTCACAAGCTGACGTTGTCCTGGGGCTTGGGTGGTGCACTGACTCACCGCTATAAATTCAGAACAGATAACAGCCAAGCCTCGATCTGAGCATTAGACAATCGCTGACTCTATTTCCGCCATCTTAAGGAAGAGCCATACCTATATCGTCACCCAAAAATAAAATTGCAACTATAAAATATAATTAGTCAACGTATTAAAATAATAACATAGAAGCCTTTAAGGTAAGTGGTTAAAGGTTTCTATGTTATTTTAATAAGCTCAGATCGTGGCTTGGCTGTTGTCTGTTCTGTATTTATAGCGGTGAATCAGTGCGCCGCCCATGCCCCAGGACGATGTCAGTTTGTGACGAAATGCGTCGGGAAGAGCAACGTACTGATGTCACCATGTTTGCTTAAGTCCTGGAAGGACGGGCTGTTGTGCAGAGCCAGCCAGCTTTATCCATGCGTGTGTTTTTATATTAATTGTAAGTATAACCATATTTGTTAATAAATGTTTTAAGGATTTTATGCTTTGGAAGCTTTCTTTGTTTTGGGGTACTTTTAATTGAGTTTCCTCGGAGTGATGGGCAATGATCCCTTCAACATTCCCACTCTTGAAACAGAGGCCTTGGCTGGGCTATAGCCACAGGCGAGTGAGATATTTCATAAATAGGTGGTCATTACCATCTGGTAAGCAGCCAGTTTGTGTGGTGGAGGCTTTTTTTTTATGTGGGATCACAGTTTACTGAGTGATGAAGAATACACTTTGAGATTTATGGATTTTGTGACACTACCTTTTGGACTATACCCACTTTCCTAAAATTTAAAGCGCAACTATATTTTTTACTTAATTTACTATTGTAGTGTGTGTGTCACAGTTAAGTTGCCGCTGTTATTTATATATATATATATATATATATATATATGTTTATGTTTGAATAGCGCAGTTTTTTTTTTATTTTTTTATTCTGCTTCCAGCCATTTGCACCTAAAATAAGGGACGCAGAGCTCGCAAGGTCCACCTAAAGTATTTATGCTCTCCCCCAGCATGAACCGGTGACAATAAACCTCCTACTGGTTAGCAAGAGGAAACTTAGTATTACTGTGGAATCTCAAACTGGCAGCAGATAGAAACCACAGCTACACTGAAATTAAATGACAGGCTCAAGGAAATCTATACAGGGAGCCACATAACTTCTTTTTATGAAGAAGGAGGAGCCTTTATGGACTTGAGAATGCCAGACCTGAGCTCAGAGTCCTCACAAATTCATGATCAAGTCTACAGTAACACTATCAACTATCGCTTTACCTTCATGCAGCTCTCTAACAAAAATATTAATAGTTTTGGATAGAGTGGGACAGAGTTAGAACCTTTGTCAAGTTTTTCTGCGGTCTCCAAGCTTGATAGAATAAAGTGTTTCTAATCCCAGCATTTCATATTCCTGATCTGTACCTGCTGTATCATGTACTTGTATGAAAATGTATCCAGTTTCCTTTGTGTGAAATACCTGGTGATCCTGCCAGTCCCTCTGCTTTCATATGAAAAAAAAAAAAGAACTGACCACACTAAGCACGAGAGTACTCTGGTCAGTTCTCTAGCTGGGCTGGGAACTCAGTGTGCTCTCCTCCAATGATCAGACTTGTCCGACACACCTCCCCTGCACAACATTTCAGTGGGAAGCTCAGGTTGCTTCTTCTCCCCAGCTCATATGCAGCTCAGTACCAAGGGAATGTGATCAATTTATTTAACCACTTCAGCCCCTGAAGATTTGGCTGCTCAAAGACCAGGCCCTATTTTGCGATTCGGCACTGCGTGACTTTTTTTTTTTTTTTTTTTGAAATTCTGTTTATTAATTTACAAAACACAACATACAAAACAGAGCCTTGTGGGCATACCCAGGCTCAACAACGCAAAACCCACTAACACAACACACACACAAGCAACAATAAAAAACATAAACCCCATGAATACCCCCCCCCCCCACCCTCTCCCCAGCAAGGCTACCGGTCCAAAATTCCTGAGTTCAGTAGTACCGAGTAGCTAATGTTCAACAGGCAGGTAAGAAGGAACATAGTGTGGTCCAGTGCGGTCAGGGAGGCACAAGCAGGTCACATCAACCTACATACATGACACCCAGCTATGCATCAGCCAAAGACACTCCTGGAGACGGAGGCGAGGGCTCATCCGTGGTATCAGTAGCCTCCATCCATATATTCCAGACTTTGTGAAACTTGTCAGGGCATCCTCTGAACTTGTAAACCGCTTTATACATTGGTATCATAGAGTTGACAAAAGCCTTCCATTGTGACAAGGCCGGGGCCCCCGAGTCTTTCCAACGCATTACTACCAGCTTTCTGGCATAGAAGAGCAACAGCCCCAGCAAGGTGTGAGTGGCCACCGAGTGCGCCAGGGCATTAACAAGTCCCAGGATACAGGTCTCAACCCCCGGAAGGGACAGCAATACAGTAATGGTCAGATGTGTAATGAAGCCCAGAACCTCAGACCAAAAGCTTTGGAGGGACGGACAGTGCCAGATCATATGGGCGTAGGAGGGAGCAGCAGAACCACACCTCCAGCAAACATCTGGAATGGCAGGGGACACTCTATGTAACCTGGAGGGGGTAAGATGGAACTTATGCAGAATCTTGAACTGTATTAGGCGATCCCTGGAGGACACCAAATGTTTAAAGGGATAATCCCAGACATCCTCCCAATCCTCTGAATCCAATTCCGGCATCTCCGCCACCCAGAATGCCTGCAATTTCTCCAGACCCACATGCACACTAGGTGTCAAGGACCTGTATATAGAGGAGAGTGGTTTTTGGAGGTCCTCATCCCGGAGGACCAGCTCTAGGTCTGCCGGAGTCAAGTTCAGGGGGGATCCCCCAAACTGAGTCCGAAAGGCATGGCGGAGTTGCAGGAACCGGAAAAAGTAGGAGTTGGGGAGATCAAACCTGCTTTTTAATTGGTCGAAGCTAAGAAGGTCACCCTCCGGACAGATGTGAGAAAGACACCGGATTCCCTTAGTAGCCCAAATAGATGGATCAGGGATAGAGTGGAATTCAGGCAGTTCCGGGTTACGCCATAGGGGAAGGTTCGGAGACCGCCGACTAGGGTCAGATTTGGAATAAAGGGAGATCAAAGTCCAGGCCCTGATGACTGCCCTCATGGAGGTCGTAAGGGGGTACGGAGCCCTGGGTCCTCGATAGAGGGCATTACGCAGCGCCTCATATGATCCGAGCAGGGCTGCCTCTAGAACCACAGCAGAGTTAGTAGCGTCAGATATTAGCCAGTTATGCGCGTGAGTGAGCAAACCAGCCAAGAAGTACTTGAAAGAATCGGGGCAGGCCAACCCCCCCTTGAGTCCAGGGCCTCTGGAGAACAGATAATCGTAGCCTCGAGGGACGGCCCCCCCAAAGGAAGGCAGTCATCAGGGAGTGAAATTGTTTAAAGATCCGCTTGGGGATCCACACCGGGGCCTGGCGTACAATATACAAGAGCGGGGGCAGCAACTTCATCTTGATTAGATTGATTCTCCCATTCAACGTCAACGGAACATTCGTCCAAGCCCTGAGTCTATCCTTAAAAGACAGGAGGAGGGGGAAGAGGTTGAGCTCACAGAAGTCCTGCACCTTCGGGGAAATAGTGACTCCCAAGTATCTGACAGTGTCCGCCCAGCACAAGGGGAGGGAGGGATCCGCCTGCGCCCGAGCGTCCGCGTCAACCGGCAGCAACAGAGATTTCCCCCAATTGACACGGAGGCCCGATAGCTCGGTGAAGCGCGAGAGCAAGCCCAGGACAGACCGGAGGGAGGGGCCCGGATCCCGGAGGAACAGGATAATATCATGGGCATACAACGCCAACTTTTCCTCCAGGGACCCCACCCTGATCCCCCCAATCTCCCCCGACCCTCGAATAGGCCTCGCCAGGGGCTCCACCGCCAGCGAGAACAGCGTCGGCGAAAGTGGGCAACCCTGGCGGGTACCACGGCACTGCGTGACTTAAACGGATAATTGCGCGGTCGTGCAACGCTGTACCCAAATTAAATTGACGTCCTTTTTTCCCCCCACAAACAGAGCTTTCTTCTGGTGGTATTTGATCACCTGTGCAATTTTTATTTTTTGCTCTATAAACAAAAAAAAATGAAAAAATAATATTTTCACATTTTTCTATATGAAATTCTCAAAAAAAAGAAAATTAAAAAAAAAAAAAAAAAAAAAAAATCGCAATAAGCGTATTTTGATTGGTTTACACAAAAGTTATTGCGTTTACTAACTACGGTGAAAGATTTGTCATTTTTATTTATTTTTTTTTAACTAGTAATGGCAGTGATCTGCGATTTATTTTGCGGGACTGCGCCATTGATCGGATCCCTGACATTTTTTTACACTTTTGGGGCTATAAATATGCACTGTTACTGTAAAAATGACACTGGCAGGGAAGGGCAGGGAAGGGGTTAACTTTATTGGTGATCAAGGGGTTAAGTGTGTCCCTAGGGGCATGATTCTAACTGTTAGGGGGTGTGGTTAGTGAAGTAACCACAGAGACATGCAATCCTATATAGCAGGATCACATAGCCTCTGTGCCTACTTCACGGATAATGACAGGCGGCTGTTTTTCATCAGCCGCCTGTCTTTCTCCCTCTCCTGCGGGAGATCGCGAGTGGCCAGCGGCCATCGGAGCCGCCGGTCACACGTGCTGGCTAGGCAGGGAATAAGTGGGGGCACGCTCGCCCCCTACAGGCTCTTTGGCAAGCGGCGTAGTACTACATCACTTTGCCTGTAAGCTGCTGCATGCCGCAGTAAATATACAGGAGGCGGTCGGCAAGTGGTTATAAAAAGAAGGGGGGGGATTGTTTTTTTTTTAATTATATCTATACACAAAAGTTTTGCCTTTCATTTTAAATTTAAACAAAAAGGGTTGTTTTACAAGGTGATTGTTTACAATTATATTTATAAATAATGGATCTGATTAAAGTGAAAATCTAGTGATAAATCTTGCAGTTGACTGCCCAGAATTACAGGAAAGGGGGGGGGGTCACCAACAGGGAGGGGCTAAGGCATGTTCAGATTGTAATCTGAACGCACCAGGAAGCAGTCACTGCACATAGCCAATTCTAAGCAGCCAAGGCATTCTCCACCCTGCCCTTGTATAGGAGTGACTGTGGAATAGAGAATGCCATGACTGCTTATGATTAGCCTTGTGCAGTGACAGCTTCCTAGGATAGCTCAGGTGGGTTCAGAATAGGATCCCAACATGCCTGGCCTCATCCCTGGCCCTGGTAAATGTCTCCTATAGTGTTTGGGATGGGGGATGATGGGGGCAACCAGTATGTAAAATCACACTCAACTGGAAGGTGCCAAAATAACAATACGATGCACCTCCTACCATTGCTCAGGCTGATAATTCATGTCAAATATAGGTGAAATTTTACTATATTGGGGATAAGAGGATGTCACTGGGGAAACGGGAAAGGAAGGACAATCTTGAGAAAACTTCGCAGCACTTGAAGCTTCAATTAAAAAGGTACTCACAGGCGAAGGAAAAGTTTAGTTCATTCATGACCATTTCACCTGGGTGTGACCATGATTATGTTATACATAAGCAGGTCAGCACAAATCTCTGCAGTGAGCATTCAATACACCTTTAAGTGATATTAAACCTTTGGTTTTTTTTAACTACCAAACATGTCATAGTTACCTGCTCTGTGCAGTGGTATTGCACAGAGCAGCCCCGATCCTCTTCTCAGGTCCCCCGTCAGGGCTCCTGTCCCTCCCACCTGCCCTCATAGCAAGCAGTTTGCTATGGGGGCTCCCAAACTACTGCTCCTGTGTGTCCACTCACACAAGGAGTGTGGCTCAGCCCCATCCCCACTCTTTCCTCATTGGCTCACTGGCTGTGTTTGACAGTAGCTGTAGCCAATGGCTACCGCTGCTATCTCAGCCAATGAGGAGGGGGAGATCTGGGACAGCCGAGGCTCTCATGCACAATGCTGGCACAGGTAAGTATTGGGGGGTGAGGGCGCCGCTGCGCACAAATGGTTTTTTACCTTCATGCATAGAATGAGCCTTTACAACCACTTTTAGGCCCCTTTCACACTTGCGGACCATTCAGATCCCCCTGTCAGTTTTTCAGGCTGATCTGAACAGACGCCCCATGCATCTCTATGGGGCATTGGATGTCAGCGGAGACATGTCCGCTGAAATCCGATACGATCTGTCAAATCTGGACCGATGGAAACCCTATTTTCCATCTGTCCGGTGGATCGGAAAAGAACGAACAGGTGGTCTGTTCTCATCCGATTCCCCCATAGAGGACAGCGGGGACCTGACAGCTCTGTCTCTGCACACAGAGCAGAGACAGAGCTGCCATCCGCCTGCTCAGCGGGGGATCGGCGGATCGATCCCCCACTGAGAAAAATGGAGTCCGCTGACGGAGCGGACAGTGTGAAAGGGGCCTAAAGGAAACTTGTACATATAGAAATATGAAGGCTGTCAATAATAACCCTCTTTCAAAAAATGTTAGTTTTATTGGCCTCCAAAATCAGTACATTTGTTTTTTAGCACCAGAAGCAGTAGCTCCCTGTGTTGGACATTTAATGCTGAAAATCAAATAAAATATTCTTTTGTTCCCAAATTGTTTTGAAAATATAACTTTATTTTGGTATAAAGTTGTTCTAAGCAAACAAAATTAAACCTTAATCATATAAAATTAGAAACAGTTCAACAATTATGTCATAAAACAAGGTCAAATCACTATTAAAAGTCCTGAATGCAGTAAAATATTTTAGAAAATGTGCAGAAGCTACATTAACCACTTTACCACCAGAGGATTTTGCTGTCTTCCGTCCAGGCCACTTTTTGCGATTCGGCGCTGTGCGACTTTAACTGACAATTGCGCGGTCATGCGACGCCGTACCCAAACGAAATTTACGTCCTTTTTTTCCCACAAACAGAGCTTTCTTTTGGTGGTATTTGATCACCTGTGCGATTTTAACTTTTTGCGCTATAAACAAAAAAAGAGCGTTTATTTTGAAAAAATAACTATTTTTCACATTTTTTTATATGAAATTCCCCCCCAAAAAAATGTAAAAATCTCATTTTTTTTAAATTTTTGGCCAATTTGTTTTCTGCTACCTATGTTTAGTAAAAAAAAAATCGCAATAAGCGTATTTTGATTGGTTTGCGCAAAAGTTATTGCGTTTACTAACTAAGGGAAAGATTTCTGTCATTTTTGGTGGGTTTTTTTTTAACGCGTAATGGCGGTGATCTGCGATTTTTTTTGCGGGACTGCGACATTGCGGCGGACAGATCGGACCCTTGACTGACATTTTTGACACTTTTGGGGGTACCAGTGACATTTCTACAGTAATCAGTGCTATATATATGCACTGTTACTGTAAAAATGACACTGGCAGGGAAGGGGTTAATTTTATTGGAGAGGGAGGGGTTAATGTATGCCTGGTGCTTACTGACGTGTGGGGGGGGAGGTGACTGTGTGACAGAAGGACAGATCGGATGTCCAGCTATGCTGAACACTCCGATCTGTCAGTCCCTGTCACTATGGAGATCCGCCCGCTGTGTTTACACACAGCGGGCGGATCTCCAGACTCGATCCCCGACGATCGGGGCAGAGCAGCGGCAATCGCCGCTGCTCCTCCGCTGGCCCGACTCCCGCTGTGAATGAACACAGCGGGAGCGAGCCTCCGGCGGCGCGTGAGCGCCGCCCACAAGGGGCGGAGTCCAGCGACGTAGGTCTACGTCGCTGGACGGGATCGCGGCAATTTGCCGCAGTAGCCTCCATGTGAGCGGAGGTAAAGTGGTTAATATAACAAGCAGACAGGATAGAGGATATAAGAAAGGTCCTAAGAGACATAAAATTATTACTGTTTAGTCTTGCTGCATACAAAACAGATAAGAAAACTTCACAGTTGTAGTTTGAATAACGAACATTGTTACATACTGTATGGATCAACTGAGGTCGGAACAAGTCTCTCAGCCCACTTACCTAACACCCCAAAGTGTCCTGAGTTTATTAGAACCTACATCCGATACCAACATTTCCTTACATCTGCACCATTTGTGTCATGTCACTATCTCAAGGGAGCTTACAATCTAATGATCCAACCATAAACACACACGCAACACTCCTATGACAATTTTAGGCAGAAACCTTTAAGCTGTGTTTTTTGGTTATGGAAAGATCCATGGAGAAAATATATAAACTCCAAGTTCCCCAATTGGCCAGTAAAGCCTACTATCATGTTGGAGGACCAATAGAGAGAAGCTGATGAGTTAACTAGCTAACAGTTAACAGCTGATAAGTTAACTAAGCAATGTTATTTGATCACCTGTGCGATTTTTTGATCATGCGCTATAAACAAAAAAAGAGCGTCAATTGCATGGTCCTAACAGAACCTTTCAATGCATATAAAAACTATCCTGTATGATTTCATCTATAAATTAGTGTAAAATAAAAAAAAGTTAAGAGGAACTTCAACTTTCCTAACTTAAAAACTTCAAAGTGCATTTATAATTTAGATATTTTATAAAATAAATTAAGAATTACATTTTTATAAAATTATGAAATATTTAGAATTAACTTTTATTAAACATTAAAACTCAAGAAGTAAGCTAAAGTCAAAAGCAAATGTTTGAGAACTCGCTACGTTTTAACACAAACTGTTTGGTTACTTATTTACCCAGTACTGGCACACATTAATCTTTAGGCCTAGGGCTCAGTGCAAGCTTTACACAGGCACATAGGTAAAAATAATTTGCCTTATGCCTCGTACACACGTACCGATCGTCGGCCGAACGATCGGCCGTCTTTTGTCCGAGGGCTGTCGTGTCTGTTGAAAAGTGCAAAAGACTGCACACAAATTTTGTCAGCCAACAACAGCCGACTGCAGAAGTGATGTCATGTGATGGTTAACTTTCCGTGTGTTTTTTCTTCTCTGAGCATGCCCAGTCTTGCAAATCTGCTGTCTGTCGGCCGAAATCTGTACTGACTGGCGAACAATCGGCCGTTCTGGTGTCGGCATACAAAAATTTTAATGCCTGCACGACAGATTCTGTTCGGCCGAAAGTGCGCTGTCGGCTGTCGGAAGCATCATACTAACAAGCCTACAATCGGCCGACAATCTGCACGTGTGTACGGGGCATTAGCCCCAAGTGTCTGATGCCCGGGAGGACCCTTGCTGGCATCTTCTCCCCGGCTTCTTCCGACCTTCTTGATTGGCTGGAGCAGGAAAACATACTGAGCTTGCCAGTCTGAACTGTGGCTGATGTATAAAATCAATATACACCTCCCTGTTCATATAAATTCCAGTGCTGCACTTTACAAACGCCCCTCTGCTTTTCTTTGGGACTCTAAAGCAAGCAAAGCCCCAATGAAATCAATGATTGAACAAGTGTGTAATAAAATGAGCGCTCCAAACAAGCAGCTAGCACAAGGTAAAGCGATCAGCCAACCTTATTTGCAATATAAAAAAAGTGAGTACAGCACTAGGAAATTCTACATACAAATAATAACATGCATAAATTAAATGCTGGAATTCATAACCCAAATTAACCGCTTCAGCGCTGGAAGGTTTACCCCCTTCATGACCAGGCCATTTTTTTGCGATATGGCACTGTGTTACGTTGATTAAGCACCAGTGAAGGATGTGTAACTCGTCAGCTGCTGCTGTGCCTGAGTTCTCTATATGCTCTATGGATTTTATTATATTCAATAAAGGTGATTGCATTTGGAATGCGGCCATCCAGAACTTCATTATTTCTTTGCCTGAACTGCGTTACTTTAACTGACAATTGCGCGGTCGTGAGACACTGTACACAAATAAAATGTATGTCCTTTTTTTTTCCCCACAAAAAGAGCTTTCTGTTGGTGGCATTTGATCACCTCTGGTTTAAATTTTTTGCGCTATAGAAATATATATATATATATATATATATATATATATATATATATATATATATATATATATATATTTTTTTTTTGACTTTCTGGTTTCTGCCATAAAACATCCAATAAGAAAAAAAAAATGTAAAAAAAAAAAAAAAAAGCCCAAAAAAGGTCTTCATAAATGTAAGCCATTATGAATCCTGCTACATTTTTGGGGAAAAAAAAATGTCTTCCTGAATTTAAGCCAATATGTACCCTGCTACATTTTTGGAAAGAAAAAAAAATCCCAAAAGGAGTAAATTGATTGGTTAGCGCAAAACTTATAGCATCTACAAACGACAGGATATATTTATGGAATTTTTATTTTATTTAATTTTTAACTAGTAATGGTGGCGATCAGTGACTTATAGCAGGACTGCGATATTGCAGCGGATAGAGCGGACACTAACCTACTTTTAACATAAAACAAACAATACATGCAATGAGGGGTAATCACCACTAGGTGGCAACCATCCTTAAAACTGCTGATAAAGTCCCAAAAAAAAAATTAATATCAATCTTCGTCCTAAAAAAGTGCTAATAGTGCAAACAAAGTCCCAAAAATTAAGTGCAGTGATGACTATCAACCCCCCTTTCTTGAAAGAGTGCTAATAGTACAAAGTCCCAAAATTAGGTGCAAGGGCCAATATCAATCTTCCTGCTTAAAAAATGCATAAACAGTGCAGAAATAATCCACGTTGTCACCAACAGTGCACCACACCACCACCTTTGCAATGCATATACTAGATGGATGAAATGTATAAGCAAATATATATCCAATCCATGTCGCCCGATATTCATCCAACTCCCAACAGCTCAAGTGCCGGTGATCCTTTCTTCCAGAGGCCGCCGATCAGTCTCCTCAACACCTACAGGCTCCATCCAGGTCCACAAGTCAGATCGGTGGCCTCTGGAAGAAAGGCTCTCCAGCACCTGAGCTGTAGGGAGTATGATGAATATCGGGCAATAAGGATTGGCTGTGTATTTGCTTTTTACAGTGGGTATGTATGTAAACAAAGCAGGCGGATCTTCTCTCAGACAGGCAGGGAAAGAGCAGCTGTTTCAGCTAAGCTACAACCCCGATCTCTCTGTGCCTGTCACAGAACCCCCCCACCCCACCCTACACACAGTCAGTAAGCACATTAGGCACACATTTAACCCCCTTGATCATTCACAGTATTAACCCCTTCCCTGCCAGTGTCATTATTACAGTAACAGTGCATATTTTTAGCACTGATTACTGTAGTAATGTCACTGGTCCCTCCAAAAGTGTCAAAAATGTCAGTTAGGGGTCCAATCTGTCCGCCGCAATGTTGCAGTCCGGCAAAAAAAAACGACAAATCTTTCCCATAGTTAGCAGACGCAATAACTTTTGCGCAAACCAATCAAAATACGCTTATTGCAATTTTTTTTTTTTTACCAAAAATATGTAGCAGAAAACAAATTGGCCTAAAATGTTAAAAAAATTTAGATTTTTACATTTTTTTTATACAATGTCAAAGCAGAATGTGAAAAATATTGTTTTTTTCTTCAAAATTGTCGCTCTTTGTGTATAGCGCAAAAAAATGAAGAAAAAAAAAATAAAAAAAATCGCACAGGTGATTAAATACCACCAAAAGAAAGCTCTATTTGTGGGGAAAAAGAGAAGTCAATTTAGTTTGGGTACAGCGTTGCACGACCGCGCAATTGTCCATTAAAATAACGCAGTGCCAAATCGTAAAATAGGGCCTGGTCAGGAAGGGGGCAAATCCTTACGGGGATGAAGTGGTTAAAGCAAAAGGTGGTTAAAAAAAAAAATACTGACATAAGGGGGTGATCCTTTTTCCAACTCAGTAAGCCCCCGTTCACATGCAGGCGACGCTACCTCGCACCGTGACCTCCGAGGTCGCGGTGCGAGCAGCGCGCCGCGACCTCGGAGCCGCCGCCACGGACTTCATAGCATTGAAGTCTATGGCGGTCGCCTCCTGTTCGCCCCAAAGAAGCTCCGGGCCCTTTTTCTAAGTCGGAGCGACTTGTGTCGCTCCTATTAGAACGGGTCCGCAGCTTCCCTATGGGAGGCGACCTGTGAGGCGACCAGGGCTTATTCTGTTTATTTTTTCTGGCATGTCATACAAATGCCAGAAAAAAATATATATTTCACTTCAATGTTGTAGTAAATACAGCTGGATAAAAACAAAAACTGTCTTCATTTCAGGCTGTAAAGAAACAAAAATATTTTCTATACCCACTGTACATTTCATCTATCTGGTGAGTGCATTGCAGATGTGATGGTGCTGTGCACTGTTGGTCACAACGTGGATTATTCCTGCACTTGGGGACACTGCTTATGCATTTAAGGAGAAAGATTGATATTCATAATTGCATCTAATTTGGGGACTTTGTTTGCACTATTACCACGTTAAAGGAGTGATATTCATTTTTTGGGACTTTATCATCACCTTATAAGGATGGTTGCCACCTAGTGGTCATTACCCCTCATTACATGTATTGTTTATTTTTTAGGTTACTTTTTTGGTTTGATTATATATTCCAGCAATTTATTTATGCATGCTATTATTTGTATGTAGAATTTCCTAATGCTGCACTGTCACTTTTTATAAATGAAAGATTGAAAAATAAATTCAAAAAGGCAGGAAGAGGAAAGATCAACATTTTCTCCAATTACAGATTGCTCTTTACAGTATTACACAAGAATACCCCTGACTTCCCATCCTGCTCTGCACTTGTGGAATTCAGAGCGCAGTGTAGAATAAACATTTCTGTGCTGAAACCCAAAATTCAGGCTGCACTTGGCCAAAACCGAAATGGATGGTTTTTAAATCATATAAATAAATATTTTTATGAATTGTATTATATTCAACTTTTTATTTAATATAATAAATGTAAATAATTATGAATTTGTCGGTCATTAGCGGCACCTTTTGAAGCAGTGTTAAAACTCTTCAAAAGTGCACCAATGTTGTGTTTTTGATGCATTTTTTGAGTCACAGTTTACCAAAGAAAAAAAACACTATAAGCACAGTAAAATCGGGGACGTTATCGGCACCTTTTTTGCTTTCAGCACAACGCTGAAAACCCAAAATTTCAGTGCATCACTTGTAAAAACAATTTACTTTTTGCAATTCCAGATAGGCAGACAGTAACAATAGACCCCTCCCTCCACAGAATTTCTTTCATCTACAATTGACCCCCCAGCAGCCAGCATCAATAGACACTCCAGCACCCTTGGTATATACATTCAGTGCTAAAGGTGCCAGAACTGCATTACCCCATATTCCCGCTAAAAAGAAAAAAGCCCTGAGTGATGTCACCCATAGGCTCCTATTGCCCAGCCATTCTTGGCACTCCCGCCCCTCCCCTGCAGCAGCAGACACAGTAGATCTGAAGCTGAGGAGTCACATGACCAAACCAGAGTGGTTTAAAATTGAAAAGATCTTTTTTTTTTATAGGGGTTCGGTGGGGAGGTTGGAGGAGAGAGAATGATTTCTAAGAATAGTTATACTTTGATGGACCACCATCATAGAAAATAGCTGTATGTGGATTTGTAATCAAGAAATACTTGCAAAAGATACAGCCGATACTTACAAAGTATTGAACAGTTTCAAGCATCTCGGCTCTTTGTCAAGTTCAACAGGACACCTGCTGAACATAAAATATTTCAAAGAACTGCTTTATTTCACATCTTTGGATTTTCTCCTCCTTTACATGCAAACCATGCGGACCAGCTATAGTGATAATATCAGCAATTGGGAAAACTAGAACAATGCCAGGTGTGCTATCGGCGGTCATCTTTCATTAAATTTTTAATATAGCAACAGTACAATTTTTCTGGCAGTATGGCTCCTTTACCATCATCTGTGCCAGTTTTGGTACAAGTAAAAACACAGGCGCCAAATCCCGGTAGTTTTTACTTGCACCACTTTTAGTATCTGGCACAATGGTTTCAATGAATTCTAAAAAATGACCACCATGTCACAAATAAACAAATCAGTGATAATTAGAACCAGCTCTGAGTTAGCATACAGAGAAATAGGAGTGCTGTATGTGTTAGGAAGATGTCATTAGTATGACAGCTTCCCACACAGGGCTCATGGGTAGCCTGGACGCCAGCATCCTCCCAAGTGATGACTCATCTCAGCCCCATTCAGTTGCCAGCTCGGAAATTCCTGATCAAACAACTAAAAGTATACAAAAGAAAGAAAAAAAAAAAAAGGAGTTGTGATGCTGGCTGACCTTGTCCAAATATGACCATACCTGGGTAATGACATCAGGGGTCATGCGGAGACCAAACACTTTTGGCCCATTTCAAATGAGAACCATCAAGAGGCAAAAAAAGGTGGCTGAGCCGCATTTTTAACTATCCACAGGCATCTGTCAAAACCAGGCAACTGCTGTAAGACATTCCCATACACGAGGAGCATTCAAGTCAAACTGGGACTTTTAAAATTTTACAAGTATAAAAAGGGATGCTAGTGTGGCGGTACTACACGCAGTAGTAAGTGCCAAGTGTGTCCTATTACTAATAGGCGGAGCACATGTCACGGGCCAGTCCAGAGACCATTAGGCTACGTTCACATGTGGGCGTAGCAGATCGCGGGCAGAATAACCACGATTCTGCCCGCGATCCGGAAATCAATGCAAATTGCGGGACGCATGTGCGTTGCCCGTGATTTGCAATGGCACCCCAAACGCTGTGCGATGTTTTCGCGATTTCCGCCTGCCAAATCGCGGTAACATCATGCAAACAAAATCGCGGGAAGCATGACTCCCAAAAAAAGGTACAAGAGCTTCTTTGGGGCATCATGCGTCCTGCGATTTTGTTTGCGCAATGTTACCGCAATTTGGCAGGCAGAAATCGCGGCAACATCGCACAGCGTTTGGGGTGCCATTGCAAATCACGGGCAACGCACATGCGTCCCGCAATTTGCATTGATTTCCAGATTGCGGGCAGAATCACGGTGATTCTGCCCGCGATCCGCTACGCCCACATGTGAACGTAGCCTTAATTAAGATGGCAGACAACAGTGTTAGTGCGTGCATGGAACAGCGTGTGGTAATAAAGTGTTTTGTGAATTTAGGCACAGTATGGCGATGAGACGCTTAGCGCCAGTAAGACCTCTAAATGGTGTAAACAATGCAAAGATATCGTATGTCCGTAAGTGGTGATCCCGGACGTAGTGGTTCCCAGCCCACCGCAGTCATTCCTGTGAACATTGTGCGTGGAACGCCTGATCCTGGATAAGCAACACATAACAGGTCGTGAAATATCACAACAGACAAATCTTTCTGTGGGAACAGTGAACACAATCACTCACAAACATTTGCATTTTCAAAAAGTCGTGTTCGGAGTGATGTGCATATGCGTCTGCAGAATAAACGCCCTTGTTTGATCACGAAGGGTGTCCTGTTGCTCCAGGACCACACATAAGCTCATACTGCTCACCGTACTACATACACATTACAGCAACTTGGCTGGGAGGTATTGCCAAATCCCCCTTACAGCCTGGACCTTGCTCCGAGTGATTTCTGACTGTTTGGACCCCTAAAAGAGTTCCCTGGAGGTCAGCATTTCAGCACTGATGACAAAGTGAAGCAGACTGTCCTAGGATGGTTCAGACATACCGACAAATCTTTCTATGCCGAAGCTTTCCAGACATTAAATGCTGGGATGTGTATAAATGCAGCAGGGAAGTATTTTGAAAAAATAAATGCAGTTTCCATTGCTTGAAATTTGTTTATACGTAAACTCAAAAGTCCCGGTTTGACTTGATTGCGCCCTCGTACTTTGCAGCAGCCGCAAAGCAGCTAAAACCACTTGCCACCACAGCCCAGGAGATTAATATGGTCAGGCTGTAATCGCATCCAATTCCGTGTGAAACCCTAAACAGGACAGAGGGAGGAAGCGTATCGCATACTGCAGGTCGACAACGCAACCCAACACAGAATGTGAGTCAGCAGCTAGGCTAATGTGAAAATTCTCCAGACTGAAGCTGCAACAGCTCATTCACACCTGGTAATGTTATAATCTGGCCAAGCCCATAACATTTACTTTTACTGTTTAGCTTAATCAAAAAGTAAAAGTAAATGTAGAAAAAAAAAGGCACCTGAAATAAAAAGGCAGGTAAGATGTGAAATACTGTAGTTACATGAATTAGGCACATACGGGTATCACAATACAATTATATCAATAAAAATATTTTTATCATAGCATTCCTACAATATCATATTCATATTTTGCTTGAGGGGTATTCCTGATCTAAGTGTTTACGGAAGAAAGCCTGAATTCTCTTCCAGGAATCCACTTGTGCAACACTGTGCGCTTTTGGTTCCCCTCCCCAAACACATGGAAGACCAACAACCTTATGCATGGAAGCTTTACATAGTGGGAAGTAAGGAGGCTCAATATAATGTCCAGCTTTGGCATAGTACACAACCTCTGGCTTTTCTTTCCCTTGCTCTTCCAAAAGTTTGCAGGCTGTCTGGGCATGAAAGTCGCTCTTCCAGTTCCGGTCATCTTCTCCCACAATAAAGAGAAACTTGCAATCTGCTCTCCCAACAGGAATAAGGCTCTGACGATTCGGTTCTTCAAGTGGATTGTACATAACGTCCCTGATATCAGCCAATCCTGGCTGTGGGAATTTAATCTTTTTTCGGTCATAGCCAATAGCAGGCATTGTGATGTCTTTGTAGTGAAGGTCTGCTCCAACATTGGCCACAGATCCATTTACAACAGCTGCAGCAGTTATACCTTTAAGGAAGGAAGCCATAGAAAGCACCAAATCTCCGCCTTTAGAGTGGCCAAGAAGACCTATTCCTGGACCTTTAACCTGAAGTCGAAAAAATAAATAACTATCAGCTTACGGTCATGAGAAATAAAAAATAAATACTTTTTATAATGTGTTTGTGTATATATATATATAATATATAT